>NC_092350.1:12908008-13544200 GCF_963676685.1 Mytilus edulis
GAACAAAACAAGATTCACCATTTACAATGATCCAAAGAAAAGAAAAGAGCATATCTAGAAATTTGCAAAACAAAAAACTTTGCTTAAAACATTTTTATCAACTATTAATTATAAAAGATGGTAATCCACAAGCTTCAATCTCAAATCTTATCAAATGAAATATTTACACATGGGAAAAATTAGCTAGCTGCAAAAAAGTCATGAGCAAAACAATTAACTACGATCCAAAGAAAAGAAAAGAAAAAAGTAGCATGTAGGGGGAAAAATAGAGAGAGAGAGAAAAAGGAGATATGATCCACCATTGAAAATATGATCCAAAGAAAAGATGATCCAAAGAAAAGAAAAAAGTCGCTTATGTTCTAACGAAGGAAAAAATAGAGAGAGAGAAAAAGGAGATAGGATTCACCATTGAAACTATGATCCAAAGAAAAGAAAAAAGGTGTTTTAACGATGAAAAAAATTAGAGCGAGAGAGAGAGAGAAAAAAAAAGGAGATAGTAATGAGATGTAAAAATAATCGTCAAAATCCAACTCGATTTACCATTGAAAATATGATCCAAAGAAAAGAAAAGAAATTAGGTTTTGTTTTAATGAAGGAAAAATTATATATAGAGAGAAAAAATAGTAATGAGATGTAAAAAATAACCATCAAAATCCGGTTCGAACAAATCTATAATATATAATTGATCTTAAATAAAAACAATCAAAATTTATTGAGTAATGATCACTTTTCAAATTTGAAAGGTGATAAACACTTTATATTTAAACTGATGAACTAAGATTTAATGTAAACAGAAGGTGTATTATCCAAATACTGCCGCAATATTGGAGATCAATCTGACATGAAAAATCGCGATCGGGACAGATCTACACTGAAATTACATATGAATTAATAAAATGGTGTAACATGGATAATGGAAGGTTGGCGAGCCTTTAGGAGTAAATAAGTGTTGGAAACTATTATTCATAATTTAATGAAACGGAAGCTTTATTCCTTTATTAACGCGGTACACTCAATTCTATCATAAAGCGATAAAAATGATGAACCAGGTTGAGTACATGAGGGGATTTGGTGGAGAAGTAGAGCGGGCTGAGTTGAATTTTGGAAGAAAGAAGAACATTGCGGTTACACCGTACAAGGGATATGTTTATATCCACATAGGCAGTTTAACAAGTAGCAGAAGCATAACTCTTGGGACTGATGAGTTTAAAGAGCTATGCAATCTGAAGCCAGTTCTTTTAAAAGCTGAGGCAGAAATAAAAAAACAGGTTAGTGATTTCTAATATTTAGCAGTAAATATTTACATGAACATATAGCTAAATTATTATCGTTCAGCAGCAAATAGTTGAGCGTGATATATATTTTATTCTCTAAGAAATAGGAGCGATCTACAAAATTATTTTAAAGTAAGATATTGCGAGTGTTTAATAAAAGCACCAGCTGCAGATGTTTCACCTTATATGTTTTTTCGTAAATTTCACTACTGCTAGTAAGTACACATAATTTTCAAAGTTATTGAAAGCGAGTAAAAACTATATGATAAACGTTCTAATTATCCTTCAACAGCAAATAATTGAACATAAATATATACTTTATAGGTTTAATATACAACAAACGTTTTAGTTAAAAGTAAGTTATTGATAGAGAGTATTTACAAGCGGCTTGCGTTCAGCTGCAGATATTTCACTTGTTTCTGGGTTGATTTCACCACTGTTAGTATTAATTTCAAAGTTATTGATAGCAAGTAAAAAATGTTTTGATAAACGTTCAGTTGCAGATATTTCAACATTTTTGTTTCTAGGTAAATTTCTCAACCGCTAATAAATACGAATTTCTTTCCCACAGCAAACGTTGATTTATATGATTTCTTACACGTTCAATTGTTTTTATTATATATTAATTTTTTTAGCTGCAAAAAACCTAGCAGGAAAAAGAAGGTTATAGTTGTTGAAGAGGAAGAAGAAGAAGAAGAAGAAGAAGAAGAAGAAGAAGAAGAAGAAGAAGTAGAAGAAGAAGAAGTAAAAAAAGTTACTTTGAAAAGAAAGGTAAAACAACTTTTGTTTTTTTTTTTCTATGTAAATCAAAATAAGTAGTTATAATTTTCAAGTTTATGAATTTAAAGTAATTATCCAATTAAATGTACCATAAAAAGAAAAAAAAAAAAAAAAAAAAAAAAAAAAATTGAAAACATTGAAATAACTTTAAAATTTTAAGATGATTTTCTATATTATGATATTCTTATTTTAGAGAAAGGTGATTGCTATCAGCGATAGCGATGAGGAGGCGGGAGTGTCAGAGTCGGACGTCAGAAAGGTGATTGTTGCAGCAGAATCTGGCCCGTTCAAGGGGCTAAAGAAGAAAAAGAAAACAGCTGGAGCTGGATTCATACTTTCTGAAGCAGTTGAAGATGGCGAGTGAAGATAACACCAGTAAGTGATCAAATTTTTATTCTGTTTCTAATATGTTCTTATATACAATAGTTAGGATAGAAATCATTTATAACTTAGCAACATTTTTCCAATCAAAGATTGATTTATCAATATGTGAAATACTCGCTTTAAGATAAAACCATTGCCTTTGATTTAAAGCGATTTCATTTCTAAGAGGATCATTTCTCAATAATACAAACAGTTCACTATTCAATATACATGTATTTACAAAAATATCTTCAGATAAAGCAAAAGTGTCCATTTTATTACAAAATAAATCGTTTCCGCTACTGTTTCGTTTAACATCATCAGATATGAATGGAGGATCATTTTCACTGTTTAATGGCCCATTTATTAATATAACTGCTAGAGTTATCGAACAGAATAACAATCCGACAATTTTCATCTTTGCACCAAGCCAGTGCAGTTGTGGAAACTGGTCACTGATTTCAGCTGTATCCATATTGATAAAATTGTAATCATGCTCATCTGTCATTTTAAGTGAATATTCTTCCACATTTGCACTACTCAATTCATCCTTTTCATTTATTTTAGAAATCTCCATTATGAAATCCAATTTCTTAATACAGGTGTCGCACTTTGTTCATTTGTTTTCATGCATGTATCTGTAGATTTATGATGTGAAAACTATTTTACTAGAGTTTATGTATCTTATTTATTTCTTTTAGCCAATCAGAACAGAAAAAGGACAATGGGAGAAGAAGTAGAAAAAAAGACACTGAGTGAAAAACGAAAGCGGTCAGCTCCACCTTCATTAAGAACTTTATCTGTTGCATGTATTTATAATAAATTAACAACAAAATGTGATATTCAAATGAGAGATTTTTTTTGTAAAATTCCCTCACCAATTTTAATTATTTTTATGGATTATGCAGACTTTCAATTTGTTTTAAATCCTGGATTTGCCGAATTAGATGTGTTTAATGCTGCCGAGGAAATTTTTGATCAAAGATATCAATTAAATAAAATGATAAGGGAATGCAGCCATTTCACATCTGAAGAGATATTCATTCATTTAAAGAACGTCCCAGGGTCTGTTTTAAATTCACTCGGACTTTCGTTCAATAGGGAGAACTTTTCCGATATTTTAAGGAAAATATTAAACATGCGATTTTCACGTGTTTAATTTACCAAAGAATATGTCTCATATATTTTAATCTAAAATTTAAGAAATTTATTTGTAATATTTTCATCGTGTTTGAAGGTCTTTTTCCCCATTGCACAATGTATTTCACTGGTGCGTTTGAAGGTGTAATTCCCCATTTTCATAATTGTGTTTAATTTACCAAAGAATATGTCTCTTATATTTTAATCTAAAATTTATTTGTAATATTTTCATCGTGTTTGAAGGTGTTATTCCCCATTGTCCAATGTATTTCACTGGTGTGTTTGAAGGTGTTATTCCCCATTTGAAGGTGTTATTCCCCATTGACATAATGTTTGAAGGTGTTATTCCCCATTGTTCTAATGTTTGAAGGTGCTATTCCCCATTGTTCTAATGTTCGAAGGTGTTATTTCACATTGTCCTATGTTTGAAGGTGTTATTCCCCATTGTCCTATTGCCTTAATGTTTGAAGGTGTTATTCCCCATTGTCCTATTGTCATTATGTTTGAAGTTTGTTTGAAGGTCCATTTGGGTTTTAAAGTTATGTATTTTCATTGGGGTTTTTAAGTTAAAGTCGCCATTTTACCATGCTACTCCCCATTGCCCTATGTATTTCACTTCCCCAGGTTGATAGCAAACGGATAAAACTTAAATATGTTGATATATTTTATTATAAAATCATATATTTATTTACATGAAATAAAATATTATATAATTATTGTACAGTGTGTTTTCTTTTTCTTGAATTTATTACGGATATGGATTTTTTTTTCAATTTACAATTGTATTAATGTTTTTCTTTTAATTTTCTATGAAAATATGCTAGCGAATGCACATTATCATCCAGCAAGTGTCTCTTGTCATCATATGGTGATAGTCCACTTTTCACAACCTTCACCATGTGAATCTGATGGTTGAAACTTCTCAAAGTGTACATATGCGAGAGTAGTGGAGAACAATTGAACAAGGTGTTTTTATATTGTTCGAATCTAACATTTCGGGTTTTAATACCCTTTGCTACTACAGTTTCCTTGTCGTCTGCGGTGATAAAACTATACATTTTTGCTCTTAGTCCGATATATTCCACCATTTGAATGGACTTGCATTCATCTTTGAATAAACCAATAATCGATTTCCTGTCTTTGGTGTAAAGAGGGTGATCAGCTGGATAATTTGAAAAGTCATATAGCTCACTGTTTAACGACATGTCTCTATATATGTCATCAGTTCTCACATGCATAATGAAACTGTCAGTATCTGTGTAACATAATGTTACATTCTCCTTGTATAGTTTTTTCATGTGGTTGTAGTAGTAATCAACCATGTGCGCCTTTGACAGATCGAGAATCATTTGTCCTAGGTAAATTGGTTTGTTGAAGAAAATTTTTGTTTTGGTTTGTAGCACGCCGCACAAGTGGTCGTTGAATATCTTAAAGCTTTTAAATGATGATTTTGCAGTAAGTTTTTGAAACTTATCCCACCTATGACAGAGAGAGAAGTTGATATGTTTCCGCAACGATTCCATTGATTTACCGAAAATAGCATTGTTGCCATTTTTAAAAAGTTTTTGCTCGAAATTGCTAGTAGCCTTTTTCCTCATTTCGGTATTGAAGTCAATATACTGTTTCAACCATGGACGCTGTTCAAATGAAACTATATTGTGAATCTTCTTCAAAACCAAACCTAGTTTGAGGTATAACTTTAGATTCACATAGTGCAAGATGTAATGCTTTTTATCTTTCAAAGTAGCTAGCAATTTGGTGCTCGGTTGGTATTCTTTCCCATCATCATTTGCTTGCTCATACAGATGACGTGAATGAGGTGAAAGCATTTCATTTGTTATCACTCCTTTTTCAACTGCAAGAGGAAAATCATTGTGAAGATCGTGTAAGTTATCTGGGTAATCCAAATCGCATTCAATGACATATCCGATGTCAGCGTTATTGGATACATTTAAGACATTGAAATCGTTTATTTCCTCTTCTGACAACCACTGGAATTTCCCCACAGCTAATGGCATGCTCATGCTTAAACCGTATAAATTGTTCGCATCTACATACATCAAGTATGAAGTTGGTAAAGCTGGATCATAATTGCTCAAGTAGGGATTGTTTGCTTTTGCATGTCTGCAGCTCACCATTGTTAAACCTCCTCGTATACTCTGCTCAAAGAAGAGCCACATTGTAGGATCTGTCAATAGCTCAAGTCTCACACCAGTCATTTTCAATGCAGATTGCCAGGAAAGCCCTGGAAGAGTGTAATAATTTGCAGGGTCGAGGGAATAGTTCGTTATCCACTTCTTCCTGAAAGTTTCAAATACATCAGCTAATAATAGAACGTCAGTTTTTAGATAAAGATCGTGATATTCGCCTATATTCTTAATATTCATTTGATTCCATACCCGTTGCGCATGTTCATACTCGGTTTGACTAATTGTTTTCTCTGATAAATTGCTGTAGAATTTGTCTATAGAGGGTAATTCAGTTTCATTGAACCTTGCTGCATTGTCAATGTATTCGTAAGGATATGTTCCTTTTTTCAACAAAAGAGCAATCCGCTTATCATCATCAAATTCTTTTGTAAAATGTTTAAATGTTTCTTTCGGATTCTCCTTAGACATTGACGATACCAATTCCTCTAGTGAACAATTCAAAAACTGGTATGAATCGATAAAGCGCAGATTGGATAGGTTGAAACTGATGTACTTTTCTGCATTCGTGGCTATGCAGCCAATTTCTTCACTCTTGAAAATACCTATCGAGGAACAGATTAAATGTGCATCAAACTGTTTCAGGTTATGAAATATAACTGGCACGAATGTGTGTTCTTTAAAATTAAGATTGCAATCTCTGCATGAAGCGCCACGAAATTTACCTGAAACATGTGCATGGTCTCGAACGCGGATAGTGGAATCTGTAAATTCTTCCATGCAAATGTGGCAATGTGTACTTGATTGAAAATCTTCCTCATCTTCAACAGTCATGCACAAGGGTTCAGGATTGTTCAAAATAGCCTTTATACGTTTATTTTCGTCAAGAAGACTATGAAGGAAGTGTTCACTAACATTTTCACCTCTATATATTTTAGGTGGTTGAGTGTATCTGTCATCGATGCAAACAACTTGATAACCGTACCCGCATGGTATCAACTTTGTTAATTTCGTTGTGCTGGTTCGATTATCTTCTGGCTCTTCAGTAACCATAGGTTCGCAAAATGTTTCCATGTCAGCATAAATAACAAATGATGTTTGTAACTGTTTGGCGTGATCTTGAAATGTTAGTATATCGTCTACCCCCTTGGTGGGATATGTCACATGTTGAGCTTCAAATTTTGAGCAGTATTTTATATGTTTCTCTAAAGTATGTTCACTGGTGAAACCTGATAAACAGAATCTGCAATACTTATGACTGCGTCCCAAGCATTTTGTTCGATATAAAAGTCTATTGAGATCTGTAATCAAACACCAGTGACTTTTATTCCCACTTTTCAAATACAATAAGTCAACTTCATGATGAGCTTCTCTTAGACCTGTTACATGGAGGGGGAAAAATTCACCCTCTTCAAATCCTAACACCATTACTGAAATGTTATTCTGCCTTTCAAATTTACTCACAAATGATGGTGCAACGGGCAATTGTATACCTTCCATGTTCAATTCATGTTCATATGGGATGTAGTGATGCACTTTAGAAGGGTCACCTGAACACGTAGGATGTATGGATGCTATAATAGCATATACAAAACATTTTTCATCTAAGTTTCTTATGTTGAGTAACGCTCTGGTTGCAGCAAGAGTTCTTGGTAGGGGTATATACGATCCACCGCCTAAAGGTTTATATTTAGCTGTATTAATCTCAATGTGTTTAATATGATCTAATGACCAACCGCTCCCATTTCGTATATACTCATCAAAACTTTTGAATATTTTTTGATATGTCACATTAATATCATGTTCATCATCTATATTTGCTCTATCAACTAGATTCGATGTCTTCGAGATAAAATGTGCATTATTCTTTAAATCATTACCACCTTCACCTCCATTCGGCTTGATCATTTGCACAAGACAATTCATATACCACTTAATATGACCGAGTTCATCACACATCTCTTGTAAATGAGTTTTTACCTCATGCTTAATTCCAGATAAAAATGCTAGAAGATCATACTTTTCCCCATTATCCTCATTCGGATAAATGAAACGAGCTCGTGCTATTCCCAAGAGAGCAGACTTATCCACACTTTTATGTTTGATTGTAGTATGTGAATTTGAATCAGTGTTTCCTGAACCAGTCTGATAAGTTGTATGATCGATGTTGCTATGTTTAAACAAATTTTCCGCTGAATCAAAATGTCTATCACATTGTCGACATGGAAATGTACAACTGTTTCTCTGGTGTCTCTTCAGTTTGGAAGGGTGATCAAACAGAAGTTTACAATAATAACATGAATAGACCTTAACCGTAAGATTTGATCTGTTGTCATTATCAACACTCAATCGATCATTTAACTCTCGCAACTGCTGTTGATATTGAGGGTTACTGTCAGGATAAAGACGCAATAAATCCTCGCAGAAATGATCATCAGCCATGACAATTGTGATATCAATAGCACTTTCAACGTTTTATATATACTACGCGATCGTGGACTAGAACTAATAGGCGAACATATGTTATCTAAATATTTATTTTATTAATTAAATTTAAAGGTACACAGTGTAAATATACAAATAGACAATATATTATATACATATATAAATATAGACAAATTTAAAGAAAAATACAAGTGATTGATTGAAGTCTCCAATAGTTTTAAATAATCCACTTCTTCATTACAAATGAAATGATAACCATTTACTCTTTAATCTTTTGCGATTTTGCGATTTTTCCACATTTCTTAAGAATTTTTCAGGAGACATCTTGATAGCTTTACCCTCTGCTGCACCATCATATTCATCAACATCCATCCTATTTTCCTCTTGATTGTCTGATTTTGATCGATCTACAGTTTCTTTTAAATTTTTCAATTCTGTTTTTTGCAAAACCTGACCACTACCATGTTGTTTGGTTACATCTTCTTCTAGGTTTATTTCTGTTTTTATACTGTCACTATTTTTACCATCATATTCCTTTTCTTTTTCTTTCACATTAACAATTTCACATTGGTTGGACATATTCATCAATCTTTCATATTTCTCCTTGGGTAATAGTATTAACTCCCGAGTCATAGTATTTGAAAAAAGATGATATCAATGTTGGAATAATAACAATTATCTTCAGTAAACGTTTTCTCCTCAACTGAGGTGTTATATTATTAACTACCACAGCACGAATGAACTTTGCAAAAGTTGAAAGATTCCTTTTAACCCTCTCAGACAATGGTATGACGCTTTTTAGACAGTTGAATACTATTTCTACTAATAGTTGTAATTGTCTGTGGTCCGTGCTTTTTATGATTTGAGCAGATTGTTCAGGTGTAGTGTTCGCCAATAATTTAAGGAAGCTTCTACTTGATTCTTTTAAAATCATTTTGGTTGATAAACAATCGTGTCCTCCCCCGGAAAAGGATTTGCGCGCAACTGATATTCAGGGTTTGAACCTGGTGCTATATCCACTATCAAGCAATTGTATGGTCTGCTAATTGCACGTTGGTAAACGTCCATGAAAAAGCGAACTTGACCTGGAAACATTTGTCGAGCTAAAGATTGTATTTGCAGTGAATCTCTACCATTTTTGAAAAGAAAAAAGACGTGAGAATTCAAACTGATTGATCGCATAACCTTCCCCTTCTGATATAAATTTTGTAGTATAAAAATAATTGATGTTAAGGTGTGATGACTTAAAACGCAATAAATCTTCTGCATCAGTTTACAGTCCACTACTTCATCCATTTTATCATCAATGATCCATAATGTGTGTATATCCTTATCAACAAGAAAATCACTTTCATCAGGCAGTTCCAGTTGAAATGAAATGTTGGAGACAGTTTTTTTCAATTCATCGAAGACATCTTGCCATATGCTGTAACAGTAGTATATCTTCTGAGGTGGTATTGTAAACATTTCCTGAGCGTTCTCTAATAATCTTTTAATGTATGTAGTTTTTCCTGAACCCGTTGGACCGACACATATTGAAGTCATGGGTGTTTGAAATTTCACCAAACTCATGATGATCACCTCTTGCTCGAATGATGATTGTTACCATGTGTCTCATCATTTTAAACACTTTTTCATATGCAGTGTGAATAGGTTTTACCAATCACATTGAAAACAAAGATGTCGTTTGCTTGATGATTATCACTGAAAAAATCGTGAATGTTAGTTAGATCATACTCTCTACATAAGAGTGATAAGATGAAAATGCAATATTGACCGCATACTGATGAATTCTCACTCTGTAATCGTTTTTGATTTATTTCCAGAGATATCGCATTGTGTTCAAAGAATTTTAAGAAGTGACGTGAATAATAATCGGGAGAGTGTGCGAAGCTGTCGAAAAATATCCCTCTTCGTTCCTCATTTATGAAAAAGGCGATCCAGTGTGCACCATTCTCAAAATGATTTTCAGTGTTACAAATAAATCCCATGGGTCGATTTCTCACTATCTTAGGTATCTGATCTGCTGCAAATATACCAACAATTTTATCCTTCATTAGTTCATCACAATTAATCATACACTCCAATTGCATAGTGTTCATTCTTGAATTATGATGTCTCGAGTTTGAGTTATTTCAAAATATCCACTAAATTCACTATAAATGATTATAGTTGTTGGTTCAGTGAGGGGAGAATCAAATGTGCATTCCAAATTGACACGTTCATTCCTTTTCAATGTTAAATAATCTAAACCTTCAAAAATTGGTTCCAGTTGAAAGGCATACAAGGCATATCCTTCAGAAAAACTGTCTCTGTTTAATCCATTACCACAGTCTTGCAGAGTTTTCCCAGCAACCTCAAATAGATTGCGAAATGCAACAATGGATGATTCTCCACTTGACGAGTCAAATTTTACTCTGACAGGATTCCCGGAAACTGGCACTCCCTCAACTTTAAGATTTATTTCACTTAGGTGGCAATGTTTGAATGTCCACGGACATAGTGAGTAGTCACCTGCTATGTTTTGACTCCCCGTAAAGGCTATCAATACCTTATTGGGTCTATTATTCTGGAATATGTTGTTGAAGTTAAAACTTATTTGACCAGCTGGAAGTGAAATTGTGCGAACATCATTTTGCACAATGGGATATTTAGCGTTTACTGTCCTGAGTATAGAATCGTGGCCATATACAATGCCGGGGTGAACGTGGATCTTTGCTATTGATAGATACATATCTTCAATCTCAAGGTAATAATCAGCATCTTCATCAACCGACATTAGATAAAATTCTGGTCTCGATCTGTAGAATTTCACAGTAACTCCTACTTGATTTAATATGTAACGATTCATTGAAAACAGGGGATGGAAAATGTTTCCTTCAAGATCAACAGTTTTACCATTTTTTATGTATGCTGTTCTTCTGTAGAGCCCAAGATTTGATCCTGTGTTACAATCTGCATCATCCAATGTTCCTTGATGATCGTCTATCCATAATTGACTTGAGAGCTGCGATTCTTTAGCTTCTTTCCCATATTTCAATAAAGTTTGCATATAAGCTTTGTAAGGGTAAAATCCTGTTGAAGATGTGACAATTTTATTTTGAATTAAAACATCTATTTGATTAAATAATGCATGCAAAACATAGTTCACAGGCCCGCAATTAACGTCACTGCTATCTGCTATGGTTCCATCTCCTCTTTTAAGTCTTAGACGTACATGCATTGTTGATTTACTTAAGTCTAGATACTCTGTTCCACCAGATATGTGAAACTCTATTGGCGATGTCTTTGTAAAAGTTGCAGCTGGTCGAATATGTTCATATGTGATTCTTGTGACTGCAGTTTGATGACCTGGTAGATTGAATAAAGACAACTGACTTGGTTGCAGCTCATGAAATGTTTCAGGATTTATTTTAGCCATTTTGAATTTTACTGGAAAATATCCTTTTCAATTAGCTGATTCTTTAATCTTTTTTTCACACTCTGTACACTTCCTTTCTTACTGTTTGTTTTATTTTTCCTTCCTCCTTTCTTTGTCTTTTTCGTTTTCTTCTGCTCCCCTCTATGGCTTTTTCTATTACTGTTTTGTAACTTCCCACGTTTGCGTTTTATCTTTTTCACAGCTCGACTAATTTCCGACTTAGCATTTTCCACCTGCTGCTGTGCATGTGTTACAAGTTTAATGGGTGATTGCGCATGTGGTTTACTTTGTGGTAATGTGATTGGTTCCATGAAGCTAGCTGCTGAATTAGTGAGGGAACCACCACTCTGGATAGTTCTTCTGTATGAATTATTAAGATATGAATTGTGATGTTTGTCATTCGCTAGATTTTCATAGTACATTATCCATGTCCTAGGGTCTAGCACATATTGAGAATTGTTCAATTCCATGATTATCATGCAAAGTATGGATACGACCTGAAGTGCAGTGTAATCGACACTGGATTTTTTAAAAATGATGCATGACTCCCTTGCATGTCAGTAATAAAGAATTCAATGTCTCTTATTTCACTTTTCACCACTGGAATGTATGCAAGTTGATCAAAGTGGTAGTATTCAGTTTGAGAGCAGCAACATATTCGCTTCAATAAGGGTTGTTTGTTACCATCGACTATTACATCACCGCATATGTTTGCATATATATATAGATCATTATTTGATGATAATTTAATATCAACTAATGCGACTTTCCATTTTGATTTCATCACTATTGGCGTCTGAAGATATGTACGGAATTTGTGTGGTCTGTTATGTTGGTAAATGTCTAAATTTTTGTTACTGTTAATGACCATGTAAAAGCTCATTTTAAAAGTCAACAATATCTCTCTCAGGAATCCACTGACAAAAACGTTTATCCCAATCCTGGAATTTTACATAACCCTCACGTTGACCATTCCGCCTTCGCCATTTAAGCACTTTCTCAACAAACCACAATGCGTCAGCCTCCTTTTTCACACGCTGCAACTCTGTATAATTGAAATTGCCTACAACTTCCTTGTCCAAAAAATCTTGTACTTTATAAAAGATTTTCCCATGTATTAGAAATCGTCTATATATTTTAAATATTTCGGAGGTCCACTGTTGCTGATAAGCTCTTTGAAACGGTTTCTTCAAATGGCTCAGTCTTACCATGTCATTGATTTTAAAATGAAACTGTTTCCCTCTTTTACGTTGTACTTTTAATGTTTCTTTCTTTTCTCTGATTCGTTTTTCTTTGGGTGGAGTTTTAATATACATATATGCCCACAAATCATATTTGTTTTTCTCATTCACATCTTTTGGAGCTGTATTATTTAAACTTCTATGTGGCGTTGCATTATAACTTGCTACCAAATTTTGTAGAACATTGAGATAGCTATAAGTTCTATGCTTTGTAAAATATCGGAACATCATCCTCCGAAATGTCAAATTGACCCTCTCTGCTATTGACGCTTTACTACTGTCGGAATTTAAATAGACATGATGGTAAATGTCATATTTTTTAAACACACGTTTCAAATCTTTGTTTTTGAATTCAGTTCCCGCATCTGTGGAAACCTTCAAAGGGATTTTACCATGTTTGAAGATTTTTTCAAATGCATCAGCTACTGTCTTCCCAAACTTGTTTTTTAATGGATAAATCCATAAAAACCGTGTGAAAATATCGATAACAACCAACAGGAAACGTGTCTTATTGTTATATTTCTGTATGTTGGATACATCCATAAGGTCAGCATCGTATTGCTCATACGGTTCCGATACAATTATTTTCACTCTTTTAATTCTACGTTTTACAGGTTTTTGTAAATTGTAGTCGTCTATTTTTTCCATCCATTTCCTGATCTTGTATACGCTTGGTACATTTCCATCTCTTGATGTCTTCAACGTTTGATAAATTTTTTCAGCACTTAGGTATGCTCCCCCATTTGCTGTATTGTAATATACATTCCTAAGTTTTTCATCTAAATCATCATTTTCCATTGTTAAAAATAGGTTCCAAATCTATCATTTTTTCAACTTTATCTATTATGCGAGATGCTCTGTGCGGTGTTTTCAATATAGTATTTTTCCAATCTGTTGATTGTAAAAATGTAAGTTGATAGTAGACTCTCACATTATCTGGAATATTTGATTGTCTGACTAAATTAACAAAATCGGTGTACACTTTATCTGTTTCTACTTGATAAAAAAAATCCCATGCATTTCCTCCACTTATGTGTTCCACTTGATTTTCCTTCTTCAGAATGTCAAAAACTGACTTTGCATATATTATATCGAATATGTTATCAAGTCTGGCTATATTTTCACATGATTCTATCTCATCCATGTTTTATTAATAATAATAATAATTTATAATGTATGATATTTTTGTTTGGGTTAGGGTTAGGGTTAGGGTTAGGGTTAGGGTTAGGGTTAATTATTATATTTACCAATTAAACTTTTATCAAATTAAAGCTCTCAAATTGTTTTAAATGTTCCTTTTACTACTTCCATATCCAGCATATCAACAATTTAAATGATTGGTAATGCGTTAAATTGTTTAATGAAATGAAAATTTTTTTTAAATGTTCAATTTACTTTTACTACTTCCATATCCAGCATATCAACAATGTTAAATTGATTGGTAATGCATTAAAATTGTTTAATGCAGTGAAAAAAAAAATAAAAACATTCTTTTATATTTTACAAATTAAAAATCAATATTTTGATATTATCCAACAAATATATTATGCAATTTTTGCTGACGGGGGCAAAATTTTTGTCAACGTGGCAAAAATATTTGCTGCTGCCACACAATATATACTACTTTCCGGGTTAGCTAAACTTCCAAAGCAAGTGAGTTTGTATATATGAGATAACTAAGTGTATGTATTAAGTAATTTATGTACCAACTTACAATTTATAGTGTTGAAGAGACAACTGAAATCATTATTCGGATGATCTTCGAATATTACAAACATCTGTCTTGAATGCTCATCTAATTTTTCTGAAAAAAAATTCCCCAAATAACAACAATGTTAAATCTGCAAATTATAGGAAACATTTTTTTTATTTTCTCGCAAGGTATTCGAACTCGTGCTATCGGGACAATACCGCCTGCAATGTGTTCATTGCTCTAGACCCCTCGGCCACCTATACTGAACTAAATAATATAAGCTTTCTGTGGTTTAGGTAACCTGTCTTCGTCATTAGAATCTAGAGTTGGCCTTTTAAAGCCGACTATGCAGTATGGGTCTTTTAAAGCTGACTATGCAGTATTGGGTTTCTCATTATTGAAGGCCGTACGGTGACCTATAGTTGTTAATTTCTGTGTCATTTCTTCTCTTGTGAAGAGTTGTCTCATACAACATATTCTTTTTTTATATTTTGACACAGTACATGATATATTAGGCACGAAGAGGGAATTGATTGCAGATTAGCTAAATTATCTATCGTTAAGGATCGTAAGATGCAGTCACATAAATACTTAAGTACGTCTTAACAAGTGACAACTCTACGACGGAGCCATCCATTGGATCACCAGTGAAGGTGTTAAGGATGTCTGTCTAAAGAAAGGAAATTACCAAGAAAACAAAATTTTCAGTAAATGTCAATCATTTCGACCCCCATTTATATCTAATATAAGCACATAAGGTATATTTGTTATAATAACTTATTTGAATTAGGTAAGTGAAAAGTAGCTTGTATGCAAATTTTCGTAAAAAAATCACCATGGGATCAAAACTGTGTCGCATGCTTTGAGCTATATAGCTTTCAATATCTGCGAGTGCTCCTATATCTTTACGGTTGTTTTTTCGTCTTTCTGTTATTTGTGGTGTGTTTTGGTTCGATCTGATGTGTCAAGCCTTCTCAACTGATTTTTTACAGTCTGTTCTTCATGGTGCTGTGTCAGGTTATGGAAGGGTTAAACGCCCACAGAATTGTTGTGTATATATTTCTCCTTATCGTATATTTGCCTGTTTCACATTTTAAGCTTTTTATTTCGTGGTCGGCGATAGTTGATGTCGGTCTTTGATTTCCGCTAATATTAGTGTTTTATTTTTTCGTTATTTGTTTAATATTTTATCATATATGGGGCTTATATACTTGACTGTACGGTACAGATTTTTTTCATTGTTATATGTGTACATGAACGTGGACCTAAAATTGCAGAAACTCGCTTCATATCAATCATACCACATCTCTTTATTTTATATAGTACAATATCAACAGTACCAATTTTACTTCATCAGATGCATATTTCTGCAATTTATATATTTCAGAATGAAAATGAGGAATGTTTCAAAGAGACAACAACCAGATCATAGAACAGAAAACAGTACAAAGCCATTAATGGATCTTCAACACAGCGAGAAAATCCCGCACCTAGAGAGCTCAAGAATAGACTGGAAACATCTACCAACAAATAAGATGTTCGCAGAACGATTAGTAAACATATTCTCGCTGTATTGAAGGCCCTCGGCCGTTTTCAGCTCTTTTGTCGGGTTGTTGTCTCTTTGACACATTCCACATTTCAATTCTCAATTTTATGACATAGACATATATTGACATGATTAATGAAGAATAAAGCCAAATTAACGGAGGTGAAAATAACTCAATTATTTCTAAAAAAAAATACGTTTTATTTAAATAAATATTACCGTGACTGTTTGTTTTTATTTAGGTGATAACACATACCCTTCATTTTGTGAAGTATTTCAACGGAATTCCCTCCATCCGCCGTACAGTAATCAGCAATTACTATAACGTCATCTTCAAAATGATTGCACAGAGTTTCTAAAATGAATATACGTCAAGAAAATTATTTTTCTGAACACAACTACACCTTATATAATAATGACGGAGTTTGATTGGTTGGTAGCCAATGTATATTTCGCATATTCTAACCTTTTTTCTCATTTTATGTTTTTCACCACTGCCGGTGAATATAACTTTCTTAATCTATCCTAGATTTCTACTAAACTTAAACCGAAGCTTGCTTATGATCATTAGATAGTATCCATAAGTTAATTTTGTAATTCCTGTTTTCCGTATTTTACTTATAAAAGGACTTAGTTTTTTTTTCTGCCAGGAAACATTACATTCACTCTGTGGTTAAAGTTTTTAAAATTTTAATAACTTTCTTAAACTGTCCTTGACTTCTATTAAATTTGGACGTAAGCTTGTTTATGATCACACAATAGTATCCACAAGTAAATATTATTAAAAAAAAATCCTGTTTTTCCATATTTTACTTATAAATGACTAAGAAGAAAAAAAAACTTACTATAACCCCTTTTTAAGTTAAATGGTTGCTCCTAAAACTATTTTACCTGAATAATTATTTGAAAAAAAAGTTTATACACAAACTCTAAAATTCTGTAATATTTTAGGCATAATCGTCATTTCTTCTAAAACTAACTATAATTATACAAAAAAAAGTGTTAATTTTAAATGTCCAAGTGCCCAGTTCCATTTGATAACAATTGAAATAAGTTATGGAAAACACATTTGACTCAAAGAAGAACGAAATGTTAACCTCCAGATGATGGTCGGTATGTCAAAACGAGGTGACACTACCGAAAATTAATCCATGATACAACAACTTTGTGCATATCAATGCACAATATACATCGAAGGACAGTTCCAAAGAAAAGAACAAAAGAAAATAAGCCTAAACATTTTGAGACCTCTTAATATTTGATTTAAAACTTCTATACTCTATTTGATAAGATATTTTTTCTAAATAACTTGTTTGTGCATATGAAAAATAAAAACTTTAGAATATACGGAAGATTTGTCAAACTTGTATACTAAATATAGTAAACAAAATCAACATACCTATGCACTTGAGAATGGGCTCCGCAGAGGATATGATTATTTGGTTGCAAACTCTCATCACATCTGAGTACCGACTTTGTTCATCTGAGTACATCATACTTTTTTTTCTCTTTCTGAATAATAATATAATTATTAAGTTAGCAACAGACCTATATTCCACCCGCTGCTCACCTACGTGTAAAGATGATTCTTATATCATTGGAGGATACTATCTAACATAAATGAGTGTATATATCCCTGTGAATGACAAATCTCTCATTGTCAAAATAACCGCACAGATAACCTACGAAAGCCGTACAGCTTAATATTCCCAAAGGGTCATTTATAAATACTGATAAGGGTATTTTAAGGTTAGTAATGAGACGTTAGTGGGGACATGGTATTATAAAATTAAGAATAATGATTTAATTAATATCTAGATCTTTGACATTCCTTTTTTTGTTCTACATTGTCACATCTCAAAAGTTTGACCTTTTTTTTCTAAATCTTTTAGATCCGAATGATTTAACAAATCAAATAAGGTATATACGAATAATATTTCTTATTTATAGACATATCTATTTTACTTTATCCTGCATAATAAAAAGTAATCCGGTTTAGACCTTTACTAGTATCTGATTCTTTTTGACGACTTTTTTTCTAATTATCGAAAATAAATATCATATATATAGCGAGGGTAACAGCTGTATCAAGATAAAACTTATTATAATGACTTTTTGTATACGTTTTTTCTTCTTCCTTTTCAAATTCATTTTATACTGCAACAAGTTGTGTATATTTTCTAAATGTAATAACACAACTATAGTTTGTGTAATGTCACTACAATCTGAGGTTCATTAAGGGATGATGATATTAAGTTAGAAATTAAAATTTAAATAGCTATTAATGAATTGCTTAAGTTGCAGTATAAAAACAATATTCAATTTTTGTCAATGTAAAAAACTTTTTTTGTATTCGTCACAAAACTGGGGTAGGGCTCGGTAAAACCTCGCACTTCCCTAGTTTCTCAGACTCATACAAAAAAGTTGACGTACTTATGGACGTACTTCAGCGCTCAATAATGAATAATGAACTATGAATAATGGACGTACTTCAGCGCGGTAAAAAAAGTTCCTATTTTTCTGACAATGACCTTATATTGTATATTCATTTGTAAATATG
Organism: Mytilus edulis; assembly: GCF_963676685.1. Classification (NCBI taxonomy): domain Eukaryota; kingdom Metazoa; phylum Mollusca; class Bivalvia; order Mytilida; family Mytilidae; genus Mytilus; species Mytilus edulis. Next base: position 12,926,619 of record NC_092350.1, read on the forward strand.
GATGACGTGATTTATGTTATATTATTTGTATAGCATTACATGATAGCCAAAAGTATTTAATAAAACTGTTTGATGCGCCTCTTGATCCATCCAAGTCTTCAGTTGGTTTATTTCGAAGTAGTCACAAAATATGTATTTAAGAATTGAATGCTCTTTTTTGTCAATTTATTGGGGTGTAAAAGCGTTGACCGAAGTAATTTTGTATGAAGCGCGGAAGCGCTTCATACTTAAAATGTGCGCACGGTCAACGCTTTTACAACCCTATAAAGTTACAAAAAAAAGCATTCAATACTTATAATTACATTTTTACCTATAGGATCATGAAAACACGCCTTTTATCATGTTTTATTTCATTTACCTGTGCACTTTATTGTGGGACCTCGTGTCATCATGAATGAGAAGTTTCATTGAGTGATACAACTGCTTAAGGAATAACACATGATGTGCAGTTAGCCAATCAGAATAACGTATTGTAATGAAACATACATCTAATGTAATTATTTTCGAATGGGCATAGCAAAGTGGTAATTCAATTACTCTAATTATTTGAAGCGTGTGTAATTCTTATGTTATGTTATTGCTATATTGTTCGTAAGTTTTAAATATATTCTTTTCAAATACATTTTAAGATGGACTTGTGTATGTATTGTTACACATCTATTAAACACAGTACGCATTTCTGTGTGTAACTCCTTATTTCAAAAGTGCTGATGTCAGTATGCCCAGTTTCATAATATTTAACTATATATATCATGATTTTCAAATGCCGTTATTATTTTTTATAGGCATGTACGACCAATACATATCTGTTTGTTTTTTTATAATATTTATAATAATCAAGCATATTAGTTAGCCTATACACATATTTCATTAATTACAATAACAGGGCTTTAAACATAGGCGAGAATCTATATGCAGTTGCATACGTATTTACCCGATGTAAAACATGATATAAAGTTAATTGTGATATCGTTATAGGTGCAAAATAACCAAATATGAATTAAACAAAAGCAAACAGCAAAGCTTACGTGCAGTTCAGCAATCAACTTGAACCAGATAATTTTACAACGGTGAACAACAACTCATTGAACGAATAACAATTCCAAGGTTACATAACACCGGTCTATTGATGGTGGACGTTTTTAACGACCCTGACTGGCTATACAGCTCTATTGTATGGGATACTTCTATTTTTATAGTCTTGTATGTAATTGAAGCTTTTTTTTTTAAAGAAGGTTATTTAATATGTACATGACTTTTTTGTATACTATGCATGTAAAACCTTTTCTGAAAGCAGAGCAGTGAAGCGAACTAGAGATTTGTATATTTAATTATACGGTTTTTACCACAAAGGACCTACTGACCTAATGACTTGTTTTTTGTCTAACCCAATTATTTTGAAAATACAAATACTTTACTTTGTTATTGTTAGTGTGTTGGTAAGCAACTCGCTAGACACAACTGGCTCTTGGACAGTGAAGTATAATTGTAACAGGCACTCTAAAGAATAAAGAATATATTTTTTTGTTAAAAAAAAGATATGAAAATGTAAAAGTCAGGAGTGGATTCAGATTAAGCGTATAGGGCATACTCCAGCTCCCCTTTTAACGGAAACATCTTCCTTCTTTCATAAAAAAAAATGTAGGAAAATTTTCTGCATCCCACCGATCGGCGGTATATATGTAGGACTCTAAAGTGCGATGGTCACGCTAAAGTACGATGGTGTCTCACGCTAAAGTGCGATGGTCACGCTAAAGAACGATGGTGTCTCACGCTAAAGTGCGATGGTTGTTTGTTCGCTCAAGTGCGATGGACCAAAAGGGTAAGATTCGAGGGATTAAAACATCGAGGTTAAAAAAAAATAGTCTTTTTACGAAAGATAATTGGTGTAGATTGCCATACACAGAGTCTATCACTAATGGGAACATTTTAATTAGATTGCATTGTAAATTACAAATACAAAATAAGATTATTGTCGGAATATGTAACATTTTTTTTTAAGATTAAATCTAAACAAGAGAAAGAGGCGATGTTCGCTGACTTTTCTTCTTTTTCATAGTGACCACACAACCATGTTATATTTTCCTTCAATATACAAACGAATGTTTTAGCCAGTGACATCCCATTAGTCCGACAACCATTATTCCGACAGCCCAATACTTCAAACAGCCCACTATTTCGACAACTCATTACTCCGACAGCCCAATATTCCGACAACCCATTACTCCGACAGCCCATTATTCCGACAATGTATCTGTCTTGTGGGTGTGGGTAAATTTTCTCTAAAAAGACCAACTCTGTTCTCTTTAATATTTGGGGTTGTCCGTTTTGATTCCAATTATTCTTTTCATGCGGGATATTTGTTTCATTATATTGGAGTTGATACACATGCGTATTGCAACTGCTCAGTCCTTACCTCTGTCCCTCTTTCGTTTTACGTGTCTGGGTAATTTATTTGTCTTTATATTTCCTCGTTTGTGTGTCCACTGTCAGTCTGTGCTGTTCTAGTTCGCTGTTGTTTTTATTTCTTGTGTCTTGATCTACCTTCTTTCGCTAGATCTTCGGTTTCCCCCTTTCACGTATCAGGGGAGTGAGGTTTCACCACAATTAACTACATAAATAAATATATCGGAGTTGGATTACACTACCCGCCCTCTTTGGTCGGAACACTTTCTATCCCTTGTGTCATTCATCTGAGTTTTATTCAAATTGATTTTGTCGCAGAAATAAGGGACAAATGTGGCGTCAGTCAAAATGAGAAAACAGAGACAAATACATACCCAGATCCTAAAAATAAGATGACAAATAGGATGAAATATGTGTTCAGAAAATATGATCAATTCCAATTATGAATACGGTATCATGTTTGGGAATGTGAATCCACGAAGTACGGAGACAGTACAAGTCACTTCCAATAACGTTAGATCGGCCATGAGAGATGACACTCAATATATTTGTAGGGATACCAATTTTATACTCCGAGCTTATTTAAAATCTAGAAAAATATGCCTCTTTTATAATGGTTGGGGTAGGTGCAGGATTGATGATTTACAACAAAACTTATTACGAAAAACAAATATGACGGACATGAATATTTCGGTAACTTTTATCTAAATATTCATAAGGAAAAGTGATATCGGGTCAATGACTATATGACATAGAAATATGCAGTAAATGCAATTTGACTGCTGAAATAGAGCAAGTCCAGTATAAAAGCCAATAACAACTAGTAAACAATCTAAAACAATGTGTGAAATTCTTGTCCTGCTTGTATCTTTGTCAAATTATCTAATTGTAATAACTTAGTACATTATGTGTTTTGTTTCAAGAAGAAAAATATTTGATATCATTGATTTTAAGAAAGATAGTTCATATGTTAATTAATGCTCATGCACTCATTACATTAGGAATTGAAAATGCCAGATACTCAAATTGCAAAAAATCGTATTGTACAGCTGATAAAGTTGAGGATGAGCGTCATTTTCAATCGAATTAATTTGAGGGATGAACTCTTCCAGCATATTTCTAGCACTTGTCAGAACTTTAAAAAGTTAGATAAACATGATTAATCAAGAAAACTTTACTATTATCGGAAAAAATGATGATTTAATTGTTAGTTCTTTTAAACTATGTAGTACAGGTCTTGATACTGACTGTTGTTTGATATCAATGTGTTGGGTGTTTTTTCCCCCCTATTTTGTTTTGGTTCCGATTGTGACTGTGGATTATGGTGAAATAAAATTAAAAGATACATTGTAACTATATCATATTAGTATTGTAATGTCTTAATGTTATACCAATCATTTTATACCGCCGCTTCGAAAAAGTGGGGAGTATATTGTTTTGCCTCTGTCTATCCGTCCGTCCATCCGTCAGTCCGTCCGTCTGTCCCATGAATATTTTCGTTGCATCTTTTTTAATGAACAACATTACAAGAATTTCTGAAATGGTTTCAGGGTTAATTGAAGTCGGCTTTATCGTGTGATGCGTTTTCAGATTCATAACTCAACAACTATCTGTTTACCGAAAACTTTTCACATGAGAGCTAAGTTGAAAATTATCATCATATTTTTCTCAGAAACTACAATACAATGATTTCTGAAATTTGGTTTCAAGGATTATATAAGTCAATTATACTGTGTGATACTTTTTCAGATTCACAACTGAACAACTTCCTGTTTACCGAAATATTTGGGCGGGGGTATCATCAGTAGCTCGCACCATCACTGGTTGGTCTTGATTTATATGCTCTTTATAGACCTTGTATTTTGGAAAATAAATCTCTTTTCTGTTCTGTTCTATATACAGATTTCGAATTGAGTATAGGGAAAGTACTCGAACTAGCTTAGTCTTATGTAATATATACGGAGTTATTTCTTAAAATATGTTATTACATAAACGTAATAATTCAGACAGACAAATGTTATGTTACTCAGATACCCTTATACTTGACTTGATAAGTGTCAGCATTATGGGTTGTCGGAGTATTGGGCTGTCGGAGCAATGGGTTGTCGGACTAGTGGGTTGTCGGACTGATGGGCTGTCGGATTAATGGTGTGTAACTTTTAGCCGACCAAATCAAATTATAATTTACGCATGAAAACAAGTACTTTTTTTTACCGACGTTACTTTCCAATAAAATCGACAACGTTTTCAAGGGAACTGCAAAGTAAACTGCAACATAAAAAATGATTCAAATATATCTTTTCGCTTCCACCAAAACCAGGATACATGATATCCATGCGAATACCGACAAAGCACGGTCAGGTTTAAATCACTTCAGTCATTGACATTTGGTTTTAAAGGTGTTAATAAAATATTTGTAATTTATCTTCCGGCGTGTTCAATTTATAGTTTGTATAAACGACTGTTAACGTCATAATCCAACTACGTTTCGTACGTAGATACTGTCGCGGACCATCGCACTTTAGCGTATGGAGGCATCGGACTTTAGCGTAGACCATCGCATTTTAGCGTGACCATTGTACTTCAGTGTCCCCATGGCACTTTAGAGTCCTACATATATGTTTGTCGCAATTTACGAAATTTTTCTTATATCTAACTGACTGATAATTTCTTTTCCCAGCACAGCAGAGTGATATGAACAATTATCGCTAGAAACTAAGGGCGCACCAGCCCCTTGTCATTAATATTGAAATTAACAATGTCGTCATAGGTAAAATAGCAACAAACGGATTATCATTGGTCATCTCAACTCGATTGTTTTTCTCACTTGCGCCGTACCGGCTCAATCATAAAAATCATTCTCGTTCAGTTGATCAACGATAATCTATAAAAATGAAAAAGCGTTATAAATGGTATAAAAAATATTTTAGTCTCATGCAACCTTTGGGTTTATAGACATATCTGAAAACTGGCCGAAAGTAGAGCGGTTGCTAGCAAGTGGCTCGGGTTTTAATGCAAATGTGTGAACAATCAGCTTGGTTTTATCCCTGATATGTTTAGACTATGTAATAAGTTCAATATCTTGCAATATACTGTTAATCTTATCGAACTAGGATCTTTTCCTTCAAAAACTGTCTGGAACAATGTAGTGTTACAAAACTTTCACAAGACTGAACAATTGAAGTGGCTAGAAAGAATTTCAAACGATAGAGACTTCAACTTTTTCAAACTTATCCATCCAGTCATTATTTACATAAAGCATTTATAATTGCGAAGAGATAACCAGATTTAAGAGTAGCTTCAGAGTACATTTTGACCTGTGTGCTATTTATTGTACGTATGAAAGTTGAACATCTCCTATGTGAAAAATGCGGGAATTTTCAAACGTTTAAGATCATAAACTATGCTCATGTGACTTAAACGTTTGTCCTTGATTATAGAAATGAAATGTGAAGAGACATCATAAACCTGAAGTCAATCATATGAACAGTCTATCATCTCTAGAATTCACACTTCTATCATGTGACACGAACTAGATAACGACGAGAGTAGTGTACTTATAAAACTTTGTGTCCAGCATATATATAACACATGTAAACTTTGTTTTATGGATAAGTTTCTGGTCATTAGCGACAATCACAATTGCTAAATTTGATGATCCTTTTTGTTGATACTTTGAACTGTCTAAGTGCGTGTTGTTTATGTGTATTGTTTCTAACGTGTTTATATGTTACGATATATTCTCTGTATAGAAAGAAAAAAGCCAAAAATAATAACAATAATCCCTTTCTTTATGATTAAGCACGAGCGGTAGCGAGTATTTTACTGAAAGTGATTATCACTCTTTTAAAACCGTGAAAGATGTAAAGTGCTAAAGGTTCAAATAATTTCTTAATTGCTTTAATCAAGAACCTGTTCATTGTCAGAATATGTAGATTCAGATTCAATATTTTATTATAGTCTCACTACTTGCAATACTATTAGTTACATAGAGTGCTAGTGACCTAATACGGTATATATGGGGTCAGTAAATTCATATGGAATTTAGAATTTAATGACCCCATACATGTATATACCGTATTAAGTCACTAGTGCACTATGTAACGAATTTATCTTACCGACTATCTTAACATGTTGCATTAGTTTAGTGACCTCTCACAGTGAGGAAGTCTTCTATATCGTAAGCATTAAGAAACTATACTTCCATTGATCATCCAAAAACGGATAACCACTTGTTATCTTTGAATGTGTTTTTAAATTTATTTCAATCATTCATTGTCTGTTTAAACCTTTAAAAGATTTTTTCTCAGTATCGTTTTGCTTGTATAAAGGGACGTACAATGTAACACTACTAACTGTGTATATTGAAAAGCCCTTAAACGCGATCTTACTACGTTCCCAGCAAAAACGTCGACATCATGTTCAATATCAATACAGTTCCATTCCTTCTAATTCTGATTAATACATTGTACGTAGATTTCAAGAAAAAATACAGTCATGCCACCGAAATAAACTAGAACTAGTGTGCGTGGTGGTAGGGGTTTGTGTAGAGGCAGAGGGAGCTCTGATACATGTAGTAACTAATCCTGATCAAGCAGTGATATCGGACAGACCAATCCAACCTAAATTGCAACCTATTATAACTGGTCCATGAGGCTCAAATGACGATATTTTAGTGAACGATGGCAGAAATGACACAGTAGTGTCAATAGATATGGGAAGATGTGGTATGGGTGCCAATGAGACAACTCTCCATCCAAGTAACAATTAATTTATAAAAGTAAACCTATGTAGGCCAAGGTACGGCCTTCAACACGGAGCCTTGGCTCACACCGAACAGCAAGCTATAAATGGTCCCAAAAATTACTAGTGTAAAACCATTCAAACGAGAAAACCAACGCCGGTCTAATCTATACAAAAACAAAGCATGGTTGAGCCGTTAGAGAAAATGGACAAGAAGTCTAATTACATACTGACAAACAAAACCTGGAGAGATTTAATATATTTTATGTGAAAATGACAATGAGAATGATGGTCGTAGTATGAACGTAGTTAGGTGGTAAGAAGAGCGTGATGAGGACGACAAGGGCGTGCTAGAATCGTACTATGGTCTTGAATAGCGTGGTGTAAACGTGGTACCCAATATAGGCCAAGGTACGGCCTTCAACACGGAGCCTTGGCTCACACCGAACAGCAAGCTATAAATGATCCCAAAAATTACTAGTGTAAAACCATTCAAACAGGAAAACCAACGCCGGTCTAATCTATACAAAAACGAGAAGCATGGTTGAGCCGTAAGAGAAAATGGACAAGAAGTCTAATTACATACTGACAAACAAAACCTGGAGAGATTTAATATATTTTATGTGAAAATGACAATGAGAATGATGGTCGTAGTAAGAACATAGTCTGGTCGTAAGAAGAGAGTGACGAGGACGGCAAGGGCGTGCTAGAATCGTACTATGGTCTTGAATAGCGTGGTGTAAACGTGGTATAGTCGTAGAGGAAGCGTAGTTGGATCGCGGTGAGAAACGTGATGGTCGTAATGAGGTCGTAATAACGTCGCTGTGAGATCGTAGCGCAGTATCTCCGAATAGAATCACGCTTTCGCTACGCTCTCGCTACAATGGTACAGCGACCTTTGCGATCTTACCACGACATAAGTGCGCTCTCACTACGCTTCTACAACGACCTCATTTCGCCACGACTGCACCACGATTGTTTTGAAATGTTCAAAGTTGGCCACGCTCATCACGATCTTGAAGACCTCACCACGACCGTGATACGACCTTACTGCGATCTACACGATAGTACTATGATCGTCAAAATTTTTCATTTTTTTCACAGATCGTAGTGCGATCGTGGCCTAGTGGGACTGTGGTATTAGCAAGAGCATTACTGTAACACCATTTAAATATTCTACAATTCAATCTATATGTACACATTATGTTACATCTAGTCCAGTGCCGAAAATACATGTCCAGCTTTTAAAACACTTGGAGGTCACCAGCCCATATCCGCTTGGATTGCATCGTTCGGGTATATTTTTCTTGATTTACAGTTCAATATCAATAAATATAACTTTAGATACAGTTACAAATTTTCCACAGCTAATATTTGAATTTTAATTATTTACATTTCATACAGTTTCATTAAGTAAGACAATTGATTAGAATGAAATGACCAAATACAATGCCTTTAAATTTAAATACTTTTTAATACGCTAAGCAAACAATTTAAAGGTTAACGTAACCCCCTACATGTAAATACTATTTTTACCAACCGCGGTTTATTTAATCTGAAATTTCGTAAGTGTATAAGCTCAAAGATTAAGTTACATTTATTCATTCTTTCCTTCTTTGTGGATAAAGCATTTTTCTTATTAGTACGTTTGAAGTTATGTGTATTCAATTTATAACTTTTACTGCAACAGTAAATTCAACTTTTATGATATGTGTTTTTAAAGCTTCATGTACTAGTCAACATATAGAGCTGAAGAAGTATTAGGGTGCTGTTTAATTTTTAACCAATTTCAATAATGAAATTTAATCTTCTTGAATTCGCGCACCTGTATCTCATTTATAGAAACTTTTTGTTTTGGATTGTAAGTACATGTAGGGTTGAACAATAGAACAAACCCTCACTAAGAATATGATTGTCATTCATTTTAAACAATTAAACACGTCAAATCCTACAATTTCATCGGTTCCGACCACTTTACTATATTCTTACAGAATTAAATCCTTTTATTTACTAATCTTGTTATCTACTTTTAACGATTCTTTAGTATTAATCATATTATGAGTTTAACAAGTTGGACAACTGAAACCAGATATGTTAACAACGCTGTCCAGTGAACCGTATCACAGAGCACCGCGACCTTACCCAGACATTTACTGTTATTATAACATTCAAAGACGTTTGTTTGATTTATGATATTTTTCCAAATATTGTTCAAGTAGTTAGTTCAAGCATGGACAACTTAAAGACAGAATTACTAACCGGACTTTCGGCAAATCCAATGTTTATTCCAGCATGGTACCGTTATGACGAAGAAGGATCTCGGTTAAATGATATTTGTATGGAGCAGTGCAAATATTACTACTTTCATCGTTTTGAAAGGAACATCCTGATTGACATTATAACAGTACGTACTCATAAATTAAGGTGGCTCGGGCGTATTCGAAGTTTCTATCAGAAGTGCCGTATTTTTGGTTATTTTATTCTTTAAAGAAAATGAATCAAATTGGTCGAAAAAAAATAGGGTGTCACGGACCATTTAAGCTCAAAATTTTACTTTTAAACACTGTCAGGTATGTAAAAGGGACCATTTTTCAATGAAATGATAGGGGAAATAGAGGTGTTGACATATTTTTTTCGGAATATCAAAAAAACGTTCTATGACAATTGTTCCAAATCTGTAATATGAAAAGCTGGAATACAGCTTCAAAGAATGAGCCAATAAAATACATAGGTCACCGATAAGGAAAAAAAAATATTTTGCCTTGCAACCCAAATTTTGGCGGGAAAATGGTAAAAATGGGTGAAATGTCATTTTGACCCTTTAAAAAATACCGATAATAACGAAAATATTCTATTAGTCACATAACTACAATGATTTAATATTTCTAATCAATCAAAATATTAAAAAAAATTACGACAATTACTTTTGTAATTCATGCGTGAAATTATGCGCAGTCGAATAGTCCCGAGCCACCTTTAGCTAATATGTCGCTTAAATGTGCAAAAGGGATGAGACACAAGTTAATCAAACTTATATAGTCTTCTCCCATAAAAATTTATAACAGTAGAATATTTACAAAGCATGTATACAAACAATACATTATATATATATATATATAAAAAATATTTGAACTGTGAAGAGATGGTGTGTGATGATGTGACTGGTTATACACAATATGCATGTATTTGCACTTTATAATGTGCTATATTACACAATTACAAACCTCTTAGACTCTTTAATAAATTCATATACATTCTTTACAATTCTTTCATTTTCAACATTAGTTAAAGACGTATCGCCAGAGGTTAAGATGTTCAAATTTAGTAGAGAGTTAAATAGAGAGTATTAAATAATTGGGTTCTTATATTCGAAAAATTAGGACAATAAAAAAAGAAGTGACGTGAATCTTCGCACTTAGCACCACAGCTACAAGACGGATCTGAAATAATGTTGACTCTGTTAAGATCATAATTCAAAAAAGAAGCTGAGCACCTAAGTTGTGTCAAAATAATATTGAGTTTACGATTGCCAAAGTCATAATGTTTTGGTACTTGGGCTTTTGAATTTATTTTAAGATTTTTTAGTTCGGTTTAAATTTACCTAAAGAGTAAATGTTGCGTGTCCGCACCACATTAAGGTTATTCCACAGTCGTATTGTTGAAGGTATGAAGGATTCTTGGGTTAATGAAAGTCTACAAAAAGGGTATATGATATCATTCCCATTACGTAATGGATAAACAGTTTTAATTTGGATTGTTAGTGGAATTGAATTGCAAAGATCGGCTGGTGCATTATTATGTTGAATATTATAGAATAATTGTACCTTCCTTCTTTCTCGTCGTTCAGCTAGAGTTTCCCAACCAATCACATCATAGATAATTCTATTAATTGTAAAAATAGGAAGACCTGTTACAATTATGGCTGCCTCAAGCTGCAGCTGTTCTAATTTTTTACAATAACTCACACCCATATTAACCCAAAGTTCACATGCATATTCGAGTAGCGGTCTAATAAAAGTCAAGTAAAGCTTTCCTAAGTTGCTCCTACTTATCCTGTACTTTAATGTTCTAAGTACATTCAAATGTTTAAATACATTTTTTATGATAATTCAACATGGGTGATCCATTTAACATCTTGACTAAATGTAACACCCAAGACGTGTTTATGGAAGTCTGTAACTTCAATCCTCTAACCATTGAAAGTGAAATTCATTTCTGGAGTTTCAATGTATGAAAACAACATTATTTCTGTTTTTCTGGGTTAAAGGACATCAGCCATTTCTTAGACCAATCGCTCAGCTCACTCATGTCGTTTAGATAGAAAAGAATAATATATGCAATAAATACACATGGAAAAAAGTATTGCAACACCAAATTGAAATTCAAATTAAAAAAACACTCTTTATTTTTTTGTGATATAATTTGTTGAAATAGAACTATTTAAACATTCTTTAAATATTACTTGAGTTTAATTAATAAATATCGACTCGATAAGTTCTTATCTGCACATGCAGCTACTGTATTCGTAAACAATAAAACAGATTTTTTTTATCTTCACTGTTTTCAACACTTTAAATAACCAAGTTTATAAAGTTATGTGATTGACACCTTGTAATTGGTCATCCAGACTACAACTCATAACTGCAGCAAGATGGTAGATAATCAGCATTAGAGAAGCATGTATGTCGATGTGACAATTGCACGTATTGTTGGTTATCACCATTCTACTATAAGTCGTTTTGAGAATAAAAATCAGGCAACAAACGATGTTAAAGACCGTCCGAGATCAAGAAGATCCCCTATAACATATGCTAGGGAAAATCAAGCATAATGAAGGTTGGTCAGAAGGAACCCCATTGCAAACAATACAATCCTAAAAAGAGGGTGATGACCATACAGGAGCCTTTAAACAAGAACTGTTAAATCGGCTCATCGCTACTGGTTATCGAGCGATGAGACCATTTCAGTGACCTTTGCCTACGAACAGACACAGTTGCCCGTATCCAATGTAGTGCAGAGCTCGCCAAAGTTGGAAATTAGCATCGTGGAAGAAGATCCATTGTTCCAATGGAATTCGGTTCATCTTTCTTTTTTTTTTTCTTTTTTTTTCCTTTTTAGTTGAAGTGTCCTAGAAATATCTTTAAAGTGTTTTACTTTGGAGAAATTAAAGTTTGAAGCATTTGGACTGTATTATATTCTTGTAGATTGTAGGATCTTACGTATTCGTCAAATTCAGATTTTAAAAAGAATTCGGTTTATCTTCCTTGGCCCGATCGTAGCCCGGATTCGAACCATACCGAGCATATATGGGACACTATTGGGCGTAAAGTGCACGAAAGGACACCCCAGTTCAAACACGTCATGATATAAACAATACCCTTCGTAAGGAATGGTTGCTGCTACCTTAGCAACAAACTGGTCGACTTATGGTAGGAATCAGAAGACGTTAAGATGCGGTTATCTGTTTGAATGGAGGCTGCACACAAGTACTAATTCTTTGGCGTATAACGATCAACCATCATGTGAACAATCATCTAAAGATTAATTTTGAAATGTCTGACATTGTAAAGTTCGACTACAGTAACAGTTGTAAAATGCATTTTTTTGTACAAAATACACTTCATTTTGTTATAAAAATTTTGGTTAAATAAAACAATTTTTTTCATACATTTTTTGTTCGTTTTAATGCCAATATTATTTTTCAAATATTTTATCATATTCCATCCAAAATAAGAGGCTGATTTTTCAAGTTTTAAAAAATCAAGGTGTTGCAATACTTTTTTCCATGTGTATATTAATAACATCGAAATAAAACGACTACGTACTGCAGTGTATTGTAGATGATCATAAATTATCATTTATTGAGCATTACTATGATAGTGTTTGCATATGTGTAACATGTGTAACAAGCGATAGTAGACTTGTCATAAACTCAACGGACAATAACCCGTATCAGCTCTGTGTAACGTCACGTGATAGGGCTGATATGGGATTATCAGCCTGGTTGCGTTCGCACCTAGGCAGTATATGATATGAAGTATAATACCTGTCTTTTTGTCTTTTTCCTTATCGACCCGGCAAAAATCTCTTGACCAATACTATAAATCGACTAACGACTCGGTATGATACCCCGGCCGATATGACTCTCGAGCTGATATGCAATCCTTATTGAAAACAATTTAGTTATTAAATTTATCCTATTCAGTAAAAATAGTTTGTTTTTTTTTTATAAAAAAGAAAGATGTAGTATAACTCTGACGAGACAATCATCTCTTGACAGAGAAGAAGTTAAAGACGAAAGGACAAATATGTGAACAAAATGTGGCATTGCACGGCCTTCAACAGTTAGCAAAAACAAAATCATATAGAAAATTTAGAACTAACCAAATTAAGATCCAAAACCTGATTCAATTTAAAAAAAACAATAAACGAACGAAAAACAAATTAAATGTAGACAGCAACCAAAGCGTCAGAGTTTAACAGGGTTCTCTAACCATCGCGGATAATGAGGTTACAGGCCAACATAAATGTAAAATGGACTTGATTCGGTCAATTCTAGGAACAGTTACAAAAGTTTGTTTTAATTTAATTTTGTAGATTGCCATCCTTTTCGTAACGTTCAGTCTTCGCAAGCAAAGCTTGGGGCTGAATAACATTTGCATCAATCGGATTCTGTTTTAGATTAAAAAAAAAAATACTTTTCTTTTATTGACAATGAAACTTGGCATGCAAGTCAGTATAAAACAATTGCGTCATTTCAAATTGAAAAAAACCTTTTCTAATTGGTAGATGCTAAAATTGTGTAAGGACTAAAGAGCCAGAGAAAAGAAAACATTACCAATTCTGAGGCTTTTTTTTTGTTTTGTTTGATGTAGTTGTATTTTAAAGGAATTAACAGAATATTTGAAAGATTCCAGAATGGTTGTTGACCTTGGTAGTGGAAATGCCACCAAGACAATGTTGATCTTAGATAAACTTTTAGAGACGCACGAATCTCTAACTTATGTCCCAGTAGATATTTCTAAAGGTTGGTATGAACGCATTGTTTTCCCCTTACTAACCAAATGTGTTTTTCGAACGTGTCTATCTCCTTTTGTTGTTGAAATATTTGAACAGAAAGTCGATTATTTGTAAGCTGAAACATTTCTTGATCAATAACATATGCATACTGCATTTTAGGCTAGATAACACCATGGCTACAAAAGAAAAATACAAACAGACAAATAATAGTACACAAAACACAACATAGAAAAATAAAGACTAAGCAACATGAACCCCTCAGGTGCTCCGGAAGGGTATGGAGATCCAAAGATTCAAAGTATGACAATTAAAGATTAAAATCATTTTGCATGTGGTTTAGTCTACAGCTCAAAAGAAAACTTGTATGATTTATAATTATATAATATACTGTAATTAAACAATATAACATAAAACACAATGTTACCATATTTCTTCCAACGATACGTATTAGCAACAGAAATAGCTGCAGAAATAAGTTACTGTATAAAAAACGACTATTAGGATTTTCTGTGTCACTGCACACTGTACTAATTTTTCTAATGTTTTTGTATGCAATGTAGTGTTTGCCTAGCTAAGATTTTTTTTAAACATTGAACATTATTATTCACTATTTCATAGATTTTCTTAGCAAAACCGCTGCAAACGTGAAAACAATATATGGAAATAAATTAGATGTTCATCCAATCGGAGAGGAATACATGGTAGCACTGAGAAAAGTAAAGTTAGTATATTTATAATGTCTATGAATAGATGTTAATTGACTTAAAATGTTGCATCCTTGTTTGATTAATTGTTTCTCTGGAAAATCTACGAAAACGAAAACGACGCATAGTTTTTTTTTAATCGAATAACGTTTGAAATTGTCCTTTTCCATTAAAAGATTTTTTTTTATTAGATAGATTTTAGATAATTTATTGTTTCTTATACAGAGACAATGCAGGCAATATAAATCACGAATGAATATGCAGTCAAGCTGTCGTGTGGTTTGACCAAATCATTTGTATCCAATAATGATAAGGTATTCATAATCGCTTGTTTTGGTTTGAAAATTATAAAAGAAAAAAGAAATACATCGATTAAATAAATATTTCTTCTTTTTGTTTTATGAAAAATCTAATTTGTCTTAAAACAATTCTAAAGTTTATAGCCATTTTTTTAGATTGACTTCTGATTTATGTTATACAGAAAAAAACATCTTGCGAGTCTTCAATACATTAGCTTATACAAGCTTTCAAATGCATTAAGTAATTAGTACATTTTGCCCCTTTATTTTTTTATTCACAGAACTATGACAGATAAAAAAATTATTGTATGGTTTGGAAGTTTGCAGAGTTTATCGTATGAAAAGCAGTTAGATGTTCTATTGGAAATACGAAACACTATGCAAGGTACTTGAGGCGAAGAAGAAATGTATTGCTGAACTTGACCATTCGTCAGTCTTTCCTTTTTTCTGTCAATCTTAACTTCCATTCGGCTGTCCGTCCAGCATATGACATCAAATCTTTGAATCAAGGAGCATTTAGGGTAAACTGTAGTTCAATGAGACCCCAAAATAGCGACAAAATTAATCAAAAGACATGCATATTGCAACATGCAACAATCAACAATAGACAATGTATCGTACATTATGTCAAGTGCATCACCATTAGGAATACAAAAAATAAAAATAAATTCATAACTATGAACACCAATTCTCTACTTATTAAAAATTACGATATAACATGATAAAACAATCGGACTTAGTGGCAGGCGCATGCGTGTTGATACATCTCAATACCTACCTTTACTATATCGACCAATGGACTGACACAATGTCTGTCAAAGATTCTCATACTGAAATGTACAGAGCCATGTTGTTCTCATACATGTACAGATTCGTGGTTTATTAAGTCAAGCGCTGGATATGTAAAGTCTAGCGCTGTAGATTTAAAAGCAAGCGCTGAATGTGTAAAGCCAAGCTTTAAAGTATATATCCGGTTCTGTACTTTTATTACATATACACGTTGATATAGATTTGAATTTTTATTTTCTAACACAGGGCTGAAACCTGCTAAACATTTGATCGTCAGAAGGTTTTAATACACTTATTTAATATGTTGCCAGGCTTTGTTCTTTCATCAAGTCATGCTGGGGATCAAACTTGTGAATTACAATACGCATATTTAAATATCACACTAAACACATAATAATTTAAGATAACAACACCAAAGATGCATGAAATTTTATTGTACAGAAAGTCAGATAGTACGTCGATGTCGTTTCTTCTCGCTCTACACAACACAACAATAACCCCCGTATATGTTTTTATTGGTTCTACATGTAAATAAAAACAATATTTGTTTCACTTAAGGTTTCTTTATTATGGCTGTACTATTTGTTTTATTTATGAAGAAATAATTTAATTTTGGATGTACGCGTCTTCTGATTGGCTGACGTTGTTATGTTTATCAGCTCATAGACATAATTTTGTCATGTGACTTTGACGTCATCAATGGTTTTTCATGAATTCCTCCGGTTTAAAATGAAATTTAGATTTAAATTATAAGATCTGACTGTAATTCTTTTTTTTCTGTCTATTTGAAATAACATAAAAAATGTGGTGCACACTTTAAAATAACCCACTACGAGGGTTATTCATTGTGCATCGCATTTTTTATGTTATTTCTTCATAGACAGAAAAAAGTAATATTAAATATGTGGTGCACACTAAATAACCCGAGTAGCGGGGTAATTAAAAGTATGCATCACATTTTAAGGTTATTTCGAATAGACAAAAACACATTACAGTCATTTGTCATAATTTATTTCTATATTCCAGTTGTAAGGAGTAAATTTTGAAAAAGACGATGGTTACGTCACGGTCAAATGACAAAATTATGTCTATGATCTGATAGACAAAACACATTTAGCCAATCAGAAGACGTGTTACATCCAAAGTTAAATTATTTACCTATAATTCACATATTTCTTTTTTTATTCAATTGCAGTACTTATGGTGTCTTAAATGATTTTAATTAATACTTGGTATCTTGTTGCAGTGGATGACAAATTGGTGATTACATTTGATGTGACAGATGCATCTCGTAAAGATATTATAGAGCTATCTTACCTAGATCCTGAAGGTAAATATTAGTCCTCATGCGTTTGATACTACAACCATCTCATAAAACGTAATATACAATTATGATAAGTAGTTACTACTGTAATCACTAGCCAATCAACACTGAGGTTGCGAGTTCGAACCCCGCTCGAGCGGGTGCACTCCACTCCAATCTTTATTGACTAGGATTGTCAGTTTTCCTATCGAAGGTCGGTGGTTTTCTCCGGGCACTCCGGCTTCCTCCACCAATAAAAACAAGCAGCCACGAAATAGCCTAAATGCGGTGGTTAAAGGGGCGTTAAAATACCAACAATAATAAATCAGTAATGATTAATACAAAACAAAGTCAAAATCTCTAATTTTTATTTTCTACAAAACATTTTGAATGTCATATTTATATCGATAGATATAGGAAGATGTGGTATGAGTGCCAATGAGACAACTCTCTATCCAAATAACAGTTTATAAAAAGTAAACCATCATAGGTCAATGTATGGCCTTCAACACGGAGCCTTGGCTCACACCGAACAACAAGCTATAAAGGGCCCCAAAATTACTAGTGTAAAACCATTCAAACGGGAAAACCAACGGTCTAATCTATATAAAAAAAAGCGAGAAAGGTACAGTTTGTTGTTCATATATTTTAAACTTTGTAAAAAAATATACTAGCATTTTCATATCATACTGGTTCGTTAAATATCTTCATGTTTTACTGACATCACTCCCTAGACTAGTTTATAATGACACCATACTCGAATTATAGAATATACGATTGTCTATGACATCATGTAAAGACATACTGGAATATACGATTGTCTATGACATCATGTAAGGACATACTGGAATATACGATTGTCTATGACATCATGTAAGGACATACTGGAATATACGATTGTCTATGACATCATGTAAGGACATACTGGAATATACGATTGTCTATGACATCATGTAAGGACATACTGGAATATACGATTGTCTATGACATCATGTAAGGACATACTGGAATATACGATTGTCTATGACATCATGTAAGGACATACTGGAATATACGATCGTCTATGACATCATGTAAAGACATACTGGAATAAACGATCGTCTATGACATCATGTAAGGACATACTGTATATACGATTGTCTATGACATCATGTAAGGACATACTGTATATACGATTGTCTATGACATCATGTAAGGACATACTGGAATATACGATTGTCTATGACATCATGTAAGGACATACTGGAATATACGATTGTTTATGACATCATGTAAGGACATACTGTATATACGATTGTCTATGACATCATGTAAGGACATACTGGAATGTACGATTGTCTATGACATCATGTAAGGACATACTGTATATACGATTGTCTTTGCCATCATGTAAGGACATACTGTATATACGATTGTCTACGACATCATGTAAGAACATACTGGAATATACGATTGTCTATGGCATCATGTAAGGACATACTGGAACATACGATTGTCTATGACATCATGTAAGGACATACTGGAACATACGATTGTCTATGACATCATGTAAGGACATACTGTAATATACCATTGTCTATGACATCATGTAAGGACAAACTGGAATATACGATTGTCTATGACATCATGTAAGGACATACTGAAATATACGATTGTCTATGACATCATGTAAGGACATACTGTAATATACGATTGTCTTTGACATCATGTAAGGACATACTGGAATATACGATTGTCTATGACATCATGTAAGGACATACTGGAATATACGATTGTCTTTGACATCATGTAAGGACATACTGGATTATACGATTGTCTATGACATCATGTAAGGACATACTGGAATATACGATTGTCTATGACATCATGTAAGGACATACTGGAATATACGATTGTCTATGACATCATGTAAGGACATACTGGAATATACGATTGTCCTTGACATCATGTAAGGACATACTGAAATATACGATTGTCTATGACATCATGTAAGGACATACTGTAATATACGATTGTCTTTGACATCATGTAAGGACATACTGGAATATACGATTGTCTATGACATCATGTAAGGACATACTGGAATATACGATTGTCTTTGACATCATGTAAGGACATACTGGATTATACGATTGTCTATGACATCATGTAAGGACATACTGGACTATACGATTGTCTATTACATCATGTAAGGACATACTGTAATATACGATTGTCTTTGACATCATGTAAGGACATTCTGGAATATACGATTGTCTATGACATCATGTAAGGACATACTGGAATATACGATTGTCTTTGACATCATGTAAGGACATACTGGAATATACGATTGTCTATGACATCATGTAAGGACATACTGTAATATACGATTGTCTTTGACATCATGTAAGGACATACTGGAATATATGATTGTCTATGACATCATGTAAGGACATACTGGAATATACGATTGTCTTTGACATCATGTAAGGACATACTGGATTATACGATTGTCTATGACATCATGTAAGGACATACTGGAATATACGATTGTCTATTATATCATGTAAGGACATACTGGAATATACGATTGTCTTTGACATCATGTAAGGACATTCTGGAATATACGATTGTCTATGACATCATGTAAGGACATACTGGAATATACGATTGTCTTTGACATCATGTAAGGACATACTGGATTATACGATTGTCTATGACATCAGGTTAGGACATACTGGAATATACGATTGTCTATGACATCATGTAAGGACATACTGGAATATACGATTGTCTATGACATCATGTAAGGACATACTGGAATATACGATTGTCTTTGACATCATGTAAGGACATACTGGAATATACGATTGTCTATTACATCATGAATGGACATACTGTAATATACGATTGTCTTTGACATCATGTAAGGACATACTGGATTATACGATTGTCTATGACATCATGTAAGGACATACTGGAATATTCGATTGTCTATTACATCATGTAAGGACATACTGTAATATACGATTGTCTTTGACATCATGTAAGGACATAATGGAATATACGATTGTCTATGACATCATGTAAGGACATAATGGAATATACGATTGTCTTTGAAATCATGTAAGGACATACTGGATTATACGATTGTCTATGACATCATGTAAGGACATACTGGAATATACGATTGTCTATGACATCATGTAAGGACATACTGGAATATACGATTGTCTATGCCATCATGTAAGGACATACTGGAATATACGATTGTCTATGACATCATGTAAGGACATACTGGAATATACGATTGTCTTTGACATCATGTAAGGACATACTGGATTATACGATTGTCTATGAAATCATGTAAGGACATACTGGAATATACGATTGTCTATTACATCATGTAAGGACATACTGTAATATACGATTGTCTTTGACATCATGTAAGGACATACTGGAATATACGATTGTCTATGACATCATGTAAGGACATACTGGAATATACGATTGTCTTTGACATCATGTAAGGACATACTGGATTATACGATTGTCTATGACATCATGTAAGGACATACTGGAATATACGATTGTCTATGACATCATGTAAGGACATACTGAAATATACGATTGTCTATGACATCATGTAAGGACATACTGGAATATACGATTGTCTTTGACATCATGTAAGGACATATTGGAATATACGATTGTCTATTACATCATGTAAGGACATACTGTAATATACGATTGTCTTTGACATCATGTAAGGACATACTGGAATATACGATTGTCTATGACATCATGTAAGGACATACTGGAATATACGATTGTCTATGACATCATGTAAGGACATACTGGAATATACGATTGTCTTTGACATCATGTAAGGACATACTGGAATATACGATTGTCTATGACATCATGTAAGGACATACTGGAATATACGATTGTCTATGCCATCATGTAAGGACATACTGGAATATACGATTGTCTTTGACATCATGTAAGAACATACTGAAATATACGATTGTCTATGACATCATGTAAGGACATACTGGAATGTACGATTGTCTATGACATCATGTAAGGACATACAGGAATATACGATTGTCTATGACATCATGTAAGGACATACTGGAATATACGATTGTCTATGACATTATGTAAGGACATACTGTATATACATTATTGTTTTATTTGAGACGTACTTTAATATTTGTCTTTTATGTATCATCGATCAATTGATACAATTTTTTTCTGCAGGTTACAGCGAGAAGTTTTATCTCAATTCCATCCATCGCTTAAATAGGGAAATGAATGGTAATATTGACGTATCAAAGTTCGAAATTAAGAACGAATTGGTGGCAAATTCAAAGTCAGATAATTGTAGCTATGTTAATGTTTGGATAGAGGCTATCGAGAATTGTGAAGTTAACATAGGTTTGTATTAAATAAATACGACTCAATCGGGTGTGCAAGGCTGTACAAGTTTTTTTTAATCAATCGTTTTCAGTATGGCATAACATAGTTTTCGACATGCTGTTGTCCTTGTTTGAAAGCTTGGACATGTGTCTAGAGTGAACTGTAAATAAAAGAATATTACCGTTATTGATAAGTGTGTTTTGAATGATTGCAATGGAAGGATATGTGGTATGCTTGCCAATGAGACAATATCTCCCGTCCAAAAAAAGATCACCCAGACATGATGGAATATAAAACAAGAACCCCATACAAACCTGTTTTAATCTTATATACTGTGTTCTGGAAAGACCACGCTTTTGAAGGGAATACGTTTTTATTTTACGAATCGGTGCAACAACGGAGAGATGTTTTTCCTTGATTTAAAGATTTTAAGTTGAATTGTACAGTAACGTGTTAATCAAAGTTGCTACTAGAAACTGTATTAGGCAAACAATGTCAATGGCTACACTGTTTTCTTTTTATATCGCAAATTAGGCCAAACAATATAAGAATTGAAAGATAGTTAAAACAGTTTGACATCGTTCGTTATTGCATCAAGAATTAAACAGTCCAGAGTTTGAATAACAATTGTTTAACAAGCCAACAAGAAATGTATGCCAAATCATTAACATCTTATAATTGAGCTCATTTTGTTTTTTAACGCGAAGTTTTGCAGGTCCGGTTTTTATGACATAGATAGGTCTATAATATTGAGGCAATTTTGTTTTCTGTGCGAAATTTTCTAATGTTTTATAAAATAAGAAGATATTATGAAATAGTTCTAGTTCATTGAACTAAAAAACATGAAATCATAATAATTATTTATCTAATAACAGCCGTATACTATATAATGTTTGTATATTTGTAACAATTATTTAAAATACATTTTGAAAGAGAAGATTAATTGTACTATGATAGCAGTTTGAGGAACAAGGACAACTTAAATTTCCCTCACTCATTTGAATATTTATGTTGAGATAAAAAAAAAATGTGGCATGATTGCCAATGCAATGAGACAACTCTCCACAAGAGACAAAAATGACACAGAAATTAACAACTATAGGTCACCGTGCGGCCTTAAACAATATGCTAAGCCCAAACCGCATAGTCAGCTATGAAAGGCCCCGAAATAACAATGTAAAACAATTCAAACAAAAAAACTAACGGCCTTATTGAGTTCATTTTATTATATATTATAGGAAAATTAGATTTAACCAGGAAAATTCTAAAAGGAGAAAGATTATACCTGAACGAAGAGGGAGGGATCAGCTCCAAACATACTATTGCACAATTCGAATATCTCTTGAATAAAGCGTCACTGGGAATGGAGAAATACTGGACGAATGAACATGTGGGAGTGGTATTAGTGAACCGGCAATAAAAAAAAATGTATATTAGATTACATAACTTGTTTCTTGTGTTTTTACTCTTTGTTCCCCAATGCAATCAATAAACAGCACATCAGTTACAATAAATGATTACACAAACCTTAAAGGTCAACTATACGACGCAGGTCGGCAAAAATAGTTCAATCTCAACCGGTTGTGGTTGTTTTTTCGTCTCTCTGTTTGTTTATATACAACTTTTTTCTTCTTGAAAATTTGTTCTAGTTGGGAGTCAGTTTTTTCTATATTGTTTTTTTTTCTTTTTCGTTCTGTTTCGTTCATTTCAATCACTTGGCATCCGTGGTCTGTAAAATTTTGCACACACATCCTTCTCTGAATCTTCAATGCTAGGTGGAACCGATTTTGACCAGAAATGTACAACTGTTTGGCTTATCAGATTCATAAAGCTTTGTCCTATCACAAAAAGATATGTATATCCGATGTTTTTGTTGTGGGAATTTCACGCTATCTATATATCTATATATCTATACGCTAAATCATTTAAATAACTCTATTGAAATATGTAAACACAAAAAATGTCAGCTATAATGGCAGTTTTTTACATACACAAAAAATGTTAGCCAATCAAGGAAGAAAAGCTGTTTTTGCTTTATGTAGTAAAATTGTAGATGAATATTATAACTGTGAAACGTTACTGTCCTTATTTGATACTTATGTATCTAGTATACTTAATTATAGCTGTGAAGTGTGGGGTAATCATAAAGCTGATGATATAGAGAAAGTACATTTATATTTTTTAAAACGAATTCTAAAGGTTAGAAAAACTGCAGTAAATAACATGGTTTACTGTGAATTGGGACGTTATCCAATGTATTATGAAAGACAAAGAAGACTGATTCAGTTTTGGTTTAAATTATTAAATACTGATAACTGTATACTTAAAGCATGTTATGAAGATATGTTGGAGAGTTCATTTAAAAAACCCAATGACAAATCGAATTGGGCATGTTCAGTCAAAGATATTTTATATAGATATGGTTTTCATGATGTATGGCTAAAACAAAGCGTAAATAATGTTGATATATTCATACATGAGTTAAAACAAAGAATGAAAGATACCTTTATTGCTGATGCTAATGCTTTTTTTAATAATTCATCAAAATGTATACTTTATAGATATATATATGACACAGATATACTGCAATTTTATTTAGATAGACCTGTTAATCAAATATATAAACCTTTTATATGTAAATATCGTATATCCGCCCATAGCCTCAACATAGAAACAGGCAGATATTACAATGTAGATAGAGAAAATAGATTATGTACTATGTGCAATAACAATATTGTAGAAGATGAATACCATGTTGTTCTAGAATGTAATAGATATAGTGATGTAAGAAAACTATGATACATTAAGAAATATCATTGGCAATATCCATCCACTTTTAAACTTATACAGTTGTTATCAGTTCACAATGTGAAAGAACTTAATAATTTAGGTAAATTTTTGTTTAATATTGAAAAAAATTCGTAATATGTAGTTGTATTAATTATTTATCATATGAATTTATTTTCATTCTCCGCCATACATATATTGTGTATAATTATTGTATTTATATTTCACTGATACAAAATATTGTAAAATTGTATATTCTATAAGCTGTATTGCTTCTGAATAAAGTATTATTATTAAATATTTTCAAATAGGTCGCATGGCTGATTTAAGCACATTTTGGCGACTTTTGTTAGGATAATTGCAGATGAAAAAAATTAATAACAAAACCGATCAGCGAGAGAATATATATATAAAAAATATAAATGAAACGCCCGAAATAAGTTGAATCCTTATATGGATAGTTGTCAACATTTGTTATCCAATTTTGCTTTTATGATAATTATTATACCATTCTGATACATGTATATAGATAAATTTGAAGTGTTGTCAGCGAAACGAGAATGCCGTTATTCTATGTTTAATTTATGAGTGATTGCAACTCAATGAAGATTTATTGTCCCCTCTCCTCTTAATTTTGCTGGAAAGAATACAATGTAACCCTTGATGTGGACTATGACAACGTTTTGTGATGTTAAATAATATTAAATGCAAAGAGAAAAATGATGGAAGAATTAAATGCTAATTTTTACGCGTAAAAATTCAAATGTAAATAAATATAAAATACATTAAAATCGGAAACTGATTGAGACAACTGAATATAAAAGATTATACATCTCCAAATGAAGATGAGTATTTCATTTCTCACTTTATGTCCAGTGGCAAATATGTCATGACGAGACGCAAAGGGGTTCAACCTGAGGTATTTTATTACAATTCTAGAGTGGCACTTTTTTCAAGGCAGAGAGTTCGCTACAGGTAAAACGTATGCCATAATAGAATAAAGTCGAACCATGCCCGAAGTCGTAAGTTAACCTATATGCCCTCCTTCTCTCTTTTTACTCCCCAGTAGACGAATGCCAAAAACAAAACGTCTTTAATTTATAATCAATAACGGTCACTATATTAAAGTAAACGAAATATGGACTTTTTTTGTAAATAAACTCCTATTGCAGCCAACATTTCCTGGTTTGGGCCAGATTAGTATTTACCTCTAAAATACCATTTGGTTAATGACCGGAGATATTAAATCAACCAAAAGAACCCTGAATCAAAGATTTCTAAAATCGTAAATTATGGTATTTCGCTTGGTGTTTTTTCCAGATTCTATTTTTGGACGACCTGATTTTAAGAAGGCATATCTAATAAGTCATGCCCGATTAACTTACAGTAAATTGAAACTTAAATTTTAAATATATCGGGTCAATAAGTTCGAGTTACAAAAAGTAAACAAAAGAAATCCTTTATAATTCAGATCGTTCTAGGTATCTTAGGATATTATTTTTGCGTTGAAAAACAACACGTTTGTAGTATATATTATATTACTAAACGTAAATACTTTACGACGTACTATTGTAAGTAATTATGATAATTATTTATCTTCATTACACCATGGACACAATTTATATTCGACACTTTTTGTTTTTTGTT
Organism: Mytilus edulis; assembly: GCF_963676685.1. Taxonomy (NCBI): domain Eukaryota; kingdom Metazoa; phylum Mollusca; class Bivalvia; order Mytilida; family Mytilidae; genus Mytilus; species Mytilus edulis. The sequence goes on from NC_092350.1 coordinate 12,952,724, forward strand.
ATACATCATGTATGTTTTGTATATTTTTTTTCAATTTGTCTTTCAACGCAGATTGATAATCAATGTCTCTGAACCTCACAGCATTCGAAGCCTAACAGTTTATAAGTAGTTGCATTTGCTACGGTGCATCTTGGGAAAATGGACATTACACCTTTAAACAACAGACACGGTCATCTCAGAATCTATGACAAACGAAACAATTTTAATTTTAAAATTATCAATTTTCCGCACCTAATGAGCAGTATACATGTACCAACTTCATCTGCATATGGGATAAACATTTCCCAACTTATTTGTTATTCAAGAGTTTGCAGCTCTTACTCGGACTATGTAAAACGTCACCAGTGTCTAATCAGAAAGTTGGCGAACAAGGGGCATGGTAGAGTTCATCGGAAGAAATCAAGACCTTGTTGATAAATATTGCGAATCAACTTCACAAATCATACACGATGGTCTTGAAGTATAGATTCTGGGTACTGACGTTGTTTATCATCTTCTATAGTCTTTTATTTGTTTTGATGAATATGAATTTAATTGTTTAGTCAGTTTTGGTGATATACATTGTACATTTGACGTGGCTATGTACTAATTAATCCCATCATTGTGTTATTGTTCTATGATACAATTTTACGATTCTCGTCTTTCATTTTTTGCTAATTTCCTCTCACTATATATCTTTTTGTGTTTTTTATTGCATATTAGGTGGCTCTGTTTTTATGTATCCCGTCATTGTGTTATTGGTCTATGGTACAATTTTACGAATCTTCATTTTTGCTAATTTGCTCTCACTATTTAACTTTTTGTGGCTTTTTTTTTATTGCATAATACGTGGCTCTGTTTTTATGTATCCCGTCATTGTGTACTTGGTCTATGGTACAATTTTTGTATTCTTGTCTTTCATTTTTGGTAATGTGCCTTGGCTTTATACCTCTTTGTGTTTCATGTTACATATGACGTGGCTCTGTACTTATACATCCCGCCAAAGCGTTACTTTACTATAGTAATCATTAGCATTCTTGTCTTTCATTTATTTGTCTATTATGCCTTTATGTGCTTCTTTGTTACATTTTTAGCTCACCTGGCCCAAAGGGCCAAGTGAGCTTTTCTAATCACTTGGCGTCCGTCGTCCGTCGTCGTTAACTTTTACAAAAATCTTCCCCTCTGAAACTACTGGGCCAAATTTAAACAAAATTGGCCACAATCATCATTTGAGTATCTAGTTAAAAAAATATGTCCGGTGACCCGGCCAACCAACCAAGATGGCCGTCATGGTTAAAAATAGAACATAGGGGTAAAATGTAGATTTTGGCTTATAACTCTGAAACCAAAGCATTTAGAGCAAATCTGACATGAGGTATATTTTTTTATCAAGTAAAGATCTATCTGCCTTGAAATTTTCAGACGAATCGGACAACCGGTTGTTGGGTTGCTGCCACTGAATTGGCAATTTTAAGGAAATTATGCCGTTTTTAGTTATTATCTTGAATACTATTATAGATAGAAATAAACTGTAAACAGCAATAATGTTCAGCAAAGTAAGATCTACAAATAAGTCAAACCTGACCAAATGGTCCATATTTAAGCAGTTATTGCCCTTTATAGTCATTTTTTACTAATTTTTCGTAAATTTTTGTAATCTTTTACAAAACTCTTCTCCTCTGTAACTACTGGGTCAAATTTGACTAAACAAAATCACAATCATTATTTAAGTTTCTAGTTTTAAAAATGTGTCCAGTGACCCGGCCAACCAACCAAGATGGCCACCATCGCTTAAAATAGAACATAGGGGAGAAATGTAGATTTTGGCTTATATGGGGACAGGAGTTGGGGTACACCCAAAAAACATGTTCAAATCAGCCATATACTTCATGTAACCTTATCCAGGAACCTGTAAAGAGTTATTGTTGTTGTATAATTTTGATTACTTTTATATGTATTTGTAAATGAAGTTATCATAGATTCAGTACTAATTTTTCTCCTTTAATTTGTTTCATATTTTTCTTATCCGGGTCTTATACAAATGGCCTAACGATATAGGATTTTTCTTATTGTTGAAGGAAATATGGTAACCTATAATTGTTAACTCCCACGATATAAGCTGACTAGATCTTTGGTAAATAAATGTGTCATTAGCAATTAGATCACATCTCATTTTTCTTTAATTTTAAAGAGATTATTTATCTTGTTGACTACATTCGAACTGGCCAAAAACAGTATATTAATAATTGTTCAAATATAATATGAATTTACATGAAATATGTTTTGAAACTCTGTTAAGACAATAGATGTTTACTAGTATACCATTACCTTTCGTTGATAAACTGACTAGAATGTACATGCAATGCATGAAGGTACTTCATTAGTACATGGGGTCTTAACGTTTACCCCCCAAAAATAAGGCATTTAGAATCAAAGGAAAAGTACAAATTGCCGATGATAAAGTTTTGTCATACGTCTTCGTTCAGTCTTTTAAAGTTTATGATATGAATATCCGTTTCATCGGTATTCAACACTATTATCATGAGCTTCAATCCTTCTATTATAGGGGTAGATTGAAGACAGGTTATATAAATTGAAACATTTTTATTTCAGTGGCAACCCTACATTCATCAGAGAGATGAAACGCATTTTTTGCCGACTAAAAAATATATCATAGATCGCAGCCGTGTATAATATGTACACACAAATGCGATTATCTATTAATAATTATCCCTGGGTAAATTGATAAAAAAAAATATTAAACAATGCTTAATATCTATATAATGGTGTACTGATGATACTTTAATTTAATAACCAATTTAAAAAAAAAAGAAAATCATCAACAGTTCACTATTCAGTAGTCTTGTGTTTAAAAATTGCAGGGCTGCCAATTTAGCTTGAGACTCACGCTAATTTATGCTTTTTTCGCGGCATTTTCCTTTGATCTACTGTTTTTTCTCTTTGATCTTTTCAATTTTGGTCAAATCTCACGCATTTGCTTCATGAAAAGTTGGCATAACTGAAATTGTGAAAACAAAATTAACAACTGTTGTATGGAAAAGGATGAATCCTTTCAATGAGAAAGTTGCAAATGTACAAGTGTTCAAGATCGTGTGGTCACTTACCGACCGTACCCTTCAATTATGAATGTCACGATTACATTCTTGGGGAATATCTCCGTTGTAACCTATTTTAAATACGTTTCACTCTTACAGCTGTTCAGTGCATCTTTATCTCATCACTTTTCACAATATTAATATACAGTTTCGATATTTAAAAACACCAATATAAACATATCCTTTAGTAGTCTTCAATCTTGCCGAGGGTTTCAATTAGTCTATCATCTGGGGTGACTTTTAGATTGATGACGCTTAAAAATAACAACTTTTATTTCAGTGCTAAAACTACATGTTTCTGGCACAGAAACTGCGTCTCATCCAAAACGAATGATCATTGAGACCCTCACTTATATTTCCACGATCATTTTTTCGCCATATACCAGTCATTTAATACATGCATGTTATTTAAAATCAATAATCAAACGTCACTAAATATTTTACCTGGGTGCATTTAGTGATATTCTTTATTGATACGATAAAATAAGTTCACAAATATATAACGTGTACATATATGATTTCTTGTAAACGACATCTACTTTCGGTTTTGTGATACTTCTATAATGGCGACAGATTCGTCATTTGAAGATCAAATCAAAAAAGCTTTATGGACTAAAGATGTGGACGCAATTCTCCGTTTGTGTGACGATAGTTCTCACAGGACAAGTATTCTAGGCTATAAAAAAGACGGAAAGCAATTAGTGCACTTTGCAGCTCAGTTTGGTTCTGTTCTCTTGCTTGACAAATTACGTGGATTTGGTTCTGATTTAAAACTTATAATTGATGATACATACGGATATCATCATGGTGGAGGTTCTACTCCTTTGCATATTGCATGTAAACATGGCAACATCGAAGTAGTTGAATACCTGCTTAAAACAGTACAAGACATTTCCTTCAACAATGTAGCGACTGTACAAGGTACATGTAGGAATAACAGGAATGCCTTTTACTATGCAGCACAGTCGGGAAATACTGAGGTTGTTAAATGTCTTCAAACGCTTGGAAAACTAAACATTAATGAAATACTACCGAATAATCATACAGCACTGTCAATATGTGTTGCAGAAAGGAATTCGAAAAGTGCTAAAATCTTATGCGAGTGTGGTGCAAATGTTAATCTTGGGAAGTTTGATAGAGGACTAAAACCTATTCAATATTTAGCAGAAAAACAGGGTAGTAGTGAAACAATGAAGGTCTTACTGAATTTCGGAGCAAACGTAAATGAACCGTGGGTGAAAATTGCGAGAAGATCGTGTTTACGACAGTCGCCTCTATTCATGGCACTAAAACATGGCATCGGAGAGAATGCTAAAACCCTTATAGAATGTGGGGCAGACGTGTCATTTGTTGGACAAACTTCGAACATTGATATGGGTTCAATAGGTTGTTTTAGTTTGGCAGCAAAGAGGTGCCCTGAGCTTATTTCGGATTTCTTGAAATACGGGGCCAATCCAAATGAAAGACACAATGGCAAATCTGTGTTGATGACTGTAATGGATGAGTATGCAGATAAAAGTGCGATACAAGCTTTAGTGGAAGCAGGGGCTGATGTCAACCAGCGGAAAAATGGTAAAACGCTCATACAATGCTGCCACAATTATGGTAAGTTGTTCTAAATAATGATATCTTCATGAGTAAAACATGAAAGAAGAAATAATTCATTTAAGGTTGCAAGCTAATGTATTACTTAAGGTTTATCATCATAATCTATCGGTGAATGTGACTGTTTTAACCTAAAACACGACATAAAATTATTTCGATACAGATCTAGACAAACCTTGCTGTGCACATTTAAAGCTTCAAGACATAGCTGGAACTAGTTTTTACCTCTCTTTAAAACTGTCAGAATAACTGTTATACGTTTTTTAGAACTGACATACTCAGTTCTACGGTATAAATGTCGGAACAGAACAATACAGACAGTCAGACAGATATTTGCATTAACATAATAAAGAAATACTTTAAAATATACGGATCTTTCCAAAACTGTTTGTTTTAGAATTTTAGCAATAAAGAACTTTATTAATTTTGTTTAGACCTGTCAGAATCTGTTGTATGGTACAACTGTCTAAAACTGTTCTATGGTACTGCCGTTTCTGTCCAAAACTATTTTAAATTATAAATAAGAAAATGTGATATGATTGCCAATGAGACAATTCTCCAAAAGAGACCAAAATGACACAGTTATTAACAAATATAGGTCACCCTATGGCTTTCAACATTGAGCAAATCCCATACCGCATAGTCAGCTATAATAATTATTGTCCGCACGACCTTAAACAATGAGCCAATCCCATACCGCATAGTCAGCTATAATTAACAACTATTAATCACCGTACGACCTTCAACAATGAGCAAATCCCATATCGCATAGTTAGCTATAATTAACAACTATAGGTCACGTAAGAACTGTTCTACAGACTGTTGTAAAACTGTTCTCTGGACAGCTGATGACAGATATTTACAGAATTTAGAACTGATCACAACTGGTTCATATGATTGCAGTTGCGTATCTAGGTCTATTTTACGTGCACGCCCTAACCTAGGAGGGTCCGGGTCAAAGCAATTACTGACAGTGGATTCAAGGGAGCAAAACCAAAAAGTAAACATATCTTTTAAATTAGATTAATATAACAAAGAAATGTGTAAAGTTTTAAGCAATAATCATAAATTATTTTTTGAGATACGACGCGACATGTAAAAAAAACCTCCCCCCTTTTTTACAAAATACTCAATAACTCAAAAATGAAATTTTGAATCATCACCAAAAAGTATACAGATCTTAAGATTAATATAACTAAGAAGTGTGTAAAGTTTTAAGCAATAATCATAAATCGTTTTTGAGATACGGAGCGACATGTAAAAAAAACTCTCCCCCTTTTTTACAAAATACTCAATAATTCAAAAATGAAATTTTGAATCATCACCAAAAAGTATACAGATCTTAAGATTAATATAACTAAGAAGTGTGTAAAGTTTTAAGCAATAATCAAAAATCGTTTTTGAGATACAGTGCGACATGTGAAAAAAAACACACCCCTGTTTTAGTTACAAAGTGCCGTAATTCAAAAAGTTTTAATCCTGTTTTCACCAAAAAGTATACAGATCATTTGACCATCATAAGAAACTTCTATAAAATTTGGATAAGTCGTTCTCAAGTTACTGTGCGACATGTTTACGCCGGACAGACAGACGGACAGACGGACGGACGCAGACATCTGTATAACATAATACGTCCCGTCAAAATTTTGACGGGCGTATAAAACTGACCAGAAGCAACATACTTTAGAATCTAGATGGTTTATTTTTATGTTAAATTATTCATTTTGTTAATTTCAGAAATATAATGGTCATTGGATTTAGAAAAAAATGTCCAAACCAGTTACTTTTAAATACAATGTATGTTTAAACTTTTTATATCCAAATTTCGTAACTTGGATTCTGCTAAAAAATAAGTTATTGATCTGTAATAAACTTTAACCCCAGACCGTAACTTATGAAATAAAATTGAGAATAGAAATGGGGAATGTGTCAAAGAGACAACAACCCGACCATAGAACAGACAACAGCAGAAGGTCACCAAAAGGTCTTCAATGCAGCGGGAAATTCCCGCACCAGGAGGTGTCTTTCAGCTGGCACCTAAACAAATATATATACTAGTTCAGTGATAATGAACGCCATACTAAACTCCAAATTGTACACAAGAAACTAAAAGTAAAAATAATACAAGACTAACAAGGGCCAGAGGCTCCTGACTTGGGACAGGCGCAAAAATGTGGCGGAGTTAAACATGTTAATGAGATCTCAACCCTCCCCCTATACCTCTAACCAATGTAGAAAGTAAACGCATAACAATACGCACATTAAAATTCAGTTCAAGAGAAGTCAGAGCCTGATGTCAGAAGATGTAACAAAAAAATAAAAAAATGACAATAATACATAAATAACAACAGACTACTAGCAGTTAACTGACATGCCAGCTCCAGACTTCAATTAAACTGACTGAAAGATTATGCCTTCATCATATGAATGTTAGGCACAATCTTTCCCGTTAGGGGTTTAGTATCATACCATCATAACATATATGAGAAGAACATAACCCGTGTCATGCCAACAACTGTTTTTTTTTTAAATTAGGCTTATTTTTGTCATTCTATGCTGTAGAGAAAAAAATGTAAGTCGTAGCCACGTCACGAATTACTTACTCGTGGCCACTACTAACTTGTCCGTTGCCACGACTTATTTGTTTGGGCCCCGACTTATTTATCACAGACATGGAGTTATTTGTCCGTGACCACGACTTACTTGTCCCTGCTTACAACTTAACTGTCCGAGGCCACGACTTATTTGTCCGTGGCCACGACTTACTTGTTCGTGGCCGAGACTTATTTTTCCGTGGCCACTACTTACTTATCCGTGGTCACGACTTACTTGTCCGTTTCCACGACTAGTCTTACTTATCCGTGGACACGACTTATTTGTCCGTATCCACGATATACTTGACCGTGGCCACGACTTACTTGTCCAAATTTTAGATATTTGCATAGAGGTGTATATATGCTGGTGTTGGCAGTAATGGCTATGTTGTGTGTGTGTGTTCGGTGGGGGGGGGGGGGGGGGGGGGGGGAGTCAGTGGTTCAGATCATCGTTTCTATAATTATATATCTTTTATTTTTTTACCATTTCACTTTATTCTTTATCATTTGATCTCTAGTATATTTGTCCTAAACATGCGTGAAATATTTGCCACTGGTCATTAGGCACCAAAAAACAATCAACGATTTTTTTATATTTCATCCTTTCTTTATGTTATCTATAGATTTGGACTTACTTGTTCGTGCCCACAACTTAATTGTCCGAGGCCACGACTTATTTGTCCGTGGCTACGACTTACTTGTCCGTGGCCACGACTTATTTTTCCGTGGCCACTACTTACTTATCCGTGGCCACGTCTTACTTGTCCGTAATTACAACTTAATTGTCCGAGGCCACGACTAGTCTTACTTATCCGTGGGCACGACTCATTTGTCCGTAGCCACGATATACTTGACCGTGGGCACGACTTACTTGTCCAAATTTTAGATACTTGTATAGAGGTGTATATATGCTGGTGTTGGCAGTAATGGCTATGTTGTGTGTGTTTTCGGTAGGGGAGTCAGTGGTTCAGATCATCGTTTTTATAATTATATATCTTTTATTTTTTACCATTTCACCTTATTCTTTATCATTTGACCTCTAGTATATTTGTGCTAAACATGCTTGAAATATTTGCCACTGGTCATTAGGCACCAAAAAACAATCAACGATTTTTTTATATTTCATCCTTTCTTTATTATGTTATCTATAGATTTGGTCCCGCTCCTTATTTTTTTTTTTTTTTGCACATTTTGCTCTCTAAAAGTAAGTAAGTAAGTATTAATATATCATTTATTATAGTGACATGTGCAGTATAGATAATACTACAAAATAAGAATACAATATTTAAACAAATTTACACCTGACCCGTTGTACAGGTCTATAAGTCACTATGAACTTATATTCAAATTTTCAATACGCAATGTGCTTGTTACTTATAAAGAAGTTCCTTTCTTTTACAAAAAAATAAATTTAAATATTTGGCAGTTTGTCTTTGATGAAGTGTCATTTAATTAGCAACTGTTCTATTATCAATAAAATTACTATCAAGGTTCACTGATTCAAATAATAGTTGTCTTTAATTATGGTAAGCTTTACAGTACAACAAGATATGTTTTTCATCTTCACCAGATCCGTCATCGCGGAATGTGCAAAATCGTTCATCAGGTGCCTCATTTCTAAATCGCCCAGTTTCAATGCGTAAAGGTAGAATACCACAGCGAAATCATGTAATTGATCGTTCTTGTTTCTTGATGTTCAATTTGACGTGAAGTTAAGTTGTACTTCTGTTTAATAGTAATGTTAGTCCTAAATTTGGGGAGAGTAGTGATTTTAACATATAGTTCCAAAGAAAAAGCTTTTTTGTAAGTCTATCATTGTCAATTTTTACAAGCTGATACCATCTTCTAACCATAGTAATCAACCGTCTAAAAGTTGGCTGTACCCATCCTAGTTCACTATTTAGAGAAACAACTGGTGCAAATCTGTGAAATCACAAAAAAATATCTAATAGCACGGTTTTGTACAGCTTCAATAAAGTGGATGTTTTATATCCCGAAACACCTGCACAATAATCAATAACTGGTTCAAAATTTTAAAACAACACGTTTAATAATTTCTTGCATTCGAAGCGCTTTTCTGGATTTACCTTCATCAGGACGCTCAAAGCCAAACATTTGAAATCAAAAGATATATAAGTACCGAAAAGTTGAAGACCTATATGTCATAATACCTAAAATAAATAGCCAAATTCATCTAAAGCCATCTTTTTCTGAGGGAGTTGAAACCTTAGTTTCTTAATAATTTTAAAATTTATAAACGGGTGATTTTAGTACAGTTTGTTAAATCCTGTCAGTATAACAATACTGACTACTGAGCTGATGATACCCTCGGGTCTGATAGTCCACAAGCAGAGGTATTGACCCAGTGTTTAAAAAAATGAAAAATAAAACACGTTTGATAATTTCTTGCGTCCGAAGCGCTTTTCTGGATTTACCTTCATCAGGAACGCTCAAAGCCAAACATTTGAAATTCAAAGATGTATAAGTACTAAAACCGTTGAAGAGCTATATGTCAAAATACCTAATATAAATAGCCAAATTCATCTAAAGCCAACTTTATTCTATTTGAGCATTTGTTTTTATGTTTTGGAAATATCATTTTGATTTTCCTTTATCGACTAATTCTTCATGTTTTGTTTTAGCAGCTTTTATCAAGGGGGAGGACAGTTTGAGAAGCCTTCCATTGAGGGCCCAGTAATTTTATCATTTTTGTTGGAACAGAAGTGGCATCTTTTTTTTTCAGCTCACCTGGCCCGAAGGGCCGAGTGAGCTTTTCCCATCACTTGGCGTCCGGCGTCCGTCGTCCGTCGTCTGTCGTCGTCCGGCGTCGTTAACTTTTACAAAAATCTTCTCCTCTGAAACTACTGGGCCAAATTTAACCAAACTTGACCACAATCATCATTAGGGTATCTAGTTTAAAAAATGTGTTCGGTGACCCGGCCAACCAACCAAGATGGCCGCCATGGCTAAAAATAGAACATAGGGGTAAAATGAAGATTTTGGCTTATAACTCTGAAACCAAAGCATTTAGAGCAAATCTGACATGGGTAAAATTGTTTATCAGGTCAAGATCTATCTGCCCTCAAATTTTCAGATGAATCCGACAACCCGTAATTGGGTTGCTGCCCCATAACTGGTAATTTTAGGGAATTTTTGCTCTTTTTGGCTATTATCTTGAATATTATTATAGATAGAGATAAACTGTAAACAGCAATAATGTTCAGCAAAGTAAGATTTACAAATAAGTCAACATGACCAAAATGGTCAGTTGACCCCTTTAGAAGTTATTGACCTTTATAGTCAATTTTTAACCATTTTTCGTAAATCTTAGTAATCTTTTACAAAAATCTTCTCCTCTGAAACTACTGGGCCAAATTAATCCAAACTTGGCCACAATCATCTTTGGTATATGTAGTTTAACAAATGTGTGGCGTGACCCGGCCAACCAACCAAGATGGCCGCCATGGCTAAATATAGAACATAGGGGTAAAATGCAGTTTTTGGCTTATAACTCAAAATCAAAGCATTTAGAGCAAATCTGACACGGTAAAAGTGTTTATCAGGTCAAGATCTATCTGTCCTGAAATTTTCAGATGAATCGGACAACCTGTTGTTGGGTTGCTGCCCCTGAATTGGTAATTTTAAGGAAATTTTGCTGTTTTTGGTTATTATCTTGAATATTATTATAGATAGAGATAAACTGTAAACAGCAATAATGTTCAGCAAAGTAAGATTTACAAATAAGTCAGCATGACCAAAATGGTCAGTTGACCCCTGAAGGAGTTATTGCCCTTTATAGTCAATTTTTAGCCATTTTTTTGTAAATCTTAGTAATCTTTTACAAAAATCTTCTTCTCTGAAACTACTTGGCCAAATTAAACTAAACTTGGCCACAATCATCATTGGGGTAACTTTTTAAAAAAATGTGTGGCGTGACCTGGCCAATCAACCAAAATGGCTGCCACGGCTAATAATAGAATATAGGGGTAAAATGCAGTTTTTGGCTTATAACTAAAAAACTGAAGCATTAAGAGAAAATCTGACAGGGTTAATTGTTTATCTGGTCAAGATCTATCTGCCCTGATGTTTTCACAGGGATCGGACAACCAGTTGTTAGGTTACTGTCCTGAATTGGTAATTTTAAGGAAATTTTGCCGTTTTTTGTTATTATCTTGAATATTATTATAGATAGAGATAAACTGTATACAACAATAACGTTCAGCAAAATAAGATCTACAAATAAGTTTACATGACCAAAATAGTCAATTGACCCCTTAAGGAGTTATTGCCCTTTATAGTTAATTTTAAACATTTTTCATAAATTTTTGTAAATTTTTAGAAAATATTTTCCACTGTAATTACTGGGCCAAGTTCATTATAGATAGAGATAATTGTAGCAACAAGAATGTTCAGTAAAGTAAGATCTACAAACACATCACTATCACAAAAACACAATTATGTCATGAATTTATCCGTGTCCATTGTTTAATATGCACAAGACCAAGGTGAGCGACACAGGCTCTTTAGAGCCTCTAGTTTAGTTTTTTTTTTCATGAAATGTGGTAATTTTTCTTCAACAGACATTGAAGTTGTTAGATCAGGTTTTAGATTTAAAAGTTCATGTTGGTAAGCTTGTGTATCGACATTTAACCACTGTTTTTTTTTTGTTTTTTTTTTTTAAATTTTCCCTTTTTTTTTTTGGGAGATGGTAGGTTCCCTTTGAAAATAGATTTTATATTTTCACTGACAAAAGCTTAGCTGGATTTGTTAACCAGATCCATTTCATGTATTTTATATTGATCTAAGATTCTACTTGGGGTTTATAAGATGTAGTCGATTTGAGACAGCTAACATTGTGATGGAAAAAAGAAGACTACAAGATACCTGCAAACAATGATATCTTTGATCAAATTTACCATATCACTGTAAGCCAAATCAAAATATATTGTTTGTTTTCCGTTTACATTTCCCTGGTAGGTAGGTCGGATGATTATTATTTTTATTTCAATTTTTAGCTCACCTGACCCAAAGTGCCAAGTGAGTTTTTCTCATCACTTGGCGTCAGTCGTCCGTCGTCCGTCGTTAACTTTTACTTTTACAAAAATCTTCTCCTCTGAAACTGCTGGGTCAAATTCAACCAAACTTTGCCACACTCATCATTGGGCTATCTAGTTAAGACAATGTGTCCAGTGACCCGGCCAACTAATCAAGATGGCCGCATGGCTAAAAAAAAAAAAGAACATAGGGGGTAAATGGAGATTCTGGGTTTTATCTCTGAAACCAAAGCATTAAGAGCAAATTTGACGTGGAGTAAATTGTTTAATAGGACAAGATCAGTCTGCCCTGAAATGATTAGATGAATCGGTCAACATCGGTTATGGGTTGGTGCCCCTGAATGGTTAATGCGAAGGAAATTTTGCAGTTTTTGGGTTATTATCTTGAATGTTATTATAGATAGAGATATATTGTAAATAACAGTAATGTACAGCAAAGTAAGAACTTCAAATAAATCAACATGACAAAAATAGTCAATTGACCCATCAAGGAGTTATTGCCCTTTATACAAAAAATATTATTCTCGTACTACTGGGCCAAATTTATTATAGATAGAGATAATTGAAAGCAGCAAGAAGGTTCAGTAAAGTAAGATTATATTAATATTATTATAGATAGAGGTAAATAGAGATAAACTGTAAACAGTAACAATTTGAGCAAAGTAAGATCTATAAAACTGGACAGTTGAACGCTTAATGAGTTATTACCCTTGTATTTTTAAATTTTAACAATTTTTTGTAATTTTTTTGTAATTTGTTTTACAAAAATCTCCTCGAAAACTACTGAGACAAATTTTACCAAACTTTTCCACGATCATCATTAGGATATATAGTTTAATAATTGTCTCCAATGAGCCCATTAGTGAACTAACATGGCCGACATGGCTAAAAAATAACGTAAATAGGGTTAAATGTAGTTTTTGGCTCATATCTATCAAAACAAAGCATTTAAAGCAAATCTGTTGATGATAAAACATTTCATAAAGTCGAGATCTATCTGCCCTGAAATTTTTAGACCAATCAGGCAACCGGTTGTTGGGATGCTACCCCTGAAATGGTAATTGTTAAGAAAATTGTGCAGTTTTTGGTAATTATCTTTAATATTATTATAGATAGAGATAAACTGTAAATAACAATAATTTACAGCAAAATAAGAGCTTCAAATAAGTCAACGTGACCAAAATGACCATACTTTTTGTAATTTTTTATTTTTGTTTTTCTTTTTCTTGTACTACTGGGCCAAATTCATTACAGATAGAGATAATTGAAATCAGCAAGAAGGTTCAGTAGATCCTCTAGTTTTATTTGCTTATTTTTTAAGTGTCCTCCAATTACAATTTTAGGTAGGTACATGTATTAGTATTAGGAATCTGTCATTATAACATCATAGCTTCTTGTGTCAACAGTGGTGATATGAGCCAAAGCTGAATAACAATTTTTCCTTTTTGATTTCTTTTTAATTAAAAGCTAAAATCTTGAAATCAAGATGAACATTTGTGATATTACTTTGAAACTGAATTCTTCTTTCAATATTTTAGTTAATAAATGATACAAGTGAAGTACTGTAACAGATTAACGCATTTTAAAACGCATATAGCTAAATACATGTCTTTATTAAAGACACTGCCTTTCTGACATAAAACGATAATTTTGTTTGAAAGACGAAAACAAACGTATATAGTTAAAAATTGCAAGCTATATATAGACAGTCTGGTCTCAAATTTACAATTACTCTCTAAATTAGTCATTTTGTATTTCAGAAACTCTAAGTGCGTTCATCGAAGGAGGAGTGTCTGTAAACATCATTGAATCTGAACATAAAATGTATACGATATCACTAGCCCTTGACTATTGCTATGGTAGATCTGACCCCAAGACCATATCGGATTTGTTGTCCAAAGGAGCCAATCCAAACTTGACACCACATGATAAAGACCCACCACTGATTGTGGCAACGATGAAAAATCTGCGAGAAGTTTTAGAATGTCTTATAAAAGGAGGTGCTCATTTAGATGACGTTAGTAGAGATGGAGATACTGCAATTATGGTCTGTTGTGAGAAAGGTAAGACTTATTATCTGTCTGCTTTTTAAAATACGATAGGGATTTCAAAATCGTAATCCTCGCCTTTTCATCTCGATAAGTGATTATTTAATCATATCAAAATGAAGATAGAAATCCATTCAAAATCAGTCTACACACATGTACACACAAACTATCTTTGCAACCAATCTATAGTTCAAACTTAAGGGACAGGATAACTACTACCTCACCATAAAAAAATTTCACAAACACCATTACTAGTCATCGTCCTGAACATGAATGAAAAAATTTCCCACTGAACGTTAGGCAACCAACAATCAATACGTAACAAAACGAAATGAAGTCTTTTGATAACAGATAACAATATTTTGAAAACATTGCAATTGTATGTATAAAAATAAATTTGAGAATGGAAATGGGGAATGTGTCAAAGAGACAACAACCCGACCAAATAAAAAGCAACAGCAGAGGGTCACCAACAGGTCTTCAATGTAGCGAGAAATTCCCACACCCGGAGGCGTCCTTCAGCTGGCCCCCAAACAAACATATACCAGTCCAGTGATAATGAACGCCATACTAATTTCCAAATTGTACACAAGAAACTAAAATTAAAATAATACAAGTCTAAAATTAAAATAATACAAGACTAACAAAGGCCAGATAGAAGTACAGGTATAGAAGCGTCGTCGTCATGGCCAATAACTATTCTTTTATTTTTGAGTTACAGAAAGCATTGACGCGCTCGAAAACCATAATATTCTCGTTACACGTTGATTTAAAATGTTATCTTTGTAATATGTAAACTTGGAATTTCATATGTGTATATGATTTTAGCATCGCAGAAGTATTATCAAACGCTGAATCTTTTGATTGAATCTGGTGCCTCATTAAATATAGCAAGCAAAAAGGGTGAATACCCTTTAGAAATTTTATCTCAAAAAATAAAAGATGTCAAACACGTGCACTCTGGTTTTTACCACCTGATGGGAGCTTTACGTGCATACCAGTCTAAAGATAATGCCGAAATAGAAAATTGCGTCACGAAAATGTTGACTAAAGGGGCTGACCCAAACATTACACGAGAAGGAAGAAATTCACCTTTAATCATAGCAGTCCAAAAACAGTCAGAAAATTTGGTTCAAATACTGTTGAATGCTGGAGCTGATATTTTGCATGTTGGGGAAAATAAAAGAACAGCTTTGGATCTTTGCTTCTGTCAAGGTAAATAAAAGCGATCCTCATACCACCAATGTTTTTGTCCCCCGTGAGTGTAGCATTTAAAGCACTAATAATTACCATAATTCTCTCGAGCTCAATTAAATGTTGTTGGATATATTAATTACTCTGCTCAATTGAAATCTTGTGTTTATGAAAAAAAATTTAATGCAACAATTTTATAAGTAATGACAAATTGTAGGAGAAGCTTAAAACAAGCATTAGAATGAGTACAAATACAGAAACAGTTTAATCGAGCTTCAAACTTTAAGGAGAGAATTGTTAATTATATGACAACATACATGTACCTGATTAAGTGATAGAACATCAACAATGTAAACGTAATCGTAATCAATTTAGGCTTTTAGCCCCCCAAAAAAATTCATACACTTTTAAAATCCACCACGTGATGCTCTTTCAAGTTCAGCACCATGTTTCACATGACGAGGTTGACAATATAATCATGTGGCTGATGCAGTGAAGCACGGACTGTAACGAGACATGATTCAAACAGTCAATACTGATTTTGCTATCCTTGCTGTTTCGATATTCCGAGACAAAGGGACAGACGAATTATGGCTTGCATTTGGGATTGGAAAACGGTATAGATTCATATATCTGTTCAAGACTTTTCATGACCAGGCCAACTTACAAAAATGGCCGCCATGACTGAAAATAGTACATATGGGTACAAAGATTTTGGCATATATCTCTGAAACCAAAGCATTCAGAGCAAATCTGCAAATCTAACAGGATTACATAGTCGATCAGGTCAAGATCTATCTGCCTTGAAATTTTTAGACATATCGAACAACCCGATGTTGGGATGTTGCTCATGAATTGGTAATTTTAAGGATTTTATTCAGTTTTTTAGTTAATATTTTTTTTTATATTATTGTAGATAGAGACAAACTGTAAACAGTAAATAATGTTCAGCAAAATAAGAACAACAATAAGTCAAACATTATTGCCTTTAAAATCAAATTGATATTTTTTTCGTTATTTGTTTTCTTTTATAAAAGTCTTCTACCGAAACAACTGAGACAAATTTTACCAAACTTGACCACAATCAGCATTAGGGTTTCTAGTTTAGAAAATGTGGTGACCCTTTCTGCCGACCAACATGGCAGATATGGCTAAAAATAGAACATAGGGGGAAAATGCAGCTTTTAAATCATCTCTGAAACCAAAAGCCAAATTATAACGGTTAAATAATTTCATGCATCAATTGTGAATACCAAAATCACGTGCGCGACTACTGCTTCTGGGAGCGTCTACATGTATTTTGTTCTTATTAATATTATTTTTGTATCGTGTCATATATTACTTCAGTAAATGTTTACCTGACTTTGTGTTTGTGTCTATTCGATCAAGTTTCGATTATTGATAATGTATAGTTCTTTTTATGTTGTGATGTTAAACTACTGTTTAAGGTTTGGTTTTGCGCCTGTGTAAACCCGCTGCATTTGTGTGTACCTGTTCTAAGCCTAGAGCCTGTTGATCAGTGGTAGTTGTTTTGTTTTTTGGTGTGGTTCATAGTTGCTTCTCGTTTCTCGTTTTTCAAATAGATTATACCGTAGGTTTTCCTGTTTGAATTGTTTACACTATTCATTTAGGGGTCATGCATAGCTTGATGTACGATGTGAGACAAGGCTCCGCGTTGAAGACCGTATTTTGACCTATTTGACTTTTTATACATTGTGATTAGGACGTAGAGTTGTCTCACAGGCACTTATATCAAATCATAGTTAAAAGTACATAAAAATGTCCATGACATTATTTCAGCATAAAAATTCATACTAGTTGAATCTATATATATATCTTATAGGTTCACTGTCAATTAGGGACATTATCATCAAAGCTCTCGTTGAAAATCCAAAATGCTACTCGACCTCAGATACAATAGGTTCATTTGGAACATACCTTTTAGATGTGTTGATAGAAAATGATGTTGAAGATGCAATTTTGGAATCTGCTATCTCGAAAGGTGCTGATCCTAACCGTATCACTCTAGGCAAAGATTCTCCATTGATGAAAGCTATCGAACGAGGAAGATACAAAATAAGCTGTGATCTCGTCGAAGCAGGAGCAGATGTGACATATACAAATGCTGATGGAACGAATGCATTTGATCTGTTTTCAGGTAGCATTCAAAATTAAATAGGAGTATCTGTTTAATAAGACACTTGACAACTGAATACATGAATATGCAAAAAAGAAGGCATCTGTATACATTGTGTGTCTCATATTGTTTTTTTAAAAGTTTTATGAGTTTACATACATCATTTAATATATAAGCGGGAAAAGTGTACACAAAAGAATATTTAAAAAAACAACCTATAAATATAAGTATATGTATATATATGAAAATACATATTTTGTCACTTTATAATTGATCTTTGTATTTTAAAAGAGCATAGATGAACTCTTATAACGTGAAGAGAAATATGTCAACAAAAGAGTGCCGTTTCTACTAAACTACAATTCCAAAATGTAAAAAGTTGTCACACATCCACAAAAAATGAAGAAAAAAAATTCTTATACCGGTCTAAATCAAAGAATATTACTAGTTTGTTCTAACATGAGCAACTCGACAGGTGCCACATGTGGAGCAAGATCTACTTACCCTTTATTTATATATACCACAATTTAGCCAGCTGAAGGACACCTACGGGTGCGGGAATTCTCGCTACATTGAAGACCCATTGGTTGCCTTCGGCTGTTGTTTGCTCTATGGTCGGGTGGTTGTCGCTTTGACATATTCACCATTTCCTTTCTCAATTTTATTTATTTGAAATGTATCAATACGCAGCATTTGTTGGTATTACTCAATATCAGCAACATTTGACATTTTAGTAATATCAATATATATATATAAGTACGTCTAAGTCAGTGACAACTCTACAACAGATTGATTCATCGGATTACCAGCAATGATGGTGATACATAGCTGTGTACATTATGTATATATACAACATATACAACTCGTCTAAACATCAACCCAACAATGTTAGATCTGTAAATTTGCTTTCGCATTTTTTTTGTTCTTCCCTCGCCGGGATTCGAACCCATGCTACTGAGATATCGTGTCACCAAATCGCCTGCAATGTAGCCGTCCCGCTAGACCATACGACAACCTGGGCTTCATACATATATATATATATATACATGTATATATAAATAAAGGGTAAGTAGATCTTGCTCCACATGTGGCACCTGTCGAGTTGCTCATGTTAGAACAAACTAGTAATATTTCTGCTAATGGTATGTCCCATTCTGGACGGGATTGACGACATTTTGGAACATATCTGCTTTAATCTTTGAAATTGATGTATTTCCCAGTCTTTGATACAAATAGTCCGGCCGATTGGTGCAGATATAGAGCAGAATTGCTCACTTGATGAGTAAAGCATGAAACTTTGCACAGTACTTCTTGCTAGTATACCCTTTGATTTAGCTATGGACCCACTCAGAAAAATTCAAAATGGCTGCCATTTTCAAGATGGCGAAAAAACGTTATAAATTTAAAGATTGTCCACAAGGTATTTTGAATAATTTCAGAATTCAAAATAATGATCCTTGAAAAATGGTCTTCATGTTCTTGAACTTGTTATACATTAATTTTAAAATATAAACAAAATAGTTTTGTTATTCATAGAACGCATATATTTGCAAATATAGCTGCATATACAAAAACAAATAGTGAAAATCAAAATGTTAATCAATATGTAAGAAATGATTGTAATTGTTCTTTAATCACATTGAGTTTTAATGGTTGGAATGAAATAGGTTGAAGTGTGTCGATTGATCATTGATATAGGCCGGTTGAATGTGATGGCAAATTAGGTAACTTATCTGAACTTTGAGGCAGTGATGAGGGCACCTTGTCTACTGTCTCGTCAATGCCATGTCTTACGTCACTTATCAGGTTTTCATCTGTCGTAGCCACTATACCGTCACTTTTTTCTATGTAACCAATCTAGGTCTTTCTTCAGGCGGATGTGACGTATGTCATAATTTGAAATGGTTAAGGTACAACTATTTCCTATTCCAACTAGTCAGCGGCCATGGTTCCTAAATAAATCCATTTCAGCACTTTTATTAGTTTTAATCACTACAAAAGTCTAAAAGTCTGAAAAGACTAGTTTTTGTCTTAATTTGCATGAACTTTTACTCGACATTCTCCAAAAGTATGACTTGTGTCTTAATTTTTCTTGACAAATCTCATTTATATTAAATTTGTATTTAATTTGCTCGACATATTCTTGACATTCTGAATATGGTCTTAACATTTCTTGACAATTTCTTGACATTTGAATATTGTTTTGAAATTTCTCAACATATTCTCGACATTCTTATTTTTTCTCAGTATGGTTTGACATATTCAGAACATTTTGAATTGTGTCATAGATTTACTTGACAGTTCTGAGCTCTACATATTCTGACCAATATTCAATAAAAATTGATATAACTTTAATCTACATTTTTCTTATATGATACATGGTTGTTTCAAGTTACATTTCTTACAACAACAATAAGAGTTGGGCATGAAAAATAACGGTACGTATAAACACCACCTAGGACTCCTTGGTACACTAAGCTCCAGGAAGTGCACTTAGCCCATGGTGGACCAGTCAAATAAGCACCAAGGTCATAAAGTACGATACAGATTTGAATAAAGAGCATATATTTAAATTTTGGTGTAAATATATTCAGAAATAAAAGAGTTATTAACAGTTTATATAGCACGCGCCGATTTTGTGTAATGTGTCCAGTTGTCATATTGTTGATTGAATCCAATGAAGCTTGACGAATTTAAAGATACTGCACTAAGGATATGAAGTAAAGGTTAAATATCTACCAAGATCATTAATTAAGATAAATCATTATATAAAAAAAAATATGTTA
Source organism: Mytilus edulis (assembly GCF_963676685.1). Lineage (NCBI taxonomy): Eukaryota > Metazoa > Mollusca > Bivalvia > Mytilida > Mytilidae > Mytilus > Mytilus edulis. The sequence goes on from NC_092350.1 coordinate 12,973,237, forward strand.
AAAGTTGGTTCAATGATATAAAGAGATTTAAAAGTTATTAACATTTTTAACGTGACACGCGCTCTACTTGTGTAATGTCTGACCACCTTGTTAATTGATCCAATCAATTCTGTGGGGTTATCTTTTAACTAGTAAATCATTTTTATACGACCGCAAAAATTTTAATTTTTCGTCGTATATTGCTATCACGTTGGCGTCGTCGTCTGCGTCGTCGTCGTCGTCGTCGTCGTCGTCGTCGTCGTCCGAATACTTTTAGTTTTCGCACTCTAACTTTAGTAAAAGATAATAGAAATCTATGAAATTTTAACACAAGGTTTATGACAACAAAAGAAAGGTTGGGATTGATTTTGGGAGTTTTGATCCCAACATTTTAGGAATTAGGGGCCAAACAGGGCCCAAAATAAGCATTTTCTTAGTTTTCGCACAATAACTTAAGTTTAAGTAAATAGAAATCTATGAAATTTTGACACAAGGTTTATGACCACAAAAGAAAGGTTGGGATTAATTTTGGGAGTTTTGGTTCTAACAGTTTAGGAATTAGTGGCCAAAAAAGGGTCCAAATAAGCATTATTCTTGGTTTTCACATTATATCTTTAAGTTAAGAATGTCGAGTAAAAATTCATGCAAATTCAGACAAAACTGGTCTATTCAGACTTTTTGACTTTTGTAGTGAATGGTAATAGTCATTTCAGAGTTTTGCAGAACTGTGATTGTTTACTTTATGCAAACTTGCTGAGTTGAAATCTCACCTCCACTGTTAACTTATCCCGCATTTATCAATTTGTCGTTGATGGTAAGTGTTGGATTACTCAGATTTATCACTGCGCCCAGGGTGTCCAAAATATCTAGCTCAGTATAACATAGTCTGTTCAGGGCGTTTAGCATACATCCGATTGAATATTCACTCTATCAATACCGAGAGAGGTGTTCTTTATAATCTTCCAAGTAACCAGCTGTTCACCCAAACCACGTATCCCTACGGTCTCCGAATCTTCAATATCTACTAGAAATAATTTTTCATTCACTAATGTCATCATTGCTACAATGTCCTCACATTCTGGTCACATGTAATACCTCGTACGGCTAGGCTTTTTCTAATGGTTAGTCTTGATGACAATATCGGACGCAGGCCTCGGTTCGATTTTGTCATGCGGTGATGTTTCATGGTAAACACACTTGGCAGTTGAGCGTTGCCCTACTGTCCCGATCCGTTGTAAGATAACGAATCTGTTGTTGGGGTTGAGCTTTGACTTGCTATGTATCCTGGTGAAGGGACCGTTGCTTGAAATAACTGAGATTTCTGAATTTGTCCGTGGAGATGTTGGCCGTTGTCTTTGGGGACTATATCATCTTTGTCTTTTGGGGGTATTGCTTGTCGATAGGCATTACACTTGAATATATTTCTATCTAGTGATCTACTGCGATTATATTGCTATGGGGATCTTCCAGGATTATATTTATCAGGTGATCTTTCATTGATTTGGTGATCTTCCACTATTATTGATCAGGCACAAGGTTGTATTGATCGGCCAATCCACGATTACGCTGTCTAGTTGAAAGCATAACATCAGCTAGTTTTGTGACAATTTGAGTGAGTTAACGCACCTCATTTTCCAAAGCAATGTTCATATTCCCTTTATCGGTCAGTGATACTGTGCCATCAGCAAAGTAGACTTGCCGATGGGCATAATTAGAACTTTTTGGTCCATATATCGCTATGTGGTTGGATATTGAGGTTTTCAATTGTTTAAACGCCTTGTTGATCGTTTCTTAGTTCCTCTCTATTACATGCCTTCTAGAATCTTAATCTTTACATCCTCGGAGGAATGCTTCGGTTCCAATCTGGTCTGAATGTCCTTCTACTGGAAGCGCTGCTTCTATACTTTTCTAAAGGCCTTGGAATCATCATCTGTGTTTACCTTGCGAGAGTTCTCCAAGGCAGTATCAGCCAGACAATCTAAGAGACTACACACCTGTTTCCTGTTTACCCATTGTAGTCTTCTGGCAGTCCGTTATAATTGGTAAGTGAACGCCTCTCAAGTCATGGATCATCTGCTATTGCATATTTGCATTTTTGGGGGCTGTGGGTTGCGGCTCCGGTTCCTTGCACCAGAATTTTCTTGCCATCGTGTATTTTCTCTCTTCACAGAGGAGTCTGAAAAAGAGCTGATTTCACTCTCTCTTGGTTTCCTTTGCTCTTTCCTGGATCAGTTAGTGGAGTCAGTTTGCTGTTGTGACAAGTCTGTTAGAGCTCTAGAAGCTGATGATGTTTTCATAATTGGAGTAATAAATGTAGAAGCAGGAGGATTTACCATTGATTCGACAGGGATGATACTGTTAGTAGGCACTGCAGTCAGCATTGGAGAAACTCGATAGATCAACATTCGGCCAATTGTTTCTGCAATGTTGTGCTGCTCTGAACCAAATACGATTGATTTATAGTAGGTTGTCAGCGTGCGTAAGAAGACAGATAAGGCATTTGCTGGTATCCTTGATCAGTACTAGAGGTTTCTGTTCTGAAATGGAGGCTGTTGTTAATAATTTGAACTGTCTCATCAGGGCAAAGGTCCCTGCCATGCATTGGATTCCTACTTCAGGTGAAGACATCAAATTTGCATTCAACAGAGTTGGTACGGTTGATGATATATGTAAAATAATTTGAGAAAGACCCAGGCAGAGAGTTTGATATGTACTTTTGGTATGTTGTAATGGCTGAGGTCAAATTTTGGCTTAGCTGATGTGTCCATTGAATTTTTACTTCTTTATTTCGCTTCTCCACTATTCACTTACAACGAGATTTGATCAAAACAAAATCTTGCTAAGCACACTAAATCATTCAAATTTGATGAATTTTGTGCTTCAAACATCAAATCCACGTTGTTTTGTGCAATACTGGAAAATATTTTAGAATGTATGGCGGCCATCTTGAAATTAGCCGCCATATTGAATTTTGAGGGTGGGTCCATAGCTAATATTGCTCAGTACACAAATATGTACCATCATGCAAAATTTGGTGCTTTCCTCATTATTTAAGCATTTTTTCACCGATCGGCCGGCCTAATATAAATTTGAACATAAATGCTATCTCTCCGTAATTGACTTTATACAATGTTTGATAAGAAAATGTTTTTTTCAAGAAATTTCATGTTGTATGCATCAGAACAAATGCATACCAAGTCAAACTGATCTCATAATATTGTTTTTGTCTATTCTAGAAATATGCAAGACGTTACAGGACAATCCATATACACACCAAAGACATTCGTTTCGATCTAAACGTTTTCATTCTAGAAAATCAAAAACAAGTGAAGATACTGATGAGGACAATTGTAAGTTTACACCTCGTTCAAGTCAATAAATGTTTAGATATTTATGTTGGTATCTTAAAGAAAATACATTAACCAACGTAAAAAAAATAAAATATCAAACGGAAATAAAAATAAAAATAAACAAAAAGACTGTGAATATCAAACCCTGCTTTACACTCAATCTAATTAAAAACCAATCTCTCATCGCTCCCGTTTTCTGATATGTCGCGTGGGAGATCTAACGAAACCCGCTTTGAGGTCACATATGAGTGACCTCATAGGTGTGTCTTTTTCGACCAATGAAAATGAGTCCTCCACGATCTTGAAAGTTTATCGTGAGGTAAAGGAATGTAACTCATTTTATTTACGAGGAAATCGTCAGTCAAAAGCATTCAAAAACTTTTTTGATTGGCTTATTGATAGGTCGTCAACTCATTTGCATATCTTTATAAATTCATAACTTCTAGTTCTCACATGTGACTTCAAAGCGGGTTTCGTTAGATCTCCCACGCGACATATCAGAAAACGGGAGCGATGAGAGATCGGTTTTTAATTAGATTGCTTTACACTAATCCGACATGCTGAGCCAATTTTAACGTTTTAGTCCACCAGGTTCGTACACGTACGATAACATCAAGGAATATATGATTTTTAAAAATGCTTAATCAACATGATGAAAAAAATAACTTTTATTTAAAAGAAAAGTATGGGGTAGTAAAACACATTTTTACAGTTTGTCACAAACAGTTCAAATACTTTAAAACACAATTATTACTACATTGTAGTTAACCGTCTTGTCTTCTTGCCTAGCTTGTCTTTTCTACTACAAATTAATAATTCGTTGCAGCACCATTTTTGTGTAGCAGTGTATATATATAAAGATATAAGTAAATTTAATGTGTATCTAAAGACTTCTGTATTTATATGATTGATTTGACAGGGGCAGATAGTATGACAAATTTATTGAGATGTTTCATGGTCTCAGGAATAGAAGTTAATAAACGCACAAAGAATGGAATATACCCTCTTCAAGTTCCAATCTGGCTTAATAGTGTCGAGATGACAAAATGGGCCCTTGAACATGAGGCAGATGTGAACATTGTTGACGATTTAAAGAATGCACCATTGACAATCGCTCTTGAAAATGGTCATATTGAAATAGTCCAAATACTCCTTGATTACAAAGCGAATGTTAATTATACTGGACATGAAATGTCAGAGACGGAAGTTCAGATTAAAGGTAATTTCTATAATAATCTAACATTAAACCAACGATAATTGTAATGATGGGTATTTTTGCAAAAGATAATCTGACAATACTGGCTGCTATCATTTGTTCTGTCTGCAAGGTTGAGCTTCACTGAGACGTCTGTCTTACACTTATCCAGGAATTACCAATAACCCGGAAATTTACCTTTATCTCATTACCCTAAACTAGGGAACAAATATATTATGTGATATTTTTTCAATAAAGCTAAGTTTGTTAACTATTTCTTTTTAAATAGATTTACAGTAAAGTTTACGTATTAAGCGTTTATCGGTATATAGTATTTCGATTATTTTGAATAATGCACTAATATTGAAATAATTCGTATTTGCAAAGAGATTTGCAAAGAGAATACATCGTCTTTGTTGTAAGAGTTGATGGGTACATTCTTTATCTTAATTTTATACAATACTTATATCATAATATCTATCACTGAACACCAATTGCACACAGCTTTAAAGGAAACTTAAGAACAGAAATATCCAATAACATCGGATATTAGTTTTGTTGTGAATTCTCTGCAATCGGGAACGGCGACGGCTAACAATTTTAGTAATAAAAAAAAGTATTTTGATCTGAGCGTCAATGCCGAGTCTTAAACAGACGAAACGCGCGTCTCGCTTTTCAAATTATGAACCTTATATCTTTAATGAATATTTACACCACTAGGTCGATGTCAAAGCTGGTCCAGGCGGACCTTTCTTCCACGAGTGTATCACCAGCATAGTAGTTGGCACTTCGGTGTTAACATGCATATCAATTATATGGTCATTTAATTTTATAAACATATTGTTTGCAAACGTATGAAATATTCGGAATACTACGATATGGATTACCTTAGCCGTACTTGGCTACAACTTTTTGGACTTTTGGTTCCTCAATGCTCTTAAACTTTGTACTAGTTTGGCTGGTACATTCGAATACAATTCACAGCAGAAAAAAGAATTATACTGTCATAAGTCAAACAAATCATTCTTAAATCTGATTTGTTTTCACAGTAATATCTTTGTTTTAGAGAGCTCGAATTCAGAATGTAACGACAAAGATGTGGAAGATCCTTTGTTGACAAAAGTGATACTTGGTAATACAAATAAAGAGGATGTGCTTGTCAAGATGCTTCTACAAGCAGGTGCAGATCCAAACACTGTTAGTAAAGGCGTTGACTCTCCATTACTACACGCTATTCGTAAAAGAGACCTTGAAATTGTGAAGATTCTCCTTGAATCGGGGGCAGACGTCAAACATGTTGGATTGAACAGTTATACTGCTCTCCATGTTTATTTTCAACCTGATGCACAAACCAGTAAGTAGTAATGAAAACACCTGTTAATGGGTATTGAAAGCAATATGTCTCATCTATGTATAGCTCTGAGTTAATTTTGTTTACATCTGCTTTACATAGTATTTGCATTAGGCTTTAAATTACAATATCTGTAGGGTTCGGTGGACGAGAACTAATTATTTACATGTATCATAAGCCTGTCATAACTGATGTGGTGAGTTCGAAACTCCGGTCCTTATTGACCATGGTTGTCAGATTTCCTGTCGAAGGTCGGTGTATATTTTTGGGTACTCCTATTTCTTTACCAGTGATCGATATGGTATAGCAAACCTTATGCAAGCACCGCTTAAAAGCTTTTTGTAAAAACGCGCATATGTTGCTGTAATATCGGTACCGTTGAAGGTATTACCTTTGGTGATGGAGTGGATGTTCATATGTATCATTATATTCAAGAACTTAAGTTTTTGAAATAAGCATTGCAATACCTATATATGTTCGTTTATTGTTTTATTTAAAACCTTGAAAACATTTTAAATTTAGGAATAAGTTGATATTTCTGTTAAATGTTCTATTTATGTTATCAGCCCTTGCTTTGTATTATAGGTTTGAACATTTATTTTGGGTCTCGATCATTGCTGATGGGAATATCAATTGTTACAAATTTTGAAACCTAGTACAGTAAATTTGTTCACACTTTGATTGCATTAGACAAATGTTTGATATTTTATGCATATATGTATGATGAATTTAAGATAAAAACTTGTTTGTTAATGTGTACATATTTGTTTTTAGTTTGTTTTTTTAAAAGTAAATTAGACCCTTGGTATTCTCGTTGGAATTTTTACTTTGTTATTTATTGGCCTTTACTAACTGACTTTGCGGTATGGGCTCTGTTCACTGTTGAAGGCCATACGGTGACGTATAGTTGTTAATTTTTGTGCCATTTTGGTCTCTTGCGGAGAGTTGTCTCATTGGCAGTCATACCGCATCTTCTTTTTATATGTAGTGCCTAAATGATAATGAATAAATCATTTAAATAGCAAGGTCGGTAAAATAGATTACACTTCCTGCAATCGAATGGAAATAAGATAGAAGTTTCAATAAAACCAATATGCATCCTCTTCGTCAAGTTAGTTCATAATGCCTCGTTTTAGATTCTATGACGTGACTATATATGTTCGTGCCTTTTAAAGTTTTAATTGTAACAATTTGTTTTTAACTTAAAAGTAGTCTTGACTGACACACAGATAATATAGATTATCCATTTACTTACTACAAAAATCATCGACATTTAATATGTTTTGAACCAAGGTTGTGCATCTAGCTTTCCTTTGAGTTAATTTTTAAATTTGAATTTTCAAAATCAAAGAGAATACTTACAAAAATTAAGGTACAGGATGGCTTAATTCAAGCGCAATTTCGCTCCTCCTCCCTTTCATCCAAAAAAATCAAAACTAATCTTTCAAATACTTTACATGCACTAGTGGCTTTTGTTTGATACTATCAACAGTACAATTTATTGTAACAGGCGTGCATTAGGACCATTAATGTCTTTGTAATAATGTGCGAGGCAAAAATATTTAACAATCAAAATCTTTATACTAAGTTGAAAAGTTTATTAAAACGAAAATAATTTTCATATTGCAAAATTTTGAAATTGAATCATTGCTTTGCTTCTTCGAATGTTTACATCGGAACTTATGCTTGGTGTACACTTTGAATTAACAGTATACATCTCTGCAGTGTGGATATATCCTGGTCAAAATCATGCGAAGTACTTTTATTTTCGGAAAGATAGAAGTTTATTTTTATTCTATATGCCGATTTTTGCCACTGTTATAACTATCAAAGTAATTATAATAGTTTTAAGAAGATAAAGTGGCCTTACGAATAACTTATAAGTACATAATATTTCTTTCAGGTTATTCGTACAAGTACTATTTAAAGATTGAACGCAGAATGAGAGGAAACACTGGGCCTTCTCAAATTTTACAACTGTTACTGAGGGCGGATGCTTCATTGAATTCCATGTCTGTATCAAATGAACTGCCAATACATTTTGCAATGCATGTATGCATGCAAATTAAGGATGAAGGGATTGAAGAAGATATTTGTCTCATGTTAGATTACTTTAAAGATGTTAACATGCCAGATAAGAATGGAAATACGCCCTTAATAATTGCATGTGGTAGTTGTTCCTTTGATATCATCAATAAAATCATTTTGCATGGAGCTGATGTATGTTACAGAGGAAAAGACGGTTTAACTGCTTGTCAAGCTCATATGGGTAAATATACTGGGTTTTTGATGTTACAGATTAAACTTACCTTATGAGTGAGCTCATTTAACCCGAAATAACTCATCTTGACTTTTTTCATTTTAAGGAAGAAGAAAACATAACTAAGAACAAATGCACATTTATGATGACGTGATATTAATGTGTTTCAACGATTTGAATTTATCCTGTCCGTATATAACTATTTTACTAGTATAGTGTCACAAACCTTAAATGAATATTATTTCTTATTTTTGAGTATTATCACAAATCTTCGACGATTTGAAACGTATTAAATTTGCTCTTTAGTATTTTGTTTGAATTTGACAATCACAATAACTAGTTGGACAATACAATTTTGACTTGTGCACATAAAAGAATGCAAAGACAGTTTGTCGAATGTCCTGTAGTGGGAAAAAGTGTAGCTTGCTTTGAAATTAAATAAAACCATTTTAAAAATTACATTTACGTATCCATTTCTTTAATTGCGAAATGGTTGATTTGCAATAACGTTTAAGATGCCTTTTGAACGCGTTTGGTATATCCGTTTTGAAGTACTTAAGTTATTAGTATATGAGTAACAATATTTCTATCATGCTATGCTCTATATGCTAATTATAACAGGGGTATGCATCATATTTTTCAACATTTTACACTTTGCTACCACTCGGTATAAACATTTTGACAATTAACTAGCTGTTAATAACAGCGAGTACTCTCAAATCGTACTTTCTTGTTAATTTTACCTGTTGCTACTATTTGTAATGTTTTTTGGTTATTTAATGTAACATGTAAATGGTCTATATTCCAGCTTAGATTTTTTGGAATTATTTAAAGGTGTAACTTCTTTGTACGATTGACATCAACATTATTTTCTTTCTCCTTAAATGCTGTTCCGGCACCTTTACATGAAGAACACGAAGTTTTATCGAGCACTAATTGTAAAGTTTTATTTTTGACATTTGTCCCCCATATACCAAGCTTTATATTAGTTTTATTGACATACAAGATTTTTTTTGTATTCCTAAACGGAAGATTATGTAGACAGTATAGGAAGGTAAACGGACAGAAAGTCACAGGACAAAAAGTCACAGGACATAAAGTCACAAATTTGGTAGGACAAAAAGTCACAGGACAAAAAGTCACAAATAATCTGTTGACAATTGTTTGAATATATAAGAGAAATATCTTAAAATATTTACTTTTTAATACATATATTCATATTAAAGTTTAGGAAATGTGTCATTATACTTGCAAAATGAAGATTTATTTAATTTTAATCATGCAAAAGAAAGATTTCTTGGCACTTAGATTCCATTAAAGTGCCAAGCCACTTTGACATATTGTTTTTTTTAACAATTATTTGATCATCTTTGATATTTTTTGGATAAATTTTGTTTACGAAGTTGGTTTTTATACAATAGTTAAAGAAAAATACAAAAATATTGTGGTAAAAATAACGGTTTTTATTCAAAGAAAATAATCAGATAAAATGCATTGTGACTTTTTGTCCTGTGACTTTATGTCCGTGACTTTTTGTCTGTGACTTTCTGTCCTACATTCTATAGGCAGTATACTTAACAACAAAATTATTTTCATTTTTCTGTACTTTTTTTTCATATCTCATGTTTTTTCTTAAATTGTTTAACATTTCACAGCGATCTTACACTTTTACTTTAATCACCCCTAATTTTTATTAACTATGTTTTTACATTGTATCATCAATCAAATCTATTCGTTCATTGAGTGTAAATTACTGTCACTACGTTTGTATTGAGTTAAGGCATTCCAATTCATATTTTATAGTGAGTCTTTCAATGTTGTGATGTAATACTATTGTTTCAGAAAAGGCTGAAGGTTTGGTACCATTAAAAGTGTTATCCCTCTGAAACTGTTTGCACCTGTCCTAAGTCAGAAATCTGATGTTCAGTGGTTGTCGTCTGTTTATGTTGTTCATAAGTGTTTCTCGTTTTTAGTTTTTATATAGATTAAACCATTGGTTTTCCCGTTTGTATGGTTTTACACTAGTGATTTTTGGGGTCCTTTATAGATTGCTGTTCGATGTGAGCCAAAGCTCCGTGTTGAAGACCATACCTTGACCTATAATGGTTTGCTTTTGTGGATTGTTACTTGGATTGAGAGTAGTCTCATTGGTACTCATACCACATCTTCTTATATCTGTATAGAGTATATCATGAAAGAAATATTCCCGAATTAACGCATAAGGAATAGAAGTGTGACGCGTAGAAAAAATACCTCTGAATGTTTTGTAGAGAAAACTACAAAATATCGTATTCCGAGGAAAATTCAAAACGGAATCATGGTATACCGCCATCTTGGATTGGACATTGCCAGTACAAAATCGGTGTAGTTATTTGTCGAAATCTGCAATTTCAGATAAAGATTTGCAATTTATTGGTTAAACTGTTTATTCATATAAATAAAACGTTGCGAACTATTGTATAATTCAAAATATTTAAACAAATATCATTTTTAATTTTTTAATCTTAAAACGTATCATAAAAGATTTTATGTATGCACACAAATGTGTTTTTTCATGAACAATCTAACTAAATATAGGCAATTTTCACCGAATCATTAGTTGGAAAATAACACGGTGACCCATACATTTTTAGCTCACCTGGCCCGAAGGGCCAAGTGAGCTTTTCTCACCACTTGGCGTCCGTCGTCCGTCGTCGTCGTCCGTCGTCGTCCGTCGTCGTCGTCTTTAACAATTTACATTTTGAACTTCTTCTAGAGAACCACTGAATGGAATGGAACCAAACATGGCATGAATGTTCCTTATGAGGTGCTGACCAAGTGTTGTTACTTTGTAGCCGATCCATCATCCAAGATGGCCGCCAGCGGGGGACTTAGTTTAACATAGGACCCTATGGGAAATGCATACAAATGACTTCTTTTAGAGAACCACTGAATGGAATGAAACCAAACATGGCATGAATGTTCCTTATGAAGTACTGACCAAGTGTTGTTACTTTGTTGCCGATCCATCATCCAAGATGGCTGCTAGCCGGGGACTTAGTTTAACATAGGACCCTATGGGAAATGCATACAAATGACTTCTTTTAGAGAACCACTGAATGGAATAAAACCAAACATAGCATGAATGTTCCTTATGGGGTGCTGACCAAGTGTTGTTACTTTGTAGCCGATCCATCATCCAAGATGGCCGCCAGCAGGGGACTTAGTTTAACATAGGACCCTATGGGAAATGCATACAAATGACTTCTTTTAGAGAACCACTGAATTGAATGAAACTAAACATGGCATGAATGTTCCTTATGAGGTGCTGACCAAGTGTTGTTACTTTGTTGCCGATCCATCATCCAAGATGGCCGCCAGCGGGGGGACTTAGTTTAACATAGGACCATATGGGAAATGCATACAAATGACTTCTTTTAGAGAACCACTGAATGGAATGGAACCAAACATGGCATGAATGTTCCTTATGAGGTGCTGACCAAGTGTTGTTACTTTGTTGCCGATCCATCATCCAAGATGGCCGCCAGCTGGGAACTTAGTTTAACATAGGACCCTATGGGAAATGCATACAAATGACTTCTTTTAGAGAACCACTGAATGGAATAAAACCAAAGATAGCATGAATGTTCCTTATGGGGTGCTGACCAAGTGTTGTTACTTTGTAGCCGATCCATCATCCAAGATGGCCGCCAGCGGGGGACTTAGTTTAACATAGGACCCTATGGGAAATGCATACAAATGACTTCTTCTAGAGAACCACTAAATGGAATGAAACCAAACATAGCATGAATGTTCCTTATGGAGTGCTGGCCAAGTGTTGTTACTTTGTAGCCGATCCATCATCCAAGATGGCCGCCAACGGGGGACTTAGTTTAACATACGACCCTATGGGAAATGCATACACATGACTTCTTCTAGAGAACCACTAAATGGAATGAAACCAAACATAGCATGAATGTTCCTTATGGAGTGCTGACCAAGTGTTGTTACTTTGTAGCCAATCCATCATCCAAGATGGCCGCCAGCGGGGGACTTAGTTTAACATAGGACCCTATGGGAAATGCATACAAATGACTTCTTTTAGAGAACCACTGAATAGAATGAAATCAAACATGGCATGAATGTTCCTAATGTGGTGCTGACCAAGTGTTGTTACTTTGTAGCCGATCCATTATCCAAGATGGACGCCAGCAGGGGACTTAGTTTAACATAGGACCCTATGGGAAATGCATACAAATGACTTCTTTTAGAGAACAACTGAATGGAATGAAACCAAACATTGCATGAATGTTCCTTATGCCGTGCTGACCATGTGTTGTTTCTTTGTAGCCCATCCATCATCCAAGATGGCCGCCAGCATGGGACTTAGTTTAACATAGGACCCTATGGGAAATGCATACAAATGACTTCTTTTAGAGAACCACTGAATGGAATGAAATCAAACATGGCATGAATGTTCCTAATGTGGTGCTGACCAAGTGTTGTTACTTTGTAGCCGATCCATTATTTAAGATGGCCTCCAGCAGAGACTTAGTTTAACATAGGACCCTATTGGAAATGCATACAAATGACTTCTTTTAGAGAACCACTGAATGGAATAAAACTAAACATTGCATGAATGTTCCTTATGAGGTGCTGACCAAGTGTTGTTACTTTGTAGCAGATCCATCATCCAAGATGGCCGCCAGCAGGGGACTTAGTTTAACATAGGACCCTATGGGAAATGCATACAAATGACTTCTTTTAGAGAACCACTGAATAGAATGAAACCAAACATGGCATGAATGTTCCTTATGAGGTGTTGACCAAGTGTTGTTACTTTGTAGCCGATCCATCATCCAAGATGGCCGCCAGCGGGTGACTTAGTTTAACATAGGACCCTATGGGAAATGCATACAAATACCTTCTTTTAGAGAACCACTGAATGGAATCAAACGAAACGTGGCATGAATGTTCCTTATGAGGTGCTGACCAAGTGTTGTTACTTTGTAGCCGATCCATCATTCAAGATGGCCGCCAGCGGGGGACTAAGTTTAACATAGGACCCTATGGGAAATACATACAAATGTCTTCTTTTAGAGAACCACAGAATGGAATAAAACCAAAGATAGCATGAATGTTCCTTATGGGGTGCTGACCAAGTGTTGTTACTTTGTAGCCGATCCATCATCCAAGATGGCCGCCAGCGGGGGACTTAGTTTAACATAGGACCCTATGGGAAATGCATACAAATGACTTCTTCTAGAGAACCACTAAATGGAATGAAACCAAACATAGCATGAATGTTCCTTATGGAGTGCTGGCCAAGTGTTGTTACTTTGTAGCCGATCTATCATCCAAGATGGCCGCCAACGGGGGACTTAGTTTAACATACGACCCTATGGGAAATGCATACACATGACTTCTTCTAGAGAACCACTAAATGGAATGAAACCAAACATAGCATGAATGTTCCTTATGGAGTGCTGACCAAGTGTTGTTACTTTGTAGCCAATCCATCATCCAAGATGGCCGCCAGCGGGGGACTTAGTTTAACATAGGACCCTATGGGAAATGCATACAAATGACTTCTTTTAGAGAACCACTGAATAGAATGAAATCAAACATGGCATGAATGTTCCTAATGTGGTGCTGACCAAGTGTTGTTACTTTGTAGCCGATCCATTATCCAAGATGGACGCCAGCAGGGGACTTAGTTTAACATAGGACCCTATGGGAAATGCATACAAATGACTTCTTTTAGAGAACAACTGAATGGAATGAAACCAAACATTGCATGAATGTTCCTTATGCCGTGCTGACCATGTGTTGTTTCTTTGTAGCCCATCCATCATCCAAGATGGCCGCCAGCATGGGACTTAGTTTAACATAGGACCCTATGGGAAATGCATACAAATGACTTCTTTTAGAGAACCACTGAATGGAATGAAATCAAACATGGCATGAATGTTCCTAATGTGGTGCTGACCAAGTGTTGTTACTTTGTAGCCGATCCATTATTTAAGATGGCCTCCAGCAGAGACTTAGTTTAACATAGGACCCTATTGGAAATGCATACAAATGACTTCTTTTAGAGAACCACTGAATGGAATAAAACTAAAAATTGCATGAATGTTCCTTATGAGGTGCTGACCAAGTGTTGTTACTTTGTAGCAGATCCATCATCCAAGATGGCCGCCAGCAGGGGACTTAGTTTAACATAGGACCCTATGGGAAATGCATACAAATGACTTCTTTTAGAGAACCACTGAATAGAATGAAACCAAACATGGCATGAATGTTCCTTATGAGGTGTTGACCAAGTGTTGTTACTTTGTAGCCGATCCATCATCCAAGATGGCCGCCAGCGGGTGACTTAGTTTAACATAGGACCCTATGGGAAATGCATACAAATACCTTCTTTTAGAGAACCACTGAATGGAATCAAACGAAACGTGGCATGAATGTTCCTTATGAGGTGCTGACCAAGTGTTGTTACTTTGTAGCCGATCCATCATTCAAGATGGCCGCCAGCGGGGGACTAAGTTTAACATAGGACCCTATGGGAAATACATACAAATGTCTTCTTTTAGAGAACCACAGAATGGAATGAAACCAAACATGGCATGAATGTTTCTAATCAGGTGCTGACCAAGTGTTGTTACTTTGTAGCCGATCAATCATCCAAGATGGCCGCCAGCGGGGGACTTAGTTTAACATAGGACCCTATGGGAAATACATACAAATGTCTTATTTTAGTGAACCACTGAATGGAATGGAAACAAACATAGCATGAATGTTTCTAATGAGATGCTGACCAAGTGTTGTTACTTTGTTGTCATTGCAACATCCAAGATAGCCGACAGTGGGGAGACTTAGTTTAACATAGGACCCTATGGGAAATGCATACAAAAGTCTTCGTCTAAAGAACCACTCAATTGAATGAAATCAAACATAGCATGAATGTTCCTTTCCTTATGAGGTGCTGGCCAAGTGTTGGTACTTTGTAGCCGATCCATCATCCAAGATCGCCGCCAGCGGGGGACTTAGTTTAACATAGGACCCTATGGGAAATACATACAAATGTCTTATTTTAGTGAACCACTGAATGGAATGGAAACAAACATAGCATGAATGTTCCTAATGAGATGCTGACCAAGTGTTTTTACTTTGTTGTCATTGCAACATCCAAAATAGCCGACAGTGGGGGGACTTAGTTTAACATAGGACCCTATGGGAAATGCATACAAAAGTCTTCGTCTAAAGAACCACTCAATTGAATGAAATCAAACATAGCATGAATGTTCCTTTCCTTATGAGGTGCTGGCCAAGTGTTGGTACTTTGTAGCCGATCCATCATCCAAGATCGCCGCCAGCGGGGGACTTAGTTTAACATAGGACCCTATGGGAAATACATACATATGTCTTATTTAAGTGAACCACTGAATGGAATGGAAACAAACATAGCATGAATGTTCCTAATGAGATGCTGACCAAGTGTTGTTACTTTGTTGTCATTGCAACATCCAAGATAGCCGCCAGTGGGGGGACTTAGTTTAACATAGGACCCTATGGGAAATGCATACAAAAGTCTTCGTCTAAAGAACCACTGAATTGAATGAAATCAAACAGCATGAATGTACCTTTCCTTATGAGGTGCTGGCCAAGATTTGGTACTTTTAGTCAAATTTTATATTTTTTTATATGATTTCAAAAACCCAAGTAGAATCAGGTTAGCGATACAGGCTCATGAGAGCCTCTAGTTTATTCTAACTTCTACGACAACGCTCCTAGCATTGCGCAGAGACCTCATCCCCTCCTCTAACTCTAGCTTATAAAAAATTGTTCGTTTCGAAAAGTGTTACCTTCTTGTAGGAATTAAACAAGGATCTCTGATACAATACAGGAAGTATTTATTTTTAGTGTACAGAAATGATTATCTACTCATCTCTTCAGTATAATTACAGGATGCTAATCTATTTTTAGAAGCATACAATCACTGTAAATAAATATACGTATATGTATATATGCATGAATCTGTGTATAGGCTTTATATTTATTTGTACAATTCCATTACAGACAGTTCGACATTCGACAAGAAGGTAGTATCATTGCTCATTAAACATGGAGCTGACATCAACATGATTAATGATACAGGAGAAACTGCGTTGATTCGCTTCATCAAAAGAGGAAGACAAAAAGTGTCTTTAGAGAATGTTTCGTTCCTGCTTGAAATTGGTGCTGATCCAAATATTACAAGGGAAGGATATAATTCAGCGTTAATCGAGGCTCTATTGTTGAATCTGTTTAGCTTACTTCCTTGCCTTTTGAATGCAAAATCCAATTGTAATCACATTGGAAAAAACGGAACAACAGCTCTTCAAATTTTACTTGGAAAAGGTACGCTTAAAACAGTATAAGATAGTAGTAATGAGGGTACCTTCATTACGAATAACGGTTAAAACACTTTCTTTAAATCATTTAGTGAAATGTGTCTTTTTTATTGATACGTCATTATCAATATAAATACAGTTGAATAACAGAATTTCGCAATATGCATTTCGTTTTATTTTTGATAGTGGTTCTGTATGAACTCTGTTTCATAATAATTATTTGAATAATAAAAAATGTGCAAGAATAATAAACATTTTGATTTCATTGCAATTGATAACAAAAAAAATTAAGATCATCATACAAAACAAAGAAATAGGCCTTTCTAAGTGAATTTTGGTTTTATGTAAGATTGTCTTTCTTCAAAGTAGTTAATAAATGAATTTTGTTTTTACAACAGCTGAATCTAAAACGGACAATAGATTTGAAGATGAAGACTCTTCAGACGAGGAATATGATTTTTTTGCACGGACATTAGTAAGAAATCGAATAAAAGGTGAGACAAGCAATATAATGGTCAAGCGAGAGTGGCAATTATGACATTTAACGGAACGTTATTACCAGCTGATATAGATTTGTTGTGTATCTAGGCTAACACTAATAGAAAGGTTTGGTATCAAACAAACTGTCCAAATTTGGGCCTCAAGTTATCCAAAAAAAAAAAAAAATTAAATAACAGACACACAGATGCTGTCATTTAACATAAATCATGTTTAAACATTTATTTTATATTTTAGGGTAAATAACTCGTCCGAAGATATTTGTCACGTTTTTACTATTTAAAGAATGAAACCATGGTACCTGATAGTTGTGTATTTGTATTGCCTGAAATAGTTTTAAAATTGTTATCTAATCGGAAGACTAGATAGAGCTTTGGATTATTTTAAAAGTTTGTAGTTTATTCAAACATGTAAACTACTTTCGATATTTTGATTCTCGGTTTCGGTCGTGGGTGCCTTTTTTGCAACAGTTTCTGAATAACAAAATCATATACTAGTGCATCTTCCAGACGCAAGATTTCACCAAAATGTTGATATTGAGTGATTGGACACCATCAATATGTAGTAAGGTGAAATTTTGAACCTTTGTAATATGCATTTTCTGTTTGTATTGACCAAGGTTCTTACTGAATTCTGCTTCATATGAATATAAAATCAAATCGGCTTTTAGTTAGGCACAATTAAAATAGCAACTGTTCATTGAAATACCAGTCCACTTAACTAACCAAATATGATGTCAACCAAATCGACCAGACTATTGATGTTTTCTTGTCTGTTTATTTGTTGTTGGAATCGGTGTTCACTTCCCAAAGCACGAAACTCTTATCAACGTTTCCTATTTCATTTATTTAATGATCAGCGCACATATTGTGCTTAAGCATACTTTGAACGTAAATATAAAAAAAAATGCAGCTATTTGTACTGTACTATTTTTATACATACAGATTTTTATTTCATTGCTATAGACAACATTCAGCAATTAAAACAAAGATTCTGAAATAGACTTATCTTCACACACATTTCGAAGTTATCCTTAAAGTTGTTGCTACATAAAGCTTTTTCAATTCAGATAAAACTACAACAGATACCAGCTTTGACGTTGAAGACTTTTCAGATGAATGCTATGGTTCCCCGTCAAAGATTTGGGTAAAAAATCGAATAACAGGTGAGACACGCAATATTATCGTCCATCAGTAGTGGTCATTACGTAATATAACATTATGAGTTTATCTGGTGTCAGTTGAATCTTGGCTGCAAATACAAGATTTGATTTATATCAAACGAAATGTTAGGGTTCTATGATACACCTGATTAAAAATCTGAAGTTATCTAAGAGACTCGACAGATACCAAAGGGACATTCAATTTCATACATATAAAATGAACGAACAACACCATAGCTTAAAAAACAGAGAAAAAATAGTATACAAGACACATCAAAAAATAACTTAAGACAAAGCAACAAAACAATCCAAAAATCGGGGGTGATCTCCTGTGGCAACCGTCGTGTTTTTCATGTTTTTGCAAACCCAGTTAATAGTCTAATTTGGTAGGTCACATTCTTGGACATATGTTTTCTTTAAATTATCATTAAATATATAGCTGCTGTCTCTTTAAACCCTTATGCGAATCAGATGTATTATCAAGCTTTACTTACACGGGAAACACGACGGTGGCAAAATTTTGCTCTAATAATCGGAAGACATATCACAAAACCGGTTAATTTTGTAATTTTGTAATTTAGTCCAATATGCTATATGTTGTCGATATTTTTAGTGTTTTATATAGAGTCGTGAGTGAATTTTGTTCGTTTATTTTGTAAACAGAATTAGAAAAAAAAGTTCTTTTTGTTTACCCATGATGTTGATATTCAATATTTATACAATAATGAGTTGTGTGTAATAGTAAATATAATCGGAAAAAACAATTACATTGGTGCGATGAAACTCGATTCTGTCAAGTTATTACATTCCATTTGATAATATCCGCTAGTTTTTGTTTGATTTTATGCTTAACATTGTCCGTCATCTAAAATAAATTGAAAGAAACAATGTGGTCTAATTTGTCCATGACCTACACAATGATGAAACTTTGTTTATCTTGGAATTTGTTTGTTGTCTACTAACAACCAGTTTCAATTCGAAAAACGTAAGTGTGGTGAATCGGTTTACATGATCAACAGAATGCAAAAGTAAGTCAGAAGTTTAAAAAAATTGCTGTTCACATTAACGTAACTTAAAATAAAACGCAAAATATATTGAATTTGTATGATATTATTATTACTTTTTGTAGTTTGTACTGTTATTACTCAACTTTTAAGTGCTGGAGCAGACGTCAATTTCGTGTCAAAAGATGGGGAATCACCATTATATAATCTGCTCAAGGTACATAACACAAGATTGGTAAATACGATATTACGACTTTTCATTGAGAATGGAGCAGATCCAAACAGGGGTGAAGAGGTGCCTTTGATTTCAGCCGCTCAACAAAATAGACAGAAGGCATTAAATATGTTACTGGAATCCGGGGCATTGGTTGACAAAACTAATCGTAATGGTGACACTGCGCTTATTGCGTCCCTCAGAGCTTTTAGTAAAAGTGTCGACGGTATGTACTAGCAACTTATATCACTTAATCAATTCAAAACTATTATTATCAACTGAATCATATAACCTAGAACTTCTGAAGCGTTTTGCTATTTTATCGGCCAATTTTATTCAACGCCGTTTGAAGTTTTTGTGCTTTTGATTTGGCCATCTGATTAGGGTCTTTCTCTTTTGGAATTTTCTCCGGAGTTTTTAGTGATTTTATTTTTTTCTATGTATGTTGACGTTTATTGTTGTAGCAATTTAGTGTTTCTGTTGTTCCATTGTTTGCCTCTTATAGTTGAGGTGTTTTCGTCGGTAGTTTGTCACTTAGATTTGTTTCCATAAATCCATTTACCTCTTGAATAGCGGAATACTGATATTGTCTTTTTTTTATTTTACAATTGATGTAGAGAAATATCTCATAGGCAATCATATCACAGCTTCCTTTTTTGATATAGATATATATATATATATGTATGTTGCCTCATCATTATGACATATGACACTGCTTAACAACTGTCGTATAGGCTCAAATAAAATTATGACTGTAGAGTGTATTTGTTTCTATACCTTAATCCGTAATATAAGTTAGGGAAACAACCCGTTTATGTTGAATCAATTATGTATGGACTATTTTTTAGATAAAACAATAGAAACTGTCAAAATTCTCCTTGAATCTGGAGCATCAGTTAGTTTGAAAGATAGACACGGAAATATTCCCCTATCATTACCTTTGATAGCGGGTATGAACATACCAGGTTTCAATAAGTTCTACCTTCAAGGACGTGATTATGATAGAAAGAAGATGATATCAACATTACTAGAAAAAGGCGCGTGCCCTAATTCACAACTAGAGGGCGAGGATTCTCCATTGATGGTGGCTGTTGAAAATTCCCTTATTGAATGTGTAAATCAATTATTAGAGTCCGGTGCAAATCCAGATCATATAGGAAAAGAAGGCAAAACGGCATTACATAAATATTTCTCTGGAACAGGTGAGCAAATTTTGTTTATTTAAATTTGACTGAAAATCACGTCAAAATGAGGGTTCTTCTGTTGGTTGATAATAAGGTCATTACAAGAATATCAAACAAAATTGTGTGAAATCAGTTTACCAAAATTCTTTCCATGTAAAATATAAATTTTTGATTGGGATTTTTTGTATTTATTTAGTTTGCAGATACTGGTCACCTGGTCGTTATTGTATATAAATAACATGAAATCAAACAGACCTTAGATGTGATAATATATGATTTTTTTCTTTTTCGTCAATTAATAGTTTACAGTCATTGAAACCCAAAAATCAGATAAGAAAAAAATTATTATAGTAATATTTTGTACCTCAAAGGTTTACATTTGTACATCATTAATCACTTAGTCCTATACTTTCTTTGAGTGAGGCAAGTTGTTTATCTATATTCCTTTTGTGCTACTATTTTTGCGGTTTTAATCTATAAAACTGAGATTTTAAGTTTCTTACATCTCGTTGTTTGTGATAATGTCGTAAGATCAAAATTTTACTATTAATAAGCTGGGAGATATTTTTTTTCTCACCAAATCAAGCATAGAATATTATTATGTATACCTATCATGATCGTTTGAAGTATGCAAAATATTCCTTAGTCTATATCGTTCTTTCAGTCAATCATTCAATACTTATACCAAATAATGAACTCAAATATATGGCGGGTTCCAAATATGTGGCAGGATCCTAATTGGTGGCAAATGTGATTTTTCAAACGTCAAACAAATCAAACCGACAACAGATTTTTGTTTTTTTTCTAAATTTATGGTAGATCTTGAAATTGTATAATTTTCTATGCAAAAGAATCACATAAAACGTAACAATTGAATAATGTATATTTCACCATCGCAGCTGCTAACGATGGCGGAACAAATAGATAAGAACACCATTCAAGATGAAGGTATTTTCTTTCACATAACTCGCGAATGGTGTAAAGGACTAAATGTGCTGTAGCGACCTAAGCCCGCAATGAATAAGGGCACCGCTGTTTTCAGTACCGGATATTTTAGAAAAAGTGTGTAGTAAATATTTTACCGTCTGATACATTACTCTTTTTTTTTTAGCTAGGACTGTTCATGGACGCCGCCATGACAGGTGCAACAATTTTGCTGACATTAATCATTTTAGTGTTTGGTTTGAAAAAAATACTGCTGCGATAACCAATAAAGCGAGAACTGTATACAGATTGAGATGATCATTCTACACCCGAGACACAAGCTTCTACAGAAGTCTTTGAATTGATAAATACAATGTGCCTATACCTTGGAATTTCATAAGGTCGTGTTCTTTTCTGACTGTTAATGAAGTATTCACACTTAAACTCTTGGATATTGGATGTGTAATGATTGCTATTTTAGTCTTTGTACTATCTGTTTGTAACTCTGAGTACTCTACATTATATGCCGGGTGGTGATCTATAGTTGTTAATTACCGTGTCATTTGGACTCTTGTGGAGATTTGTATCACTAGCGTTAATCATACCACATCTTCGTATTTATAAATATATGTTTTCATATTTAATTTCAAATTGAGTCAAATTCAAAATCTTTACGACATTTTGCTCTTTTTTTTTTTATCTAGATCAAATATTGAGATCAGACTATGTAGAAAGAAAGGGCGATAAAAGGGTGTTTGAAAAACAGAGATTAAAAATTATTCACTTGCTGTTATCGAATGGAGCACATGTAAACATGGACGAGGATGGACATGATTCACCTTTACTGCTAAGCATACAATATGAAGATATTGAAGCAATGCTAGTCCTTCTCACAGCAAAACCAAATCTTTGTCATAGAGGCCTGGATAATCTAAATGCATTTGAAAAGTCCATGAAATCAGGTGAATATATGTAACTAGCTAGCTGAACAAACTACAACTGTTCAACACAAATATTGGATACATTGATGTCTGCAAAAGCAATATGACATAATAATTTGCAATTAAAAAGTAGATTGATTTGCATCCCATAAATGTTTTCAAATTGCTAACTTTTCATTCTTACATCATTTATTGAACCATTAAATGGTGAACATTATTCTGTTTACCATTGTTTGCCTAATTTAGAAATAGCAATTTGATTTTGGAAATATTATTTTACGTTCCTTTTAAACTGGAAAAAAGCGGACGGAAGAGAAATACTTAAATCCTACAAATTGTCTGAGCAAAGGGTTTTGTCAAATAATGAAACGTCCTTTTCCAAAAAAGATTGTTTTCAGAAAAAGGTTCATCGGAAAGTACTAAAACCTAATAAATAAAAAGTGTTTACTTCCCAAATACCACAAGATGTTCTTGAGTTATATTTAGGAAAATAAAGTTATTAAATTAGTTTTTGTATTACAGTTTAACATGAGCATGTTCTGTAAGCCAACTTATTTTCGGTGATGCTTCATTTCGGGTTAAGCACTTACTTACCATTTTCACGGCAATTTAAATTCGCGATTCTAAAATCTACTAAACGTTGCAGTTTTGTTATTGACTGATCCATCTGATTACATTCAAAACAACTGATCTTTGAAAATAAAATAAAATAATGCTACATCATGTGTACATAGACCATATATCATGCTCATAACATGTATGTAGTAATAAAAAATGTTATTTCACGGTGGGTATGTTGTCCTGCAAGAGAACGTTCTGTGCTGGTGATTTGGTCCTGTCAGGTGCTGGTGGGTCCTGATTCTGTGCTGGTGGGTTTGTTTACATTGTATCAGAACGGCAATAAAACGACTGTTTTGTTGCTTAATTTTTCTCTGAGGCGTCATAAGTACCATGCAAAGTATATTACAACAATATTATATTGCAAAAGTCGTGCAAGTTCGTTAAACGGAATTGTCCTGACGCTGTGCTGGTGATAAGAAAAACGGTCCTGGTTCTGTGCTCATATGTCCTGGTTCTGTGCCTTTATATTTTAGTTAAAAGTGGCATATATTTTTAAGATCATTGATACTGTACTGTTATTGACTCATTAACTGTTGTCTGCTTTCTTGAAATTGACATTGTTGTGAATCTGTTTACTGTTATTATTTTTTTTTTAATTAACTGTAATCTTATTTATTGGCCTGTTAATGGAACTATTCTTGCCCCCTTTTAAGATAAGAAAAAATGTTTACGATTTTCGGGATTACGATCATTTTGCAAGATCACCAATATACATTGTAATTTATACAATACTTATATAAAGTAGATGATGTGGTATGTTTGTTGTCAATGTTCAAATTCCCATAAGAAACAAAAGGAAGTATGTGTTAACAACCATACGTCATTGTACGACCTTCAACAATAACCCATAAAATGAAAATGTAAAAGGTTTTGCATAAAAATGGAGAGCAAAAATATAGAACAAAGGACTTTCTGAGCGTTTGAATCATATGTCTTTAGCAGCTTAAAACACATTTGTTTGTGAACAATTGAGTGCTGACTAATAAGAATGACAATAGTATTGCGGGTTTGTTTTTGTTTGGTTGGTGTTTTTTTTTTTTGGGGGGGGGGGGGGGATGGGGGATAAGTTAGAGCGAGGTAACAGTGAAAGTTTTAAGCTTGGAATAGTTTCCCGTAAGATTTAAAAGTTGTATTTTAAAAGGAAAATGTATCTTATAGCTATTAAGAATCACTTGCTGTATCCGTATATTTTTTTTGTCTGAACGGTTATCAGGTATTTTTTTCGAAAGTTTGATAGAACACTAAAAAAAAATATTTCATGAAAGGGCAGACTAGAATATGTCAGAGAATGAAGACGAGATAAGCTAGGGAACACTAACAAAACTGAGATTTCTTAGCTTTTTCATTTCAAAATTCCAAAATTAATAAATATTTTTGATAAAGAATTACGGGGAGGAAGTAAACAATGTGTCCTACTTTTCTATATTTAAATATTTTTATGAATAAAAATCAAATGTGCCTTAATTATAATTGAAAATGAGTAAATGGAAAAAATACCCAACTAAAATACACTTTTATTTTAATATTGGTAATATCACTAAGCTTTTAGGTTTTGTGCTAATGCTAAATTTTAATAAATTGCAATGTTTTTTCACAAAAAAGTTTTGTCGTGTGGATTACGGTATAGAAAGCGGACTCTATGAGCATTTTTGTTTTATTTTTTCAGTTCGAGATTTTCAGACAATGAGCATTTTTGTGTTACGCTTACTGAAACAGTTTAGAGGGTCAACTTTTTCAAGGTTTACAGATGAACCCATAAGAAACAAAATTGAAAAATCTCAACTGTTTTCTTCCATTTTTTATGAGTGAAAACGTCAAAAATCATCATTTTCGTCTTTGTTTTCATTTTTTCATTGATCACCAGCACCCGTCAGGACCGAATCACCAGCACATAACGTTCTCTCGTAGGACAACCATACCCACCGTGTATTTAGTCGAGAGAAAAATAAGGGTCTTGCCTCCAAGAATAAAAGTAATGTAACCCTCAAGTCAAAACTATTTTTTTCTACTTTTTGTTTGTTGTTTTTACTAGGCCGCATCACTTCCAGTAAACATAATATCCTTGCACTGTTCTGGATTTGATATCCTAATAAGTTGCAAGATATTTTTCAAATCTTTATGTATGATTCAATACAGAATTATTTTTTTAATCAAAGGTAAATAATTGAGCAAAAAAAAAATTCAGAAAAAATGGACTCTTTTATTTCACTCCTTGTTTGACATGCCCTTGCAACTTGAGCTGTAATACAATATATATATATAGATTCAACATCTGCAATAAGTGTATTACGATATTTCACCACTCGTGACAGTTAAATTTTAATATTTAAAGCGCGAGGCTTGCCGATCTTTTAAAATATTAAACTAACATTTTACTGTTGAGAGTGGAGAAATATCGTAATACGCGAGTTAAAGCGGTGGAACCTGTTTCTCTTGTGATTTTTATTCTTCCTTTTTAAAGATTTGAGGAATATTGTGTACTTTTGATGTGACGTCATCAGTCATGATCGCCTTTTTTCATGACGTTACAATAGGAAAATTCAGAGGAAAACAAGAAAATTAAACGCTACAATAAAATTTCAACTAATCATTTGCCGAGAACAGATTTTTCAATAGTGAGGTTTAATATTTTTTCACACCGTTCAGGAAATGTGAAAATAGCACAAAAATTAGGGAAGATATTTTAACAAATAAGAACAATTTAAGTTTAACACGTTCTCGACGATTTATATTCGCGCTATTCTTCTACTCGCAAAATATAAATTAAAGTAATTTGGTTTTATGTTTTTGACTTTATGATATTATTTTTTATTTTGGTCGTATGATTTTTCACATGAAAGGGTATTTATTCATCCAGCTATTGGGTTTTTACCAAAAGCTTTTCGAGTGCAGATGGGTCCTTTTTTACAGTGTTGTTTCCTTTTTGTTTACTCTTATATTAAATTTACTCAAAGTGTATTTTATCGAGAAAGTGTATACTACTATCTTTATGGTATGTATATGTTCTATCACATACAAAAACCTTTTTTATCGGCCTCTTTGTCAAAAAAGTATCATCTACAAAATCTATATTGTTGAAGGCATTATCAAAATTAACTATCAAGTTTTAATTGGCGTCAAGCTAATGCAGCGTAAAGAAATCAACAACTTATCAATCAATTATTTGTGTCTTGTTAGATTTAAACTTTATAAGTATGTTTGTTTGATGGATTAAGCCAGTTGTGTTGTATATGTGTGGTCTATGGTTATAGTTTCAAGGCTGCTAGACCCTAGTCATTAATAAATATACATATGGTAACTGATAGGTTGCTCACGCAATTGTGTCGATATAACAGAAATATAAATAAATACCATACAAAGTGGAATCATTTTCCTAGCAATTCGTATCTTTTAGTTTTGATTACTTTTATGGACTAACCTGTTATAACTTGCCTTGTGGTTGTTACTTTCGTTGTACGTATTTCCATCACCAATAAACCAAATATGTCTGATGTATGAAAAACGGTGGTGATAACTTCAAAAAATACTAGAACTTTGAACATGTGATTTAATAGCTTCCTAATGAGCAACAATCCTGTATCAAGGAATGATGATAAGACACGCATGCAGAATATGAAAATTGTATCAACTAGGAGATATGTTTTTTTATATATGCAAGTGGTTCTTGGAGTCATATTTTCATCTTACACGTGTTATTTGGTTGTAAGCGAGGAGTGTTTCTTGTTAAAGGAAGATACTAAATCTAGCTGGTCCGTTATATATAGTCGTATGGAAAAATATATGCACAATAACTATTAAACCGAAACACGAATAAATGACAATGAGGTAACCAGTGAGTTCCAAAAGACTTTGATGCAATGCATAGATGGTTACGCATGACTTGTTGGCACTCTTTTAAAATTAAAAAAACAAGAAGAAATCAAGAAAGAAAAAAAACAAAATCATAATGATATATTACAACAACTTCTGGCAAGTTTTCCGATTTGGAATAGGCTTATGAACAAAAATATTAAATCACAAAAGTACTGAACTCTGAGGAAAGTTTAAAAAGGAAAGTCCCAAATTAAAAGACAAATGAATAACAACTGTTATACTCCGGACTAAATATTTTGACCTACAAGCTGGTACCTATAAGTAATAAAATTAGCTTAAAACACTTGTATAAAATAATGAATATAAAAAAGATGTGGTAGGATTGAGACAACTCTCTACAAGAGACCAAAATGACACAGAAATTAACAACTATAGGTCACCTGACGTTTTTCAACAATGAACAAAGCCCATACCGCATAGTCAGCTATAAAAGGCACCGAAATGACAATGTAAAACAATTTAAAAGAGAAAACTTAGGACCTTTTTCATATAACAAAATGAACAAAAAACAAATATGTAACACACAAACAAACGATAACCACTGAATTACCGGCTCCTGACTTGGGACAGACTCATATATAGATAATGTGGCGGGATTAAAGATGTAAGCGGGATCCCAACCCTCCATCTGACCTGCGACAGTGGTATAACAGTAAAACATAAGAACTAACTAAGATAATCAGTTGAAAAAGGGTTAACTCATATATATATGATGGACAAAAATACAAGTGCCCGAGGCTCTAAAATAGATGTACAACATGCACTTGCAGTAAATACAAATTTGATTGAATGTACTGAATCAGATTAAATTTTAATGTCCCAGGTAGTACAACATAACTTCCTCTTCTTATATACAGAAAGCAACAACGGCTTAAAGATTTTTGAGATTTTACTGCAGCATCAAACACCAAACAATGAGAACATTGCAAAGTTATTTTACCTGTTATGGGAATACTGTAAAACACATGACAACTTGGATAAAACACTACTTGAAAGTGTTTGTATGGATTTGTTGTCAACAGATACAGACATAGAGGTTAATTTAGCCAAGCAAAACGAGGATTCTCCGCTCATTTACTTTTGTCGAATGCAATGTAATGAATCTGTAAAGATGTTACTTGCACGAAAAGCTGATGTAAATCATATCGGAACAAGAAAGAAGACTGTCATACACACTTTAATAGAAATGTCAGGTAAAATGTCATGCTAACCCATATCAAAATAAAACATGTGTATAATATATGTATATTAATGTTGAAGTCATGCATCTGTTAATTGTTATACATTTAAACCCATTAAGATAACAGTAAAATACAGTATTATCTGTCTACAAAATCATTTAGTTTGTTTTCATTTGTTCATTATGTTTTTATTCGTATGACTAATGTTTAAGCCTTTATAACTTGTTAATATATAAGTAAGTTTATGTGAAAATAGAATTGTCGGTGACCGATCTGTATAATTTGGACAACGCGCACGGAAGATTTGTTCGACGACAGTCTAAACTGAAAGATAAATCAAATTGGTGCCAACGATTGAAAACTTCTGTCGGCTATTCCGAATTCTTAAATTAATAATAACTGGTCCCTATGATTTAGATATCTAGTATGATGCAATTTAACGCATCATAGATATCAGGAATGAAATTTAATATATTCGCCAGACAAGCGTTTCGTCTACAAAAGACTCATTAGTTACGCTCGAATCAAAGAATGTTTAAAAGGCCAAATAAAGTACGAAGTGGAAGAGCATTGAGGACCAAACATTGCTAAAAGTTTTGTTAGATACAGCTAAGGTAATCTATTCCTGAGGTAGAAAGACCTTAGTATTTAAAAAGTTCAAAGTTGTTTTTAACAGTTAAATGTTAAATTATTATGAACATATCATTGCTAACTCAAGTTTTTAAACACCAAAAAAGAAAAACCCAAAAACGATAACGTTAATCTCCAATTCACTAGTATGTTAGGGGCGTTGTAAAGTCTACAAATTGAGTATAAAGCCAGTTGAGAAGAATACCACTCCATTAAGTTTGAAATGTACATTGTAGTCATAATTACACATTAATCTGATCGAACTCTTGTTTATGTTATCGTTCAATGGGAACATAATGTTGTTGTTAGGGAAGTTTACTAATTGTCGTCCGTTGGCAGAGAACAAAACAGACGAAGTTTAGGTAATGGTATAGGATTAATGTGTTTGTTGTCTCCTCTTACACTTTAGTTTATAATGGATATGGTCAGGTATAACAAAAAACTACTTCAGTGAAATATTATTTCAGATTGAATATAGATTATTTAATGTAGTTAGTTTATGAAATGTCATAGAATTACACAAAGTAGTATAATATAGATTAATAGACTTTTTATATATACGTGTATACGTGTGTTTCTTTATAGATATATACATATATATATTTTTTTTTTCCAGGCTTAGATACGTGTAATTTGAAGGAAATGGTTGAAACTATTTTTAGCGCATCACCAAATGTAAACATAAAAGACGAGACTTGCAATTCACCTTTAGAAACATGTATTTTAATGTATACCCGACATTATGGTTATCATTTAAAACCCGAAAATATTGGTCTGTTAATACAGCATTTATTAGACACTGGTGCTTCGTCATCCTCTAGTGATCTAGACAAGGTTTTGAAACATGCTGCAGAAAGGGGAGACTTTAATACAATGGAAAGTCTTTGCCGTCATGGAGCTAATATACACATGATGGACAACTCTGGAAACACAATTTTGCATTTATGCTGGTCAAAATGTAAGCAAAATTATGATTTTATGAATAATGGAAACAGCATTGTAAATCTTCACAATGATTTGTCCTTGCTTTAGGACGCGTCAAGGTCAAATGATTCTATAAGTAATTCGTGAATATTGCTTCTATTTGTTAGTAAACATTGACGGTTCATGTTTCATCTGGTGGTTAAACCAATTTAATAACAATGTACTAATGGTCATATACAAATAAGAAGGTGCGAAAAACAATCAATCATTGACCAGCTGACGTTGAGGTACGAAATTAAATGTAGCCGTACACGTTTTAAAAACAGTGTGCAAAGCCTACACTATATAAATGTAAGACAGATTTATGACAGCATGTTAAAATTTGAACGACAACCAAAACTCTTAATACATTGAGCAACAAACGGTAACAAATAAAAAAAAACGAAAAAGGAGTACAAGGCCGTACATTGACTTATAATGGTTAACTATTTTAAATTGTTATCTGGATGAGAGCTGTCTCATTTGCACTCACACCACACCTTCCTTTATCTATCTTCAGGCAGGAAGTATCAATGAAAGGATTCTCGCAGCTACTACAATCTATTTCAATGTTAATTACAACTGAGAATTAACTATATTTTCAGGACTAAAATATCAATCAGAATATATTCATTAGCATTGGAATAAAGATTAATGTGTTGTATGTGCACTGTTATAATCACGTTCCTCTTATCCTTTCTTCTTTGTTTGTCGCTTACTATTTTGAAAACCGTTTAGGCTGTTAGCTTATGTCGTTTGAATTGTTTGACAATTATTCATGTAAGGGCTTTTGATGCTTAAGTCATTGGTTGAGATTTTTCTTAATATAGACATATCAAGATATTGCCTTGGATCAGGAGTTGCCAATGAGACATCTCAGCATTTAACTTCAAATTGTAAGCAATCGTAGGTAAATGTACGACTTTCAACATACTGTATAAGTTGAACCATGCATATAGGATATATTTCCGATACACTTATAGCATATATACAGGTTGAACTACAAAATACCTTTCTGAAATGAAACACTGCCAAATGCTTTTGCATGGGACGTTTTATAAAACTTTCCTTTTTCTGCATTCAATAACAAGATTATTATGTTTTTAAGCATTCGAAGGAGCAATACAGTTTCTAGAATACTACTTAAAAGAAGTTGGATCTCTGAACAAAATAAATAAGAATGGTAATTCACCGTTGCTAGTATTACTTGAAAAGTGTAAAAGACAAACAGACAGAAATGAGAAAACAGAGGACCAAATTGCCGACATAGCAAATTTTTTTATGAAAAATACTACAACTGAGGTTTTAGCTAGTGATGGAAATTCACCTTTGCATTTTGCTGCAGAGAGTGGTCTGATAAAGACTATAACAGTCCTTCTTTCATCTGGAGCTAATGCTAGCAGGCAAAATCAGCAGGGTCGCACAGCTCTTCACTCATGCTTAGAAAATCGTAAGTTTCAAAAAACACTTTTCCAATCATTTATATAATTATGCATAGGAACCCATAATATAAACCCTTCTGAAGATTGGATTGATCTGTACACAGATTAAATCAATAACACAAAAAATAGACTGCCA
The DNA here is from genome assembly GCF_963676685.1 of Mytilus edulis. Classification (NCBI taxonomy): domain Eukaryota; kingdom Metazoa; phylum Mollusca; class Bivalvia; order Mytilida; family Mytilidae; genus Mytilus; species Mytilus edulis. The sequence goes on from NC_092350.1 coordinate 13,004,517, forward strand.
AAGACACTGTTTAAAATAGAGAAAGGGAATGAATGAGAAATGTGACACAGAGACAACACAGAGGCGGGCCTTAGCTGGCCCCTAAACAACAATGTATACTAGTTTAGTGAAAATGAACGTCACACTAGTGTATAGTATGTAATAGTTGAAGAATTTACAATGCAATGAAAACGAAACAAACTTACTTCATCGGGTTTTTATGCCTGCACAAAAAATCGGATGCAGATCAATGTTTTGTTTAGCTCATGGTACATTTTGAGCAACCTGAATTTTATTGTGCATCGTTAACATTTTCAAACTTCCAAAAGTACTAGTTTTATGGCTGAAATATTTTGATGAAGTTTCTGGCAACGTTCATTTGTCAATATTACAGAGATGTTTTTTTCGATTTAGTCAATTAAATTGCAACGCGTTGGCCATGGGTTGGTGGATTCAAGAGTTGTATCTTCTCCTAGCACCACTGTCGAACGCGTTTACTTACATCATTGTGAAAAGGAACAATCAGCTATAAATTACTCCGATATTTTTATATATTTTTAAATATTTGCTGTATGTATATATACATATATATATATATACTAGAACACACCCGTGATATCACGGGTCCGTGACTGAATTAAAGTATATAACTATGCGGAAGCCTTATTTTAGTATTAGTATTGTCATCTGATAAAGTCATGTCGATTAAAAGATACACAGTTTTTCTCTGCTTTCAAGTCTTTCTGTTTGAACCCGTTGAACTGGAACTTATCAGTTATTGGTAATATTAATTATTTGGAAAACAAAAGGTCCTGGAATGGAGTATTTTTTAATCAACAGCATTGTCCTATATAAGTTATAAATAAAGTTGAATTTTTTGCTTTGCTGTTTTACGTCATGCCCACTAACAAATTGAAACCTGTACCTATACGCCTTATTTTTAGTCCAGATTTTTAGTATTCGTATTGTTATCTTAGAAGACTCTTAGAAAGTCTTACTGATTAAAATACTACAATAGGTAACAATTTTACAATTTAGTAGTGTCAAATTAACCCTGTGGTTATGACCCGTGTATATAGCATATTAGTCCTGAATACAACGTTTGGTGGTGCGCCTGTCAGATGCGGAACGTACAGATAAGGTAATAGGTAACAGGTGAATATACTATTGGTATCGGTAGCGGACTCGACCTGGAACTTCTTAATTATTGGCAATATTAATTACGTGGAAAACAAAAGCCTGGAGTGGTGTAATTTTTAATCTACACCTTTGTACTATATTAGTTATATATAAAGTTGAGTTCTGTGATTCGTCGTTTTTACGTGATGACGGCTAACAAATTGGACCTCGTAATTTTAGTATTATAGATATATATTGCAAGCAAGACTTTAAATGGAAGTCAAATTCTCATATGTCTACATAAAACTATTCTTGTTTCACATAGATTTTATTTCTTCCAGCAAAGCCAAATATAGTTGAGGTTGTATCAAAGCTTGTGGAAAATGGAAATGCATCAGTTGAGCTGGAAATATCTAGTAAAACACCTCTTTACCTAGCAACAAGTCTTTGTAAACCTTATTACTCATCCAATAAAGATATGCGGAAGCTGCAGTCAAGAGTAGTGGAAGTTTTAATTCAAAATGGTGCTGATCCAAACCGTCATAACAAACGTCATATCCCTCTGTTATCTGCTGTACAATCTGGAGATGTGGCGACCGTTTCTGTTCTCATGGAAAAAGGAGCCTTTGCTAGTGTTACAAACGAAAAAGGACAATCAGCTCTTCATGTTCTTTTCAGTGAAACGTCAGACTACGTTAAAGGTTTGTACCGATGTCAAGGCATTTCATATAAATTGCTTACTTCATACTCTACATGTTTTGTCTTGTAAAAGTAAGTTACCTTAATTCACCTATCTATAACAAGTCTTAATTGAAAACTACGTTCAAACCTATGATTGCGTTGGATAACAACCGCAATTTTTATACGTGTGCTTGTAAAACAAATTGCGTTGTAGTATATATATATGATGTTACCGACTGTATTGTGAGCGGAACAGGACACAAAAAATCTAGGCTTCAAACTTTCTATGTTACAGTCAACTCTTGCAACGTTACAAATCAGATGTCAATTCGTGTAGATCTGAACAATTCCGAATATATGTTAGTGAACATAAAATTGAAGTTGCATACCTCTTTTTAATATACATCAGTTACAATATTGGACATCTCTACTCTTTTCACTATAATTTTTCCTATTCAAATTGTATGTACAAATTTAGAGCATTGTTCATAATATGTTTCATAAAAGAAAATGAACAACGTACATATGTAGATACAAATATCTACTTTTAGGAAGTGATATAAATTTAAACTTGCTAAAGTCGACAAGCAAACACTCAAATAGTTCTTTAACAATTGACATTTACAAGATAGTTGATTTCTTATATTGACAATATATTCAACACGTGTTTCCGACAAGAAATATAATATAAATCCCTATAGATTCATACTGTGCTCCGCGTCATATTAACTCGGTCTAGGGTTCCTTTAAAAAACAATAACAAAAATACCGAACTTTGAGGTAAATTCCCTAAGCAAATGACAAAATCAAAAGCTCTAACTCACCAAATATATGAAACAAAAGGATACAAACTGTCATATTCCGGACTTAGTACTTTGATTTTTTTTATGTAGGAAATGATAGATTAAACCTGGTTGTACTTGTGCGACATTTGCATAAAATTTGAGGCAGACCTCATGCGAGAGCGTTTATAGAAAAATAAAAAAAAACGCCTGTATTTCACTACAACGTTTTAATACATTTTGGGACCTTATTTATCCTTTAGAACTCGAATACATTGATTAATATTCTGTTTCAAAATTATTTTGAATCCAGATTTTTCTTAGGTGTTATAAATAAAGGCAACAGTAGTACACTACTGAGTATATCGATTGAGAGAATAAAAATCCTGGTTATAAACTAAACCTGAGATAAACACATCATCTAAAAGGGAAAAACACCGAAACATTAATAACACTTAGGTGCAACTTAAAACCAAAATGACAATGCAACACACACAGAAACGAACTATAAGATGACAACTGCCATTTGTTTTACTTGGTACAGGACATTTTTAGAAAACAAGATGAGTTGAACCAGGTTTGCAGAAAGTCAAACCTCGCACTTTTGTTGTCAACGTTAGATATAACACTAAAATGACAACATTACATAACAGGACTACAGTATAAATAAATGCAAGAACATTCAGGACAGAGAAATATACAAATAAACAATACAACATGTACAGTAGGATTTTTGACATGTTAATAGTTAAAGATACCAGGCTTATAATTCAATACATCATCAAGATTACCCTTGCCTTGGCACCACTTTTTGAAATTGTATAAATACTTAGGATTTTCTTATCCAAGGCTAGTAGAATACTTCTTACTTTGCAAATAGTAAATTCATAAAATTGATCAATAATTGAAATTCATTTCAACACCAAAGTGGTGACTAACATCAAAATAAAATCAAACACGTAACAAAAAAACCCAGAAAAGAGCACAAAATAACCATGCCAGGGCCGTAACTAGCTCCTTTTAATACTGAGGCACAATATATTCGCCGATCGCAGCGAGGCGAAAAAATTTTGGCGAGGGGTCTGGGGGCCGCTTAAGGCCCCCATAAGGTCTGAGAAAAATAACGCAAAATCGTGTATTCTGAGCATTTCCCGGACTCTTTCTTACATAGAAACGCAAATCATTTTTAGTTATTTTTTCGACAATATTCTGGTCTCAAAGCAAAAACATAGATTCATTGTTATTTAAGACTTTAAAGTTTTAGGGAAATTCAAAACATTAAAAGACCGATATGTAGGATAAAGCAAAAATCGTAATTCTCATAATCATTAATACCGGATCTGTCTGTCTGTTCTTGTCTTGTATTGTTCTGACTTGAGATTTTTTATGACTAAATTTAAATATAGTGGCAGTCATTAGTGCAGTAATATACGTTAAATACTAGTACTGCTCAAGTCGACACTAGGGACCATATTGACCTTGTTTTACGGTATTTATGATTCTTTCATTATTGAAGACTATCAAGATGAAGAACAGGAATAAAAACTTTGACCATTGATCATTTTTATTTTTTTCTATACATTGACATTGTGTGCGATTAGCTCCCGTGCACGTGTACTTCATATTCCTTTATTTTCTGTTAAAGGGTCTGAACACGACTTAATGAAAATTTAACCCTTGAATGTAAAAGGTCATATGGCAATACATTGATGTTTTTTTTTCAACAAATTATTTGATACCGGGAAATTGGTGGTCTTACTTTAATTTAAACCATGTCAGCTATCTAGTTTTATCCACAGGCGCTTGGGTATATGATACAGGTATCAACTTTACTAAATACTATTTCTAGGCATATCAATAAATACTAAAATACTATATATAGCCGATAGCCCAGCAATACTGGTTGACCCCATATTTTATTTATATAAATATAATAGATATACACAATATACATGAAGCATAAGTATCAATGCACTCTAAATAAACTTTCATAAGGAATTCTTTAGAAAAACGAGTAAATTGTGTTCAAAAATATGGACTCTGTCATAAACGATCCCGCCGCTCAGGAAAAACCAATCAAAACGAGTTACCTCGGTTCGAACTCCATTTAAACTGCAGTCAAAAGACTACATTTTAAATAAAGTGGAAAGTTTTGGAAACCTGTGTCCAAACCCAAATGCTCGGAAGACCGTCTCGAGAGGTACACTTGGACTGTGTATAACTGAATACATATACCATAAAGAATAAATAATAAATCAAATTACTTTATAAATCCCTACTAAATACAAATTAGAATAACAATTCAATTGAAAATGAAATTTATTTCACTGTTGTCCAGTCTGATGCTTGGCTAGAAGTGACCAACAAGGGAAAATATTCCCGCTAAATATCAGTATCACGTGATACATGTATGTATATACGTGTACATAAGAAGTACCCGTATTAATAGTATTCACTAGTACCGTTATTACAATAATTTCCCACTATGCTATCGAACCGTTGGAAATTATAAGTATCAACTTTACTAAATACTATTTCTAGGCATATCAATAAATACTAAAATACTATATATAGCCGATAGCCCAGCAATACTAGAACCACAAAGAAAGGGCGGGCAAAGTTCAGTTTACAACCCAAGTGTTTGTGAAACTGACATTCTCTTTTCAAATGTATCATCTATGTACCCGTCCTTACTTGTGTCGGACTTCCACCTCCCGTGTCTTTTAATGCACCTTTCGTTCACATCAGACTGGGCAGCAGCGGTAGCACCGCCTGAACGAAGAGAATGTAAACCTAGATTAAGATTAGGGGCGACAATTCTAATTCGTTTTACAATATTTTCTTTAGCTGATGTGTAACTCATCTTCTTGTTCTTATGTATCAATTTTGCTATACCCTTAGATTTAAATATAGGTCTAAAAACAAATAAATCAGAATTCTCATCTAGACTAGTTAACTTAATATATCTATTGTACATTTTAAGTGGACAAGCTAAAGTGCTACCTTTTGAAATCAAAATTTTATTACCCTGTCGGTATTGATCAGTTTTACTACGTGAAATGTGTATCTCTAAATAATCATCGAAAACTGTGATATCTTTACATTTTAAAGAGCTAAGCTCATCGTAACGCAAAAACCCCGAATAACCTATCAAAATCATGGTCAAATCACGAACTATCAATAAATCTTCTGAACTTTCATACAATGAACATAAATCAATAAGAATATTATTGTTAATTGGATCCTTTTTGACTACTGGTCTACCGTTCAAACGTTTTACAGATTCGGTCAGTGATTTAACATACGAATTGTTAGTAGGATCATTGAAGCCATTAAGCTCATGGGTCCATTTGATAGAATATACAGCGGAGTCTATTACACTGGGAGAACAATGTTTGTCAATAAGATATGTCAAATAAAGCGCGACATGAACTGGGTTAGCAGGTAATTCTGACATGTTGTGTTCATTAATAAAAGTTTTCCATCGTTTGAAACCATAAAAGTACTTTTTACTGGTATTTTCGGCTTTGGATTTCACAATAAAGCTAGACATCTTGTTGGCTAAATTCCTAAGTTTGTTGTCCTGTGATATACCACTGTTGTTTATGGCAGCCTGGACGTTTTGTTCCAATCTTAAACCTGCAAATAATATTAATTACATTAAAATTCTAGTTTGATTGCTAACATATGAAATCTAAGAATACGTTCACCAAATACGCCATTTTTACCACTACCTTTAACGACTGAGTGCTCTTTTGGTAAAAACTTTGTACCTTTAATACATTTGGTGAGATTGTTCGATGCGAATAGCAACGGCCAAAATGGAGCTGATTTCCATTCCGGTATAACAAGCGTGTTGTTGGCTTTGTCGTTTTCTACTTTGCGTACGACCATGGAAATGAGTGATGGTGGTGGAACTAACCAATTTGTTTCTGTGTTCCAGTTTTGACTAAATGCGTCAACTGCTTCCGTACCGGGATACCATATTTTAGAGTTAAATCGTTCACACTGTGTATTATAGTGTGTGGCGAATCTGTCTATTGTATATGGACCCCATAAGCTATTGATTTCATCAAATATATCAAAATGAATAGCCCAATCATCGTGATCAGTGTGTCGACTGAGTTTGTCTGCGTGTGTGTTGTTCTCTCTCGGAACCCATTGTGTAATTATGTTTATATTGCTATCAACACAGGTTTGCTTCATGGCAATAGCTATATCTTGTAATTTCTGTTTCTTACTTCCTACTCTCAATATGTGAGGTACGTTTTGATTGTCTGTATAAATTTTGACGGTTTTATCACTAAATGTATTATCAAAGGTTTGTACAAACCTATTGACGCATTCTAATTCGCGCCCTGTGGAACTTTCGTTCCTTTCTCGTAATGTCCAGTTACCGGACATTTCCTTACAAACAAGTTTTGCATTCAAATCTGAGGTTAAATAACCACCAAAGCCTACATCTGAGGCGTCACAAAACATTTCTATATCAACAATATCAAGCTGATCGATTTTACAAATGTCGACTCCAGCATCATTGAGCTTTTGCAATGAAATAGACCAAAAATGTATTTCATTGATTGCCTTTTTGCAAATTTTGACTGGTCCATCCCAACTTGCTCTACCCATGATACAATCATAAAGGCATCTAGTGTTCAATCTAACTAAGTCACCAATGACTATCTGCATAGATATCAACTGACCTACAATGCTAGCTAAAAATCTAGATCCAAAAAATTCCACCCCTACGTTTGTTTCGTCTATTAAAAATCTAATCTTTTTCTCAGTTTTCATAATTCTATCTACATTAACAAATATTTTACCTATATTTGTATCACAAGTATACCCTAGCCATTTCAATCTCTGGCTTGGTAACCAAAAACACTTCTCATGTGCTATCAAAAACCCCAAATTTTCTAGTTTAAATTTAACTATTTGACTGCTCTCAATGCATTTTTCAAAATTGCTATCTCTACCCAACCCATCGTCTAGAAACATCATTATCCTTTTGCCTTCTGATCGCAAATGCTTAACTACTTCTCTGAGTACTTTTGTAAATATGTACCCTGCAGTTGATATATCGAAAGGAAGAATATTGAAAACGAAATATCTCGTATTTCCATCAATATTCCAAGCAAAACCTAAGAAAGTTCTGTGTATATCTGAGATTTCCAAATGATGATAAGCAGATCGAATATCGAAACTAAATAAATAATCTCCTTTTTGAAAGAGATCTCTTGCTATCTTAGTATCCTCGTACTTGTACCTAAATTTAAACAGATGTGGATTCAAATGCCTACAATCTAGTACTAATCTTGGTTTATTTTTATTAAATGCCACTGTAAGTGGATTTACTACAGTTGGTTTAGAATAAACCTCAGAAATGCACCTTTTTTTAAGAAGTTTGTAAATCTCTTCAACAACAAATTCTGCATTGTTTAAAGATGATCTGTTATTTTTCAAATGTTTAACCTCTGGTTCCGTTTTTAACGGTAACTTATACCCGTTTTCAATAACATCAATAATATGTGTACTAGTAGTAATAGTTTTCCATTCATGTAATTTTGACCTCAATTTACCTACAGGTGAGACAGGTATATCAACTTCTAGTAAAAAGTGATCACCAATAACACTTGGTTTCGATTGAGTAATTTCTATCGTATGTTTATCTTCTGCTTTGTTTACATTTGAACTGAATGAATTTTCAGCTCGACCAATATAACATTCTTTCATATTATTATACAAATTAGTACATTCAAAATTTTTAAATATACTTATCTTATCTTTCTTTTCAGGACAATCATTTGCCCAATGTCCCCTGTTGCCACAATTGAAACATCTCCCTGTTCTCCAAGTAGGGGTTGGATCTCTCTCTTTGATAGAATAGGGCACTTTCCTGACCGTCTTCGTTGACTTCTTTATCTTATCTGACTTGTTTCTACGTTCAGCTCTATTTTGCGCTCTTATCATCTTCTTTTCATCTTCGGAGTCGTCGGCAATTGGATTAGTTGTGTACTCCTTCACGATTCTCCAACCCTATTCGGATGAATCAGCGAGTTTAATGAGTTTCTGTCTGTCTCTTACAATTGTCATACCTTCAACAATCTTGTCTCTAGCTTGATGAATAGAATCTACGGATAAATCTGGTCCGTCTAACTGTGCTTTTGCTTCCGTTAACTTCGTCAGGACTTTAACCTCATGCTTGTACTGGTTTTCGTTCCCCTTCCGTTGGAAAGTATAGTTCTCCGACAAAGTCTCTTCAATCTTGGACATCTGGGATTGACTGATATCTCGCTGAGACTGCTGGATATTTCCCTGGAATGTGGATAGTCTGTTATCTATCAAAGCTATGATTTGGTTAAGGGTATCTTGTTGTGAAGCAGATACTGCATTTTGTACTTCTTGGACAATTACTTGCTTTACGGAATTATCTAAACCGGGGTCCGTCATATTTCACTGTTGTCCAGTCTGATGCTTGGCTAGAAGTGACCAACAAGGGAAAATATTCCCGCTAAATATCAGTATCACGTGATACATGTATGTATATACGTGTACATAAGAAGTACCCGTATTAATAGTATTCACTAGTACCGTTATTACAATAATTTCCTACTATACTATCGAACCGTTGGAAATTATAATTATTTTTATTTTTTTTTTTGTTGATTAAGATATTCAATTTTCTATATTTATAATACATATCTATCACTTCTGTGCATATCTCACCTACAGAAAATACCTAATTTTACAATCCATACTAAGAAAGATTGGGTATGGTTTTATATACAAGAAGGCAGTTTCGTATTCTTTGATATCAAGTTCAATTCTCCATGCAGAAACGACCACTTTTTTCTGTGTCCAGTAGCATCATATATTCTTAAAATATTTTCTCGTATAATGCCTGGACATCGGTGGACATGCAACATTACACAGTGTGACACGTTTACAAATGAAAATCAACACTCAGAGTAGTCATTAAGTAGGACAATAAATGAACAAAAGACAAACCCGGGACACAGAAGTACAAGCAATAGACCATCAACTCTGAAAACCAAAAGTAAAATAGAAACATGGATTACGAAAAATATGCAGGGGCGACATCGAGAGTGAAGAGAACTTGCTTCTTGCAAGACACTTTCAGTGAAAACAATTTGATATGAAGACAATCATATGAAGACATTCTTTTTTTTTTTTTTTTTTTTGAAATTTAAAACATGAGGCATTTGCCTCATTTGCCTCAATGTAGTTACGGCCCTGCATGCATTGTTACCGACTGCATAAAGCTATAAAGGGACGTTGCAGGTAAAAATGCCGCAAATTTTGAACATTTAAACATTGATATAGTTTAACATCAAGTTTTTAATAATGGTGCTTGATGTATAATATAAAAATTACAATTTAATTAATAAAGAATTGTGTTATTAAGGTAGCACAATACAAAGATTTTTCAGCCCCAATCAGACATCTTTAGACTGATGTAATTCCACTCATCTTTCTTTAAATTTTATAAATGAGGTACAAAAAGAAAGAAGAAGGATTAATCTTTTAAATTGTGATAATTTCATTATGACATAATTATTACATAATTGATTGTTATGTAATAAGTTGCCATAGTGTGATGTCCATACTTAAAGGGATTTAACTTCTTTGTTATTCATAGCATCCCAAAATATTGTATAGATTCTTGCACAACACAGTTTGACCTCCAAAACTGTGTCTCAGATTTTTCCTATTGTATTTCATTCTCTCATAAATCTTCAATGAAGTTTGCAACTTTAATTCATAAGAGACCACTAAATTCAATTGGGTATAAAATTTGTTCTATTGATGCTTTTGGAATTCTGAGACACGTATATGGAGGTCAAGCTGTGTTGTACCAGAATCTATAAAATATTTTGGGATGCTATGAAGAACAAAAATAGCTAATATTCATGAATTATACCCTAGAACTATATATAAAATGTGAAAGACTGGATAATTAAAAATGCCTACTTTTTATACTGACATATAAAACTTGCATTAATAATAGAAAATAGGAATTATTGCATATGTCTATAGTAACACCACTGACCTTTCAGTAACTACGATTACACAAAAGTATAACCATTGAAAGCAAAATTAAAATTTTACTTTTATTAAGAGCCAATCCGCCAGAAAAAAATGCATAATCAGAAAATCGTCCAAATCGACAATCACAACTTGACAAATTTTTATACATCATCTTAATCCTTGACATAAAATAAAAGAATTTGGCTACTTATTTTCCCCAGAATCGTATCTATTTTAAGTAACAGCCTCATTTGCATAATTCTGTAAATTCATAATGAAATCAAGGAATAATACAACATTTTATGCCTTTTAAGAAATACCCAAAAGCATATTAAATGGGGTAGTTGAGTTTTTAGAGTAATGTCAGCTAGAACCCATCCATTTTACTATGTTATGGTCAATACAAATGAAAATTTATACAATTTGGCACATTGCCAGGAACACGGACACAAAGGCTGGATTTTTCATACTTGAATTTACATGATTTTTACTTGCTTCTAACTTGCAAGACCCATTCCGGATATGTTTGCAACTTACATTGGTTTTAATTATGGTGTATGTTTTATATTAGATCAAAATATTAAGCTTGGCAAATGACTATTACATGTTAATTTTTGCCTTGAAAGAATGCTGATTTTAGTCCCGAATTTGCACATTTTGATTTTGATTTTTATTAAATTCTAAATACAATTGTAATAAAAATTGCTCATAAAATCATTCAAAAAAGTAAAATAAATTTGTCTAAAAAAATTAAATAAGACGTTTTTGTACTGCAAGTGCAAAAATCAATAAATTGTCTGAAACCAGGGAGTCCATCTTTTATGCTCTTCCATTGACTTATCTCCCTTGGGTAAAATCTCAAACATGTCAGCTCCCAGTGATGGATATGGCAGACAAAGTTTACAGCGAAGTTTGCCTCTTTAATAATATAGGAGGAGTATTTTGGCTATCCCAGCATTATTCATCTACATATTACAAAATATTTAAGATATCTGAATGCACTAAAGACCAAAATAGCATTTCCAAAAAGAATAATTACTGCCAATGCAAGAACAATATTTTACCAGACAATAATCATAGTTTAGTGAATAAACATGATGAATATTGATTGGAAAAACAACTGAAAAAGTGTTCTTACATTTCAACTAGCAAAACAAAACCATTTCAAAATCATTTTTAGTAGAATAAAGTGAGCGAGTGGAACCACATTGAAGACATAATTTGCATCTGCTTGCACCAAAATTGAGATTTAGAGTGTTAAAACTGTCTGCCGCATTATAAATGAATAAGACACTCTCTCTACCTTTGTATTGAAACCAGCATTGGTAACCAAATATATTCGTACAGATACAGACTACTATTCATCTCAGAAGTCTGAAAAATACTGAAAACTATGGTGTAGAATTTCCAAAAGGACTCCTTATTTTATATAAGACGAGGAGTGGTTTATTTTCCTATGGTTGTTATATCATCTCGTCTTAGACATGTTAAAATATGCTTGAAGTACAGAGGACTTTTATGGAATTCATTGACATTATAGTCAAGCAAGCTGTCAAAATCCCGTCCAACTGTCTTCCAGCAAAACCAAAGCTGACCAAGGATCTTCACCACTTCGTGACAGGCTGTATACAGGATGAGTTATTCCACTAGGAACAGGTACAACTCTTAACAATCATTTTTCATTAGTTCCTCATATAGTCAATCTGAAATAAGGGACCAACATTTGATACATTAGCCAGTTTAAAAAAAAGGGGGATGGGGTTGAAAGAGGATGTGAATATTCTTTTACACCTTACCTGTTTCTAGGACATCTTATTTATTTCCTATAGCCAAGTGCAAACAGATAATATACTGTAAATTCAGAAATTATTGCAATGTTTTTAGTATTGCGTAAAATTTGAAAGGGTTATAATTGCAATAATTAAAACTCACATTTTGAGTATTTTTTATATATTTATCAAACAGGATATTTCTGAATATCGCAAAAGTTAAAATCACATTTCAGTCTTAAATTATAAAATCGCAATAATAAATCCAAGCAACATTTTTTTGAATTTACAGTATATCCCTTTTTCAAATGTACCTCATGGCATGAGTCTTGGGACCATTTGATTACAAAAAAGAAAGGGGGAGGGTTAGAATGGTCAAAATATTTATGTGCATGTCAGATAAGGACAGAATTTTAATTGTTAAGCTATTAACCAGGGTACAATATACCTGATTCATGTATATTAATTTTTTGCTTAAAAAAACAATTATAGACCATAAGCATGATAAGCATGATAATAATCAAAATTTATTTCAACATGTTCAACATTAAGCAGGACAATATGTTTTTATTCCCTTACCCTAAGTTATATTTTAAGTTTTTAATGGAAGTAGTACATGTTCAGCTCTTTGTTTACTAAAAAAGCTTTTATCTCGTGGAAAAGCCTCATAGAAATACATGTTTTACATACAACATACTGTACATGACACACTAGACAATTTTATCCAGAGAATAATCTTGTTTAATGATCTATTATACAATGTAGGCCATGGAGACTAAAAAATCAAAAGCATTGCAAACTTTTGTAAAGTTCTATTTTAGGACCTTACATGTACATTGATGTACATGTATGTAATGTATGTAGATTATTTATAGAGCCCTCAGCCCTTTTTAAAAGAAACAAAAAATACATGCACAGTGATGCTACATTACCCTACATTTCCTGTGATACATAATTGAAGAATTATTTTATAGTTAAACACTTTTCATTTGTAGGGCTATAATAGATGCAAGCAATGCTGATGATTTTTTGTGAATGTGACAATAGCCAAGTCAAACTAAATACATGTATAGAACAAGATACTGGTAAGATATTAATAACTTATATATTAATTTAACTGTTTGTAGAATAAAGTAATCATAAAAAGTATATGTAATCACCTATATAATAATTATACATGTTATACATCAGTTTTATTGAACATGTCTTTGTTAACTTGGTTTTCCCATTGAAAAATCACTTTACTAATTTAATTCGTAGTACGAATAGTAATACATATGTAGGGCGGCTCCTTTATTTTCCATTCAATAACTAACAATGACTAATGAACTATTCATACATTGTACATTCCATTTTAGATATAAAAAAGGGGAGATTTTTATTGATACTTTTGAAGATATTTCACCTGTAAGATTAATTGATTGGTTGTTGGTTTCTTATGTCCAATGGCAAATAGTTCATGCATGTTTACACAAATGTATTAGGACAAGAACAGATTAAAATAAATACATTATTTGGGTTCTTTAATATGCTAAATTGAACAATGTATTTAAATTTAAGATGTTGCAATAACCCCATTTTAAATTGTTTCACGTTGATTTCAAAAATGGTTAAAAAATAATATTCTCTACAAAAATTGAATTCTTGAGGTTCTTTCATAAAAAAAATGCCAATGTTAAATATTTAGATTTTTAATTTTGGTCTGGTTTTTGAATTTATCCACATTTAAAGGTCCAAAGGATCCAAATTTTAACTTAGTTTAATTTTAACGAAAATTGAACTCTTTCATATTTAGGGTTTTTTTGATATACAGAAATAATCAAATATCCTGAATATGGATTTGTAAATATGTACTTTAACTTAGATTTATGATTTTGGTCCTAGTTTTCAGGTTGGTTAAAACAGGTCAGGGTCCACCATTTAACCATGTTAACTGATTTTAACAATAAATTTATATATATGCTGAATCCAAACTGTAATTAGTTTTTATGCCCCACCTATGATAGTAAAGGGGCATTATGTTTTCTGGTCTGTGCGTCCATTCGTTCGTCCTTCCGTCCGTTTGTCCCGCTTCAGGTTTAAGTTTTTGGTCAAGGTAGTTCAATCAACTTGACATTCTGTACACATGTGCCCTATGATATGATCTTTCTAATTTAAATGCCAAATTAGAGTTTTTACCCCAATTTCACGGTCCACTTAACACAGAAATGATAGTGCAAGTGGGGCATCCGTGTACTATGGACACATTCTTGTTGGGCAATGTTATGAAATTTATTTACATTGAAGTTCAAAGGGTCCGAAATTTAACTTAATTTGAAAACTTAATTTGATTTTATGCTGAATCTATTAAACTATATCTTTATACAGGTAACATATTTATTCTGTGTTAGAAACCATATTTTTTTTCAAATATTTAATCCTATTACAAACTCAGAGCTGTACCATGCTTGAATGTTTTGTTCAAACTTGCATTTTTTCTTCATCTTCCATAAAATTTGTCCTTTACTTAGATAACTGGTGTTTTTTTTTAAATTAAACTTTTATGAAAAGATTAGCACAATATGTGGATGATTATCTGATGGCAAACCTTTCCAAGATGGCCACCAAGGATGGCAAAAAAAAAGTTGTCATCTTTATTTCCTGTCAGTGGTATACACGTAAATGAACATTAGAAATATGCCAATGAGAACAAATGACATACAAGTAAAGCTATAGGTCTTCATATGCCATATGGCCTTCAAAAATGCACAAGACTTATACTGCATATCTATTCAGCCATCAAAGGCCATAAATTAGAAAATGAAAAAAATATGTAAGCTAACAGCCTGATCTATATAAATATGTTTTGTGGTTTTCAGATCTAGACTCACAGCTAACTGAACTTTTACAGCAGTCAACATCAGATTGGAAGACTGATCGTGCTTCTGACAGAAAAAATGTCAACCAACCAAACAAGCAACAGAAACTTTGCATCTTTAAAACACCACTAAAATCTTCCATAGGATGATGTCTCAAAAAATAATAGTTCATCATTTATGAAGATTTTAATGTTATGGATTTTCTTTTACAAGAAAGTTAATGTACACTTGTTTTTTTTTATAGTAAAACCTTGCTGTTCAAGTATAAAAAACACATTTAACTTTATTGAAATTTGAAGATTCATATGACTTATTTTAATTTTGTTATTTCTCAGGATGTGATGTAGAGCCTCATAGGTACAGTCATGACAGTAATCTTAACAGCTATCCAATTTCATTCAAAATTCTTTATAAATTTTGCACTAGTATATATATATAATATTTGCTGTAATTTCGGGCTTTGGACATTTATAAAATTTTGAAAATCACAGTTTTTTGGACCTTTTTTCTAAATGCTTTCAGATATTGGGCTGATTTTTTATATGTCAGCTAACCATGATGAGTTACATATCAAGATTAAGTTTCGTTCCGCTGTGTAATTTTTGCCAGAACTAATGGTTTTCAACATTGAACATTTTTGAAAATCACAGTTATATGGACATTTTTCTATATGCTTCAAGATTTAGAGCCGATTTTTGATATGTGAGACAACCATTATGTTTGTGTCCACATGTGTTATTGAAATTGAAGATTTTCAAATTTTTGAGACGTGGTCATTCGGGTCGCTTTGACAGTTTTCTCTTTTAAAACATTATTTTGATAACTTTAGAAGAAGTGTCATACATATATGTATATTTATTGTAAAAACTATCAAAATGACAGAATCTAACTACCCAAAATTTTCTGAAAAATTTGGACGTAACATCTATGAGCTATTGTCCCTGAAGTGTGTAAATTTACAAATTTTCATAGTTTTCTGCTAATATCTGACGGCTTTATCTATATAATATAAAAATAAATTGCAAAAGTGGTCAGAAAAACTTATTTTTACAGTCTGAACTTATTCTGAATTGTTTAACCTCTTGTTTTAAATTGATGCTTTTAAAATATGCGTTTTTTACCGTTTTTAGGTGCACAATTTGTCAATTCAAGCTATTTCAGCTCCTGGGAACCTATATATTTATAATGAATAATTTGTATTTATGTTTGATTATTTTCTTAATGTATTAAATGAAATATTATTTATTCTTTTCCATTTGTTGTTATACTTATTTATAAGTCTATATCATATCATATGTCAGATGTTACAAATTAGACTGCAAACTTGAGAAAATTTTAATATGCAGGCTACCCCATTTTGTTGTGGCATATACTAGACACCAACATTATTTGCCGAGCTTAATATTTTTTTTTGATTGTGTATATATACTATAGTTATACTTTGCAATTAGATATGTTGTTTTACAATAATAAACGGGTCTTGGAGTATTTTGGCTCTGAAAGATGACCAAAATCAGCCATTTTGAACTTGAAGCTAAATGAGAGATATTGAAACGGTTAGATTATACATACACTTAATAGGCAGCATTGTTATTTCAATGCATTCTTACACTTAATGTGATGTATTACTAGGAACAACTATAAAAAAAATTATAAATGTTGCCATGTTTTTTTTATTTAAACCATCGAAAAATGCCAAAAAAGGCTTATTTTTGCTGTTTTCGAGCATTTTCAGCTATTAAAAAATGGCCCAAAAAAAAATTTCAAGATCGGTTCAAAATTTCCCAAATAAATATATACCATTTTGAACACTTGGTATAAGTAATACATTGTTCAAACAAGCAAGGCAACATTTCTGTCCCTATCCACTATACCCTACCAGACCTACTTATTGTATTTATTGTTAACTTGTTCTCGTCCTGAACATGCATGAAAAATTTGCCACTGGACGTTATGCAACCAACAATCAATCAATCAATATTTCATAGAGAATATGATGTTTCGTTTATAAACATAAAACATAGTGATTGTCATGATATATTCAGTGTTGTTACTAACTAGTCAGTGGTGTCATATTTTTAAAACACATATGCCGTACATGTTTATTTTTAGATTAAGTAACAAAATGATGCTCCCTTCCCCAAGTTCCTGTGCATGATTCTACATCCAATATCTATAAAGGAAATTGCTAGGGGAGAAACTATTGAAATGCTGAAATATTAGAAAGATAACGCTTACACAACAAACTTGTCTTTTGGTTATATTTCAGACCATATGAGTATTTGTAACATATTGTACGGTCCGGACCGTATACCTATACTCGTACAGTCGGACCAAATGAGTATACGCGTAAGGTCCAGTACGAGCTAACCATGCTTGTTATTGGATTATATGGATTTAATTTAAAGAAATATTTAGCATAATCTTTATTTTTAGTTTTTCAAATCCTCCAACATTATGTTTACTTTTGATATCTTCAACTTCAGTGATCATAATTTAACTTAATGTATAACGCTTATGTGTATTGTATTTATGTCGTTGTATTTCTGTATTTGTTCTCATGTTAATAAGGTTATACCACATTTTTTAATGTTGTGTGTTATTTAGTAATATCACAGAAAAACACCTATCGAAGACTTTCGACGGTCAAATACACCATTATAAACATAAATATGAAAATTAAAGGATATCAACCTAGTCTGTTTTATTTCGTGTTAGAGGTTAAAAAAACAAGTTATAGGAATTAATTTTTGTGGATCGAAACAGTCAACGATATTTTCACCTTTGTTTAACTTTCAATGTTGATATCCCCCCCCCTTTTCAACGCTTCACACGACTTATACATGTGCAACCAATTGCAATATAAAGGTAATTGGTTAAATTGAAGGTCACATGAAAATCGAACAAATGATGTCCAATTATGCTTTTGCAACCAAAAACCCTACTTATTTGACACTTTTGAACCTAATTAGCTGTTCAGAGCAGTCTGTTGTTTCATTATTTAACTTTTATATATGATTGAAACGAATAAAACTATATTCTATTTGTTGTGCCCCTTTAAGCAAACATGTACACATTCGAATATATATTAGCCAAACAAATTTAGCAATGGTCGAACTGACCATATTTTGTAAAAGTGATACATGAATATCCATGTCCAGTTTAATTAAAGACCTGTTATTAGACAATTTTATAAAGTTATTTTACTTAATGTGGAGCGGGCAAAATTACTATATTGTATTGTTAATGGCATTTTTGTGTAAATATACTTATGGTTAACAGTATATTTTCTTAAAAAAATAAATTCTTGATCTGTGAACTCATTTGTTATTATATATTCACAAAATATCAAAATCTGACTGATTTTAAATGTTTAAAGACTGTAAATTAGGATCAGGACACGGGCGGAGTTACATTGGACGATATATGAATATATATATATATATATATATACTGGCGTCTTATTGAAAATGATCCTTCCTTAACAGAAATTTTTCCATCACCTCCCTTTATGGCTTACCGCAGACCCAAAAACCTCAAAGATATTCTAGTAACATCCAAAGTATCTAAACAGGAGATATCAACAATCGGAGGTTATACACCATGCAGAAAGGGCAATTGTAAGTGCTGCAGAGTCGCCACTATCGAAACCCAATTCGTCAGCACAGTCACAAAGAAAAAATACAACATATTCATAACATCAATTTGCAAAACGCAAAATTGCATTAATGTTCTAACGTGTGGAACTTGCAAAATACAATATGTTGGTGAAACAGAAACACCATTTAACATCCGACTAAATAACCATCGGTCATTTTATACAAAAGAAAGGAACTGCCCAATTACAATTGCAAGACGAGCTGGACATGATTTTGAAAACGTCACATTTCAAATCATTGAGAAAAATCAAAATTGGGATACACAAGAAGACAAAAAAGAGAGAGATTTTGGATGCACCAGTTACGAACTCTTGAACCTGATGGACTCAATGAGAGAGACGAAAAAAGATTTAAAAACAAATCAAAAACATAATTATCTTGAAATCATACAAATTAATTTATAGAAATTCATACAATTAATCGAACATCTATAAATGTGTTAAACTTTTATTCCAAGTTCATGTAGTTGTAGCTACAAACATATTTTATGCAACATCAATCAATATGTTACACTTTTCCTCAACTCTTGTATCGATTAAGCTACAAAAATATTTTTTTGTCATGCATCCAATTTCACCTTGAAAGATGCACACGCCTGATGAAGCTAATTTGTTTAGCGAAATATTGCGTATTTCTATTTAACATCTAATAGAACTTTTTAATGTAATAATTAGTGTGTTAAAGTTATATTCTTAGACATTTATATAATTTTAATTCAGTAACTGTATCAGTTTATTTTCACACACTGATCCACGCTTAAATAGATTGAATGTTGATTGTTGCTATTTTTAGACATTATATATATATATATATATATATATATATAGAGAGAGAGAGAGAGAGAGAGAGAGAGAGAGAGAGAGAGAGAGAGAGAGAAGAGAGAGAGAGAGAGAGAGAGAGAGCCCAGGTAGTCGTGTGGTCTAGCGGGACGGCTGCAGTGCAGGCGATTTGGTGTCACGATATCACAGTAGCATGGGTTCGAATCCCGGCGAGGGAAGAACCAAAATATCTAATATTTGTTCACTTTATAGTTATTTAATGGTGATGTTGTACCCTTTTTGACTTGTTATATATATATATATATATATATAACTCGTCTAAACATCATCCCAACAATGTTACATTGTAGATCTGTAAATTTGCTTTCGCAAATTTTTTGTTCTTCCCTCGCCGGGATTTGAACTCATGCTACTGAGATATCGTGACAAATCGCCTGCACTGTAGCCTTTCCGCTAGATCACACGACCACCTGGGCTTCACAAATAAAAAAGCTTTCGGTGGCCATGTGTTACCTTTCCTCGTCAGTTTTAATCTAGCGGCGTACTACAGTACATGATACATAAGGCATGGAGATGTTATTGTTATAGACCAGCTCAATTATCTATAGTAAATGATCCTACAAATTAATGCAAGATACAGTCACAGAAAATAATTATATTAATAAGTACGTCTGAGTCAGTGACAACTCTACAACAAATTTATCCATCGGATCACATATATATTACTGCTTAAAACAATCCATCCGTCGTCCATTCGTCCCGTGAATAATTTTAGTCGCATCTTTCTCAAGAACTTCATCAACGGATTTCTGAAATTTGGCTTCAGGATTTATATAAGTCAGTTATACTGTGTGATGCATTTTCAAATTTATCATTCAACAACTTACTGTTACCAAACATTTTCATATTTTACACTATTATATTTGGTCTGGGGTATTATCAGAGAGCAGTTGGTCGAAGTTTACTTGTTTTTCTTGCCAACATTATACAATACATAGGGAGCAAACATTCGATGTAACGAGTGGACTTATGATTAGAAGTAGGGTAGAAGGTATATTGTACCGTTACTTGAATAGCTAGCAATAAAGAATTAAACCATCGATATCGGGTACAGTTCTTTGTATGGTATGGGAGTGTCAATTGTATTGAAATAAGTTTGTTTTTATAGTAAATTTGTGTCTGGAATCTGAATCCTTGATTACAGTGTTTTTATTTACACAAATGCTAAAGTCTTATATATTTATAGATTGTGAAATGAAGTTATTGCGACTTCTTCTTGACAATGGAACTAATGTAAATGCCACTGACGAAGAAGGTAGATCTGCATTAATGGTTGCTGTAAAACATTATGCAAGTGGGGAAAAAATCAGAAGACGAAGTTTACTTCATGTATATGTTCCTTCTACCCATAATATAATAGAAGAATTAATTCGTCTTGGAGCAGATGTCAAGTTAGTTGACAAGAATGGCGAAACTGCATTAACTATGTTTTGTAAAAAAGGTAAGCAGGTTATAATCTAGATTTTTTCACACATACACAGTGATTGTTGTACTCAATCAGTAGAAATTTCATGAGAATAAAGTTATCAAATTGTAGTTAGGTCACTGAAAAGTAATAGGCTCAGAGAATGGATTTAAAGTGAAAATAATT
Source organism: Mytilus edulis (assembly GCF_963676685.1). Taxonomy (NCBI): domain Eukaryota; kingdom Metazoa; phylum Mollusca; class Bivalvia; order Mytilida; family Mytilidae; genus Mytilus; species Mytilus edulis. Next base: position 13,025,843 of record NC_092350.1, read on the forward strand.
TCCCAAACAAAAGTCGTGGCGTCTGTCAGTCTGTAACAATAGCCTTCTATCAAACGATATCCGGAAAACGTAGACTATTACTTTTTTGTAATCTTTATTCAATTATTCAACATGTATATACAAAAGAAATATTACATATTAAACAAAAATATCACAAGACAATGTTTTCAGCATAATGACATATATAATCAGCACAATAATCAGAAATTAAATGTAATGACACCTTCGGTTTCTTTTACCAGAATATTATTCTTAATATATTTCTCAAAAACATTTCTCATACATCTTGCTTCACACAAGTATTCTTACATGTAAGTTATATAATATGTTACTGTGTATTTACAAAGTCTAATAAGATCAACATTACTGTTTCAATTTTTAAGTAAATTCCTTCTTCTGAAGATACAATATCTCGCTATAGATAACATGAAATTGACAAAACTAACATTTTCGCCTTTGATAGATCCAAGTAATTTTGTCAGGATCAACATTATCAAATAAAACTACCAACTTTTGTTGCATAAACAGATGAAATTCTACCAGTTCAGAACATACTCAAAAAACATGAGTGATATTTTCTACTTTCTTTTTACATACATTGTAATTATACCCCACGCAACGAAGTTGCGGAGGGTATAATGTTTTTGACCCGTCCGTCCGTCCGTCAGTCCTGTTTCTTGACATCGCAACTCCTCTCAAACCACACAACAGACTTTCACGAAACCTTTTCAGATAATAAGGACATACTATGTAGTTGTGCATATCGACGGGAAATTGCGATTCAATTTTTTTTCTAGGAGTTACGCCCCTTTGAACTTATTTACTTTAATGTACTACTGCAAGTTTGTCATCGAAACTCCTCTCAAACCACACAACATAATTTCACAAAACCTTTTCAGATAATAAGGACATACTATGTAGTTGTGCATATCGAAGGGAAATTGCGATTCAATTTTTTTTCTAGGAGTTACGCCCCTTTGAACTTATTTACTTTAATGTACTTCTGCAACAGTTTGTCATCGCAACTCCTCTCAAACCACACAACAGAATTTCACGAAACCTTTTCAGATAATAAGGACATACTATGTAGATGTACATATCGACGGGAAATTGCGATTCAATTTTTTTTCTAGGAGTTACGCCCCTTTGAATTTATTTACTTTAATGTACTACTGCAACAATTTGTCATCGCAACTCCTCTCAAACCACACTACAGAATTTCACGAAACCTTTTCAGATAATAAGGACATACTATGTAGTTGTGCATATCGACGGGAAATTGCGATTCAATTTTTTTTCTAGGAGTTACGCCCCTTTGAACTTATTTACTTTAATGTATTACTGCAACAGTTTGTCATCGCAACTCCTCTCAAACCACACAACAGAATTTCACGAAACCTTTTCAGATAATAAGGACATACTATGTAGTTGTGCATATCGACGGGAAATTGCGATTCAATTTTTTTTCTAGGAGTTATGCCTCTTTGAACTTATTTGCTTCAATGTACTTCTGCAACAGTTTGTCATCTCAACTTCTCTGAAAACACACAACAGAATTTCATGAAACTTTGTAGATAAAAGGACATACTATGTAGATGTGCATATCAACAGGAAATTAGGGTTCAATTTTTTTCTAGGAGTTATGCCCCTTTGAACTTATTTGCTTCAATGTACTTCTGCAACAGTTTGTCATCTCAACTCCTCTGAAAACACACAACAGAATTTCATGAAATTTTGTAGATAATAAGGACATACTATGTATATTGACAGCAAATTATTATTCAATATTTTTTCTTGTACAATTTTTTTTTCTTATACTTATTTATTTCTCCAATGACAATGTGGGGACGTAGGGTATGTGAGCATGCTCACTAAGGTTCTTTAATTTATAAGTTTAGAATTAGTGAAAAATACAATAATGTGCAATTTTGAAATCTAGATCCATTAATATAGATGGTTTCCAATAAAAATTAACGTTTTTCCATACTTCACAAAGATCATTCTCTTCAATCTTAAAATTTTCCGTCCACCTTTTATAGCAAATATGATGCTGACATAGTTTACTAGTAAGTAATGAATGCAATTCCTTTGTTGAACACATAGAGAACTCTGATAATTTATCTTTGAAAATGACATTAATACTTATAGAGCGAGAAGCATTTCTCCTATGAATATTGATATGAATAACTTCTGTCCATTCTTTAGGCAATACACCTTTTAAAATACAATATCTTTTTACAATATTGTTTATATCACAATGGTTAGTAACATTTTGTATCATCTCAACTATAGCCATTTCTGGTTTAAAACCTCTATAACTTCATGACATATATCTTTTAATTGAACAATTCCACCATTTATAAAATCATAAGTACCATATAAGAGTTTTTCCATTGAACAACACATTTGGATTACAAAATAAGGGTTGATAGTATACATTTTCAGTACTAAGATCAAATTCAATATCATCTCTTAATCGATCAAAACCTTTAAATATTTATTTGTATACACAAGGAATACACTTCAAGTTTTCTGGTAAAGACCTGAATAGTATTTCTTCTGATAAGTTCATAATTAAAATTTTTGAAATCAGATATTTAAATGTAGTCTTCCATAGCACTTTATAATTCTTGTCTAAAAACATGGTCAATAAATAAAGGCAACAGTAGTATACCACTGTTCAAAGTTTTAAATCTAAATGCATAACGTAGACTATTATTGTAACGCATGCATTTTTTAGAGCATATAAGTAATAGGACGTAGTGATTTTCACCATATTGGGTTGTACAGAAAACATATATTTATTTTTTATCAAAATAGCAAAGTTCACGAGGAATGCAGATAACTAATGTGAATTTTCATTCAAAGGAATAAATTTATAAGATTTTAGCTTATAAATTTCAATTTATTTACAAGCGTAGATTTTGTTTTGCCTGATTTTCGATTAGTTTTCAAATTGGTATTTTAAGGGGATGTAACTCTAAAATAGTGCATTGTTTGGAGCTTTTTTGTATTTCAACCGTAACAAACGTACGGTCATCCTATCTTTTTTTTTTATATCCTTATTTCTCGTCTTTTATTTTACAATTACATCATTTAGTGTAGCTTCTGATCACATAAGGATGTTTTGTTCCCTGTATAATGCATATAAAATGTGTCATTTTTTCATAAGACATAAGACATAAGACATAACGCTTTATTTAGAGCCGGTATAATCATAGCAATTACAAACATACGCTCTGAAGAGCTTTTAAAACCGACATATAGTAATTTCCCTTATTGCATTTGAAATAAATGATATTAATTTGTAACTGGTAAACCATAAGTAATAGATACCTAGGGTACATGTATGTTGATTTTAAGTCCTTGGTCCAAGGAATAGGATACTAGGTCATGGTCGAACGTCAAGGTCAAATTCTAAATTTTGACTTTAAATATCCTTGTTTCTTGATCTCTATATAACAATAACAATGCAATGAATGAGATTGTTAAATTTGATATATGCCTTCTTGTGCTTCTTGGTTAAACATTTGACCAAGGACTTATAATCAACACACCCCAGGTCTCTATCACTTACGGTTTACAAATTAATATCACTAATGTCAAATGCATTAAGGGAAATTACTATCATATGCAGTCTTCGTATCGCCACTGTCAAAATTGGACAAAACATTCTCATGATACAGCAAACAATTTAGTAAAATAAATTTGTCGCTTTCTTTTACTCTAACAGAGGAGATCTCGCCATAAAGACAACAGTGTTTGTGGAGATCATTTCTTACAAAAGAAAGTCTTCGACTAAACAGTGTCAGTCTCAAAAGCGCAATAACTGTTCGATATCATATGCAAATAAACTCGTCATAGATACCAGGACTATATTTTGTATATACGCCAGACGCGCGTTTCGTCTACAAAAGACTGATCAGTGACACTCTAATCCAAAAAGTTTACAAGGGCCAAATAAAGTACGAAGTTGAACAGCATTGAAGACCAAAATTCCTAAAAGTTTTGCCAAATACAGCTAAGGTAATCTATGCCTGAGGTAGATTAATTTATAAGAATAACCATATTAATGATAGTTCATGTCAGCACTTTGTGCTGCCTACTGGGCTTGTGATACCCTCGGGGAAATAAATCTCCAATAAATCGAAGCGACATCTTGCGAAACCACAAAACAGGGAACAAAAGAAAGAAGATAAAAAAAAATCAAATACATGCATCACGTTTCCATGTTAACCTTGGCATTGTACTGGTTGCAAAAATTTGATATTTTTCATTTAAATGCAATAATTTTTATTTAAATGGAATATTTCTTCATTTAAATGCAATATTATTTTTTCAAATGGTATAATTTTTCATTTAAATGGTATATTTTGTCATTTAAACGCAATATTTTTATTCAATTATTGTAATCAAATATTGTAATTTTCCATTCAAATGCAATATTATTTATACAATTGGTATAACTTTTCATTTGAATGCAATATTTTTATTCAATTATTGCTATAGTAGTTTTTTATTTATTTATATGCAAAACATTATGGGAAATTATTTGACGTTATAAGGTCAAGTTTGTAACAGCGTTTGTGATTGGTCGGTATTTGTTTGGAATTCTCCTCTTTCTTTCTAAACATGAGTGACCAAGAATTTAAAAACGCTTCAGAATATCACCCCTCTAACTAAATCTGGGATTCGTGCGAGTCTTGCACAGGCAGTTAAAAATCTTCCGTTCCTAACTATTATTTCTCTTGCAACATTTCGATGGTCAAAACGTTCGGACAACCAGTTTTCAAAACTTTTCATTGTATATGGATCTATATGCAAGTATATCGATTTTTTTAATAGATTAGACACCGTTGGTTTTCCCGTTTGAATGGTTTTACTCTAGTCATTTTGGGGGCCTTTTATAGCTTGCTGTTCAGTGTGAGCCAAGGCTCCGTGTTGAAAACCATACTTTAACCTATAATGGTTTATGACTTGGATGTCGTTGTGTCAATGGCACTCATACCATATCTTCTTATATCTATATACAACGTAAACCAGACTTATATAAATATAAAAAGCTACTATACCATGTAGATATATACAAAATTTTGCATTTAAATGAAGATATATACCAATTGAATAAAAAGTATTGCATTAAAATGAAAAATATCAACTTTTTGCAACCAATACCATTCCATAGTTTACACATAGTACAAATAATGTTTGTCTACATGCAGTCGATAGTCAATTTAGGTCTTGTGTGTGTTAAGTGTACACACAACAAGGTATTAAGAACATGCAATTTATCCACGTATATTTAAATACTTTTTTTTGAAATAAAATTGATATTTATAGCATTTACTAACAAAGTTCTTGAACAAATTATTTGTCTGAACTCGATATATTGCTTCGCTTTAAAAAAAAAAAAAAAGTAATTTATGTATTTTTACTTACTCAAAGCATCAGCATTGCCAAATACATAATAATCTGAAAAGTTTATCCGAATCGACTTGGCGATAATAGAAATATTTGCCTCTGGTCTTAACTCAATCAACGATTCACTCATTAATGTATTACTTAAAACAATGTGCGATCAATGTATTGTATGGCTAGTATTGCACATCCGGTTAAATGATCTGGTTTTTTTTTTAAAGCCGAAGTCGTAGTTGTCTAGAGGTACCTTCAAGGTACTATTTTGTCGTTTCTCTTTGTCCACACTCGTGAATGTATGCACCATATAGTTATTGCAACCATTATTTTAACATATACACATGGAAAAAAGTATTGCAACACCAAATTGAAATTGAAATTAAAAAAACACTTTTTATTTTTTTGTGATATAATTTGGTAAAATAGAACTACTTAAACATTATTCAAGTATCACCTGAGTTTAATCAATAAATATCGACTCGGTAAGTTTTTATCTGCACATGCAGCTACTGTACCCGTAAACAGCAAAACAGGTGTTTTCATCCTCATTGTTTTCAACACTTTAAATAACCAAAATTTTAAAGTTATGTGATTGACACCTTGTAATGGGTCATCGACAACTCTTAACTGCAGCAAGATGACATATTATCAGCATGAGTGAAGCAGGAGGTCGCTGTAATAACTGCACGTATTGTTGGTCATCACCATTCCACTAGAAGTCGTTTTGAGAATTAAAAATGGCACTAAACGATGTTAAAGACCTTCCGAAATAAAGAAGACCCTCTATACCATTTGCTAGGGAAAATCAAGCATAAAAAAGGTTGGTCAGAAGGAAACCCCTTGCATACAATACAATCCGAAAAAGAGAGTGTTTGGCATACAGGGACCTTTTAACAAGAACTGTTCGAGATTGACTCATCGCTACTGGTTATCGTGCGATAAGACCATTTCGGAGACCTTTGTTCACGAACAGACACACAGTTTTCCGTATCCAATGTAGTGCAGAGCTCGCTAAAATTGAAAATTAGCATCATGGAGGAAGATTCATTGTTCCAATGGAATTCGGGTCATCTTCCGTGGACGGATCGTAGCCCAGATTTGAACCATATCGAGCATATATGGGACACTTTTGGGCGGGAAGTTCGCGAAAGAACACCCCAGTTCAAACACATCATGAAATAAACAATGCCCTTCATCAGAAATGGTTGCTGCTACCTTAGCAACAAATTAGTCGATTTTTGGCAGGAATCAGAAGACGTTATGATGCGGTTATCCGTTTGAATGGAGGCTGCGCACAAAGTACTAATTCTTTGGCGTATAACGATCAACCATGATGTGAACAGTCATCTGAAGATTAATTTTGAAATGTCTGACATTGTAAAGTTCGACTACAGTCAAAGTTGTAAAATGCATTTTTTTGTACAAAAAACGCTTCATTTTGTTATTAAAATTGTGGTTATATAAATCATTTTTTTTAAACATTTTTTGTTCGTTTCAATGCTAATGCTATCATAAACTATGTTTCAATAATATTATACAAATATCTTATTATATATCATCCAAAAAAAGAGGCTGATTTTTCAATTTTTGAAAAATCAAGGTGTTGCAATACTTTTTTCCATGTGTATATATGCTTTGCTTGAAGTTCGTGTTTCTTTTTTCCATATGGATTTCTAGTTCCTTTTTACAAAATGTTCCCACCAGTTGTCACTCATTTGTCTTGGCCAATTACTCCTTGGAGGACAAATGTCATTTGAAACAAAGAGAAGATAACAAAAAATGCATTAATCCTTTGTAGCTGCAATATCCTAAACATCTCAACTCTTCTTGTTCGTTTGCGAGCTTGCTGATGCAGCCTACGTGTTTTATTGCGTAATCGACACGTCTCTATAGTGCTACCATATATTTTTAATGAGGAGGGGTTGGGTAGAATTAAATTTGAATAAAAAGCAGGATGAGCAACTTTGTAAGAAAAACAAGGCAGGGAAAAAAATTTATGTAAAAGAAAAAGTCAGAATAAACTAATAAAAAATAAGACAGAACTTAATAAAGTGAAAAATAAAATGTCAGGACAGAGATTTTAACTTACGAAAAATGCAGGATACATATTTTCATCCACCCCCTTTTCCCCTTTACAAATCAAATAGAAGTACCCTAAGTATCGATTAAGTACTGAAAATCAACAAAACCGCTTTCAAAGCTGCTAGAAAAGTTGTCTAAGAAATGTGTATTCGCTTCTATGTAATGAACATTAAAATGACAAATCTCATGTACAATTAATTAAACAAGGTGTAACCAGTGAACATAAGTAAAATAAATTAATTGTTATAATGAGTGCACTTCGTGTTTGGTGACAACACGGCCTAAAACGTAATCTAGTAGGAAGAGTCAAATATGAAAACTATATATAGTTGTGAGTTCCAAAACAAAAAATATTGAAAATCGATATGAAGTTGAAAGAAATTGTGTACAACATATGGCAGAGGAAAGTTATATCTTTATAAGAATAAAATTGTCAGGAAGAAAAACTCATTTATATCCATATTTTATACCAACACCACTTGTCACTCGCTTCATTTTAGAAAGAAACTAGACGAGTTTCTAGGGCGTAATATCCAATAAGTTGTCCAAAACCCCTATAAAATAAGTAAATTTGAAAAACATCTTGAAAATTATATTTGATCATTTAGATTATGGCACCTGTAAAACCCCTTGATTGCAAGACTTAGTTTACCTCTGTTTTGTCATACTTTGATAGAAATAATTGCTTCAAGTAAAATTGAGAATAAAATTAAGAATATTTCAAAAAGATAACAACCCGACGACAGAGAAGCAAACAGCCGAAGGCCACAGTTGGTCTTCAACACAGCAAGACAATCCCCCATGCGGAGGTGTGCTTCACCTGGCCCCTAAAAAATGTGTACTAGCTACAATGAAGGTCTGATACTAAACTCATACATACATACATCTTCTTAGTAGAATAAAGTATTATTGATACTTCAGTTCGATTCGGCATTCGAATATTCAGAAACTGATTTTTTCTTTTGTGCATCTAGATATTCATGAACAAAATATTATACAAAGATTATTGACATGAACTATTTTTGATCTCAACTGACCCTCATTGTAAAGGGGGGAATATAACAAAGGTGGTGTTATCATTCACTTTCTTTATTCATAGTAGTTATATACCAGTAACTGTAAAATTGCTATAATATATTCATTTTGATAAAAATCGCATGTTGATGTGTGTGTTTCTTTTATTTTCTTGTGTCTGTGGGTATCCCCCTCCTTGGATTATATTTTGCAACTCATTGAATTTAAATATTGAAAGTTATTTTCTGGTAATTACAAATATTGTTGTGTTCTTAATTCATCAAAGCAGTACTTTCAACGAGATCTTATAATTGATTGTATTATTCATGAATGAACATTGTACATTATCACTATTTTATCACTTTTTTTGGTTTATTAAATAGGATCTTCAATACACAATGGAATGATTCTTCTTCAAGCAGGGGCTGATCCATCTGTAGGAAATAGTTTTCAGTCAGTTTTAGATAACTATAAGTTGCGTGAAAATCAGGATTTTCTCCTTGAGCTGCTTAAGAAAGGAGCTAACCCGAATACACGTAGTGGACATGGTTCTAATCTGATTGAGGTTATTGGTAAAGAGAATACACAAATGGTAGAAGAACTCCTGAGATATGGCGCAGATGTCAACTTCGTAGATCACAATGCAAAAAGTGCTCTTCACCATGCGTGTGACATAGGTATATGTTTTAAATATTCTTTACAATACTATTATATCTTTGCCAGTTTGTAATGAAGATTTCTTTGAATTGATATTCAAAATTCAAAGTCAGTCGTTCTGATCATAATATTACCTATGATATAAGTTGTTTGCATTTTTTCTCATACCAATCTTTTTTCTGTGACATTTTAAAATGATAGTACTGATTGAACCCATGTCTATTTCTACTTTGAATCTATCGCTCATGTGGAAGACAAATTATAATATGTCCATCGGTATGTTTTGATTTGGTATAGATTTCCGTTTTTTGTTTGATTTTAAGTTTATTGTTAATTTCCTTTTCAGCGACGCCAGAAGTCAGAAATGGTATTATTCCTCTTCTTGTAAAGTATGGTGCAAACCTCAATTTAATGTCGCGTGACAGCAAGCGACCATTAGATATTTTGGTGCATAGGATGATCAGAGACGTCAGTGCACTTCAAATTATTAATGATGGAATGTACAGTCATCAATATTTGAAGTTAGATTTGTCATCATTCAACCAACTTATCAGAAGCGGTTCAGATCTAGCTCCAATAGAGGATAAAAGAGAAGGTTACTCTGGTGACTTTCTGTAAGACTTGTTTAATTTATAAAGATTTAAAGGAGAACTTACATCTGTGTTTAACATTGGTGTAAAGACTAAGTTACAAAATAGCATTTGGTAAATGTATATTAGAACGAAAACATGAGTGCAATTTGAATATTATCCCTCCTTTGTCATCTCTGTACTTTGTTCAGTATTTGGTACACGCTATTTGTCAAATAACCTTGACACTATATTCTGATTTTATTTAACCTGATCAAGGTTCGAACCCAAACCAATTATATAACCACGAGACCATTTACCCTTGAGTGCCGTTGTTATCGCCTTACCATCGCTACAATGTATGACTTTTTTTTTCTAAAAATATGCGTAAGGCAGAAAAAAGCGTATACTAATTTTCTAGACATCCGAATCTTTTAATTGCGTTGCATAAACAACAATAAAGTTGTCCTCATTTGTGGTTTTTATTTGAATGCTGTACCGCTAGCAAGAAAATTAACAAACCAGTTCTTCTATAAAAATTAGGCTTATATTGCATTCTTTGATTCACCAGAACAAATTTCTTGGAATTTTCTGGAAATGTCCATTCAGCAGGTTTATACTAAGCACATATAAATATCATGGTTACACAGTGACCTACATATAATATCATATACACGGGAGTAGTAAGTTTCATAAATGGCGAGAGTAAAAGAGGCTCAATAATGAATTTACTGACCCCATTTATATAAAGTTTAGTAGGTCACTAGTTCACTGTGTAACGCATTTATCTTACTGAATCTCTTAATATTGAGGATTTAGACGAAGTTTTTTTCTATATCACAATTTAAACAAAGCATTTAAGAGAACATTGAATTATTTACAGTGAGACAGTCGTCGTCTTGAAATATGGTATCAGCATGAACAAATTATATCAGCAATGCATGTATGTTCACAATGTATGTTACTCAGAGAACATCACCATTATTTAAAAAAAGAACTATTTCTAACTGTATACTTAAAATCTATTATATATAATAAAACACACTCAATGACCGTGTATTTTGAAAATAAATGCCCACTTACCGTCTATTCAAGTGACTCACAACCAATAAGTCTGAACTTAAAATAGAACACGTATGCTGATATAATATTATATATACACGGTTCTCACTTGTACGGTTTTCGAGTTTACGTGGTTTCAGAAACGCTATTCCTCATTATTGGAAAATACTAACTATCGTCTCGTGTATTCGGAGCTTTTTTATGATGAGTTGAAATTAAATATGAAGTCACATGCTGTTCTTTTACCAAAAATCAAATAACTGTTACGGAATTTTTGATAATAGTTATCAAAGGTACCAGGATTATAATTTAGTACGCCAGACGCGCGTTTCGTCTACATCAGACTCATCAGTGACGCTCATATCAAAATATTTATAAAGCCAAACAAGTACAAAGTTTAAGAGCATTGAGGATCCAAAATTCCAAAAAGTTGTGCCAAATACGGCCAGGGTAATCTATGCCTGGGATAAGAAAATCCTTAGTTTTTCGAAAAATTAAAAGTTTTGTAAACAGGAAATTTATAAAAATGACCACATTATTGATATTCATGTCAGCACCGTAGTAATGACTACTGGGCTGGTGATACCCTCGGGGACGAAACGTCCACAAGCAGTGGCATCGACTCAGTGGTGTAAATAGTTATCAAAGGTACCAGGATTATAATTTAGTACGCCAGACGCGCGTTTCGTCTACATAAGACTCATCAGTGACGCTCATATTAAAATATTTATAAAGCCAAACAAGTACAAAGTTGAAGAGCATTGAGGATCCAAAATTCCAAAAAGTTGTGCCAAATGCGGCTAGGGTAATCTATGCCTGGGATAAGAAAATCCTTAGTTTTTCGAAAAATTCAAAGTTTTGTAAACTGGAAATTTATAAAAATGATCACATTACTGATATGCATTGATATTCATTGATAGCTGATAACAGTTACTAGATCAAATAAAACTGTCGCTTCCGTACAGAAAATTGGACTTTTCAAATCAGTTTAAAAATTGTGACGTAAAATTTATCTAACATGTTTCATACAATGCCAGATTTTGAATTATCTTTTCCTAGGACAATTTTTAATATATATTGTCCGACAAGAATTATTCAAAAAGTTATTGAAAAAAAAACTGTGTTTCATCTGTATTTTTTTTTTAACTACATGTATAACCTGTTTTCAAGTTTTTTTGTATTTGTATCTATAATGAGTTATTATTTGATGGATGGGTTAAACTGCTTGCAATATTAGTTATGTACAGTTAAACCTTCAAGACATGATAACTACCAAATTTAGATAGACGCCTTTTGATAATGAAAGGAAGAATTAGTTTTTTTTTTATTTAACTGTATTTGATAAATAGACTTAGATTTAGTTTCAAATATTATTATTCAATTGTAACACTGCAAGTAGCCATCACATTCAAAAGGCTCAAGACCACAATTGATGACTCCATAATAGTTACATTAAGGTAAAACGTATTTTTTCTTATCTTTTTCTGCCCCTTTCGTATTCATTTCTAGTTTTTATAGTGTGAAAATGAAACAAAAGAGTTTAAATATTCTTTTGGATATTGTATTTCAACTGATTTTGATATTGACTTTTTCATAGGGAAATGGATGTGTTTTGACTAAATTTGTTAAATGCTGGAGTGCAATCTGTCTGAATGTTAGTTGTATTTTTGGACTAGTGCTTCATACACGCACAAAATATTTCATAAAAAGAATGAAAAAACGTTTTAAAGAATTTATAGAGAAGTTTGATTGTGGTATGTGGCCAAAACTGTAAGTTCCGCGGAATCCATTACAGATATTGATGATAAATGAAAAAAGTATTGATACATGTACGATAGTCCAAATCATATATTTTGTTTGTAAAAATTACCGTTGTTTTCTATGTTGTGTAACGTGTACCATTGTTTGTCTGATTGTTTTTTTCATTTGATGCCATGGCGTTGTCAGTTTATTTTCGATTTATGAGTTTGACTGTCGCTCTGGTATCTTTCGTCCCTGTTCTATCATCTAGTCGAATATAAATTAACTAGTGTCATCTGATAGACAATTCACATATTTTTTGCCATTTGCTTGGTGGTTTTTTAATGTCTTTTGTATTTGATAGGAAAGTAAGCAATATGCTGACTTGTGCATTTAAGAATGAGATTTATATTTTGGATACACGACAGAATCTAGGTTTATATTATTGTTTGCACTGAGAAGTCAATAACACATTGACAGATATTAAATGTGGGTCTGTTGTGGACAAAAGTAATTTAAAGCGACATATTACTATATATCCTTTATATATTATATTCTTTTTTAAATACTCCCGGATCTTTAATTCTATACATAAATCATTATAACATGCTTGTTTAAATGATAATTATTTTGTATTTTAGCGTTTTCCGTCACATTCGAAGTTTAACAAAAGCATCGTTATTCTTATCTCTTATAACAACTGGATTGCTAACCGCCGCAGATTATCTTTTACGGTGTGGTTGGGAAATTGAAAAAGATAAATGTCTTGCTAGTTTTGATATAACTAAATTAGACCTGTCAACTATTAAAGTCAATTATGAAACCTACAACAGAATGGAGATTGAAAAATCAAAGGCGGATTTATGGAATATTCTTGAAAATTCCAGAAAAGATACAAAACCCTTATCGGCACTTTGCAGAAAAAGTATAAGAAAACAACTATTGCTTGCATCTTGTGGATCGGATATTGCATCTAAAATATCAACATTACCAGTACCATTGAAAATACAGAAATTTCTTGATTTGACTGAATTTGTCCAAGACGATGAAATTATACTGTTAGAAGAAAAAGAAAGGTAAATGATCTAAATATAATAATATGGTTGTTTTTTAAATTGACACTTTTTCCTCAATTCACATTTCCTTATATATTGACGAATGCAAAGCTGTTTCTTATAAATGATAATTTATATGATAAGTCTCTTCATATATGCAATCAGATTTATTATCGAAATGCACATTTGGTGCATTATATATTTTATCATTGGTTATATTTGATTCATGTTATAATAAGATTATCTTATATTCTGCAACAGTTGTTATAGTTTCAACGTTTGGAGCACTCATTTTGCCCAGTAAAGCGTTTTGATATGCTCCGTCAATAATTCTCGAGAATTACAAAGGGAACGCTTTCAACAATTTCAAACTGTATATATTTCAGTAGCAAATGACTCTTTCGAAGAGTCCAAAATTCACGACAAGTCTTATGATAGGTGTTTTTTCTTTGTTGCTTCAACTTTGTTTTAAATACACTTTTTTCTTTTAACACCCTTTGACATGATTATATTCATCGTCATTTCATTAACAAGGTGTAATCAGTTATAAATTAATAAGAAAACTATGTTTTCATTTCACTAAACATAGATAAACAGATGTTGAAATGAATTAAAATGTCAAACTCACTTAAATACTTTCAGTGTGCAAATACTATTCAAACGAGACAAAACGAAATCATTTCTATGTGAGATTGTTTCGGAATGAATTAAACCTAAATTAACCACAATTACTGTTTGTATTGATAATTGAATTGTAAAGATTAGAAAACATGTAATAAATGAACAGATAATGAGATTTATAGATTTTACTATAACATAAACGCGACATAGTGCTGATACTGTGCATTTACGTTATACTGAACACTAGGATTCAAACAATTTTGAATTGTGTACAACTACGAAATTGCATTTCCAAATATAAGATACTACTTATTGATTGAATTTAAAATCAATGAGACAAATTCAAATTACAATAGAAATGTTTGTCTGTATTTGCACATTTCTTTTTAATATTTATTTCGAAATTTCTGTTTTAAAATTATAATATATCTTATCGACACGAATTTTGTACCATAACAGAGGGAATGACTTTATCTCTTTAACTTTTGTTTTGCATTATAGAACTCAGTTTGGATATCGAAGTGTCACATGCTCTGTTCAGTATATGTGTAAAAGCTCATGTTTATTTGTTTTCAGACAATCGCCTCGCAATCCCCTTGCTTTCAATGTAAGGCATTCATTGCACGCTGGGAACAGAGCTCGTAGTATTTTTATGGTTTCAGATTCTAGTTCTGATGATGATATTTACTAACCAGATTAGTCGAAAAGACATTGACAACCAACTTTTGGTTTTTGTGTCATTAATTTTAATCTTCATACAAAAAAAGTTTTTTTTTCTTCATTTAGTGAATGTTTTTAACCTATAAAGCTAAGTATGGCAACATATTTTTGTAGATTTTGATTATTATACTTTCTTCATATTGTATTCTTAAACAGACTAAAATGTCATGTGTGAAAATACTTAAGTCTGTTGAAAATACCTACATGTATCTTTATATGTATTTACCAAAAATATAGTATACCTTCACCGATCTCTAGAACTGAATAATGATGGAAATGGGAACATCTAATGTAAGGCTAGAACTCATACTATACTCTAATGAAGAATTGTAACATGAAGAGGGGCGAAAGAAACAAGAGAGACAGTCAAACTCATAGATCGACAATAAACTGACAACTCAATCGCTGAAAAGAAAAAGACAAACAGACATATAATAGTACACAGGACACATTAAAGTAAACTAAAAACTAAGCAACACGAACCCACCAAAAACTGGAGTTGATTTTAGGTGTTCCGTAAGGGTAAACAGATCCTGCTTTACATGTTTCACTCGTCGTGTTGCTCCTATTATTACAAACAAGTAAATAGTATAATTTGATAGGTCACGTTCGTGAAAAGAGATCGGGATTGTCGACATAAAGATCATCTCCAATATCATCTGAGAATCAGATATTCCATAACGGTCAACCAACTCGTGATTGCATCCATAAAATTTACGAAGGGATGACTTCAACTGCATCATTTGGAACTCTAAGTGTAATAGCTTCTTAGTGAGCAGCAACCCTCTATCAAAATAATCATGATAGGAAATACAAGCCCGGGAATATCGTATCAATTGGGAGATATATAATCCGTTTGTAGGCGCTGCTGGAATAATGCAACATAGAAATGGAAAGTTCCTAGTTGGGAAGCTGAAATCATCTCTTTTGTCGTACAATTATATTTCCAACCGACACTCATTGTCAATTTTTAGATGTAAGTCAAGATATGAGGCCGACTTAACTGTATCTATTGTATCCTTTATTTTTGATTCGATTGGATAGATGTGCTCACTAAATTTATGAATTATTAAGTGAGAGAATATCATCTATATAGCGGAAAGTAATGTTTAAGGATATTGTAAACATCTTATCTTTCTTCGTACGAAAATCCTGTATGAAAGTAGGCTCATTGATAATAAAGGAACAAATTGACAATAAGTGGACTACACTTGATTCCTATTGGAATGAAAAAAGTTTGTTGAAAAATCCGTTCTCAAAACGTAACAAATACATGTATGTTGTCAATCAAGAAACTAAGCATCTTGATAATGTCAATTTCAGAGAATTTTTATTTCATCCAACTGATTCTTTACGAATAGGATTTATCCCTCACTAAGACAAGATACTTGCATCTACGTTGGCAATTTTTGTTTTAAGAAAAACAAAGCAATATCAATTCTGTCTATTTGACATGGAATGGAGAATACTTGTGTAAAGTGTAGAAAAGTCAAATGTTTTAATAATATTGCAAGATGAAATAATATTTAAAAATCTTTGAAATTTTTTAGCATCCACATCTGATTCACGCCACCTGTAGAAAAGGCAGTTTCATAATAACTTTGAAGCTCGACTATGATCAGAACGTCTTAGTCTTGAAATTGAATGATGATGAAGTTTAACTCATTTCATCTTGGTTGCAAATGCAAGAGTTTTTAAAGGTAGATACTGCATTGAAAGTATTTTGACAAGTGTTAACATTAAGTTTGAAAATCCAATTAGATCATATATGTACGTACAATTAACCGAAGCATTCAATATATTATATTGTCATGTTATTTTGAGAATCAAAATAAATATACTAAAGAAAAGGAAAAGATATTTTAACTATCAACATTGCGTTATGATATACTATTATATAATTTTTAACAAATTAATGATACGCCGTTTCTCTATTCGGTCAGTCATATATGTATATGTATAGGTTTTTCAAGCGAATGAACTCAATGCAGTAATGTGTATTAGATTTAATTTAATCATTTATACATAACTAGAAAATGCTATAAGTAATTAAAAGTTGTAGATATTTTTCAGTACATTTATACTTTTCAAAGCCTTTTGAATACATTACGTATATATGCAAGTAGTATATTTTTACTATGTTCATTTGTTGTATATCAATGTATAATTGTTCATTTTGTTTTTATCTTAATACACACATACACAAAATTATTTTTGAGTTACTTATATTTGACCGTGAAAATAGTGGTCCTTGTACATGATACGTGCAATCGCGAAAGATTGCTATCTCTTTAAATGCCGTTCAACTATTTAAACGGTATAACATAAATGTTGTAATGCGAGTCTAATTTGGACAGTTTAGTGTCCTATACAATTTGCGTATAGTCAAGTTAAATTATTACTACAATTCAACAATTCTAAACGTTAACTGACAGCAGGTGAGGTACCTAATGAGCATTGATTGATATATACCAAATATTTGAAAAAATAGGAATCGAAAAGGCCGAACTGAAATTGATC
The DNA here is from genome assembly GCF_963676685.1 of Mytilus edulis. NCBI lineage: Eukaryota > Metazoa > Mollusca > Bivalvia > Mytilida > Mytilidae > Mytilus > Mytilus edulis. The sequence continues at coordinate 13,043,298 of NC_092350.1, forward strand.
GATTAATATTTGACAATATACCATTAACATTTAAATACGTCACAAACCTGTTAAACCAGCCAAGCATATTATGACACACGAACAAAAGCTGTTTCTTCATTATTATAAACAAGAACTATCTTTAAAAAAGATATCCGACGTATTTAAATTTGAGTATATGTTTAAAACTATCATTTCGATAACCTTCAGAAGCACAACGATACCATTTAAATAACGTTTTCTCTGTTTGTGTTCAGTATTCTCGGTCCTCGTATCTTTCTGTTTACATTCACCAAAACCCCGCGGAAATCTCACATGCGTAGGTGCGTTCTAAAAGTCATGTACGTTCGTAAAACAAAGTTTACGTTAAAAATTATATAATTGTCCCGAATAAACAGCTGTAACGGATGCAAAGAGCTTTTGGAGAAACAATTATTTTAATAAAAATATAAATCTTTGTAAGATCTAGTTCAAATATTTATAGTTTTTCACTTGCTTTCCATCACGATATAATTAACGAGACGTTTTTTTTCAAACACAACCAAATCACCCACCACGGCAGCATTTTGTATAATCACAGAAAGGATTTTCGAGCATGCGTATTCTGTTGCCATAGTTAAGCGTTCTTAAGTTAAAAGGGCACAAACCGAAACTATACCGACTACGTCGGAAAAATTCTACAGTTTTAGCGAGATACACTTTTTGCTAAATATTGCGTACTAGATTCTATAAATGTAAACAGATTAGATCTGATGATCTTTGGTTTATATTAGATACGTTTATGTCATGCATGTATGAATGAGTGTCTTTTCCCGATGAAATTAAACTATTTTCGGTTATAATGAAGAAAAAAAGAAACACGTCGGGTTATTGTATACATACAAAGATGAAGTATGATTGCAGATGAGAGAACTCTCCTAAAGAGATTAAATGACGTAGAAGTTCAGGAATTATTGGGCACCGTACGGCAAACTAACATATAATCGATGTTAGCCAATGTTATAGACTCCTTCTTTTTTCTTCATCCAGGCAAAATGTTTTTGAATAACTTTGTTAATCTGTACCAGCCAATGGACATTGTCAATTATTTACTCAATAATGTCATATGTATGAGCAGATTCTAAATAGCATTGGAGCACGTTGTATAATAACTTGTAGTCATCCTAAAAAAGAAATAAAATGAAAATGATATACAATTTAAACATATAGTTTGAAATCATTTTGGATAAAAAATAAATGCGCACAATAAAAACAAATTAATTCATTTGCAAGTACAAAACATAACATTTGCATTTGTCTTTTGGTCTCAAATTAATCAAAGTTGTTTTATTGGTCATTCGTTTTCGTATCATTTCGATGTGTTACAATTTGTACTATCACAGTTTCTGTAAAAATCTGTAAGTTCTGCTACTAAAACTAAATGTTTCCGATCTAACGGAGAAGCACTGTGTGACCAATTTTCGAGAAAATATGCTGATGCATTCTGATAATCAATTAAGTGATGGCTTTATTTCAAAGGGCAAATATTTTAAGGATGTTTGGGACAATATAAATTAACAATTACTACATTGGTAGGTTCTTCAAGAAGTGGATCGACTACGATGAGTAACGGGAAATTTGGACTGCCATAAGAAAGTGAGGACACGATTAAAATGAATAAAATCGTTGTCTTGAAACAGGCGAACTGAGAACCCTTCAAAGAGTTAATGTTATTACTAGGACATTTAACGAGCATATTAGGCGTTATAACGAACCTCCCACATTGGTTGATGCGTATTTATACATCTATGATAACCAAACTGACTCTTTACTTTAGCAACCGTTTTTTTTTATGCCCCACCTACGATAGTAGAGGGGCATTATGTTTTCTGGTCTCTGCGTCCGTTCGTCCGTTCGTCCGTCTGTCTGTCCGTTCGTCCGTCTGTCCCGCTCCAGGTTAAAGTTTTTGGTCAAGGTAGTTTTTGATGAAGTTGAAGTTCAATCGACTTCAAACTTAGTACACATGTTCCCTATGAAATGATCTTTCTAATTTTAATGACAAATTAGAGTTTTAACCCCAATTTCAAGGTCCACTGAACATGGAAAATGATAGTGCGAGTGGGGCATTCGTGTACTGAGGACACATTCTTGTTTCTTCTGAAATCAAGGGAAGACGAGATGACCATATGTGTACACCCATTCAATCATTAGGATTTGTTTGAATTTGCATTTAATATACAAACCGTTCACTTCTCCGTAAGTGATACAAAACATTATACTTTTAAAATAGGTTAACATTACGTGGATTAATTGGACAAAAATTATGCTTTTATTTAGTTGAAGTCATTTGATTCTTCGATATCGATATCAGTCTTCTTTATATATTCGTTGATATTTGAAAAACAAGTTAATGTCAGGTTAACTTGGTGCGTTTCTAAAATAATCATGTTTAGTATTGATTGTTGACAATTTTCACTCATTAAAACAATTTCCTCCTCAGTATACTGTATTGTTAGATCAAAGAAATTACATATCTGCATCGTTTTGGACCACACACTTACATAAATATTTGTGATCGGAAAATTCGAACGCTGAAGACTTCTAGATACGATTTAAAAGGTCATTTTGACAGTCATGGATATTATTGCTATATCTATACGCAATTTTGTACTCCCCTCGTTTCAATCCTAAAATATTGTTTTCGTTTTTATAGTTTGATATGCATTTTTTACATCAATATTTCATATAGTGTATCAACAGGTCCATAAGGAATTTAAAATAATACTGACCTGCGAATTCATCAACAAACATAATTCTACGTAAATTGAGCACTTACAAAGTTCTTGAAGAAATTTTTGCTGCTTTTGTTCACCGTCATTGCATTTTCCAAAACACAAAACGGTCTGCGGATTTTGCTTGACTTTATAACATTCAAACAGACACTCAAAACTCCACCAACTGACAATCCAGTATTTTGTCTATGTAAAAAAAAATCACAGTTACCAATCAAAATTAATTTAGAAAATCCCTATATAACATCAAGCTTTTGTTGTCGAAAACATAACGGAATGTTTAATATAACAATACGCAAAGGGATAACACCACTTTAACTATACATTGTCGTTACTTAATGAGCTTTTTATAGCTTGTTATGTGGTATGGTTGTTGCTCAATGTTGAAAGTTGTTGTACAGAGACATATGGATGCTGACTTTTTTATCATGTTGTTTTCTGCGTGTGAGTTGTCTCATTGGTAATTATACAACATCTTCTTATTTTAATATTTGTCTTGTGTTTGAACAGATATGCAAAGGTGACTATTCATGATTGATTGGTTGTAACTTGGTTTCCAGTGGCAATTGTGTTTTGCATATTCTATACAAGATCAAATAAAATAATAGACCAACAGGTTAGTTACAAAAAATAGACCAACCGAGATGAAGAACGAAGCATGTGTACTACTGGAAATTAGAATATATTTGATGATGATGAGTAATCTACCCTAGAACAGGCCACTAAGGAACCATTTATTAGTTGGTGCTCTCCATGCATGATGCATCGAATTTCGTCTACATTATTTCAGAACATGTTCTTTAATTTGTTAGAGTCCTGAACATGCGTGAGCTATAAGACAATTGTCGTAACGCAAACAGTCTTATGATTGAATTAAAAAAAACGGAACTTGAGCTATCAAATATCGGGCTTTTCAAAACGGATTAAACAATATGTTAATCTGCCAAAGCGGCTTGTAGTTTAAGTGGTACAAAAGGCAAATTACCAAATTAGGACGGCCGAAACGAACAACACACAGAGTGCTTGGTCTTGGTCAAATATTTCTTGGGTAGTATTGAAAAACTGGTACAAAAAATTACGTTATTGAACATTAATGACATTTTACAAACCTTTACCTCACTTTATATAAAATATTAACGTAATAGTCAACCTCGTCGCAAAATTACGTTGTAAAAATAGATAAGATTAGCCATTTTGGCGAAACACTCCTGACTTGCACATGTTGGAGTTGTACCATTTTGTAATATTACAAATTGAATTTCTTATCAGTTATCTTGTCGGATAAAAATTAGCGTAGACGTCAGCGTTACGTCACACTATATGTGGTTTCTTTTTATTCCATGCGATGGATAAGCACATATTGATGAATTCAATATCTGTGGTAAAGGGAATTTGAATCTTTTGATTTATTAACAATCATCGAAAAATGGTCGAAGTATTGAGACGAGTAAAATTGAAAACAAAACTCAAATTAGACGCTTTAAGCCATATATCGGACGATGGGAATAATTGACAGCAATTTTTCTTGAAACATCAAATATACAGTTAGCTTTATTGATAAAGTCATAAAATCTGTTATAAAGAAACAAAATCAGCTTTAATTTACCTGCCAATAATCATAACCGGAACATCTCTCTTTGCACTTGTTTTTTCCAGAAGATAACATAACGATTGGACAGAAGGATATTTATCAGAATCTTTCCAATTAGTAGTTTTATAGATGGTAACCTGATGCATTGACTGCCTTATCTGAAAGATGAACATTGAGAATAAAACGATATAATATTAAATATGAAGGTGTTTACTTTCATAGCTAAAGAACAAATACAAATACATGCAATACGTAAACAAAAAAAAAACTCAGCAGAAAAATTCAAACGATATGTCAAATCAAAAGTTGATTGACATTGACAATAAAAAAATTCCAAAGAGATGTGCCGAATACTGCTCACAAAGAAGCTTTAACACCCAAATTGCAAAGTGCAATCGTTGAAATCATTGCATTGAAATTGTTACTGACACCATCGTGAGTTGTTTGAACATTAGAGAATGTCTGTTTTTTTCACAAATGCGGTGTCCATTTCTCGAATGTGACCCAATCAATTAGACTAGTGGTCGGGATTTACTTACAAAACATTACACAACGGGTGAACATATCAAGCAGGCTCTGCATACCCTCATTAATCACCTGAATTCACTCCAGGTTTTGGTATTGCTGTCTATAACATTTTATGTTTGTGTTTTGTATAATGTTGTTGGTATTTTGGTTGTTTTTCTTTTTTGTTGTTGGCAATGGCGTTGTCAGAATTCGGAATTAAAGCAAGCACAGTGTGGCGCGCATGCAACACCGTTACTGATCATCAAAAAGTTACATTTACACGTACCTGGCAAACGTTTTAATTAAAAAGAAATTATAAATCAATTTAATGCGTGAACGCGTTTTTCTGGGAATAAATGACATAAGGTGAGTGATAAAAAGATAATAGAGAACTGTATTGGATGACTTGACTCTGCATTGGGCAGAATGATTCATCAAATAATAAAATTGAGAATGGAAGTATGTTTACAACGAAGATTTCTTTGTTTACGTCTCATCTAACCTTACTTTACAATAATGAAAATTAAAATCCTCAAATATTGGAATTTGGTGAGTCGAGCAGTTTATCTTTTTATATCTGGATGTTTTACTACAGAGATTCCACCTGTTTAGTCAACCTTTATTTATTGTATTTTGAAAAAAAACATATTAGGTAAATTTTACACTGTCCATCCCTTTTTAAATTTAAAGCATCGTTCTGGCTTTGCACCTTAAGAGGTTTGCCCGCCCCCCCCCCTTTTCACACACACACATATACGTTACAGTCTACTCTTGTTCAGAAATGGACTATTCATACATGTATATAAAGGTATGCCGCTGGAATAGTTTCAGTTTGTTTTGAAAAAATCTACTTATATTGTATCAATTTGCAATTTATGAATTCAAAATAGTTACGGTAATGCATTATGTATATTCGAGATAAGTGTCACCCTCTGAAAAGCATCATGTCAATAAAGAACAAACACAGATGGTTTTGTTAATTCTTTGCAATTTTTCACACATAAACAGTAAATAAATCATCATAATAAGCATATAATACGTCAATTACCTTGTTTTGCAAATTTAATGTTAACAGCATCATGTTCTTATTCTTCTTCTGGGCAGAATCCATCTCAACTTCTAACCTTTCCATTGTCAAGACGCCATCTAACGATGGATAAAACTCTGCCACCGTATCGCTTTCTTTCACCAGAAGAATGATATTTTCTATACCATTGTCGTCAACCATGGTCCAAAATTGCTCAGCACTATGTTTTGGAGGTATTTCTAGCAATATTGAGACGTTGTCTCTGTGAATCTAAAAGTATAACTTAAAAGATTGCATTTCACAAGTATCAATTGCAACAGTTTTGAATGTGTCTCCAGCATTTTCCTTTCACTTGTGTAATACATTATACACGTTTGAAAATGATCAAACGATATGTAATCTCTTCAGTACCTTCTATCACCAAAGACTGTCGGATGCCCTTTAGATAAATGTTTAGTTATGTCCGTCGTTGGTTTGTATTCTTTTACAAAATACAATATATGCATGATTTGTAATAAAATTATTTGGTAACGTTCATCTTTGAATTATCAGATTTATCGGGTAGATAGGTTTGTTATTTATAACTTTAATTTACAAGAATATATCGGGAGGATTAAACACCGTTTTATTGCAACAAAGACGAATTAGCTAAAACCCAATAAGTGTTCTTCAGAGATATAATCTGTATTGTCCTCAAATAAAATACATTCAACCCTTACTTATTGTCATCCATTCCACCACAAGAACACTACATTCTTTTTGTAATTATCTTGGTTTTAAATTTCACATTGAGCATGTTGAATGTACCCTTTATAACACATGCTATACTTTGATACAATTGAGAATTGTGAAATGTATCAAAGAGACAGCAATTCAACCATACAGCCAGAGGCCAAAAATATGTATTAAATACAGCGAGAAAATCTGGCACTCGGAAACGGGCTTCAGCTGGCCCCTTAACAAACAAATGTACTGGTTCATTGAAAATGGCCGTCATACAATACTAAAAAACAGATATATAAACTAAAATTAAAATCCTACAAGACTAACAAAGACAAGAGTCTACTGACAAGGGACATGCGCAAACATACATCCATAGTTGAATGAATCTCGTCTTTGCGATGTAAACAGTTTTCAAATCTATTTTTTCAAGTTGAATCTTATTTTGGTTTTCTACTAGCATCCACGTCATTGCGTTTCTTGTGGATATTTGAGTAATTGACAATCTTATCACCGTACTAAAATATAAAAAAATATTTCAGAAGTTTTCGGTAAAGCAAAAGAAAAAGACCGAACACACCTACTTGAATACAAAGAAAAGACGGCCCAAACAATTAAAATCCCGTTTGTTGTTAGCTTTCATCCTCACCTGACAAATCTTTAATCAATTGTCCACAAACACTGTCGTCTTATTGAAAATGATCCTTCCTTAAAAGAGATTTTTCCATCACCTCCCGTTATGGCTTACCGCAAACCCAAAAACCTCAAAGATATTCTAATAACATCCAAAGTATCTAAACAGGAGATATCAACAATCGGAGGTTATAAACCATGCGGAAGGGGCAATTGTAAGTGCTGCAAAGTCGCCAACATCGAAACCCAATTCGTCAGCACAGTCACAAAGAAAAAATACAACATATTTATAACATCAAATTGCAAAACACAAAATTGCATTTATGTTCTAACGTGTGGAACTTGCAAATTACAATATGTTGGTGAAACAGAAACACCAGTTAACATCCGACCAAATAACCATCGGTCATTTTATACAAAAGAAAGGAACTGCCCAATTACAATTGCAAGACGAGCAGGACATGATTTTGAAAACGTCACATTTCAAATCATTGAGAAAAATCAAAATTGGGATACACAAGGAAGACAAAAAAGAGAGAGATTTTGGATGCACCAGTTACGAACTCTTGGACCTGATGGACTCAATGAGAGAGACGAAAAAAGATTTAAAAGCAAATCAAAACCATAATAATCTTTAAATCATACAAATTAATTTATATAAATTCATACAATTAATCGAACATCTATAAATGTGTTAAACTTTTATTCCAACTTCATGTAGTTGTAGCTACAAACATATTTTATGCAACATCAATCAATATGTTACACTTTTCCTCAACTCTTGTAGAGATGAATCTACAAAAATAGTTTTTTTGTCATGCATCCAATTTCACCTTGAGAGATGCACACGCCTGATGAAGCTAATTTGTTTAGCGAAATATTGCGTATTTCTATTTAAAATCTATTAGAAAATTAGCGTGTTTAAGTTATATTCTTAGACATTTATATATATATATATAAACACTTATAAATATAATTATTTTCTGTGACTGTATATAACATTAATTTGTAGGATCCTTTACTATAGATAATTTAGCTGATCTGTAATAATAACATCTTCATGCCTTATATATCATGTACTGTAGTACGCCGCTAGATTAAAACTGATGAGGAAAGGTAACATACGGCCAGCGAAAGCTCTTTTTTGAGAGCTCAGCTGGTCGTGTGGTCTAGCGGGACGGCTGCAGTGCAGGCGATTTGGTGTCACGATATCACAGTAGCATGAGTTCGAATCCCGGCGAGGGAAGAACCAAAAATTTGCGAAAGCAAATTTACAGATCTAACATTGTTGGGTTGATGTTTAGACGAGTTGCATATACATTATGTACACAGCCATGTATCACTATCATTGATGGCGATCCGATGGACACATCTGTTGTAGAGTTGTCACTGACTCAGACGTACTTATAAATATAATTATTTTCTGTGACTGTATATTACATTAATTTGTAGGATCCTTCACTAAAGATAATTTAGCTGATCTGTAACAATAACATCTTCATGCCTTATATATCATGTACTGTAGTACGTCGCTAGATTAAAACTGACGAGGAAAGGTAACACACGGCCAGCGAAAGCTCTTTTTTTGAGAGCTCATCTGGTCGTGTGGTCAAGCGGGACGGCTGCAGTGCAGGCAATTGGGTGTCACGATATCACAGTAGCATGGGTTCGAATCCCGGCGAGGGAAGAACCAAAAATTTGCAAAAGCAAATTTACAGATCTAACATCGTTGGGTTGATGTTTAGACGAGTTGTATATATATATATATATATATAAGTACGTCTGAGTCAGTGACAACCCTACAACAGATGTATCCATCGGATCGCCATCAATGATGGTGATACATGGCTGTGTACATAATGTATATACAACTCGTCTAAACATCAACCCAACAATGTTAGATCTGTAAATTTGCTTTCGCAAATTTTTGGTTCTTCCCTCGCCGGGATTCGAACCCATGCTACTGTGATATCGTGACACCAAATCGCCTGCACTGCAGCCGTCCCGCTAGACCACACGACCACCTGGGCTCTCAAAAAAAGAGCTTTCGGTGGCCATATGTTACCTTTCCACGTCAGTTTTAATCTAGCGGCGTACTACAGTACATGATATATAAGGCATGAAGATGTTATTGTTACAGATCAGCTAAATTATCTATAGTAAAGGATCCTACAAATTAATGTAAGATACAGTCACAGAAAATAATTATATTCATAAGTACGTCTGAGTCAGTGACAACCCTACAACAGATGTATCCATCGGATCGCCATCAATGATGGTGATACATGGCTGTGTACATAATGTATATACAACTCGTCTAAACATCAACCCAACAATGTTAGATCTGTAAATTTGCTTTCGCAAATTTTTGGTTCTTCCCTCGCCGGGATTCGAACCCATGCTACTGTGATATCGTGACACCAAATCGCCTGCACTGCAGCCGTCCCGCTAGACCACACGACCACCTGGGCTCTCAAAAAAAGAGCTTTCGGTGGCCATATGTTACCTTTCCACGTCAGTTTTAATCTAGCGGCGTACTACAGTACATGATATATAAGGCATGAAGATGTTATTGTTACAGATCAGCTAAATTATCTATAGTAAAGGATCCTACAAATTAATGTAAGATACAGTCACAGAAAATAATTATATTCATAAGTACGTCTGAGTCAGTGACAACCCTACAACAGATGTATCCATCGGATCGCCATCAATGATGGTGATACATGGCTGTGTACATAATGTATATACAACTCGTCTAAACATCAACCCAACAATGTTAGATCTGTAAATTTGCTTTCGCAAATTTTTGGTTCTTCCCTCGCCGGGATTCGAACCCATGCTACTGTGATATCGTGACACCAAATCGCCTGCACTGCAGCCGTCCCGCTAGACCACACGACCACCTGGGCTCTCAAAAAAAGAGCTTTCGGTGGCCATATGTTACCTTTCCACGTCAGTTTTAATCTAGCGGCGTACTACAGTACATGATATATAAGGCATGAAGATGTTATTGTTACAGATCAGCTAAATTATCTATAGTAAAGGATCCTACAAATTAATGTAAGATACAGTCACAGAAAATAATTATATTCATAAGTACGTCTGAGTCAGTGACAACCCTACAACAGATGTATCCATCGGATCGCCATCAATGATGGTGATACATGGCTGTGTACATAATGTATATACAACTCGTCTAAACATCAACCCAACAATGTTAGATCTGTAAATTTGCTTTCGCAAATTTTTGGTTCTTCCCTCGCCGGGATTCGAACCCATGCTACTGTGATATCGTGACACCAAATCGCCTGCACTGCAGCCGTCCCGCTAGACCACACGACCACCTGGGCTCTCAAAAAAAGAGCTTTCGGTGGCCATATGTTACCTTTCCACGTCAGTTTTAATCTAGCGGCGTACTACAGTACATGATATATAAGGCATGAAGATGTTATTGTTACAGATCAGCTAAATTATCTATAGTAAAGGATCCTACAAATTAATGTAAGATACAGTCACAGAAAATAATTATATTCATAAGTACGTCTGAGTCAGTGACAACCCTACAACAGATGTATCCATCGGATCGCCATCAATGATGGTGATACATGGCTGTGTACATAATGTATATACAACTCGTCTAAACATCAACCCAACAATGTTAGATCTGTAAATTTGCTTTCGCAAATTTTTGGTTCTTCCCTCGCCGGGATTCGAACCCATGCTACTGTGATATCGTGACACCAAATCGCCTGCACTGCAGCCGTCCCGCTAGACCACACGACCACCTGGGCTCTCAAAAAAAGAGCTTTCGGTGGCCATATGTTACCTTTCCACGTCAGTTTTAATCTAGCGGCGTACTACAGTACATGATATATAAGGCATGAAGATGTTATTGTTACAGATCAGCTAAATTATCTATAGTAAAGGATCCTACAAATTAATGTAAGATACAGTCACAGAAAATAATTATATTCATAAGTACGTCTGAGTCAGTGACAACCCTACAACAGATGTATCCATCGGATCGCCATCAATGATGGTGATACATGGCTGTGTACATAATGTATATACAACTCGTCTAAACATCAACCCAACAATGTTAGATCTGTAAATTTGCTTTCGCAAATTTTTGGTTCTTCCCTCGCCGGGATTCGAACCCATGCTACTGTGATATCGTGACACCAAATCGCCTGCACTGCAGCCGTCCCGCTAGACCACACGACCACCTGGGCTCTCAAAAAAAGAGCTTTCGGTGGCCATATGTTACCTTTCCACGTCAGTTTTAATCTAGCGGCGTACTACAGTACATGATATATAAGGCATGAAGATGTTATTGTTACAGATCAGCTAAATTATCTATAGTAAAGGATCCTACAAATTAATGTAAGATACAGTCACAGAAAATAATTATATTCATAAGTACGTCTGAGTCAGTGACAACCCTACAACAGATGTATCCATCGGATCGCCATCAATGATGGTGATACATGGCTGTGTACATAATGTATATACAACTCGTCTAAACATCAACCCAACAATGTTAGATCTGTAAATTTGCTTTCGCAAATTTTTGGTTCTTCCCTCGCCGGGATTCGAACCCATGCTACTGTGATATCGTGACACCAAATCGCCTGCACTGCAGCCGTCCCGCTAGACCACACGACCACCTGGGCTCTCAAAAAAAGAGCTTTCGGTGGCCATATGTTACCTTTCCACGTCAGTTTTAATCTAGCGGCGTACTACAGTACATGATATATAAGGCATGAAGATGTTATTGTTACAGATCAGCTAAATTATCTATAGTAAAGGATCCTACAAATTAATGTAAGATACAGTCACAGAAAATAATTATATTCATAAGTACGTCTGAGTCAGTGACAACCCTACAACAGATGTATCCATCGGATCGCCATCAATGATGGTGATACATGGCTGTGTACATAATGTATATACAACTCGTCTAAACATCAACCCAACAATGTTAGATCTGTAAATTTGCTTTCGCAAATTTTTGGTTCTTCCCTCGCCGGGATTCGAACCCATGCTACTGTGATATCGTGACACCAAATCGCCTGCACTGCAGCCGTCCCGCTAGACCACACGACCACCTGGGCTCTCAAAAAAAGAGCTTTCGGTGGCCATATGTTACCTTTCCACGTCAGTTTTAATCTAGCGGCGTACTACAGTACATGATATATAAGGCATGAAGATGTTATTGTTACAGATCAGCTAAATTATCTATAGTAAAGGATCCTACAAATTAATGTAAGATACAGTCACAGAAAATAATTATATTCATAAGTACGTCTGAGTCAGTGACAACCCTACAACAGATGTATCCATCGGATCGCCATCAATGATGGTGATACATGGCTGTGTACATAATGTATATACAACTCGTCTAAACATCAACCCAACAATGTTAGATCTGTAAATTTGCTTTCGCAAATTTTTGGTTCTTCCCTCGCCGGGATTCGAACCCATGCTACTGTGATATCGTGACACCAAATCGCCTGCACTGCAGCCGTCCCGCTAGACCACACGACCACCTGGGCTCTCAAAAAAAGAGCTTTCGGTGGCCATATGTTACCTTTCCACGTCAGTTTTAATCTAGCGGCGTACTACAGTACATGATATATAAGGCATGAAGATGTTATTGTTACAGATCAGCTAAATTATCTATAGTAAAGGATCCTACAAATTAATGTAAGATACAGTCACAGAAAATAATTATATTCATAAGTACGTCTGAGTCAGTGACAACCCTACAACAGATGTATCCATCGGATCGCCATCAATGATGGTGATACATGGCTGTGTACATAATGTATATACAACTCGTCTAAACATCAACCCAACAATGTTAGAAAGCAAATTTACAGATCTAACATTGTTGGGTTGATGTTTAGACGAGTTGTATATACATTATGTACACAGCCATGTATCACCATCATTGATGGCGATCCGATGGATACATCTGTTGTAGGGTTGTCACTGACTCAGACGTACTTATGAATATAATTATTTTCTGTGACTGTATCTTACATTAATTTGTAGGATCCTTTACTATAGATAATTTAGCTGATCTGTAACAATAACATCTTCATGCCTTATATATCATGTACTGTAGTACGCCGCTAGATTAAAACTGACGTGGAAAGGTAACATATGGCCACCGAAAGCTCTTTTTTTGAGAGCCCAGGTGGTCGTGTGGTCTAGCGGGACGGCTGCAGTGCAGGCGATTTGGTGTCACGATATCACAGTAGCATGGGTTCGAATCCCGGCGAGGGAAGAACCAAAAATTTGCGAAAGCAAATTTACAGATCTAACATTGTTGGGTTGATGTTTAGACGAGTTATATATATATATATATATATATATATATGTATATATGCCTATAAATAGCAGCACATGACATACAAATCTATGGGAGTGTGGATTAATCAGTACAGAGACTAATTTAATTACACAAATAAAATTATAGATTGCCTAACAATGTAATTTTAACACACTCATATCAAAATATTTATAAAGCCAAACAAGTACAAAGTTGAAGAGCATTGAGGATCCAAAATTCAAAAAAGTTGTGCCAAATACGGCTAAGGTAATCTATGCCAGGGATAAGAAAATCCTTAGTTTTTCGAAAAATTCTATGTTTTGTTAACCAGAAATTTATAAAAATGACCGAATTATTGATATTCATGTCAACACCGAATTGTTGACTACTGGGCTGGTGATACCATCGGAGACGAAACGTCCACCAGCAGTGGCATCGACCCAGTGGTGCCAATAGTTATCAAAGGTACCAGGATTATAATTTAGTACGCCAGACGCGCTTTTTGTCTACATGAGACTCATCAGTGACGATCATATCAAAATATTTATAAAGCCAAACAAGTACAAAGTTGAAGAGCATTGAGGATCCAAAATTCCAAAAAGTTGTGCCAAATACGGCTAAGGTAATCTATGCCTGGGATAAGAAAATCCTTAGTTTTTCGAAAAAATCTATGTTTTGTTAACCAGAAATTTATAAAAAATGACCGAATTATTGATATTCATGTCAACTCCGAAGTGTTGACTACTGGGCTGGTGATACCATCGGAGACAAAACGTCCACCAGCAGTGGCATCGACCCAGTGGTGCAAATAGTTATCAAAGGTACCAGGATTATAATTTAGTACGCCAGACGCGCTTTTCGTCTACATGAGACTCATCAGTGACGATCATATCAAAATATTTATAAAGCCAAACAAGTACAAAGTTGAAGAGCATTGAGGATCCAAAATTCCAAAAAGTTGTGCCAAATACGGCTAAGGTAATCTATGCCTGGGATAAGAAAATCCTTAGTTTTTCGAAAAATTTAATGTTTTGTTAACTGGAAATTTATAAAAATGACCACATTATTGATATTAATGTCAACACCTTAGTGTTGACTACTGGGCTGGTGATACCCTGGGGGACGAAACGTCCACCAGCAGTGGCATCGATCCAGTGGTTTAAATAGTTATCAAAGGTACCAGGATTATAATTTAGTACGCCAGACGCGTGTTTCGTCTACATAAGACTCATCAGTGACGCTCATATCAAAATGTTTATAAAGCCAAACAAGTACAAAGTTGAAGAGCATTGAGGATCCAAAATTCCAAAAAGTTGTGCCAAATACGGCTAAGGTAATCTATGCCTGGGATAAGAAAATCCTTAGTTTTTCGAAAAAATCTATGTTTTGTTAACCAGAAATTTATAAAAATGACCACATTATTGATATTCATGTCAACACCGAAGTGTTGACTACTGGGCTTGTGATACTCTGGGGGACGAAACGTCTACCAGCAGTGGCATCGACCCAGTGGTGTAAATAGTTATCAAAGGTACCAGGATTATAATTTAGTACGCCAGAAGCGCGTTTCGTCTACATAAGACTCACCAGTGACGCTCATATCAAAATATTTATAAAGCCAAACAAGTACAAAGTTGAAGAGCATTGAGGATCCAAAATTCCACAAAGTTGTGCCAAATACGGCTAAGGTAATCTATGCCTGGAATAAGAAAATCCTTAGTTTTTTTAGTAAAAAATTCAATGTTTTGTTGACTGGAAATTTATAAAAATGACCACATTATTGATATTAATGTCAACACCGAAGTGTTGACTACTGGGCTGGTGATACCCTCGGGGACGAAACGTCTACCAGCAGTGGCATCGACCCGTTGGTGTAAATAGTCACAAAGGTACAAGGATTATAATTTAGTACGCCAGACGCGCGTTTCGTCTACATAAGACTCGTCAGTGACGCTCAAATCAAAATATTTTTAAAGCCAAACTAGTACAAAGTTGAAGAGCATAGTGGGTCCAAAATTCCAAAAAGTTGTGCCAAATACGGCTAAGGTAATCTATGCCTGGGATAAGAAAATCCTTAGTTTTTCGAAAAATTTAATGTTTTGTTAACTAGAAATTTATAAAAATGACCACATTATTGATATTCATGTCAACACCGAAGTGTTGACTACTGGGCTGGTGATACCCTCGGAGACTAAACGTCCACCAGCAGTGGCATCGACCCAGTGGTGTAAATAAGAATATAAGAATGTTTAAAATATTTACAAAATGATGAAAATAAACGCAATATTTCGCTAGACCAACTAGCATTATCAAGCGTGCATTATATTACTTTTACTGTTGAATGGTTTTATGTGATATTCGTTTGACGTGGATACATCTCGTCAATGTGTTTGTATTGGCTTTCGTTTTTTGGTGGTTTGTTTTGTACATGTATATGTGACTTTTTGTATTTCTTTTGTTCTTATAACGTGACTCTGTACTTCAAAAGATCCCCTCAGTATGATATTGTTCTATTATATGTCATTATGATATATTTCTATTATGAATTACTATATACGTCGAACCACAAACGTCAAATTATTCAATCGCGTAGTGGAATTAACTATTTGTGGATTCTTTTAAATTCTATATATAACTTTTGGACTAATTTAAATCTCGGTCTATTTCTGAAATTTATTCTTACATACTTTTGATTTTTTAACCCTGTATGCTAACATTGCCTATGTAAAAATTTTAATTCGTTTGTATGCACATTGAACGACAAAGGAGTAGGTCCGGTAAGACCCCTTTTTGGCCCCAAAATATAGCAGTTTTACAAAATTGTTAAAATGTAAACTTTTAAATATATATTGGACAGTAGAATGCTTCTGCTACATAAATATTGGTTGTTTTTGGCAATACAATGCACATATATCGAGTACTAGCACCATTAAGTCACGCTAAATTACTGAAATCTTCACAATTCTATCATTTTAGCTAAATTTTAGACGGTTTTCGTGTAAAACGAAAGTGGCCGCATTCGTGTTCATCCTTAATATTGAAATGTAAGTTGTATTTTATGATAATACATAACATATATAAAGATTTTGGATGAACACGGATGCGGCCACTTTCATTTTTGACAAAAACTATCTAAAAAGTGACATTTTTCGACATATTTGGTAGATTTTTCATATTTGAGCTTGAATCGGATCGTTTTCAATGACTAAATCAGTTAAAATCTTTCATATAAACTAATTAAGTGTTTAAAAAGAGGTCAAATTCATTCGTCAGATGAACTTGAAATTTGAGGCCAAAATTGATCCTTACCGGACCTACTCCTTTATGTGACGTATAAAATTTTCTGACGTCAGACACTCAAATCAATGAATGTGTTCGTAGATAGTAGATGTTTTTGTGTTCTGTTAAATTGTTCCTTTTAAAATTGTTATACGATGATGACTGATGTACCCATATTTTGACTATTTTATTTATTGTGTCTGTTTATTTAACGCATCAATGTAAATATAACGGACGGAATTTGATGAGACTGTCATTAAAGTGAGAGGGTTAGCGCTATAGAACCAGGTTTAAACCACCATTTTCTACATTTCAGGAATATGACAGTTCTTGTCCATTCGTTTTTGATACGTTTTGTTATTTGATTTTGCCATGTGATTATGGACTTTCCGAATTGATTAAGTTCAGTATTTTTGTGATTTTACTTTTTTCTATCCAGGTGAAATCGGATGTAGATGATAAGAAACTTTTGCAGCTCAATGTATATGTTGCACTTAGCTGCCTTGAAAATAACAAAATTTTGCAGCTTAATGTCTATGTTGCACTTGAATTTAGCTGTCTTGAAAATAAGAAAATTTTGCAGCTCAAAGCATATGTTGCACTTGAATTTAGCTGCCTTGAAAATAAGAAAATTTTGCAGCTCAATGTATATGTTGCACTTGGATTTAGCTGCTTTGAAAATACATAATTGGTAATTGAAGTTAGCAACGTCCATTGGCCAATATTACGGGATAAAAAGGACGACTTTGTTTTAAATTATTCTTTATCTTTCCTGTATCTTTTCTCGTCTTTTTCGTTTAGACCATCAGGTTCTAAAGTGTGAAGTTGATGGATCCAAAAGTTTTCTCTTCTCCTTCTCGCCGTGGTGTCCCACTCGGTGTTGACTTCTATAATTTGGAAAGAAACGTTATCAAAATGATGTTTCGTTTAACGAAGATGTCTTGTGAGAGGAAAGTTTTTGTTGGTTTTGTACGATGAACGATGGTTATTAAAATTTGTCCATTGTTTCTCCCACAATGGACAAATTTAATATTCGGATCAATAACCATCGTTCATCGTACAAAACCAACAACTCCCATAATGGACAAATTTAATATTCGGATCAATAACCATTGTTCATCGTACAAAACCAACAAAAACTGTCCTCTCTCAAGACATCTTCGTTAAACTAAACATCATTTTGATAATGTTACTTTCCAAATTATAGAAGTCAACACCGAGTGGACGTTGCTAACTTCAACTACCAATTATGTATTTTCAAAGCAGCTAAATCCAAATGCAACATTATATTGAGCTGCAAAATTTTCTTATTTTCAAGACAGCTAAATTCAAGTGCAACATAGACATTGAGCTGCAAAATTTTGTTATTATCAAGGCAGCTAAGTGCAACATATACATTGAGCTGCAAAAGTTTCTTATCATCTACATCCGATTTCACCTGGATAGATGCACGCTTAATAAAGCTAGTTGGTCTAGCGAAATATTGCGTTTATTTTCATCATTTTGTAAATATTTTAAACATTCTTATATTTACATACTAAATAGTGTGTTAAAATTACATTGTTAGGCAATATATATATATATATATATAATGTCTAAAAATAGCAACAATCAACATTCAATCTATTTAACGGTGGATCAGTTTGTGAAAATAAACTGATACAGTTACTGAATTCAAATTATATAAATGTCTAACAATATCACTTAAACACGCTAATAAATACATTAAAAGTTCTATTAGATTTTAATTAGAAATACGCAATATTTCGCTAAACAAATTAGCTTCATCAGGCGTGTGCATCTCTCAAGGTGAAATCGGATGCATGACAAAAAATATTTTTGTAGCTTAAGACTTAAGAAAAAGTGTAACATATTGATTGATGTTGCATATAATATGTTTGTAGCTACAACTACATGAAGTTGGAGTAAAAGTTTAACACATTTATAGATGTTCGATTAATTGTATGAATTTCTATAAATTAATTTGTATGATTTCAAGATAATTATGGTTTGGATTTGCTTTTAAATCCTTTTTCATCTCTCTCATTGAGTCCATCAGGTTTAAGAGTTCGTAACTGGTGCATCCAGAATCTCTCTCTTTTTTGTCTTCCTTGTGTATCCCAATTTTGATTTTTCTCAATGATTTAAAATGTGACGTTTTCAAAATCATGTCCTGCTCTAAAAAGGTGTCTTGTAATTGGGCAGTTCCTTTCTTTTGTATAAAATGACCGATGGTTATGTAGTCCGATGGTAAATGGTGTTTCTGTTTCACCAACATATTGTAATTTGCAAATTCCACACGTTAGAACATAAATGCAATTTTGCGTTTTGCAATTTGATGTTATAAATATGTTGTATTTTTTCTTTGTGACTGTGCTGACGAATTGGGTTTCGATGTTGGCGACTTTGCAGCACTTACAATTGCCCCTTCCGCATGGTTTATAACCTCGGATTGTTGATATTTCCTGTTTAGATACTTTGGATGTTACTATAATATCTTTGAGGTTTTTGGGTCTGCGGTAAGCCATAACGGGAGGTGATGGAAAAATCTCTTTTAAGGAAGGATCATTTTAAATAAGACGCCAGTGTTTGTGGACAATTGATGAAAGATTTTTCAGGTGAGGATGAAAGCTAACAACAAACGGGATTTTATTTGTCTGGGCCGCCTTTTCTTTGTATTCAAGTAGGTTTGTTTGGTCTTTTTCTTTTGCATATCCAGAAATCAACGCCACTTTGCTTATTTGAATATTATACTAAAGAAATCGGATCCAGTCACAGAAATTGCATTAAAATGATAGGGAATTTTGAAACAATGTCTGTTTTAATTTTAATTTAAGTGATAGACAGGTTGCCGGGGCAGAAAATGAATATACACAACAATATACACCATTTAAACGAAACACAATGACTGTTGTTGCAAAAATACAGGTTCCTGAGCTATTTTAAAAATCGAAGCGAGAGGCTCTTAACATTGCAGTATAAAATACAGGCTAAAATGGCTGAAACGTCAAATTTGCAAACTTCGTGTTGAAAATTGGCTTACAAGGTCATTACAAAAACAGGTTTCCGGGGTGAAATATGAAACTTGAATTTCCAAAGAATAAGCAAGTCCAAACCTTGTATGTGTAGTCGTTGAACTCTAGGTTCCCACGTAAAATTAAAATGTCACTATTTCAAAAAGAATAAACTCACGAAAGCACGAAAAATTCACTAAATTCGCGTTCATTGTTTTGATTTTGACCGCCTGACAACTTTACGGAAATATCAAAGTGATTGTAAATAAGGACTCTGTGACGGGCAACTTATAATATCCGTGTTTTAAAGATTTTAATGATATCAAGCCTATCAAGCCAGTCCAGTTCAAAGTACTATCACGTGGTACAATTCTCATTTACATATTATGAATATTAATTAGCAAAACCACTACTAATTTCTTGCTATGGCATTATCGAAAGCTTCTGAAATATTTTCGTTCTTATAACCTCTTGATTTGAGTTTATATGTATATATATATATATATACAACTCGTCTAAACATCAACCCAACAATGTTAGATCTGTAAATTTGCTTTCGCATATATATATATATATATATATAGAGTCTATAAGAATCTACCAACCAGTAAACTTAATAGGTATTGGATCATCAAAATTGACAATACTACACAAACAGGAAAAATTATATGAGTCTGAAAGATTGTGTGACAATACCGGTAAATAGATGGAAAACAAAACACTAAAAAGTGTTGAATATCATTGCACAAAGATGGAAAAAACTGAACAGATGATATAAATTATACAATAATTGCAAATATTTCGGCTCAACAAATGGCCTTCTTCGGTGACAAAAGTTTTAACAATAATGATATATAATGTATAAGGCGTAAACATAGATCAGTAATAATACAGGTAAGTTTTGGTCGATTGATTTTAATCCAAAATCCTGAATATAATAATATAAACAATAGACTGTAAATTTAATTATTTCTTTCTATTGATTCCATCTGGATGAAGAAAACCCAGTGTTTTTATCCAAAACTTCTCCCGATTTTCTCTTTGCCTATTTTGCCATGTACAATCCTGTTCGATCACAAGGATCTTCATGTGATCAAAATCTTTCAGATTGTGATCTGGTATACGAGTCTAAATTGAAAACTACGTTCAAACCTATGATTGCGTTGGATAAAAACCGCAATTTTTATACGTGTGCATGTAAAACAAATTTTGTTGTAGAAGGGTCTAAATACAGCACAAACAACATTTTCCAAAAGACCAAAAAAGTGAAGAAGTATATTTAAACAAAACGCATTTGACTAACAGGTCAAACAACTGATGTTCTTTAACCCTGCTGACTGCCATTGGCGATTGCCAAATAAAATTGATCACAAGGTGTAACAAAATGAATCTTAATATAAATTTAATACTAAACAGAAAACAAGTAACATGTGGCCACGATGTTATGCCACAAACATAAGGTGTTAATATTTTTTGTACAACAGATCCGGATTTCGACAATAAATGTCTCTTTAGTGATGTTAGGTATCGAAACGGTATTTGGAAGGCCATATAAAAAGTACCCTCATTTTCTAGATAAACTCTTGAATTTTAAGAGTCAATATAGGATGAACGGATCACATAAACCGGAGAGAAAATATGATACAAGCCCAAACAAAAAAAATATAAACGAGTCTAAATTGAAAACTACGTTCAAACCTATGATTGCGTTGGATAAAAACCGCAATTTTTATACGTGTGCATGTAAAACAAATTTCGTTGTTGAAGGGTCTAAAAACAGCACAAACAACATTTTCCAAAAGACCAAAAAAAGTGAAAGTATATTTAAACAAAACGCATTTGACTAACAGGTCGAACAACTAATGTTCTTTAACCCTGCTGACTGCCATTAACGATTGCCAAATAAAATTGATCACAAGATGTAACAAAATGGATCTTAATATAAATTTAATACTAAACAGAAAAACATTTTTTAACTTGTGGCCACGCTGTTATGCCACAAATTGTTATATATATATGTGGCTCATAAATAACAAGAATGTGTCCCCAGTACACGTATGTCCCACTCGCACTATCATTTTCTATGCTCAATTGACCGTGAAATTGGGGTCATAACTCTAATTTGGCATTAAAATTAAAAAGATCATATCATAAGGAACATGTATACTAAGTTTCAGGTTTATTTGACTTCAACTTCATCAAAAACTACCTCGACCAAAAACTTTAACATAAAGCGGGACAGACGAACGGACGCACAGACCAGAAAACATAATGCCCCTCTACAATCGTAGGTGGGGCATAATTACATTACATACAAAAAAGTTGGTATGATTGCAAATGAGATTACGATCTAACAAAGTTCACATAAAGTGGATGTAAGCAATTACAGACAACCATTTGACCCTCAACAATTACAAACTATATATTTCTTTGAGAACAAGAACAAGAAATACTCGACTTACAGTTCAAAACGAAATGACAATAATTGATATCTCTATGCATAAAGACATATATTCCAAGATATAAATCAACCAATTGCAACAACGATTATAATCATCAATTAAATATACAGTTTAACTAGAAAAATTAAAAAAATAACTATTGATACTCTCTAGTTGTCACATCTCCCTAAAAAAAATCTTAAGGAAAAATCCGGAATTGTTTTTAGAAAAAAAGAAAGTTTTAACTTATATCTACAGTAGTTAACCGCAATAAACACACTCTAAGTATTTTTTAGGTTAATAGTGCCGACTGTAGTATTGAACATAATATAAGTTTCAAGAAAAAAAAATATTACCATTGCAACAAATATTTTGATTTACTTTTACAAACTGCAAATTGAACGGAAAGTTGTTTCATTTGCACTCAAACAACATAGTTTTATATCTTTTGTAACTTATTCATGTAATTTGAGAAAGGTTAATACTTTTACTTACTGCATATGCTGCACTGTTTAAGTATATCTGGTTAACGTCTGCAAAGATTCAAATAATTAAATAATAATTTATACAAATTCAAAGTAATATTACAGTAATGACCGTTCAGGTTAATCCATGGATACGTTATGCCACGCCACTTTAAGTAATAGTAAAAGTTCAATGATAAGTTAATATTGATATTAAAAGGCCTCCGAACAAAAAGGGGTGTTCAGATCCTCGAGCCCGAATTATTTTGAAAAAGCACTTGCAGAAACCTAATTCCCCTGAACTGGACGAGTCTAAATATGTTAAACTTAAATGATAGTTAAACAGTACTCAGACTGATATATACAATTAACAGTTACCAAATTGAAATGAAAACGGACCAATTTAATGGCATTACATCATATACTTATTTCTTTATGATAAAAAAAAATTAGCATCTAAATAACACCAAATGATAGTTTTACAAAATTAGGGGGTAAATTTATATTTTTTAGCCAACTTTTCAAAATGACGATTTCTTATTTAATAAATCAGCAATCAAAACCCCCGTACAGAACTCATTTATAACTGACCAATGAATATTATGTCCAACAACTTCATTCTATATATACTTGATGTTTTTGATCTGTCAGTAATCATGAAATAGAATCGTAAAGATCAGACCTTAGAAAACAGTAAGTAAACCTTTCCAACAATTAGCTTTTTAAACAGCTTGTTTAAGAACTTTTAATCGGACAGTCCTAGTGTAGGATTTAATAATGTCCCCAATGAAATAGTGTCCACCGAACATTATTTCCTAGTAAATACGGTCCCGGGACAATATTTACTTATTTATATAATTATATGTGTCCTGGACACATTTTTCTATGAAAAACTGTCCTCGGGTATGAAAAAGTGTCCATGAAAGTGGACATAATTCAATACTATACTTCAGTGTTAAGATGTCCACCTGGACATTTTTCCACAGGACATTTTTGTCCTCATGGACTTTTTTTTATATATTTGATTAAATAACATTCATTGCTAAGTTATATTACTAAATGTATTCTAATCTATACTTGCTAATTTTTAATACACTAATTTTGTTACTTTGACAAGAATTACTTAAGTTATCTCATTGGCATTCATACCATGATGATGTTCTTAAATTTAGATTATTATAATATATATATATACAATTGTTCAAAATGAAATAAGTAACAGATGTAGGTAAACAAAATAATTTCATTTTCTAAACTTATATAGTTATAAATTTCTCTGCATTCCTTTCCATCCATTTCTTATTTTGTTTATATTAATCAATTTCTTATTAAACCTTCTTATTTTATTAAAATGCAAGCATAATAAAACATTATAATGACCATTGTATTACTTACCTTGGAGGACACAATTTGTTAATAATAGGTAGGATTTAATAATGTCTACCATGAAATAATGTCCTCTATTTCATAACATTCTTTAGTCAAGTGGACACTATTTCATAGATATTGCTATGACAATCTGTCCACTTAGGGGACAATAATCCATGGCAATTCTAGGAAATAGTGGCTGGCCATGAGAACACAATTTCCCAGGACACTATTTTGCCTTACACTAGATGCATAAGTTCCTTCACAATATTCATCCGGCAAATGTTCCTTTTGTTTCTGATTTGGTAAATTTCCTACATTAAGATACATACGAATGCAAAATAATTAGTTTTGTCTATTCAGTCCATTTAATTAATAGATCTTGCTTTATTTGTGTGTTTTTTTTTTAAATAAAAACTATGCATGCACACTTCAATGAATAAAACCGTATTGAACTAGGTGTCACTGTCCCGATCAAAACGTGTTGGGTGAGATATTTTCGCAAGTTCAATATATCATATGAAAACAAACGCTTTAATTTTATTCCGTTATTCCCTTTTCGTATCTAAATGAAGCAAAAACACCTGAAAAAAACTTTTATCTTTCTTAGTTAAAAAAATCATATGCTATAAATCGTATTTAAACATTAAATAAGAACAATAGTAAAAAAAATATCTAAACTTTTGAATAAGCAGTCATTTATGTGATAAACTGAAGAGACCCCCCCCCCCCCCAAAAAAAAAAAGAAAGAAAAGAAAACAACATAAAAATTTAAATGAAAATTGTAAATTATAGCATTTTACAAGATCTTGTCTTTGTGTGCCAAGAACTAGTACTGTAACAGAGATATTAATCAAATTGATTGATTGTTGTTTGCTTTAAGTCCAGTATAATACATAAATTTTAAATACAATAGATAGGTCGTACAATAGGTGCAAGAGTTTTTAATTTGATTCATAAAATCTACCCTGAAGTCGATCATCCATGTTTACGTGTAGTTTACAATATCATTTCACGCATCCAATTTAGGTTAGATACTTTTAGCTCGCTTTAGTAACTGTGAGAATTCTGTGAAACTGTATTGTGTATTGTACTTTAGTTTTGGTATGATATTCTGTACTACCGATCACTACTGCTCTCCTGGTTGGTCTCGTGTTGGGGCGTTCGCCTCGAGAGCGGGAGGTCATTAAATTTGGTCGAATCCCGAACGGGTCAAACAAAGACGTTAATTAAATTGGTATTCTATTTCAACGCTTAACAAGTGGCATCATAAAGTAAGAGCACAGACTGGCCGGCTTAGCGTCGGAAATGTGTCCTGGTCGGGTGACTTTTCTTCCTGCGAACTAATATCTTGTGAACTTACACGATAAAAAAGACTCAGCTTGTCTGTCTAGTAGAAAACGGGGTTAATGCTCTTATTAGTTTTCACGTAATCGTCCTAAATATTAATTGTATTCGCCGCTGGTCGTCATCCATTATCATTATTTATTTTACCATTATATTATATAGTGAAGTGTTTTTCTTTTGCTAGTATATTTTATATTAAAACTTCTTAAATTTTCACTAATCAAAATTAAAAAATGGCAGGTGAATTTTTTCTAACACTTGTGATTGTTGGGATTATTATCTTTCACGGTAAATAATAGTAAATCAAATGTGCCTTTTCGGATATATAATATTTGACGGAAAATATTGAATTAACTCCGTATAACTATTATTTAGTCATGGGTCGGTTTTGAGTTTATTATTCTGTATACGGAATGTTCTATAAAAAAAGACCGAATGTTGACTCTAAAAATTTTTAAATATCTGTGTCTTTGGGTTGCTGTCGCATTAATGTAAACTTTAATCTCCTTTTATTCAAAACCAAGATTTGCTTGGGTATAGAAATATTTACATCTCTAGACCTCTCCCGTTCCACAGTATACCCTTGCTAAATGGGTGCGTTCGTTTGGCTTATTGGTTATATAAATACGCAGCTTTGTCCGATCAAAATATAATAGGAATGTATATCAGATGCCTGGTGCAGTGAGAATCCCACGCTATCTTTACCTTAGAAAAAAAACATAAGAGGGAAAGACGATATACACACGAGTTGAATGATTGAAATGTGTAAACAACAAGAAAAGTCAGCTTAATCTTTTTAAATAATTATAAGTCGCATGGCTGATTTTAACAACATTTTTGTGACTTTTGCTTGAACAATATTATAGTTAAGTTAGTAGATAAAAAAATATAACAAGACCGATCAGCAAGACAATATAAAAGAAAAAATGAAACGCTCAAAATTAGTTGAATCTTTTATATAAATTGTTGTCAACCTTTTTTTATAATTTTTTCCCCCTTTTATGACAACTATTATACCAGTCTGAGATATAAATAAACTTCAAACAGCAAATGTTGTCACCTATAGACGAGTGAGCCGTCATTGTATGCTTCAATATATGAGTTATTGCCACTCAATGAAGATTGTTTTTCTGATGTAGTCCCTCCCCTGTTAGTTTTGCTGGAAATTATACAATGTAACCCCTGATGTGTACTACGACAACGTTTTTTTAATATTAAAAAAAAGAGTAAATGCAAACAGAAAAATGATGGAAGAAAGCTAAGATTTACGCATAAAAATTCAAATGTAAATAAAAATGAAATATATATGAACTCGTAATTTATAAAGCCCTCCTTTCTTTTTTTCTTCACGATAGACGAATGTCATATACAAAACGTCATGAATTTACAAACAATAACGACCACTTTAAGTAAATGAGATATGGACTTTTTTATAAATTAATTCCTATTGCAGCCAACATCTCCCGGTTCGGGACAGGTTATTTATTTCCACAAAATACCGCCTGATTATTGATCGAAGATATTTAAGCAACCAAAACCACTTTGAATCAAACAAATTCTTGAAATGGTAAATTAAGGTATTTTGCTGGGTGTTTTTCCCAATCCTATTTCGGACCCCCTGATTTTAAGAGGGCGTATCTAATTAGTCATGCCCCATTAACTTTTATTGAATTGAACCTCAACTTAAAGACCTAAATCGGGTAAATAAGTTCGAGGTACAATAAGTAGACAATAGAAATCCTTTGTGAAATAAGATCGTCCCAGGTATCTTAGAAAATAAATTTGCGTTGAATAACAATGAAAAATGCACGAGCAGGTTTGTAACAACATGAACAACTATTATAACTGCAATGCTCACAAAGGTATTTAAGTAGGTTGAGATCTTACAAAAGGTTGAAATCTTTATTGTATATTACAAAATGTGTATGTTTTTAATAGCCTTATCGTTCTATGCACTAATGGCAAAATGAAGTTCTATCTGCCAGGTGTTGCAAGTTCAATGACACATAAATGCAGCAAACTTACCTTCTTTTATTCCGGTGTCTACAATTTCGTACAGACTGTTGACTGGTTTAACATCTTGCTGTGCTGTACTCAGTAGCTGAAGAGGAAAATCATATTACTTTTTTGAAACTTGTAAAGGTTTGGCAGCATTCAGATACAATTTCTGTTTTTATTTTCATCATGTAGTATAGTTTTAATATTGAATGCATCTTCTAGTTTAACGCATGGTTTCAATACACCTTTAGTTGGGGGACCGTTTCACATAGATGATAATAATACATACATGTAATAACCAGCAATAGTGTTGTGATCTTGTTCATCGCTCAACAATTGGACGATGACTTGTACTATCAGTGTCAAACATTGTAAGGTTTGGTTAATTTTGTTTTATCATAAATAAATGAGGTTATTACTATATTCGAAAAATATATAAAGAAATTAATTAATTCATTTCAAATCGTTTCACTTTACTCTTTTATTCACTAAAAGTGTTCCTATTGAAGGGTTAAAGCAAACATGTGAAGTCTAGAATTGATGAACAGAGCGGTCTCTTATTTGAATATACTTTAATGTTGTCTAATTAAACGAATATATACAGTACCAAAATGTCAACATACCTTAAATTCAGACTGAAGACTTTGTTGAAATATTGTTTTATTCCGAAAACGTTTTGTCAAGTCTGACATGTTATACATTTTAACCAAGTTAGAGCCAACAATATAAGGCTGCTAATGAAAGAAGTAAAAATTATTCAGCATTAACGGTAATAATACAAAAAGGTGTTTACCTTTCAGGAGCAAGATATATATCAATTCAAATGTTTTATGTCATTGTTTTATATATAGGTTAATGTTCTTTTATGAGTTTTCCTTTTAAGATTGTCTTCATAAATATTCAGACATCAAAATCAAATATTTTTTTCTAATATTTCTAGAACCTTTTCGTCCAATAAAAACACCGTATTCTATGTTTTATTTAACATTGTTATGATGTTCTTTTGAAATTGTACTTCACAAATGGACATAACACTTAATAAAGCAAACTGCCTTCCAAACTTGTATCTGGATCTTCACCAGAAATGATCAAAAACTTCAATTTGAATCTTTTTATAGTGAACGTTTAAGACTGAAACTGAAATACTAAATCACTTGAAACAAATGCACAGCATAATATCATAGGGTGATGTTTTCGTAATGATAAAATAAATTCCAAGACAAATATAACATACAATATTGGATATATTGAAAAATAACAATTTAAATGATTAGGCGATATGATAGCTATAAAGAGCCCGGTACGTCCCGCTCTTTTCTAGTTTTTGAGCTTTGTCCAACCGAGGTAAAACATTTTCTATCTTTGTGGTAATATTGTATGTTTACTTTACAGAACCGTTTAAAACATACATTTGGAAACCAAGGATTAATAAAAACATGAGGTAGTAGTACTTGGTTTCGGAGATATTTCTAAATCAATGGAACGTGTTAGATAATGTTAATATTTTTCATATCAGAAACGAACTAGTTGGCTCATGATACCTTCTGTAAAACCAACTAGTGAGTGGTATCAAATTAATACTAGAAATCCGAAAGTCTTCAATATCACCAGAGTTCACCCGGTTGTTTTAATTGAGTTTCGTGTTGCTCATTGTTAGGTTTTCGGTAAGTTTTCGTTTTATTTATTTGAATACCTTTTAAAGCAAGAAACTGCACAAAATTCACTCACGTTTCCTGTTTCCGATTCCTCCATATCTATAATGTTTTCATGGTTATGGTAAACCCTAGTTTCTCCATAAATGTGAGGTTTACCTGAAAATCAAACAATAACCCCATTATAACATTTTGTATCCTAATTAACTATTATATTTCGTTAAAATTGACATTAACCAAAAATAAGTTCATTTTGAACTTAGGTAATTTTTATAATAGATACGGGGTTTTTTATTCAGCCATTTGCTTTTGCTTGTTTAATTTTAAATATCAATTTCAAAGTAAAAAAAGGTGAAATTTGAAATTTAAATTCTAATGCTAGTATGCGTGAACGTCACATGAGAAGGTGAAAGGTACAGTTGCAAAATAGAAATAACATGAAACAAAAACCCAAAGAAAGACAAAGGAAATAGTGAAGTATTTTTTAAGACTTGGTCCTTAACGGTATAAAATTTCTAGTCTTTTTTTAATTTGATAGTCATTATTAAAACATTGGTATCAACACGAACAAAAATTTAATGTGCGATACAAAAGGTATGTTCCTATATAAAAGAATAATATACAATGAACAAATCTCACCAAAAATAAACAAGGATTATAGTTTTGTACACAAAACGAGCTTTTCTTTTCTGTAACGCTTGAATTATGGTGTTATGTAAAGTACCAATTAAATACCTAACAGTCAGTCATCACATTAATTTGAAAATTTATCACCCAACTGATAACACAAACTAGTAGCTATTAATACTTTCCCTGATATTTTGATCAAGATAATTGACACAAATAAGTGTAAAAGATGGGTTTTTCGTCCGATAAGTGACGTTCTTGATAAACCATTTACAACCAAGTCCCCAAACTAGGATTGTTAAGTTGTCCGACTGAGTTCACTAGTATTGTTGAAAAGGATAATAAGTGTAGACTTGTTATCTTATTTTTATCTTTTTGCAAAATGAAAATATACATTTGGTCCTTCAACTAATTAAAAAAACAGAGGCCAAAAAAAAAAAGAGTCAAACGATGCTTCAGGATTGTTAAAACTCACAAGTTGAACCTAAACTGACAACGACATTAACAAAAGATAAACACCGGTATACATAACACATAATAGATGACTAGAGACTGACCAAAACAAATCCCATCAAATCGCAATAAAATTGAATGTATGAATATATTTTTATCTTCTGATCAAACATCGCGATTTCTCCCTATTTACCTTTCGTCATATCTGTTATTTCATAAGATGGCTCTTTTTGTGGGTTTTCACACTTCCTAAAAAAATAAAACAATTTGTCTCAGTTTTCAGTGCTGTAGAAAATGTTTTAAATACATTCAGCATTATTCGTTAATTGTTATCATCAATCTTATCAAAACATTGGTTTTTGAAAATCAAACAATCAGTTGATCAAATTTCTTCGGTGTCACTCTTACAGGTCTCCTTCAAATGACCGATACTTGATCACGTATAATTACTTACTAAATTTAACCTTATGCAGAGCAAATATCAATGTTTACAAAATTATTTTTAGGATTGTTGTTTTGTTTTGTATGTTAATTTAACGATCATATTTTATAAATTTTTCTTTCCGCAGTTGCTTTTGTGCTAATCAATTAACTGGGTTAACATTAAAGTTAAAAGACAACGATATTGTCAAATTTAATGCAGGGCTGTTCAATAAAGACCTTTTCCTACAAAGTACACTTTAAAAAGGTAAAAGACACACGAGTAAAACAAACTGGAAATGTCATGACAAAACCAAATAAACGATCAACAGTCAAAATCAGTATACGAGACACAATATAGAATGCAAAAGACTGAGCAACACTAATTCATCAAAACTAGTGGTGATCTCAAAACCTCTGGAAAAGGTGAACAAAGTCTTTTTTTCAAATATGACACCTGTGGTGGTCACACTCGGGAAAAAGAGATTGTGAATAAGATAATTGTTACATAATCTATTGTTACCTGTGAAACATATATACTGATACGCTGTATAATTTTAAATGTATAATTTCATCTTCTCCACTTGGAACACGTGATTTAATAACCGTTTGTTAGCAGCAATACTATATCAAGAAACTATGATAGGAAGTGAAAGCTGTGGAAAATCTCATAAATTGTGAGATACACCCATTGCTGGCGCTACTATAATATTGCTACAAAGAAATGGACAGTTCACAATTGGGAAGCAAAATTCATCTCATGTGATGCACAGTTTTGTTTTCAACCGTCCCATATTTTAAAATTAGATATTAGTCAAACCATGAGACAGACTAAAATGCATCTGTTGCTTCCAAACTACTGTAAAACTACCTATTCTAGAGGTGGAGCGAATTAGTTGTGAATAGTTAACAGTCCTTTGAGAGTATATATAATGTAGCACTCTTTTATCTTGCAACAGTATTAAAACTTTTGAATAATCATCACTTTACACGAGTTTGTCCCTTTATAAACGTCAAGACTGATTGAAATAACTGTTAGAACTTAGTTTCATATACCGAATGGGGGAGTGATAACTTGTGCTTTGTTAAAAAGACCACTGATTTGAACAGAACATTTCTTCTTAACCTGACATTATCAAGATGCTTGATTTCTTGATAGATAACATATTTAGAGTGGAATGTTTGGCAGGCATGTTTCCACACACAATTGGCATTCATATGGGAACAAACTGTGTTCCTCTGATGCCGACTTTTCCTTTATTCATATGAGGGTGTATTCATACTAGAACTTCATATGAGGAACGAAATGCAGGATCCTTAAACTTCACTCTCCGCTATAAAGATAATGTTCTATCACTAAATAATAAAAAATTTGAGGAGTATGTTGAAAGCATCTATCCCATTGAACTGAGATGAGGATACAACAGGAAGAGTGAAATTGGCTTCACATCTTGACTTACTTCTAAAAATTGTCTACGAGTTTCGGTTAAAAACTTAAATTGACGGCAAAAAAGATGATTTTAGCTTCCCAATGGTTAATTTTCCATTCCTATGCCGAGACATTCAACTTCTCCTGCAAACGGCGTAAATATATCCAAGTTGATACAATATTCAAGAGTTTGTATTTCCTATCATGATTTTCTTTGTACGGGTTGCTGCTCTCAATAAAGCTATTAAACCAAAAGTTTTAAGAGTTGAAACTGGGATTGTACTTAAATGAACTAAACGATAGGTGCCATATGTGAAGCAAGATCTGCTTATCCTTCTGTAGCATCGCACTTGAGATCACCCCCAATTTTTGGGGGTGTTTGTGCTGCTCATGCTTTAGTTTTTGTGCATTTTGTCAATAAATGTGTATTCAGGTAACATAAATCTTTGAATTAAATTCATTAGATTTTATAAATTAAGACAAAATTTTAGAACGTTTTATGCTTATTTTATTTGCTTGCTTTACAAAAATTCACCTATTTTAAAAAAATTCACTCCGATAAAGAAATCTTTTTTTCTGTTTTCAGATATATTTCTTTCCGCCAAAGTTGTAGGCAAAATTATTCCAAAATCTGTGACATAGCCTATTTACTGTTCCTTGAATTGGTTTATCGTATTCCCTCAAAACTAATGCTTTTGATTTATTTAAAAGAAAATATATCATTCTTAGCAATCAAATGATTTTTTTTTTATTTAGAATAAAACTATTACTTGATTGTCTGTGCATACTTCTATTGCAGATGAAAACAAACCTCTTTGCAAAGATAACCGCAAGTAGTATAAGTACAAGAATAATTACACTAGTGACCGTTCCGACTGCTATTTGTGTTGTTTGAGAATGTTGTTGTTCTGGTTCTGTAAATAAAAACATATTCAACATCATTATTCTTTAAAAATGTTGGCACCTGTCCCAAGTCAGGTTTCTGATGTACAAATGTACAGTAGCCGTCGTCTCGTTTTTATATAGATTAGACCGTTGGTTTTCCCATTTGATTGGTTTTACATAAGTAAAGGTAATTTTTGGAAACCTTTATAGCTTGCTGTTCGGTGTGAACCAAGGCTCTGTGTTGAAGACCGTACCTTGACCTATACTGGTTTATTTTTATAAATTGTTATTTGGATGGAGAGTTGTCTCATTGGCACTCATACCACATCTTGCTATATCAATATATGTATTTACCAAACTCTCAAAAAAATATAACGTAGCTATATAGAATCACACCTGGCATTCATTTTTACCCCAAAAACATTATTTTGATAAAAGTATTTGGTAGAGTGAAAATGTTTTGATCAGGCTTAAACTAATGCATAAAATATGCAGGTGACTGCGGGAGGCAATAATTATATTGCATCCAAAAAATGTGTCGGCAGCTTGAATTTCAAAGGATGTAGTCCACATACTTCCAAGTAACATGTGAAAGCGGTACTTTTTTGGTCACTATTTATGTGTTGCTTCTAAATGAGAATTGTAACACTTTATAGTGACTGAACAGGTTAAACAAATACTTCTCAAGAAACAGAAAAAGAAGGCAACTTGGAACAGCACCAGTCATGCCAGTATATATATGAATAAAAACTCAGATCAGAATAGCATGGACAATATGTTATTTATATGTCCTTGTGAATATATAGTGAGGAAATTTATCAATAATTCTGCACATAAAGTGTTTTGTTCATTTTCTGTTAAAATTGTCACACAATCAGTGAAACATTCGAAAAGGCTAAACTATTTTTTTATTACTGAAAGTTTCAAATAATGACAAGTGTTTTTAACCAAATAAGTCTTGTTTCTGTGAGAAAAAAATCATGTGCAATTTTGGGAATTAAAGGGAAAGAAGAACTTTTTGCGGCGCATATGCACATGTCAATCTTGTGAATATACTTACCAAATATATTTTCTTTATCATGATACTGACGTCGACATTATTAAGGAGTACACAACGTAGGAAAAAACTAAAATTACAGGTAAAATAATTAAAACACCCTATTTTGTGTGCATCTCCTGCCAAATTAGTATCTGTTGCATCTATATATACTAGATGAGTAATAATCAATGTAAATATGGTTAGTTTTTGAAGAAAAAGCCAAACTTTTGTTTGTAAAAAAAAAACCCACCCACAATGATAATGAACCATAACCCCAAAATCAATTCTGATCTCCCTTTTGTGTATTGAACCTGCTTGTACAATTTCATAGAGATCCATTCACTTATACTAAAGTTATTGTCTGGAAACCACATGTGTATTCTTGAAAACAACTACGACATGGTTAAGCATTACTCGAAAGCAAATTTTTGACATGCTTGTATTTCCCATTTCCATTCTCAATTTTATTTTGCTGTCATATAAAAACTTGAAAAGTAAGCTAACAAAATATATATGCAAGAAATGACATAAAACTGACTCTGAATTAGTACATGAAATCGATGTAGAACCCAAAAACTGAAGTTGATCAGGAATAAGAATGTTTTTTTGTTCGAGTCAGATTTTTTTTCTCACAGAAACACCGAAGCCCTTCAGTGCTATCAATTTAAATTATTTAGTCAAAATTTAACACTAGTATTAAGGTTCATCATAACAAATTGGCAAATACGGCCGTGTTTTTGCCTAAAAATACTACTGTGTACAGACTTTAAATGTTTTAAGATATATAAAAGTTAAATTAATTTTGCATATCTGAAAGATAAAATCATTTTTTGGTGAAGATCTTGATTCAAAATATATCCCTAAACATTTTCCATCTGAACTTTAAATATTTTTTTATTTTAGACAAAAACTATGTTAATGTAGCCTAGGACATTCGTCCTGAACATGCATGAAATGTCACTAGACGTTAAGCAACCAACAACCAATTAATATATAGGACATTGACTTGGTATAAAGCTGGCATTCAAGGTCGATGTATAATCGAAAGTCACTGTAAAGGCATCAATTGTCGAAATTCACATCTAATGCAGTGATGATATTCGTACCTCTAACGTTATTAACACCACGTTGTCGAAACAATTTCTAGTAGACAGTTGTCAGTTCAAAAAGATGGCATCAGCGTATACGTAGTAGCCAGTATTTTTCACTGGTATGAATATATATACGGATATTATTTACTCAAATTTGGTTTTAGAATTAAGAAACAGGAACGCGTAAAATTGATTCCTTGTCGTCCGAGTTCTGCATTGCTGTTGAATATGTTGTCTTATTTGTTTTTATCGACACTTTCACGTTCTTATAAGCTTTTTATGTTAATACGTTTTATATCCCTATATGGATGAATGGTTTCACACTAATCATTTGTTAGGCCCTTTATAACTTGCTCTTCAGTGTAAACAAAGGCTCCGTGTTTAACCGTACATTGATCTATAATGGTTTACTTTTAAAAATTGTGATTTGGATGGAGAGTTGTTTAATCGGCACTTATGTCACATCTTCATATATCCATCTGTTTAAACTAAATACATATTAGTGGTCGAAATGCGCAAATAACATTGTACAATTTATACTGTTTATTTGTGTTGCCTACCACTAGATCGATAACTATGATGGTGGACTGTGTTTCGAAGACAAATTTAAGAAGTCCAAATCACTACATTTATACGTCTTATCACAAATTCTTTTCGAGGAGTTGCAGCTCAATGATCTTTCCACTAGTTGAAATAATTGTTTATGTAATTTGAAATACTCTTAGATCGGCACTTTGTATCTTATGCTTTGTATGTTATATGTTCAAGATAGGCACTGTGTGTTTTGTAATTATATGTGCCTTGTGTTTGAGTTCAATTTGATTAAATATTTATGGTCAGTTTTAAATGGTTTTATTACTGTTTGTTCTTATGTGATGTACCATCACTGTTCCAGCATTTGTTATGTGCTTGGCCAAGATACGATATGCATTTTGCTCATTGATGAACACTGTAAGATGACCTTTAATTGATAACATGTACGTCATTTAAGACTTTGTTGAAAGCTGTCTAATTGACATTCATGTCACATCTTCATATTCAAATAATCGTCACATACGACAGTCAATATGTATTTTTAAAACAGTTTTAAAACTGAGAATGGGTAAATTTGAAGAAAAAAAATTTAGTTAATTTCAAAACTGAAGTTGTTTTTTTCCTAAATATTGTATGGTAATTATATAACAATTGGATTGTTTAATTATATCACAAAGAGACCCAAAGATATCAGACGTAAATCCGGCTATCTTCCGAATATAGCTAATAAATTTTATCTGAAACAGCAACCGATGTAACATTTAAGACAGTTAACTAA
Source organism: Mytilus edulis (assembly GCF_963676685.1). Classification (NCBI taxonomy): domain Eukaryota; kingdom Metazoa; phylum Mollusca; class Bivalvia; order Mytilida; family Mytilidae; genus Mytilus; species Mytilus edulis. The sequence goes on from NC_092350.1 coordinate 13,079,685, forward strand.
TAACTTAAATTTCTTATCAATATGTTTTACGGTTTCGAATATATTGGCCACACGTACATGTATCAATGCAGAGACATTAATTCTTGATAATGCACAATGGTGTAGTTGAATTGATACCATTAACGTAATGTGTAATCCGCTAGTATATTAGACAAAAATAATAACATACAACAGGCAAAATATAAATAAATACATAAGTTCAAAAGCAAATTGGGACTGAAAAAATGTAAAGTGCTAAATGATATACAGGTTTTAGGTTGCTATACTTAAAGCGTTCTTTGACTGGTATTACATCTTGTTTGGAAATCCAAATCAATTGCACTTTCAATAAATTAATATATTTTTCTTTTCCACCGACACACTTGTTGAAGATTCAGTAAAATTCGTCATAACGTTGTCATTAATACATTTCAGTAAATAGAAACTAATCAGTCATATTTACCTGCACAATATGACAGTGTACATGACCTGTTTACGTATTCGTCTCCGCCACATAAAAGTCCACCATGTTGCGGTAAAGGATTGTTACAATAACGTCTTCTACTTTGTTCACCCCTTCCACATGTACCGTTACAAGTTTCCCAAGAGTCCCAAATCGACCAACCTCCATCAACTGAATGCATGTAGGTATGAAAAATTTATTTTAGGAAAAAATGGTAATTTTTAAATACAAATGTGTGTACAATCCAGAAAATGAATGAGGTAAAACCATCATTCAAGTTATTTATTAAAAAAAACCTATCAATTGTAACTGTTGCATATGGTTTCTTATACAAAGTACATTATTTTTTAACGTATTTCCTTCTTAATGAAAGCCTAAGTGGTATAGCTTAGCTACAGTAATAGCACATTTTACTGCAATTGGCAGATATCAAACCTCAATCTATATTTTATGAAATCGTTATGAACCTACATATACTTGTTTTTAATTGCTTGATTTTCTGTGCTTTATTTTTACCAAAAAAGCTTCTTTTATTTCTGTAAAACTTAGCAAAAGTTATATTCTTAGACAAGGACCACTTTAATCTTAATTTGTTTACCCTTATGTTACACGTGTAAAGCACAATCGTAAACAAAATGACTTTTCAAGTTGTTGAGGACCGTACGGTAACTTATATATAGCTACCAAAATATACGACATCTGGTATTTGGTCGATATGTATCGCATTTGAAATTATTTTATTGAAAAAATTCCTAATGTGTTTATTTAGAATTCGAAATTCGAAATTAAAAGATATTTAACTTAAGAATACAAATTCGAAATTCGAAATTAAAAGATATTTAACTTAATAATACAAATTCGAAATTCGAAATTAAAAGGTATTTAACTTAATAATACAAATTCGAAATTTGAAATTTGAAAAAAGTCGATCATATGACACATTAAAAATAGACTAGGCAATGATTGTTTAGCTTAATAAACTTAATAACTCATTAGCAATAGAAACTGGTAGGTGTGCAATACAAAATATACCCTCTAATAAGAGATTTTGTAAATTTTGCACAAGAAAATTGAAAATGAGATACATTTCTTGATTGAATGTCCTCAATATAACAAAATTTGATCTAAACATAAAATCATTGATATTAATTTAAATAATATGGATGAAAATTTTACCAAAATGTTAAATCCTATGTCTGAAAAGGAACTAAAATCTATTTGTATGTATATTGAAGAAGCTCTTGATTTGAGAGACCACCATACTGTTTCATACGACTGATAACTTTATAGTAGTTCATGCATATACACATAAATCTTATATAGGTTATTGTGTGTTTTAAGTAAAATTATGAAAATTTTTAATAATGCTGATGTATAAGTTTATGGTATCAATCTGAGTTTCGAATGTAATGTTATTCATAGAATATACTTAGAATGTTATGGTATCCATAGAATTTACTTAAAACTTGTTGTTACATGCATCTTTATTTCATTTATATGTTGTTTTATATTATAATTGTCTGTATTTGGATCACGTCTCTCTTGTGCTCTTTCAAATAAAACATTTAATTGAATTGAATTAATGAAAATATAATTATTACATTACCAGCACAAGGAGATAATATACACGACATATGCTCAAATTCGTTTTCCGGACAATTAGCACCACCGTTTTGCGATGAAGGATTATTACAAAAGCGTGTTCTTCTTTGATCTCCATTTCCACAGGTAACTGTACAACTTTCCCAAAGATTCCAAGGTGACCAATTTCCATTAACTGCTGAAATTGGGGATTGCAGATGACAAAAATGTAATTTCATAGAAAACGTATATTTGCTAAAAAGATGGTATTAGTCTCAATGTAAAAATAAGCAAATGTCATTTAGAAAAGGGAGGCCATACATTTTGTAAAAAGTAATATCACAAAAATACAAACCTCCAAGGAATATTCAAAATGGAAAATCTCTAATCAAATCGCAAAATCACAAGCTCAAACACATCAAGGAAATTAATAACAACTGTCAAATTCCTGACTCTGAACAGGCATTTCCTTAAGTAGAAATGGTGGATTAAACCTGGTTTTATAACTATCTTAACCTCTCATTTGTCTGGCAGTAGCATACAATCTAATTATATTGACTTACCCCCTGTCCATCAACTTTATGCTCAGACACTGGTGACGTTTTACGTCTGAGGAAGAGCTGCAATCTTTAGTATCGCGAATAAGTTGGGAAATGTATATCCAATATGCAGGTGAAGTTGGTATATTGCTACTACGGTGGGGGAAATCGATAATATCACAATTAAAATGGTCTTGTTTGTCATTGATTCTGAGACTGAGATGATCGTATATGTCAAATTCGAGGTAAAAGTCTAAACATGAGGCTGAGGAAGCCATGTATGCTGTTTCTTTGATATCTAGTTCTGGAGAATATATTTATCGAACCCTATCAGTAAGGTTTGGATTGTTAATGGGAAAAATATCATCAATATAAATGAAAGTGAAGTAAAACAACCTAGCTGCTTTGATCTTCCTGTTTTTGACAAGTGTCTGAAGGAATTCCGATTAATATCAAAAGAAGAACTGGTGAACAAAGAGAGGCACACAGTTCGTTTTTATAGGAATTTCTTGTTGAAAAAGTCTACCGCCAAATAAAACAAATATGTTATAAATAAGAAACCCCACCATACTGATCACTTGTGCCTCTGTGCAGTATGTGTAACATTTTGTTCACTATCAAAAAATATGTCGTATGGTATCACAAAGTAAAAAAATTATAACGTATATTACCATTTTTATGTTGAAAAACATTGTGGATTATTTATTTTAGACGATTTTTCAATTTCACAGGGGGAAATGGTGGTATACAGCGTTAGAAAAAACACAAGTTTTGGTAGAACTAATTTCAATAAAAACTCGAGATTTAAAAGTATCCAGAAGTACTTAAGAATTTAACCACATATGGTTTACGCGATTAAACAGTTTCACAGTATTTCTGAAGACCCTCTTTCACTGAGGACAGAATTTTTTGTTAATCTTATAAATAATTATTCAGTTGAACACGCAGATGAGTCGGCAATGTAACATTGTTTGTACGGAATTTTGTTTTAAAAACCAAGTTGCTAATCGTCAGCCCCTATGAAGTTAATTATTTAGAATCAAACTCTGGAAGGACATTGCATTTTGCATTTAAATCAGAGTAAATCATGTTCTTATAGAACTGAGAAAAATACATTCTGATAGGAGGAGATAAAAATCATTCCTTTACTAATTGTTACCATTTCCCTTCGGTTATAGAAAGAGCTCAAACAATTAAAAATGTACCCCTGCCCTTTACCTTACTAGATGTAATGTATGAAATACAGAATTTTCCACAAACTCTTATTTCAAAACTTGTTATCCAGTTCAGTGTCCAGGTGTCAACTCTAAAACTTCCACACCCATATCATGAAGCAAGGGTCGACGACGCTATGAATAAGTAACACCGTTCTATTTCGTCGCATTCCTGGATAGAAGGATAACAAATGTGCCATGTATACCTTAATCCGTTAAGATCTCACACCAACTTAAAGTGGTACCTAACACTACAGGGAGATAACTCTGTAATATCAGCTTAACGTTTTAATTGCGTTGTGTTGTTAAGGAAATATTAAGCTTCTAAATGATCAAAATTAAAGTTTGTCAAACTGCTATATAACCAGTGTAATTTTTCTGATAAAACGGTTGGTTCAAATTTTTTTTAAATTTTATATTTTTGTCAAAGGGTCAAAGTAAATACTTTGACAAAATTTCAAGAAAATTAAACGAGCCAAATTAATTTTAGTTAAAGTGTTGGGTACCATCTTAAACATGCAGTTTAGGGTATTTGCTACTCTTTTTTAAAATAACAAACTTCTTAAAAGACCGTTATAATATGATAGTACATTTATAATGGAGCTTTTAAAAAATAAAAAAAATGATGGTTCCGTGTGCTTGTTTTTGAGATGTAAGCCGTTTAAATTTAGCGGGATATGTTTCTCTCCAGATTTTTCATACAATTAACAAAGACAGGATTTTCTTACAAAAAACATTAAAAAACAACAAAGATTTGATCAAATTTTCGAATTTTACTCTAAAACTATATGCAATAATATTATAAAAAGCAAAATAAGGACTAAATGGAGAAATTATTTTATGAGTACTAAATGGATAAAACCAGTGGATTCCGAATATCTGACAAAAATTCAACAACATGAGGAGAAAACATCCTTAATCCAACATTCCATAAAATTGAAAAAGGAAATGGGGAATGTGTCAGAGCGACAACAACCCGACCATAGAGCAGACAACAGCCGAAGGCTATGGAACGCCGGAACTGTTTTATAGTGTAAATATTTAATGTATTTTGTCGCTTTGCATTTACGTCCTGTCATTTCTTCGTTAGGTTATATGCATATGTCTATATTTCCTGACACTGCATCCCTGTGTTATGTCAAATTAATTAATCATTTGGTCAAACAATTGTATGATATGTCATTGCTAACTGTTGGTGTGTGCAATAGGCATAACATTATGCTGTAACTACGATATAGTCTGTGAACACCTCCAAATTTTATGATCAACCACCTTTACATTCTTTCATATTTTCTTTATTTCGTGTCTATTCGTCCTGTACGTAAGTCAGTTAGTAATTGCGTCCTGTCTGAAATGTGATTGTTATGTCAAATGTTCTAAACGGTTTGTTTTGATACATCTTTGTTGTATTAAAACCTCACGAGATTATATTCTAACGGCTTTATGTTGTGTTGATACATATGTATCTCCAGTGAAAAACATAATACATCATGGTTTACATTTAGTTTATAATCGTTTTGCCGAAAAATTGATACTCTCTTTGAGCATGCATTACGTCATGTTAAAATGCGTCTTACATTATGTACAAACAACTAATACATTATATGCAAACACTAACAACGTTATGTGCAAACACTTACAACGTTATGTGCAAACATTTATACGTTTTGTGCAAACGTCGTTTACGTTGTGTGCAAACACTTATTACGATATGTGCTAATGCCTATTACTTTATGTGCAAACACCTATTTCGTTATGTATAACACCTATTTCGTTATGTATTACACCTATTTCATTAAGTGCAAACACCTATTACGTTATGTGAAAATACCTTTTACGTTATGTGCAAACATCGTTTACGTTATGTGCAAACAGTTATTACGATATGTGCTAATGCCCATTACGTTATGTGCAAACACCTATTTCGTTAGTATAACACTTATTCATTAACTGCAAAAACCTATTACGTTATGTGCAAACACCTATTACGCTCTGGGTTTTTTTTTACACAGATTTAAACAAAACGCAACAATGATATGCATTTTGAGCTGTCTAAAAAGCTGTGGACAACTTCGCTGTATCCTTATTGAAGCTAATATGTGTGCATTGGGCTGTTGATTTAGTATTGGAAATGTGGTATTTATATATATTGATTGATGTACAAATGCTATATAAATATTTAGTTTTTAGGGGAAATTATGTTGTCCTGCTTTAAGAGTGTACGTTAAGCACGCATGCTTTTAAGATCTTTTCACTTTACTGGTTTAAAATTGAAACATTTACATTTCCAACAGCGTCTGCATACGGAATATATATCTCCCAGTAGAGGTTTCCCGATTTGCTACGTATCAGGTACGGTTGGTACGTAACACAACCGTTGGTGTTGTTTTGGAGAAGTCATTTAACGAATGAGATCATTTCATTCATCATTATAAAATTAAAAGATTTGAAGTGCATATCAGCAAAAAACTTTCTTAACGTTTTATTTGATAACGATTTGAACGTTTCTAGAACACTTTGTTTATGATTCCTTATGAAATTATTTAGTTGTGCATAAGAGCATGAATCAAACAGACCTGAAACGAACTGATTTGACATGATTTTGATATTCTAAATATAGATTTGCGTTCGTTATTGGTATTGGTATTGTATTTGTTTCGTGTATTTATAAAAAGAAAAATATTTTGTTTCTTATTTATATTCGTTAACGTGTCAAAATTGTGTTAATTTCATTGTATAATTAGTTCTTGCATGAAATTAGACATTAAAATTAAATAATAAATTTCGATTGTTTCATCAAAAGATTTTTTTTAGATGATTGGAAACCTGAGATTTTGCATTAAGTGAGAAAAGGGACTCTTCTCATATTTTTTTATTAACAACTTGCAGGGGCGGATCCAGCCATTTTAAAAAGGAGGGGGGTCCCAACCCAGGACAAAGGGGGTTCCAATTATATGTCCCAATTCATATGCGTTGATCGGTCAAAAAAAAGGGGGGTTCCAACCCCCCGGACACCCCCCTAGATTCACCAATGACTTGAGACATTTTTCTTGAAATGCATTCTAAAAAAAGTAACTAAAACGTATTGATTAATAAGACATATTTCCCTATTCTATTTTCGATGAAAAACACCAATTTAAAATAAAAATGAAGAAATGATATTATTGCCAATGAGACAACTCTCCACCACAGGCAATTTCCCCCCCCCCCCCCTCGATATATTGCTTAATATATATTGAGGTATATAGGGGGATCTGAGAAAAGTACATGTGCTCTCCACAAGAGACCAAAATGACACAGAATTAAACAACAATAATAGATCACCGTACAGCCTTCAACAATGAGCAAAGTCCTTTCCGCATAGTCCGCTTTAAAAATCTCCTAAATATCAAATTCTTCAAAAGTTCAAACAAGAAATCTGACGGCCTAATTTATGGTAAAAAAATTAACGAAAAACAAATATGTAACACAGCAACAAAACGACAACCCCTGAATAACAGGCTCCTGACTTGGGATAGGCACATATACATACATAATATATATGGCGGGGTTAAATAAGTAAACTTGACAGTTGTGTTACAGTTCAACATAAGAGCGAACTATAGAAATCATTTGAAAAAGACTTTAGAAATACACCTTACTAAAACACAGTGTACGTGGCCTGGTACTTGTACATATCGTAGAGTTCTCACAGTTATTACCATCTAGTTCAAAGCTAAAAACAAATTATAAACAAAATCTTGCTTCTTTAGACTTATTTATCTGTTTATTAATCATCATAGAATAAATAAGACTAGACATTATATTCTTTCAATACTTTATAAACGTATCTTTTAATTGACACTTTCCTTACACTTTTATTTTTATCTTCAATTTTAATTTGTTTTATTAAAAGTAACTAGTTTAACCTTCCGCAAGTTCAAAATGCACATTCTATCTAAACTGATTTCAGGATGGAGTTGACAAATGGTAGGTTTACACGATTTTTGATAACCCTTTCATAGTTAATCAAGACGCGTTGATTAGGTTTTGAATTTATCTTTATTAATAATACATTTTCAATACGGTCAATTTTGTATGTTAAAATAGCTCTTATTCTATCGTGGTTATGAAAGCCTACCCAAACAAAAAGCCAACCTATTCAATCTATACTGATATATCTATATAACAAACGATTATTAGAAAAAAATATGAATGTGTTTTATTTTTAGCTTGTTTTTGCCTGTGCAATTTCAAGGGAAATAAATCTTAATTACAAACCGTTCGTTGCAACGGTTACTTGCAACGGTTGGTTGAAAGCATAATCGAGTACACACAATATCGTTTGTTATGAATAGGAAACACATCTACGTGAAATTTATATTAAGTAGTAGCTAAAAATCATCCAAATACTTTTGTTAACAATTCATAAAACATACGTTGACAATAAGTGCATAAATACAGTCTTTTAAAAAAGTACAATGACGGCTCAAAGTTCGTACTACGGTTGGTACGGTCGCAAATCGGGAAACCTCTAACATTTTAAAAGAATGCATTTATGCACTTATTGTCAACGTATGTTTTATGAATTGTTAACAAAAGTATTTGGATGATTTCAAATTCAAAACCTAATCAACGCGTCTTGATTAACTATGAAAGGGCTATCAAAAATCGTGTAAACCTACCATTTGTCAACTCCATCCTGAAATCAGTTTAGATAGAATGTGCATTTTGAACTTGCGGAAGGTTAAACTAGTTAATTTTATTAAAACAAATTAAAATTGAAGATAAAAATAAAAGTGTAAGGAAAGTGTCAATTAAAAGATACGTTTATAAAGTATTGAAAGAATATAATGTCTAGTCTTATTTATTCCATGATGATTAATAAATAAGTCTAAAGAAGCAAGATTTTGTTTATAATTTGTTTTTAGCTTTGAACTAGATGGTAATAACTGTGAGAACTCTACGATATGTACAAGTACCAGGCCACGTACACTGTGTTTTAGTAAGGTGTATTTCTAAAGTCTTTTTCAAATGATTTCTATAGTTCGCTCTTATGTTGAACTGTAACACAACTGTCAAGTTTACTTATTTAACCCCGCCATATTATGTATGTATATGTGCCTATCCCAAGTCAGGAGCCTGTTATTCAGGGGTTGTCGTTTTGTTGCTGTGTTACATATTTGTTTTTCGTTCATTTTTTTTACCATAAATTAGGCCGTCAGATTTCTTGTTTGAACTTTTGAAGAATTTGATATTTAGGAGATTTTTAAAGCGGACTATGCGGAAAGGACTTTGCTCATTGTTGAAGGCTGTACGGTGATCTATTATTGTTGTTTAATTCTGTGTCATTTTGGACTCTTGTGGAGAGCACATGTACTTGTCTCAGATCCCCCTATATACCTCAATATATATTAAGCAATATATCGAGGGGGGGGGGGGGGGGAAATTGCCTGTGGTGGAGAGTTGTCTCATTGGCAATAATATCATTTCTTCATTTTTATTTTAAATTGGTGTTTTTCATCGAAAATAGAATAGGGAAATATGTCTTATTAATCAATACGTTTTAGTTACTTTTTTTAGAATGGATTTCAAGAAAAATGTCTCAAGTCATTGGTGAATCTAGGGGGGTGTCCGGGGGGTGTCCGGGGGGTTGGAACCCCCCTTTTTTTTGGCCGATCAACGCATATGAATTGGGACATATAATTAGAACCCCCTTTGTCCTGGGTTGGGACCCCCCTCCTTTTTAAAATGGCTGGATCCGCCCCTGCAAGTTGTTAATAAAAAAATATGAGAAGAGTCCCTTTTCTCACTTAATGCAAAATCTCAGGTTTCCAATCATCTAAAAAAAATCTTTTGATGAAACAATCGAAATTTATTATTTAATTTTAATGTCTAATTTCATGCAAGAACTAATTATACAATGAAATTAACACAATTTTGACACGTTAACGAATATAAATAAGAAACAAAATATTTTTCTTTTTATAAATACACGAAACAAATACAATACCAATACCAATAACGAACGCAAATCTATATTTAGAATATCAAGGTCATGTCAAATCAGTTCGTTTCAGGTCTGTTTGGTTCATGCGCTTATGCACAACTAAATAATTTCATAAGGAATCATAAACAAAGTGTTCTAGAAACGCTCAAATCGTTATCAAATAAAATGTTAAGCTATTTTTTTGCTGATATGCATTTTCAATCTTTTGATTTTATAATGATGAATGAAATGGTCTCATTCATTAAATGACTTCTCCAAAACAGCACCAACGGTTGTGTTACGTACCAACAGTACCTGATACGTAGCAAATCGGGAAACCTCTAGTGATACGATATTCCCGGGCTGGTGTTTCCTATCATGGTTTCCTTTATGAGGATTGCTGCTCACAAGGACGTTATCTAAGCAAGAGCTCCTAATGGTGAAGTTGAAATCTTCCCTTCGTAAATTTTACGGACGCCATCACGATTTATTTGACCGTTATGAAATAACCGTGTCCCATATGATATCGGATATATTCCTTATGTCGTAACTACAATCCCCTTCCCTTTTCATGAATGTAACCTACCGAATTAGACTATTTAACGGGTTTGTAATAACATGAGCAACATGACGGATGCCACATGTGGAGCGGGATATGCTTACCCTTCCAGAGTACCTGAGATCACCCCAGTTTTTGGAGGGGTTCGTGTTGCTTAGTCTTTAGTTTTCGAAGTTTTGTTTTGTGTACTACTATTTTTCTGTGTGTCTTTTTTCATTTTTAGCCATGGCGTTGTCAGTTTATTTTCTATCTATGAGTTTGACTATCCCGGTATCTTTCGCCCCTCTTTTACAAATATACAGACACGAATTTAGTTTCCAAAAGGTGTAACCGAAAAAAACAATACAATATAAAAAAAAATGTGGTATGAATGCCAATTGACAAATCTTTACAAGAGACCACATGACGCAAAAATTAAAAAAAAACGATAGGTCAACGTACGGTCTTCACCAATGAGCTAAACCCATACCGCACAGTCAGCTTTAAAAAGGCCCCGAAATGACAAATGTAAATCAATTCAAATAAAAAAAACTAGCGGTCTAATTTATTTACCAAAAACTTAATTAAAACAAATAAGTAACAGAACAACAAACGACAACTACTGAATTATAGGCTCTTGACTTAGGACACATACAATGTAAATAAAGCATGTGGCGGTGATAAACATTTAAGACTATAATCTCATGAGGTTTCATTAGAACAAAGATGTATCAAAACAAAACGTTTCAGACAGGACGCAATTATTAAGTGACTAACGTAAAGGAAGAATAGACACAACATAGAGAACATATGAAAGAATGTAAAGGTGGTTGATCATAAAGTTTGGAGGTATTCTCAGAATATATCATAGTTACAGCATAATGAAATGCCTATTGCACACAACAAAGTTTAGCAATGACATATCATAGAATTGTTTGACCAAATAATAAATTAATTTGACATAACACAGGGATACAGTGTCAGGAAATATACACATCTGCACTAAACATAAAGAAGAAATGACAGAACGTAAATGAAAAGCGACCAAACACATTAAATATTTACACTATAAGACAGTTCCGGTGTTCCATAGAAGGCCACCAACGGGTCTTCTTCGCTAACATATAACGATAAAATATATGTGTACCAAATAAAGTCAATGCATATATAAAAACTTAAAATTAGGTTATTTATGAATTTTGAGTGATGATATAGATTTAGTGCTTATGTTGTTTGAAAGTATAGGTCATTCTTTCTTTATATAACTTTAGGTATTGAATTTCAGTAAATGTTATATTACACTGGGTACCTTGTTTATGCACTATTCTTTGGAAATTGTTCATTTTGTCAAATTATTAAGATCTAAGAAAGAAAGAAAAACCGTCATTTATTACTGTACATTTATTTAATTTAAAAACAAAATCTTTGTTGATTTGTTTACAAACATTGGTTCAAGTTTTCTTCATAAATAATCCAGCAAGTTTTCGCTTTTAATAGAGTATTTTTTACTGGCTGATTTTAATCTTGAACACTAGTCACTAGTACACGGTCCGTGTACTACTTTTCAAGATTAACATCAGCCAGAAAATACCTCTTTTTTTTCAATATGCAAGATATGAGTCATTCTACGTTATGATTCTAATCATCTCCTTTGTAGTGTTATTGCATACCCTGTAGTGTTTCACAACTTGAGTACATGACAGCAGAGATTGATTTAAGTTAATTTGATGGTTCTTCTTATCTGTACAAATAGTTTATTGTTAAGTGTTGTACTATATTCATTCTTTTTCGGTATGTTGCTGTTTCGTTCACTTTACTTTAAGAACTTGTATTGTATTATTGGGACTTTTTTTTCTGTTGATTTTCATAAATTGCTGATATTTTTGTGGGAGGAAACATTGTAAACTTATTCGCTTTGAACTTCTCTTTACATATATTGTTAGAATTAGAATATATTCATATCATTTTAAAACTGGTAAATGTCAGTAGACAAGACCGACCAATGATAGATCATCTATAGTCCTTACTCTAAACAAAATCTAAGGAAGACGGTTTTTTATTCTGTTTCAATTTATATACAAAACAAATCGGCATTTAGTACTGTATATAAATTTAATTTGAAACAAATCATCGGTATTTTCTACAAAAAATACAAAAAAATTGGTACAAATATATGTTAGCATTCTTATTATCTCTCTTGTAGCTTCCTCTAAGTGTATCACGACATGATTGCATTACAGCAGGTTAAGTACACTTAGATGGATTTCATGTGAGGTAGACGGATTTTTATTCTGTTTAAGGCACACGTAATATGAAAAACAAAATAAAGAAATTAAAATTAGGCATACCAACTTTCCTTTCACTTTTAATACGCTCTATCAGTATATTTTGAAATGTTTAATCATTATTACTCACTTAAGCTTATTCTAGTCTTCCTTAAAATTAAAATAAATGTTTCGTTATTAATTAACTTGGTAACGGTTCGTAAAAGTGTACGTGTTTCATAACAACCCATTCAATTTTAAGTTGTAAGATTGTTTTTGAAGTAAATTAGTATTTGATTTCCCTAATTCGACCATACGGTAGCATTGAAATTGTTTGCTTGTTGTGTTTATTGTGTTTAGCATAACCATAATTATTCACCTGGACAAGGAGAAAGTGTACACGGCCGTTGTTCATAATTATTTCCAATACAGTAAGCACCACCGTTTTGCGGTAAAGGATTATTACAAAAGCGTGTTCTTCTTTGATTACCGTTTCCACATGTAACTGTACAACCTTCCCAAGGGTTCCAGTTCGACCAACCTCCATCAACTGTGAAAGTATAAATTCTGTATTACAAAATTAATATGCAGGCCTCGCCGCTATATTGTGCTTTTTTGTGTTGATGCGGCGTAAAGGAATTACCAATCAATCAATCAATATTGCAAGTGAAAAAAGGTTTTTACAAGACATATCTTTTTTGCTATAGTGAAATGGATTCTAAAGTTTAAATCGAATTTTGTCTTTTGAAACGTCAAAACACCATATTTGGCTAACACGACAGCTTAGAAGTTTTTAAACTTCCAAAGCTAATAAATGCCTTTATTGACTCTGCTTATAGCAAATACTATTCTCCTGGACAATCAGTATGTGTGCACGACCTCTGTTCATTGTCGTTTCGTGTACACTCAGCTCCATCGTTTTGTGTTACAGGATTATTACAAAAGCGTTGTTCTTTGTAAAACAGTTCCACACGTTAATATACAAGTTTTCCAAGAGTTCCAGTGCGACAAACCTTCAGGAACTAAAAAAGTATTAATGATAATAATGTTAGGATAAGAAGAAAAAGTAGGCGAAACAGGAGTAGCACTCACATTCGCAATGTGGAAAGGGTTAATATAAGTTGCAATAAGTTGTTTCCCAATAGAATCATATTCTGTTTATCTGAAGAAGTCAAGTAAGTTAACCAATTTAATGAATATATCTTATTACTAAAAGTTACACTAACTATTTGATGACAAACCTTTTACTTGTAATTCGATTCGATTTTCTGCCGCTATATCTCTACCATCAACACTCAATATTACACATTGGTATTCTCCATTGTCATTGAGATCTGTGTTGTGTATTGTGAGACTTCTCCCTGTAACACTGTACTTTAAAGAGTTTTGTAGAATTTTGTAAGATCTATGTTGAATCTTTGTCCATTGATACGAAGCACCGTCTGATGTGCAATTCATAATTGCGTCAGTCCCATAATCAGTAATGATAAGCACTAGAATATAATATATGATTATGCTTTACGTCGTAATACTTACAGTATTCTAAGACTAACTTAAGCATTGTTATCATTCATTAAAAACTTCATCAAATAACTTGCAAATATTATGAAAGACCTTTCTGAAGCAACATTTCTTTACATGAAAAGTTGTTTTATATATTCCCTATCCATACTCTTGCTTATAGCGGAGGCATATATTATTATATCATATATTATTTTTCCTTGTTTAAGAGTTAGAACAGCATTATTCATACAAATGTGTGCACCTGTCCTAAGTCAGGAATCTGATGTACAGTGTTTATGTAGTTCATACGTGTTTCTCGTTTTGATATAGATTAGACCGTTGGTTTTCCCGTTTGAATGGTTTTACATTAGTAATTTTTGGGGCTCTTTATAGCTTGCTTTTCGGTGTGAACCAAGGCTCCGTGTTGAAGGCCGTACCTTGACCTATAATGGTTTACTTTTATAAATTATTATTTGTATGGAGAGGTGTCTAATTGGCACTCATACCTCATCTTCTTATATCAATATATGTATTTACCAAACTCTCAAAATAATATAACATAGAATCACACCTTAATTTCTGCCTGACATTCATTTTTAACCCAACGACATTATCACAAAATGCATAACTCTGTAACTTTAAGTCATATTTTCTTCTTATTCCTTTTTCTGTGTTTTACTTTACTTTTTGTTTATAAATTAAAAAGTTTGATTATCTCTTCGATGTCTGCAGCCTATTTTAGGTTGCTCTATAATCGAGAGTAGTATATAATCGAAGGGCAATGTGAAGATATCAATTGTCGAAATGCACATCTGATGCAGTGATGATATTTGGTACCCTTAACGTTATTACCTTCACGTGGTCGAAACAATTTCTAATAGACAGCTGTCAGGTCAAAAAGATGGCATCAGCGTAGTAGCCAGTATTTTCACTGCTATGAATATACGGATATTATTTACTCAAATATGTAATCGAGTTCCTAGTTTGTTTAATTATTTCAACATTGAATAAAATTAACGTAGGCAAGACACAAGACAGATTTATTTCATAGTAAGAAGTAATGATATAGACGTATGAAAAACATGTTTGTTTGGAAACAACAAGAAGAATAGAATGAAACGAGACATATATCATTGATTATTTACTTAGTAGACGCAAACAAGTCTTCATAGTTTGAAAATATGTTAATTGATATGTTTTATGGTGGTTTGCTAAAAAAAAATCAAAAGATTAAAAAAGGCAAAATAACCATAAGAAAAATATAAAAATCATAATTCGTTGAAAAAATAACAAAAATATAATACATTTTATAGGTACAAGGATTAAAATTGGGTACGCAAGGCGCGTGACTCGTCTACAAAGTCTATCAGTGACGCTCAAACGTGTTACAATATGTATAGAGGGCTTAAAAATAAAAAAGCATTGATGACCCAACATTTTGTACGGTTTTTTCTTAACCAGTAAAAAAAAACAACGAAAAATCAACGATTTCAACAAAATACAATGACAAAGACAATCCGAGAGAAGCGAAGGATACAACAGGCACATTCAAACTCATAAATCGAAAATAGACTACATCGCCATGGTTTAAAAACCATCAAACAAAAAGGTAAACAGACAAACAACATAAAAAAGAACCCTGCCAAAACATAAGAGGTGATGTGAGTCGCCCTCGGTTATTATGTAATTGATGACATCATTATAGGTTGTATATGTTATGAGAGTACCCTAACTGAATCAATATGTACCTTTGATTCAATATGTATCCTTTGTGCTCCGGTCCTGACTTTAGTGGAGTGACAGATCAAGAAAAAGGTTATTATTTTACGACTTTAATGGACCGGCATACCTGCAGGCTAAACACGATTTTTTTGCAAAGCCAATACCTTAAGCTAACTTTTTAGCCCGGTCGTAGACATTTCATGCGGTGCAGTTTTTTTTTATAAAACAGAAAGAAAAAAGACATTTGGATTTTTTTGTTAAATTTCAAGATTGGAAAAAATACGACCAGGCAAAAATTAAAGAATAAACATTTCTCTTTCCAAAAAGTCATAATTTAGCCTGCAGGTAGGGTGGTCCATTAAAGTTGAAAAATTGTTGGCTTGGTCAATCACTACTTGGGACAGGCGCTTAAATGTGGGAGGGTTTAAATGCTTTGAGATATCTCAACCCTTCTCTAATACTTCTAGTCAACGATAAAAACACAAACATCAATTCGTACTAAACAAAACTCTGTCCGAGTCTGATGTCAGATAAGGAAACAAAATAAACTAAGAAAATTGACAATGAAAGATAGATTAAGAAAGGGCCTCTAGCAGTAAGTAAACCTCAAATAAATTGATTTAAAAATTATGTCTTCATCATATGAAAATCAAGCACATGTAAAATTCCTCCCGTTAGTGGTTTAGTACCATACGATTATAAAATATACTAGTCGAACATTTCCTGTCTCATGCCAAAAATAAATTGTCCTGACATAACATAATGCAAAACAATGCAAAAGAAGAAAATAAAGCAACAGCTTGATTGAAGTACAGAATAACAAACGGCTAACAAATGAGATATGCAGTAATAAACGATAATAGTTATCAAATGTACCAGGATTATAATTTAGTACGCCAGACGCGCGTTTCGTCTACATAAGACTCGTCAGTGACGCTCATATCAAAATATTTATAAAGCCAAACAATTACAAAGTTGAAGAGCATTGAGGATCCAAAATTCCAAAAAGTTGTGCCAAATACGGCTAAGGAAATCTATGCCTGGAATAAGAAAATCCTTAGTTTTTCGAAAAATTTAAACTTTTGTTAACAGGAAATTTATAAAACAAAATGACCACATTATTAATATTCATGTCAACACCGAAGTGTTGACTACTGGGCTGGTGATACCCTCGGGGACGAAACGTCCACCAGCAGTGGCATCGACCCAGTGGTGTAAATAGTTATCAAATGTACCAGGATTATAATTTAGTACGCCAGACGCGCGTTTCGTCTACATAAGACTCATCAGTGACGCTCATATCAAAATATTTATAAAGCCAAATGCTATGTTGCTGGCTCTTGCGTTGGGACGGCAAATACAAAATGTGGCAGGATGATTCAAAATTTCGAAGTCAAACCTATCTAAAAGATATAAGAGGATGTAGTATTAGAGCCAATGAGACAACTCTCAATCCAAGTCACAATTTGTAAAAGAAAACCATTATAGGTCAATAGTTATCAAAGGTACCAGAATTATAATTTAGTACATTAGACACGCGTTTCGTCTACATAAAACTTATCAGTGACGCACATATCAAACTATTTATAAAGCAAAACAAGTACAAAGTTGAAGAGCATTGATGATCCAAAATTCCAAGAAGTTGTGCCAAATACGGCTGAGGTAATCTATGCCTGGGATAAGAAAATCCTTAGTTTTTCGAAAAACTCAAAGATTTGTAAACAGGAAAATGTATTAAAAGGACCACATTATTGATATTCATAACGTCCATTAGCAGTGGCATCGACCCAGTTGTGTAACTAGTTATCAAAGGTACCAGGATTATAATTTAGTATGCCAGACGCGTCAAAGTACGGTCTTTTACACGGAGCATTGATCCCAATTGAACCGCAAGCACTTATGAACCACACCAACAAATGACAACGAATGTCCTTTATTTTATATACGTCTGTAAAGTAATCTTGAGGGAAGATTAGTTGTTTTCAAATAAAACGCGCAGGCAATTTCACCGATGTGTAAATGAGTTATTCTCTGTGTAAAAGAGCTATTCGTCCGTGTTGCGTTAAAATGAAAATTAAACGAATTATTCCCAGTCATTTTTATTATGTACGTTTTTTTAATAATTGAAAAGGTATCTCATGAACATATATATTAACATAGATCTACTGTTCCTAGAGGATATCTATTATACTACTAAACGAGAAGACCTAATTTTGTGTGTCGCTTCCTTCCACAATAAATTAATCACCATGCCTCTGTGTCCTATATGTATCATGCGTTGTCGCATTAGCCATCCATTCTTATGATTATTCAGTTTGGGTTATTTTGGGAGAAAAACGAAGAAAAACGCGTTCGGATTTTGTTTCCGTCATCAGACTGACTTTTAAATCATACCCAAGCCTAACGATTTTTAACCTAAAAAGAGGGGTAAAAGGTTATTTTCGTGCAACGTGAAAAAGATTCGTTATTTACCGTGTTTTGTGAAATCGATAAAAAGATCAACGTCCAAAAAATGTTTAATTATTCGTTCATCGTGAAAAGGCTATTTTATTTCGCGTTCTTCCGCACAGATATTCCACTTTAGCTCTTCTTTAAACATAATTTTCATAATTATTCGGACAATTCTTTGCACGTTTTACTGCATGTATACTATGATAATAATCCTATAATATATAGAGACTCTCTGGGTAATATAACAGTGATCGTTGTGGAGAAGAAACTTTGAATTGATGATTAATAGCAAACATACTTTATTTATATTATATGCATGTTCATAGTATATAGAAACGCGAAAATCATGAAATTAAACAGCAAGCAAAAATAAATAATAACGGGCTTTGCAAAAAAGGGAGGGGGCTTAAAATAATGCTCCCGTCTCAATGTGCCTATGACTCATTTTGAAACCTTATCTGAAATTCTCTAGACATAAAATCGTTTACCAAAATTCATCCTACAGCAGTTTACATACCTTCAACCAAGCTCTTATTACCCGCGATTTCGCGGGTGTGTTCTTATTACAATAAAATTAGTACACTACACTGTGAAAATTTGTAAGGTATATAACTGTGAATGATCTATTTTTTTTCTGAATGAATCATTGTTAAAAAAAGTGAAGGAAGTTTGTATTTTGGAAACGATATTTAGAAACAACGGTCAAGTAAATATGATAATAAATATGTAAGGTGATAGCTACAAGTATGTATATACAGAGATTGTCATGCGGTTCCACTAACAGGTTCAACTGACGGTTGTGCCACTGAACGGAAAGGTATAGGAACAGTTTAACTCTTTATAAACCATCCATAAAATAAACAAACCGAAGGATGCAATTGCATTTTAATAGAACCCACAAATACTATATCTTTACTTTTTATATACAAATTTATGCCTACTTATACTGAAAGATTCAGTTGTTGTTGTTTGGTTAATATCTTACTGATTACAATGATACGAGTCACAAAATATCTAAAATAAAATCACCTACCATGGCCAGCATCACCAACATAAACTTTCTGAAAAAGTAAAACAACATATATCACAAATTTCTCCATTACGAAAAAAATAATCAGGAAGTTAATATTTTAACACAACTATGTTCATTAATCAGGTCATTTGTTGTTAAGTAGACCGTGAATAAAACTGAAGTGATTTGTTTAACATAAAATACCCTCAAAATACATCTTATCTATAGGGAATAAAATTAGTACACTTTGCATAAAATACGCTACAATTCGGAGTAAATGGAATCCTTTTTTTCAGTGATTATGAAATAGAGATCAAAGTATTTATGTTATGATGGTATGATACTTAACCTCTAACGAGAAGGATTGTGTCTGAGATTCATATGGTGAAGACATAATATTTCAATGAGTTTAATTGAAGTCTGGAGCAGGAATGTCAGTAGTCTGCTGTTATTATGCATTATTGTCATTTTGTTTATTTTCTTTGGTTACATCTTCTGACATCATACTCGGACTTCTCTTGAACTGAATTTTAATGTGCGTATTGTTGAGCGTTTACTTTTCTACATTGATTAGAGGAATTGCGGGAGGGTTGAGATCTCACAAACATGTTTAACCCCGCCGCATTTTTGCGCCTATCTCAAGTCAGAAGCCTCTAGCCTTTGTTAGTCTTGTATTATTTTTATTTTTTTTTAGTTTCTTGTGTACAATTTGGAGTTTAGTATGGCGTTCATTATCACCGAGCTAGTATATATATTTGTGTAGGGGCTAGCTGAAGGACGCCTTCGGGTGTGGGAGTTTCTGCCTGAAATGAATACCTGTTGGTGACCTGCTGCTGTTTCTATTCTATGGTCGGGTTGTTGTCTCCTCGAGACATTCCCCATTTCCATTCTTAATATTATGTATCAGTTAGAAGCTACTACTATGATGTACTGATAGTCGCAAAATAGAAGCCATACACACAGTAGACACACAATCATTAGTTATATATATATGAGGAGTTACCTAAGCCTACAGCAACTGTAATGGGACACACAAATATTAAAGAATCATAAATTAAGAACATGCATAGCAAATTCAGGCAAAATATTGTCGACAGGTTTGACTCTCTCGAATAAATATTTTATGCAAACCTATTTATTATCCTCTATTTATAGATCTTTTGCCTTCTATTTCATCATTTTTCTAACTTGATATTTTAAATCCTCTCTAATGCTGTCCATTTGTAACTGTCATAAGGTCCACATAAAGGGAAACGCGTCTAACCATCTAATGAAGATGTTTAGCTTGAAAAGGGTTGAGCAGAGACTACAACCTAGCCAGTAGAACCAAACTCACATATGAACAAAATATCATATATACATTCAGCGAAAAATGTTTTCAGCATGTTATATATAGAGATTAATACATGGCCTTTTCCATATCAGCCTGGGTATCATCCCGAGACCCCCATATCAGCCCGAGACGGAGTCGAGGCGCTGATATGGGTCGAGGGATGATACCCAGGCTGATATGGAAAAGGCCATGTATTAATCGCTTTATCATATACTTCCGACAATAGTTGTATGCTAGGCAAATAAACAAATGCAACAACTAAAACAGTCAAAAACTTTATAAAGAAGTTAAGTTATGAATCAAATATACTATAACTGTCCAACAACAGCATCACTACCTCCATATACATGCATGGTAACATTTTCTATAGAGGCATTTTGAAACATTGAAAATTTTGAAGAGTTTAATGATCATTATAACTCCAGGTTTGTTGTACTATAAAATATGTCACTATGTACTATACAAAATGTACTATAATTGCCAATGGCATTTGTTAGCAAGTACTTTTCAACTATCCCACAAAAGTTCACGTTAATTTTGACGTCGTCATAAAAAATGTCTGACGTCACAATGGAAAAGTAAACAACCGTTACAGGAAACACCGGAAGTAACTTGCACGAGAAGCACTGTTATGGGTTTTTGCACGAGACGTCCCTGATATGGGTTATCAGACCGGGCTGATATGGGTTATCAGCCTGGGTGGGAAATTATGGCTTGTGTACTTCCGTTCGTTACACATATGCAAAAGCTATCATATTAATGCTAAGTATATGATAAATTAATATAAAAGATCATGCATGCATTTTGCAGCTATGATTATGCGTTTGCTATTCAGCATGTAAACATAATTTTGTATTTCTATTTTTAACTGTGGGGAGACGGATTTATATATAGATACTGCTATGTTTCCTAACCCAAATTGTTGAATCACTTGTATATTTAGAATTTATTCATTTACTCTTGTAGCTTTACAGTACGATTTCCCAAATTAAGGATGTTTACACTAATAGTTACAAATAGTATAAAAAAAAATATTCTATGGTGACTTTGTTGAACGAATCTGTCCCATTGCACTAGAGATAAAGAATACTTTATATGCAGTTTATTCTGCCTCATATCTTGACTTACATCTAGAAATTGACAATGAGAGTCGGCTGAAAACAAAACTTTACGACGAAAGATGATTTCAACTTCCCAATTGTGAACTTTCCATTTCTATGTAACAACATTTTAGCAGCGCCTGTATACGGAGTATATATCTCCCAACTGATACGATATTACCAGGCTTGTTTTTCCTATAATGATTTCCTTGATAGAGGGTTGCTGTTCACAAGGAAGCTTTTAAACAAAGAGTTCCAAATGGTGAAGTTGAAATCATTCCTTCGTCAATTTTACGGACGCCATCACGAGTTTGTTGGTGGTCTACCGAATTATAATATTTACCAAATTTGCCATCACCTAAGCAACACGACGGGTGACCTATGTGGAGCAGGATCTGCTTACCCTTCCGGAGCACCTGAGATCATTTCCATTTTTTCGTGGGGTTCATGTTGCTTAGTCTTTACTTTTCTATGTTTTGTCTCGTGTACTTTTGGTTGTCTTTTTCTTTTTTAGCCAGTTTTTTTTTCGATCTATCAGTTTGACTGTCACTTTGGTATCTTTCGACCCTTTTTTTAAGGTAATTTCAAATAACATCACGAAATGTAGGATATAGCCTGAGTGTACTTTAATGCCTAGTGGCATTGTACACTCGTACAATTGGGTAAAGAATAACGTCTATTTTCTGATTTTTGATAGTCGTCTACCACACCTAGCATTTAAAGATTTTTTTTGTTTTAACTCTCAAACTGTCCATTACCTTTAGGACAAAAAGGCGTTGGTCGAAATAAGTGGACTCCAGCTAGTTTGGTTAGCTCTTGAATAACCTTCGAATCGAAATATCGACATTGATCGCTATGCTAACGTTCCTTAGAATTCGACCATTTGACTGGTGAATTGAACCTGACGCAAGCCTTTCCTTGAGATGTGTCAGAATCTCAACACAGGTATGCAGAAATTTGTCGTAAAAACGGGCACTAACTAAAAGATATGAAAATTTTCGCTTAGTCAATCTTTAATAAAATTGAATAATGAATTATATTTCGTTTTTTGCAGACAATTTCGTTTTAGTTTGTCAAAATAATCAATAAAATGTCAATGATAAAATTATTCACTTGCAAGTGAATAATTTGACCTTATTAAATCCGTATTCATGTGACATTCATGCTAGAGAATGGTTACACATGCATGAGTTGTGTTCATCTATTAACAGGAGATGTCAACAATAAACATTTCAAAAAATAAACAAAGGAGAACCATTTCGTTGACAGATGTGATCTACAAAAAAATCATTCTTATACAGATACACGCGTTAAATAACTTATTTCAATCAGACAATGCCCAACTTAGGGGCATTGTGATTTTCCAGTTGTGCATCCGTCAGTTCGTTCGTCTGTCCCTGTTCAGGGTATGATCTTTTCGATTGAATGCTTAATTAGAGTTTCTACCCATTTTTCACAAATTTAAACATAGAAAATGATAGTGCGGATGGGGCATCCGTTTACTATGGACACATTCGTGTTTAACCTATAATATGAAATCAAACTGGCATATACAAATTCAATTGCACATTGTAGCAATCTATTTATATTAATGTTATGTTTATATATGGTTATGTGACCGTCAGTAGTATTCAGATGTCATCTTAATATATGTATAGTTTATAAGTTGGCGTCTACACTGAAATAAACAAAATACTGATATTTATTATCGACTACATGCTTTTTTATCTGATTATTTTAGACTAATTGTAATTTGGATGTTCGTTTTCTATCTATCTTAGTATTTCTGCAATCAGTCACAACTTTGACTAGTACATATTCACGGCCGACACTCGGCTAACCGAAAGATTGGTCGGTTAATCTATATTAAGTATGCGACTATATCGGCGGTTGGTCTGTTAATCGGGTTGGCTAAAGTCTGTTAATCAGGTGTTATCGAGAAAATCATTGAAAGTTCAGCATGTTTCATTGTATAACTTTCTAAATATATTTTCATCATAAAAAGTATTCATGTCTAACAAAACAATTCAATGTACTGAATTCAGTGGTGTAATTATTATTTTTCTAGCTTCGATGTACGATCTATAAAATGAAAAGGCGGGTTACTCATCAATAAATTTATACACATTTTACACCCATAAAATGTACACAAATGACACATTGGTTAAATTTACTTGCATTCAGTATTTTGAACATCGAAAAAAGAAAGGCATTATGTTTGTTAACCATATTGATACCATTGTGTGAAAAAATCTGCACGAAAATCTGTATTTTGGTGACATAAATAAATCTTTATTTAAAACCTGGTCTGTTAATGGGTCGGATGTATAAAACCCGGTCTGTTAATTGGTCTGTTAAGAGTTATGAATGGCAATAAAAGTATAATTTTATTGCTATATGGGGTGTTATCGGATCAAATGAGTAGGCTCAAGACGAGCGGCTAAAATATACGAAAACAATACATGAGCAATGAAACATAACATATACGGAAACAACACATGAAATTGAAAATTGATAAAAATGGTTTCAAAAAGTGTAATATTAGAGTAATATTAATTTCATTCAAGAATGATCGCATATAACATGTTGATTCTGTTTAATTGTCATGAATGACACCAATTTGTTATCTACATTGGTAAGCAGTATATAAATCAGAGATAAACGTCGTTATGTAACTAAACATCAGTAAGTAAAATATATTGGGATGACAAAATATGAAAAATAAAGAAACAATAATGAGTAAGATAAATAAAATGTAGAAAAAATGACATAACAATTTAAAGAATACAGAAAAAAACAATACCCCCAATCCGGACCCTCATGGTTTACACGAGAATCTGGATGGAAACGCAGAATATAGAATAATATATAAGGACAGTAGAGAGGGATACATTGCTAAAAACGAGAGAAAATGATACTTGTTTAAGAATACACACATGAAACACCGATGGCTGTTGAAACAGTAACGGATTGCGATGTACTAATATTGGGGACACATTCTAGAAAAGAGGGACGAAAGATACCAAAGGGACAGTCGAACTCAGAAATCTAAAATAAACTGACAACGCCATGAAGTTTACATGCGAACAACTATGGTGGCAGGTTAATGCCATTTTGCGTTTGAGCGCTTTAGCGTTTTCGCCTTACATATTCTATATTGCGAAAACGCGAAATTGCGAAGTCGAAAACGCGAAAACGCGAAACCGATTTCTCGTTTGCGACTTCGCATTTTCGCGTTTTCGACTTCGCGATTTCGCCTCTTCGCGATTTCGCATTTTCGCCCTATAGAATATGAAAGGCGAAATTGCGAAAACGCGAAATGAACTTCACCGGCCACCATAGAAAACTGTAGTTCTCCTCTGCACTTATGTAGAAAGGAACTAAACGGAATAAAATGAATTGAAACTTAAAATAACCAAATGTAGCTGCATTCGCTCCTTTCCGTTTACTTCTTTAGAGTGATTTGTAAACAACATATGATTTAGTAATAGAAGAAAAGAACCAATTGGGTGATGCTGAATAATTAGGGTTTAACGTCCAGTGACAAATATCATGTTCATATGTGAAGGAGAACACGTTATATGTACCCTGTGTTGTATTAGAAAGACACTTTCAGTCGGAATTGAGAACGTGCTACTTCGAACAGACACAAAAATTAAGGCTGATTGAAAACGTCAATAAAAAATTCATGCATATTCCAGAGGCCAATCCATATCACGCTATATTGAAGTGACACACCCTTCAATAAAATGCAAAGAAAGTCAAAATAAAAATGCTCTTTCTAGGATACTGTGGCACCGTATTGTCATTTTTGTTTACTCAGGAACATTTCATTTTTAAATTTTTCAAGGAAAAAATATAAAGGTAGCAAAATTATTATCGTGGCTAAATAACTCTTAACTGACACAATTTCAATTGTCCAACCCATTAACAGACTTTATTCCCATATCTATCATAGAACATTTTGCACATGTAAAAACATTTCTTAGTCTGCGCAGTTTTCAGTAAAACTAAAAGGCGTCGCGCATGTATGTAGTATTTATGCTTATACGCATAGCAATTGTTTTTAATAAAAGGCGAAACAAACAAATTTAGATATCATTTAAAGGACAAAAAATAGTACTGTGGTTCTAAAAAATAAATTGACATCAGTAAATGTTTCATAATTGTAAAATAACGTGAATAATACCACGTTTTAGTGAAAATTATGGGAATAAAGTCTGTTAATGGGTTGGACAATTGAAATTGTGTCAGTTAAGAGTTATTTAGCCACGATAATAATTTTGCTACCTTTATATTTTTTCCTTGAAAAATTTAAAAATGAAATGTTCCTGAGTAAACAAAAATGACAATACGGTGCCACAGTATCCTAGAAAGAGCATTTTTATTTTGACTTTCTTTGCATTTTATTGAAGGGTGTGTCACTTCAATATAGCGTGATATGGATTGGCCTCTGGAATATGCATGAATTTTTTATTGACGTTTTCAATCAGCCTTAATTTTTGTGTCTGTTCGAAGTAGCACGTTCTCAATTCCGACTGAAAGTGTCTTTCTAATACAACACAGGGTACATATAACGTGTTCTCCTTCACATATGAACATGATATTTGTCACTGGACGTTAAACCCTAATTATTCAGCATCACCCAATTGGTTCTTTTCTTCTATTACTAAATCATATGTTGTTTACAAATCACTCTAAAGAAGTAAACGGAAAGGAGCGAATGCAGCTACATTTGGTTATTTTAAGTTTCAATTCATTTTATTCCGTTTAGTTCCTTTCTACATAAGTGCAGAGGAGAACTACAGTTTTCTATGGTGGCCGGTGAAGTTCATTTCGCGTTTTCGCAATTTCGCCTTTCATATTCTATAGGGCGAAAATGCGAAATCGCGAAGAGGCGAAATCGCGAAGTCGAAAACGCGAAAATGCGAAGTCGCAAACGAGAAATCGGTTTCGCGTTTTCGCGTTTTCGACTTCGCAATTTCGCGTTTTCGCCATATAGAATATGTACATCTTTCATTATCCGAACTTAAATATTGCGAAGTAGATCAATGTCTGATTTGAAAATAAAAGGGTCATACATTCACCAAATACACATTATCGCTTTTTGATTGTTGTTGACGTCAAAAGTTCAAACGGCCGGGTCAGCCGGGATTAGGGATAAGGTGTTTAATCAGTCTATAAAACATATGCAGTTGATTTTTAGAAAACGCACATCAATTATAATTGTTGAATTTAAAGTTGAACCTTATATTTATGAAGAAACACATGTCAATCATACATACCAAAATGATCAACAGAGCGCTGAAGGAGATGTTTATTCTATAGAAAATGTGAGTAAAACTTTCATTGCTTTTTATTTACACTTAGTTATTTGATCTTAAAGCAGATTTTATTTGTTGTAAAGACTATTAACAAAAGATAAATGAAGGCAACAGTAGTATACCGCTGTTCGAAAGTCATACATCGATTGGGAGAAAATAAATCCGGTTACAAACTAAAACCGTGGGAAAAACTTACTATAAGAGGAAAAAAACGAAACAACAAGAACACTAAAGCAACTAAAAAACAAACGACAATGCAACACACACACAGAAACGAAATATAAATAACAATTGCCATTACCTTGACTAGGTACAGGATATTTTAAGTAAAAATGATGGATTGAACCTGGTTTTGTAGCTAGCAAAACCTATTGCTTGTATGGCACTGTTAAATATAACCCAAAAATAACAACATTACATGACAGGAAAACAGTACAAATAAATGCAAGAACTTTCAGGACAGAGAAATACACAAATAAACAATACAATTGACTTTTCGACATGCTAACCACAAAATAAAAAAAACGAACGCGTAAAATAACATAGGGCAGCACACAGAAACAGCACAACATAATCACGAACAGTCCGTCACACGACTGGAACAACGCCACAACAGTGACGTCACATGTACATTTCTAAAAACTGAATATAAATAAAGATTAGGCTGTAATTATGTTATTTGATGCATTTTATAACAATTACAAGGATATTTATATAAAATTGTTGTGTAGTAATTATATAATTAATTGTATTATCTAGATAACTTTGATATGTAGACACAGAAACTTGTCTAGAAATCTTTAATGAATAAAACTACAAATAAAATAGAGAATGGATATGGTGAATGTGTCAAAGAGACAAATGAATACTTCGGAATTGATATTACGTTTCAACTTTTAGTCGAGAAAGACAAAATAAAGATAGTGCTTGAGACTGAGTAATGTGCATCTATCTTCCGCAAATTTGTTTCCTTCTATATTTTCTGAAGTGTTCTCTTTGGATACATTTCTTTTAATTTGCGTTTTTCTTCACAATTTTGATTTTAAAATGTCAGCAGCAGTAGCTGTATCTTGAATTTATGCACGTGCCACCTCAGGACATATTTCTTCATGTGTATTACTGTTCTTTGGTTGGAACCTGCGGATGGCTTATGTTATAAGTATATATTTACATGTTGGTTTTTCTATATCTTAATTTTAATGTTTTGTTCTAATATTTTCTTTGATAGCTGTTAATTTGTCAATGCTATTGTTATACTATGTGTAATTATTTTAATATGTATATTGATTTACAGAATAGATATTAGTGTCAATAACGGATCACTGACAGCCATATTGGAAAATATCCGGCAACATGTTTGAGTTTCAGAGAGAGTTTCAATGCATTCTGAATCTCGTGATTGATATTTCATCTTACTTTACAATACATGTCATCTTTAACATGTTGGCTCGGCAAAGTATTTTTTGTCATTGACGTATTGGTGGTCATAGAACCAAGAAGCGTTACCCTCGATGGAACCAGTTTGTTTTAAATAAGTATGGCCCAATGACAAGTAGTTTAATTTATTTCCGATGTCTATATTAAAATGCATCCAAGATCGTTCTACAAATTGACCGCCGATAACTTGTATTGATTTCAAATGTGACTGTTGTTGACTGGTAATGCGAATTGCTGCAGGTGACATAAGTGGTTCATTCAAATAGTGAAGATATGGAATGTTAAAAACATTTTGTCAATAAATTAATGGATTACGACTTTCTAGCTCATTTATGATTAAAGGGGCATTAGTTGTCAAAATTATGTTCACTGATTTGACAGTGAACATTCATGCATGAGCCCAGCTGGTGAACCAAAAGAAATGTCATCTCATAAAAAGAAAGGTTATAAACCAGATAGAAAAAACACTTAAACATACACACATTACAGTGCTTAACATAAATCAATGAAAAAAACCCTTGAACTAGAAATTGTGAAGAGATCTTATATTCTGTTAAACCAAATATAATATTTGGAACTGAAACTTGGTCAGATAAAGAAACAATCCGCATATGATTACTTTTTAATATCAGACTACAATGAATACAGGGGATTGTCCACCGAATGAAAAGTCATGGTAGTGTCTTAATTGCCATATAAAAAAATATCATATCTGATGAAATCTCAGAACTACCAACTGCTGGAATGAATATCTAACTATAAAACAAACCCGGTCTTGCTTCTACAGACTACCTTCAGTCACGGGTTCTTCACTTTTAGAACTTAATACATCACTAAGCCGCACAAACTGGAACTCTAAAGCTAATATAATCGTAAAGGGAGATTTCAACCTTGGGCATATAGACTGGCAAATACCATCAGTAATTCCTGAAAAGCCAGACAATAAACGACATCAAAATTTAGATGAGAGCCGTTGTGTAGTGGTTTGTGCATCGGACTACTAATAAAAAGGTTCCTGGTTCGATTCCCGTTTGGGATGAAAATTTCAGGAACTAAATTTTCGGATATCCCTTGATACCACCTGCGAGTATGGTCTTGAGGAAACGATGATAGTACGTCGGAAGGGGACGATAAATGGCTTACCCGTGTTAAGAGAGAGCCATATCTCTTGTACGTTAAAGACACCCTTTGTAGATTTCGAAAAGAGTAGGCTAATTCCGCTACAAAGCAGCACTCGCACCCGCAAAGTGGAAAGGGATTAATATAAGTTGCAAAACTTGTTTCCTAATCCACTATAAATAAATATGTTTAAACTAACATCAAAATCTCATTGAGATAAAAAAAAATGACCTCTCCTTATATCAAATAGAAGATAAACCAAATCGAGGTGAAAGAATACTTAATCTCCTATTAACAAATGCACCTAACACCAAAAGTAAATTATTGGAAGTATTGCCAGCTATTGGAAATGCAGATGACGACATCGTATTCACTGAATGTACAGTATCACTGAAAAAAACAACAAAACAAAAAAAAACAACAACAAAAAACAGCAAGAAAAATTCATCTATACAAAAAAGAAAGCTGGGAAAACATTGAATCAGACATACAGTCAACATTTGATAAAAGTAACACCAATTAATAATAGTTGTAACAAACCTAATATCATCCCATGCATAAATGAATGAAATAAAAAATTCCGAAAAGGGCGTCCACAAACTATTGCATAACATCAACCCTGTTGAATAATGTGGAAAGATATTAAAGTCAGTGATCACTCATAAAATACCTACAGACAAGAAAAATGCAAAAATCTGTCCTGCATTCAAAAATGTAGACAAACACAACGACGTAAATTTCAGGCCAATTTCACTCAGTTTATACTTTGTAAAACATAATGGAGCATAGCATAGTTAGTTCAAATAATGGGATATCTTGAATAAACCAATATCTTATATGATTATCAAAACGGCTGTCGATCAAAAGGCTCACGTGAGACACAATTAATACCTTTCATTCATGCAAAATACAACTATAACATCATACAAACTGATGTCATTGGGATGGACCTTGCCAAAGTTTTTGACAAAGTCCATCACAAAAGGTAAATGAAATTACTACGGCATAGACAATAATACATTGGAATGGATTGGCGATGTTTTACACCAACGTACACAGACAGTCTTACTAGACGGTGAACAATCAGAAAATATTGAGGTAACATCTGAAGTGCTACAAGATACCGTCCTAGGCTCAATTTTATTCAATATACATATTAACGATTACCCGGAATACTTACAACACAGCACCTTAAGGTTATTTGCCGATGACAGCACCATCTATAGAAACATAAAAATAACCAAAGATGATGCATCCAATTACAACAGGACTTAGATTCAGCGGCACAATGGAAAAAATACTGGTTAATGTCCTTTCATCCAGACAAATGCTCCATATTAAGAATCAAAAGAAACCAGTCAATCATGACTACATCCTACATGATCACATTCTTCAAACTGATAGTCATCAAAGGTACCAGGATTATAATGTAATACGCCAGATGCGCGTTTCGTCTACATAAGACTCACCAGTGGCGCTCAGATCAACATACTTATAAAGCAAAACAATTACAAAGTTGACGTGCATTTAGGACTCTAAATTCCAAAAATTGTTACAAATACGGCTAAGGTAATATACTCCTGGGATAAGAACTACAAAATATTTAGGCATAATCCTCCAACCAGATTTCCAATCAGATCTCAAATGAAATAAACCTTTAGATAATATAATAGCAAATGACACTAAATTTTCTAAAACTTATCCTAAAAGTATCATCCAAACAAATTAAGAAAGGGCATATATGTCGTGAGTTAGATCTAAGCTTGAGTACAGATTTTGTGTATGGGACCCGCACAACGAAAATCAAATAAATCAAATTTAGATTGTCCAGCGAAGAGCTGCTCGCTATGCATGTAATATATATCACAATACCAGCTCTGTCTCAAATATGATCGAACACCTACAGACCTACATTACAATTGAGACGAAAACAAACTAGACTTTTTGTTTTCTGTAAAACTATGCACCAACATTTACAAATGTACCCTAAAGATTTTTTCATTAAATCAAACAGAACAAGACATAAGCATACCAATCACAATAAACAACTTCAAATAAATAACAATGCTTACAAATTCTCATTCCAATAGTAAAATGGAATCTACTCCCAACCTTAGCAATCCTTTGTATAACAGTTAACTGCTTCAAAGAGCAGAATTTTATATCAGCACAAACATTTTTAACACTGCATGACATGTAGATAGTTTTATCAAGAAACATACATAGGATAACAATACACATTTATTTTTTAATTGAATATATTTATTTAATTTTTTTGGGATTTATATAAATGAAAACTTCTTCTTTTTTTATTGGGAATAAGCCACGCATGCAACCGCACGTACAATATCACGGCCGACACTCGGCTAACCGAGAGATTGGTCGGTTAATCTATATTGAGTATGCGGCTATATGGGCGATTGGTCTGTTAATCTGGTTGGTTATACGTCTGTTAAGAGTAAAACGCTAAATTTAATGTTAAACTCTATTAAATATACAGATTTTTGGCATGTTATAAGAACCAAATCAAAAAAAGAAGAAGTTTTCATTTATATAAATAAATTAAATAAATATATTCAATTAAAAAATAAATGTGTATTGTTATCCTATGTATGTTTCTTGATAAAACTATCTACATGTCATGCAGTGTTAAAAATGTTTGTGCTGATATAAAATTCTGCTCTTTGAAGCAGTTAACTGTTATACAAAGGATTGCTAAGGTTGGGAGTAGATTCCATTCTACTATTGGAATGAGAATTTGTAAGCATTGTTATTTATTTGAAGTTGTTTATTGTGATTGGTATGCTTATGTCTTGTTCTGTTTGATTTAATGAAAAAATCTTTAGGGTACATTTGTAAATGTTGGTGCATAGTTTTACAGAAAACAAAAAGTCTAGTTTGTTTTCGTCTCAATTGTAATGTAGGTCTGTAGGTGTTCGATCATATTTGAGACAGAGCTGGTATTGTGATATATATTACATGCATAGCGAGCAGCTCTTCGCTGGACAATCTAAATTTGATTTATTTGATTTTCGTTGTGCGGGTCCCATACACAAAATCTGTACTCAAGCTTAGATCTAACTCACGACATATATGCCCTTTCTTAATTTGTTTGGATGATACTTTTAGGATAAGTTTTAGAAAATTTAGTGTCATTTGCTATTATATTATCTAAAGGTTTATTTCATTTGAGATCTGATTGGAAATCTGGTTGGAGGATTATGCCTAAATATTTTGTAGTTCTTATCCCAGGAGTATATTACCTTAGCCGTATTTGTAACAATTTTTGGAATTTAGAGTCCTAAATGCA
The DNA here is from genome assembly GCF_963676685.1 of Mytilus edulis. Taxonomy (NCBI): domain Eukaryota; kingdom Metazoa; phylum Mollusca; class Bivalvia; order Mytilida; family Mytilidae; genus Mytilus; species Mytilus edulis. Next base: position 13,112,542 of record NC_092350.1, read on the forward strand.
CGTCAACTTTGTAATTGTTTTGCTTTATAAGTATGTTGATCTGAGCGCCACTGGTGAGTCTTATGTAGACGAAACGCGCATCTGGCGTATTACATTATAATCCTGGTACCTTTGATGACTATCAGTTTGAAGAATGTGATCATGTAGGATGTAGTCATGATTGACTGGTTTCTTTTGATTCTTAATATGGAGCATTTGTCTGGATGAAAGGACATTAACCAGTATTTTTTCCATTGTGCCGCTGAATCTAAGTCCTGTTGTAATTGGATGCATCATCTTTGGTTATTTTTATGTTTCTATAGATGGTGCTGTCATCGGCAAATAACCTTAAGGTGCTGTGTTGTAAGTATTCCGGGTAATCGTTAATATGTATATTGAATAAAATTGAGCCTAGGACGGTATCTTGTAGCACTTCAGATGTTACCTCAATATTTTCTGATTGTTCACCGTCTAGTAAGACTGTCTGTGTACGTTGGTGTAAAACATCGCCAATCCATTCCAATGTATTATTGTCTATGCCGTAGTAATTTCATTTACCTTTTGTGATGGACTTTGTCAAAAACTTTGGCAAGGTCCATCCCAATGACATCAGTTTGTATGATGTTATAGTTGTATTTTGCATGAATGAAAGGTATTAATTGTGTCTCACGTGAGCCTTTTGATCGACAGCCGTTTTGATAATCATATAAGATATTGGTTTATTCAAGATATCCCATTATTTGAACTAACTATGCTATGCTCCATTATGTTTTACAAAGTATAAACTGAGTGAAATTGGCCTGAAATTTACGTCGTTGTGTTTGTCTACATTTTTGAATGCAGGACAGATTTTTGCATTTTTCTTGTCTGTAGGTATTTTATGAGTGATCACTGACTTTAATATCTTTCCACATTATTCAACAGGGTTGATGTTATGCAATAGTTTGTGGACGCCCTTTTCGGATTTTTTTATTTCATTCATTTATGCATGGGATGATATTAGGTTTGTTACAACTATTATTAATTGGTGTTACTTTTATCAAATGTTGACTGTATGTCTGATTCAATGTTTTCCCAGCTTTCTTTTTTGTATAGATGAATTTTTCTTGCTGTTTTTTGTTGTTGTTTTTTTTTGTTTTGTTGTTTTTTTCAGTGATACTGTACATTCAGTGAATACGATGTCGTCATCTGCATTTCCAATAGCTGGCAATACTTCCAATAATTTACTTTTGGTGTTAGGTGCATTTGTTAATAGGAGATTAAGTATTCTTTCACCTCGATTTGGTTTATCTTCTATTTGATATAAGGAGAGGTCATTTTTTTTTATCTCAATGAGATTTTGATGTTAGTTTAAACATATTTATTTATAGTGGATTAGGAAACAAGTTTTGCAACTTATATTAATCCCTTTCCACTTTGCGGGTGCGAGTGCTGCTTTGTAGCGGAATTAGCCTACTCTTTTCGAAATCTACAAAGGGTGTCTTTAATGTACAAGAGATATGGCTCTCTCTTAACACGGGTAAGCCATTTATCGTCCCCTTCCGACGGACTATCATCGTTTCCTCAAGACCATACTCGCAGGTGGTATCAAGGGATATCCGAAAATTTAGTTCCTGAAATTTTCATCCCAAACGGGAATCGAACCAGGAACCTTTTTATTAGTAGTCCGATGCACAAACCACTACACAACGGCTCTCATCTAAATTTTGATGTCGTTTATTGTCTGGCTTTTCAGGAATTACTGATGGTATTTGCCAGTCTATATGCCCAAGGTTGAAATCTCCCTTTACGATTATATTAGCTTTAGAGTTCCAGTTTGTGCGGCTTAGTGATGTATTAAGTTCTAAAAGTGAAGAACCCGTGACTGAAGGTAGTCTGTAGAAGCAAGACCGGGTTTTTTTATAGTTAGATATTCATTCCAGCAGTTGGTAGTTCTGAGATTTCATCAGATATGATATTTTTTTATATGGCAATTAAGACACTACCATGACTTTTCATTCGGTGGACAATCCCCTGTATTCATTGTAGTCTGATATTGAAAAGTAATCATATGCGGATTGTTTCTTTATCTGACCAAGTTTCAGTTCCAAATATTATATTTGGTTTAACAGAATATAAGATCTCTTCACAATTTCTAGTTCAAGGGTTTTTTTCATTGATTTATGTTAAGCACTGTAATGTGTGTATGTTTAAGTGTTTTTTCTATCTGGTTTATAACCTTTCTTTTTATGAGATGACATTTCTTTTGGTTCACCAGCTGGGCTCATGCATGAATGTTCACTGTCAAATCAGTGAACATAATTTTGACAACTAATGCCCCTTTAATCATAAATGAGCTAGAAAGTCGTAATCCATTAATTTATTGACAAAATGTTTTTAACATTCCATATCTTCACTATTTGAATGAACCACTTATGTCACCTGCAGCAATTCGCATTACCAGTCAACAACAGTCACATTTGAAATCAATACAAGTTATCGGCGGTCAATTTGTAGAACGATCTTGGATGCATTTTAATATAGACATCGGAAATAAATTAAACTACTTGTCATTGGGCCATACTTATTTAAAACAAACTGGTTCCATCGAGGGTAACGCTTCTTGGTTCTATGACCACCAATACGTCAATGACAAAAAATACTTTGCCGAGCCAACATGTTAAAGATGACATGTATTGTAAAGTAAGATGAAATATCAATCACGAGATTCAGAATGCATTGAAACTCTCTCTGAAACTCAAACATGTTGCCGGATATTTTCCAATATGGCTGTCAGTGATCCGTTATTGACACTAATATCTATTCTGTAAATCAATATATATATTAAAATAATTACACATAGTATAACAATAGCATTGACAAATTAACAGCTATCAAAGAAAATATTAGAACAAAACATTAAAATTAAGATATAGAAAAACCAACATGTAAATATATACTTATAACATAAGCCATCCGCAGGTTCCAACCAAAGAACAGTAATACACATGAAGAAATATGTCCTGAGGTGGCACGTGCATAAATTCAAGATACAGCTACTGCTGCTGACATTTTAAAATCAAAATTGTGAAGAAAAACGCAAATTAAAAGAAATGTATCCAAAGAGAACACTTCAGAAAATATAGAAGGAAACAAATTTGCGGAAGATAGATGCACATTACTCAGTCTCAAGCACTATCTTTATTTTGTCTTTCTCGACTAAAAGTTGAAACGTAATATCAATTCCGAAGTATTCATTTGTCTCTTTGACACATTCACCATATCCATTCTCTATTTTATTTGTAGTTTTATTCATTAAAGATTTCTAGACAAGTTTCTGTGTCTACATATCAAAGTTATCTAGATAATACAATTAATTATATAATTACTACACAACAATTTTATATAAATATCCTTGTAATTGTTATAAAATGCATCAAATAACATAATTACAGCCTAATCTTTATTTATATTCAGTTTTTAGAAATGTACATGTGACGTCACTGTTGTGGCGTTGTTCCAGTCGTGTGACGGACTGTTCGTGATTATGTTGTGCTGTTTCTGTGTGCTGCCCTATGTTATTTTACGCGTTCGTTTTTTTTATTTTGTGGTTAGCATGTCGAAAAGTCAATTGTATTGTTTATTTGTGTATTTCTCTGTCCTGAAAGTTCTTGCATTTATTTGTACTGTTTTCCTGTCATGTAATGTTGTTATTTTTGGGTTATATTTAACAGTGCCATACAAGCAATAGGTTTTGCTAGCTACAAAACCAGGTTCAATCCATCATTTTTACTTAAAATATCCTGTACCTAGTCAAGGTAATGGCAATTGTTATTTATATTTCGTTTCTGTGTGTGTGTTGCATTGTCGTTTGTTTTTTAGTTGCTTTAGTGTTCTTGTTGTTTCGTTTTTTCCCTCTTATAGTAAGTTTTTCCCACGGTTTTAGTTTGTAACCGGATTTATTTTCTCCCAATCGATGTATGACTTTCGAACAGCGGTATACTACTGTTGCCTTCATTTATCTTTTGTTAATAGTCTTTACAACAAATAAAATCTGCTTTAAGATCAAATAACTAAGTGTAAATAAAAAGCAATGAAAGTTTTACTCACATTTTCTATAGAATAAACATCTCCTTCAGCGCTCTGTTGATCATTTTGGTATGTATGATTGACATGTGTTTCTTCATAAATATAAGGTTCAACTTTAAATTCAACAATTATAATTGATGTGCGTTTTCTAAAAATCAACTGCATATGTTTTATAGACTGATTAAACACCTTATCCCTAATCCCGGCTGACCCGGCCGTTTGAACTTTTGACGTCAACAACAATCAAAAAGCGATAATGTGTATTTGGTGAATGTATGACCCTTTTATTTTCAAATCAGACATTGATCTACTTCGCAATATTTAAGTTCGGATAATGAAAGATGTAGAAATATTCTGTTTATCAGATTTGATCGTTTTAAAGAAATCCAGCTGTTTAAATGAACATTTCTTTCTCTTTTCACAGGCTTTCTACTATACTATATTTGACCCGAAAAAAATTACAAATCACCCCTTTAATAATTTTGCAGTCTCTTGCTGTAGAGTCGATTTAATTTAAACGTAATAAAATTGTAATTTAAACGCCCACTGACCTTATATTAATATGTTATGTCTGAACTTGTAAGGACCATTCGGTTTTTACTATTTCATGTATTTTGCCTAAACTTATCATCTCGTGAATATCATGTGCAGTTTATTCTAGAAACACGTGTCGTTAACATTGAAATCAGCATTATAAATTTATCTATAGTGACACAATGAACTGTATGATTGTGGTAAACATATGGAACATACGAAAAACATAATATGCGTTCTACATCATCAACGGAGCAGAGTTTATGTTATTGCTGAAAAATGGGAAACTGATATTAAAGAACTTGAAACCATCCTATTTCAAACCGAGGTCTGAATTCGCAATTAGTGACTATTGAAATAAATGTGAGATAAATAAATTCATACGCTACAAAATTAAACAATTTTACATTCAGCCTCAAAATGACGTTTCTGTCTGACGTTTTCAGAAATAGAAAACAATTGATCCCGATTCAGGAAGTATTTTGAAATAAAAAGCTGAACTATTAATGATAAAACAATATTCACCAACACATCAAGCTCTAAAATTCACTGCCGCAACATAATCCGAACGAGACGGTATATGTAATGGTTTGATAACTTAATAACGGTGCTGTTAGACAGCTGGATACTAAAGGGCATTAGGATTACATTGCAGGTTTTCTCTGGTTTTATTTACTGTACATAGAAACAGTTGTTATGCATATGAATAGTAGAAAGCAACACAATTGAGAAAATACTTTTTATACATATGTTGTTCATGTAGTTTTCTATCAGAATGTAAGCTTTGGATTGATTTATCATTACTTTGTGTTTGCGCTTGTTAAAGACGTAATTAGAATGAAAGATAATTTCTCAAGGATCCAGTATTTTAATTTGCAATCGGAAAACTAGAAAGTTATAAACATGATAAATGCGCATATGCAAATAAACTCATCATAGATACCAGGACTAAATCCTGGCAAAAGACAGCTGATTTTCATTTTCTTTATATGTGATTTCTGATTGACATAGTGATTTTCTATTGCTATGGTTCCTAATCTACGGTTTGTTTAAAAGACGTTCTGCTTTCTGGCAAGTGTTTGTTTTAAACTTTGTAAGTATTTACTAAGATAATTTTCGAGATTCAACAACTCACCTCTCCTGATATCTGGTATGTCATAATCCGGCTCCTTTTTATAATTATACCGTCTCCTTAGGAGAGAAAGTAAGATACAATGTAAGTATCACTCATTATTTTCATTATGGACCAGTTATTGCACTATCCATATAATTATTGTTATTATATATACCGAGGGAAGCTCGAGTCAATATTGAAGGTAATGTCACCGTATATGTTGTATTTGGTAATATTACACACTGTGTAAAGAATTTGTCTTACCAATTATCTTCAAATGGGGAATTTAGACGTAGTCGTTGACCTTGATATCACGTGCACAATGTTTAAACAATTTTAAACAAACCTTGAGTCGACTCCGAATGCAAATACACCTTATCACTATTTGTCCACTATCACTGGACATCGCAAAATTTCCAGTACAATTTTGACGTCGCAATAGAAAATATCTTGAGCCACAATGAAAAAGTAATTGCTGTATGACGTCAAAAATTCAACCGGCGTATATTCTTTGGTCGATCGGAATTAATCTCCAAGTAGCGATAACGTGTATACGAACAAGACTGGGAAAAATAATGGCGTCTCAAACTAATACAAACCCTCTTTATTATTTATAGTATGTACTATACTGTGACCACTATCATGTGTCACAAACCAATAACGATTCATTTATATTTAATACCCGAGTAAATTTATTTTGATTGAGGAGGGAAAGTTCTGAATAATAAAATAAATGTATCTACTTTACACCATATGCTTTTAACCTGATGGTTTTGCCTCTGAACAGAGGGTATATTGTGTCGTTCGTAATACTTTTCGTTATTGTAAAGCGTTTCTTTGTCAAAGAGAGATGAGATGCCAAAGGATCAAACGTAAATCATATGTAGTTTGATTTAAATTGATTAGGAACAAAAATTGAAGCAATACTTCAAAACCTTATAACGCTATTAACAAAAGTAATATACATATATAAGGAAAACTCTCTTCTCATTAATTCTGAAAGATCATGAAAAAAAAGCATTCATCGACTTAGCTGTATCATTACTTGAAGTACCTTTTCGCATATATAACCACAAGTATTATTACTATTATAATGAGTAAGACACCACTGACTGTTCCAACTACTATTGATATATTTGTTGATTGTTCTGGATCTGTAAAAATAAATGTTAATTGTAATTTTCTTAATTGCAATGAGAATAAATTAAAATTAATAGCACTATATTATTATTGCGTAAATTACAATCATTGTAATACGTTATAAAATACATATGTTCACCAAGTCAGGAAAATGGCCATTGTTATATTATAGTTCGTTTATGTGTATGTTACATGTTAATGTTGTGTTTCTGTTGTGTCGTTGTTCTCCTCTTATATTTGATGCGTTTCCCTCAGTTTTAGTTTGTAACCCGGATTTGGTTTTTTTCTCTTTCGATTTATGTGTTTCGAACGGCGGTATACTACTGTTGCCTTTATTGGATTGTTTCGGATAATTTCAAGAATAAAACTGTTTGCGGTTTATTTAATTTTTAAATTGTGAAATAATGGGAAATTAAGTCACCTAGACATGAAGATAATAAACAGGAGTTGAAATCATATTCTTCTCCTTGACAATAAGCGCCGCCCATTGCTGAATCAGAATTGTTACAGTATCGTCTCCTACTTTTTTGTCCAGTTCCACATGTGACGTTACATACTCCCCAAGAATCCCATGACGACCATCCTGTATCAACTTGAAATATAAAGAACATAACATATTTAAATAAAACGAAGGTTTTTTTTCTGAATTTCATTTAATTGCAATCGAAGTGATTTTTAAATTTTTGATTTTTGAATAATGAAAGTCATCTGAAATATTTTACTCACGTAGAACCAAACAAGGCTTAGTGTTCCATTTCAAAATAGCAATAATAATGTTGTTTTAAAACCAATATGAAAATTACCCTTTTACACGTACAGAAGCTTTACTGGTATTGTCCACTTTGGTAACTATTTCCGTCACTTTGCTAATGCATTATTTTTAATGTAACACATCATGTGTTGTCCAGTTCCGCATGTTACATCTCCTAATCAAATACTTTCATCCCCACAAATAGTATGATCATTTATTTAAAGTCATAATAAGACTTAATAGCATTCCCATGCCGACAGTGACAGAAAAAAATATGATATTCACTCCTGCGGGAATATGCGCCACTGTTACGGATAGTTTCAGTAACGTCTCCTAATTTGATATCTATTTCCGCGTGTTTCGATACATGCTCCTCAGATTTTCCAAGACGCCAATATGACATCTATAATTGTGTGAGCTTATATGTGTGTATATATGTCTATAATTGAAATGTTCTGTGCTTTGTGTTTTTGTTTACCCCACATATATGTTTTATATTTCCGACTTTTTACGTTAAATCATCTACCTTAGCAATTATTCCTCAATCCAATCATTAAATTAAGAAAGTAATACAGTAAAAAAAATATCTTTAAATGAAATATGAAGTAATATAAATCTCAAATCACCTGGACATAAAGATGGTGAACATGATCTGTATTCATAGTCTCCTCCTTGACACTTTGAGCCACCATTTGCAGGTGTAGGATTGTTACAATAACGTCTTCTTCTGTGTTGTCCAGTTCCACATGTTGATGTGCAAGTGTCCCATGTGTTCCAGGTCGACCAGCCACCATCAACTAACGATAGATACGTGTTTTAAGAAATATATGTCAAATCGATATATGTAAATACCAGTAAAATAGAGACATAAAATTACTGGGTAATGGACAAAACACATATTATACGAATTTGCGTAAAGAATAGATTGTAAAAGTAGGTTTTATATGAAATTAAATAATCTACTTTTGATTTTGCTGTTTCAAAAATAAATTCCAAAATAGTTGCACATATACAATTGATACCTAAGATGCATATTTTGGCCATTTCGAGACCAGATTTACATGGTCCATTTAAACTGACAAAATTAAACAGAACGAGTGGAAAACCAATGTAATAAACGAGCGACCAGAAAAGGTTTGTATACAGAAATCAAATTGCAGTGATGAAATAAAATATAGACAGTTGAATCAGAAGTACAAGTGTAGACAATGAACAATTATACATAAGTTACCTGCTACAAACAACTGTATCAAATGACTCATAGAATATGAACCACCAATGGTAAATCCTTCACATCTATAAAAACCTTCATCTGTCAGCTCAAAGATTTTTATTGTTAGAGTTTTATTTGATGTCCCGTAATATTTGTCGCCATCTTTTAACAATTTAGTACCACCAATAAATTTCTTATACCAATAATATGCTATCAAACTTAATGGACATTCGAGATAAGTTGGCGATCCAATAAAAGCTGTTTATGTAAGAAAGAGATGTTAAAATTGAACAAATATGAATCGAGAACACATGTTACCAGTGAGGGCGGCTTATATGCCATATTTATATCCTGTCTTCATGTTATCAACATCTTTTCATATTTGTTAATTCAACAGACTTCAAATTAGTTGTACACAAATAATGAAAAGTTATACAGACGTCTGTTCTCTTATACACGTCACAAAGCTGTCAAATTAATAATTAAAAAACAAATACCATTTACCGGAAAATACTCTTTTGATTTCAAAAATAAAACCTTTGGTGTGACATTTCCCACATTGGGTTAAGGTCGAAGCCTTATCACTCCAATTCACAACTAAACGAAAAATAGCTGAACGCCTCTGTATGCCAGCTTTGTAGATTTTAAGCATACATTTCATTCCGTTGTACGTCTGTGCCCAACTTATAAATTTAAATGTAAATGTGTTGGAACAAAGTTTTTTGACATTATAAAAAGTTATTATGGAAACACACAAATCTGTGAAAAAAAGACGAAAACAGGACATACCTCCTTTAATCAAATAAAAGAGAAAAGCATCTGAATAAACTTATTTCCTTCTTCTTTAATAGATATTTAAATCATTTGCAAACCTGTTTTGATCAAACATACAACCCATTTAATTTAAACACACACTCTAAACATGCTAAATTTTTACATAAAACATCAAATACATGTATGTCAAATAGAAGGGAAAAACTAGATTCGCTCCCTTCACTTATTTATGTAATAATGAATATGATAAACTATTTGATGTATCATATCAACGAAATTTTTTCATAGATCTAGGAAGATGTGGTAAGAGTGCCAATAAGACAACTCTCCATCCAAATAACAATTTAAAAAAGTAAACAATTAAAGGACAAGGTACGGCATTCAACATGGAGCCTTTGCTCACACCGAACAGCCAGCTATAAAAGGCCCCAAAAATTACTAGTGTAAAACCATTCAAACGGGAAAACAAACGGTCTAAACGATTTCCGGGAATGCTTACAACACAATAACAGTCTACCCCAAATATCGCCTAATTGCACTAGTACAACTTTATGTGTTGTCTTTGTTGACATAGTCGTTTGTTTATAGTGATTTAAATTTTTGTAGTACATACCTGTATCAAGTTAGGAATATGACAAATGTTTCTATTCTTTTTATGTTCTAGTGCTTGTGATTTTGCCATTAGATAAGGGACTTTCCGTTTTTAATTTTCCTTGGAGTAAATTTTACTTTTTACGTAGTACTTTAATTAGAACAATAGACATTTGTGAGGAACCGGTTCAAAAGGTTTGGCAAAGTCAATCAAAATGACACACGTTTGTATGTTGATATTAATGTTATTTATCATGTCCTGTACACACGATATTCTTTGTGTTCAGCATGAGTGTTAAGATCAAAATCCATGTTGTAGATCATATAGTTTAATAGAGTTGGATCAAGGTGTTTTGTCATTTGAATGTCAATGAAATTAATAAATTTATCTGAAGTCCAATTATTTTTTAAAAAATATTCATTTTAGTGAGATAGATCATTAATATATATGGCATGGTATTTGCTTCCCTTATTTTAAACATAGTATAGATGTTTGAATGTTTCCAGCTATTTTGTGTGTGACATTTGAATAATTAGTGTTATCACTGGTTTATCTTTCATTCGCATTTATCTTCTAAACTAATTCATCAGGTCCTGTGGAGTTTTGGGTTTGTTTTTTTTTTTTTTGGGGGGGGGGGGTTGATATTTTGCAGTAACACGTTGACGCTCTTTTCCGGTATATTAATTTTTCATTCTCCTGTGCATGCGACGATGATAATTTACTTGCAGATGATTCAGTGGTGAAGCATGTTTGATTGAAGCTAAACTGTTTATATGAAAACATTCTGATTTACCGGCTACATCGTTATATTTATACTTAATATGATAATGATGTACGATGATATTAGGTTAATTAAACATTTTCAACATACGAAAATGCCTATAAAAAGCTTAAGTCAGGAATATGACAGTTGTTAATGACAATTCGTTTGATGTGTTAATGTTAGAGCTTCTGATTTTGCCATGTGATTATGGACTTTTTACAAAATCATTCCATATGAACTTTCCTCTGAGTTCAGTATTTTTGTGAATTTACTTTTTACAGATTTACCTACCTGCATTAGATGAATAAACTTTCAGAAAGATTAATATGACAGCTTCCTTTACTAGCTTCATAATAATAACTACAACAGGGAAGTGAAACATTTACCCGATGATGTCTTAAAGTTATTAACTAGACCATGAACATGATTAATATCTAAATATATATTTCTTTTCGTTCGAATTCGGGAATTCCCCTTGTATGTAGTATGGTCAATTATAATATTGTATGTTTATTTTGTAAAACGGGTTCTTATTATTCTAGACTAAAATACATGGTTAATATTGACGTGAACTTTGGTGGTTTAAAGGATGGAATATTCTTCGTAAAGAAGTTTTATCTGTTTAACATTAAGATGTTAATCAAATACGTTTGTATTTAAATTCAAATCCAAAGTAGCATTTCACTGCCTCAGTGTTACTACATAGAAATAAAATCTTCACAATTGGAAAGCTGCAATCACTTTTTGGCCGCGAAGTTTTGTTCTCAGCTGACCCTAATTGCAATTTTCAGGATGTACTATGTATTAAAGTCAAGATATGAGACAGACTTAACTATATCTCAGATGTATTTTGTTATAAGTTTGATCGGATGCATTCGTCCAACATACATGTAGTCACCAAAGTTTAATTATTTAATTAAGGACATTATATATGTAACACTCCTAATATTCAATATTACAAAAACTCGTCCGATTTCGTAACCACTAAATGTGTCCGATAGTTGTTATTCGCCAAAACGTGTCCACTATTAAACGCCAGAATGTCTGACGTCTTTAAGCGCTAATACATGTATGTCCTAAATGAAATCGATACAGTTTACGGAAATTCTATTAATGTTTTTTTTAATCTGAAACATATGAATTAACTATTAGCTGAAATTACTTATTGTCCAGTTGCAAGTATATCATACTCATTTAGAGCGAATATACAATAGAGTTGAATTAATTATTACTATGTAAATTATTTTGTACTTATAAACTCAGATGATGCCATTTGTATTAATCCGAATATTGCACAGTCGACTTTCAGCAGTATTGACGTCCCTTGTGTCAACAGTTCTAACACTTTGAAAGCTCTTCACTTTAAAAACGGGTTTTAGGTTTGCAGCATCACTAATACCGGCGTCACACATCAGCGTAAAGTTCCGACGTACGCCGGGCGTGTTAAAATATCATGTACGCTGCCAACACGCTAGTAATTTTGGATGCATTCAACCTGTCAATCATATCTGTAACGTGTGCATAACGAGCTATAAGCGTATATTGGGCGTACGAGAAGTGTACCTTAGCGTTCGTCGGGCGTTCAAAAAACGTATGTTGGCGTATGCCTGGTGTATATGGAATACACGCTACAAAGAAAAAAGGTTTCTTGAACGTATGTGAGACGCGCCCCGGTCGTATCTAGGACGTTTTATTGTTGTGTGTTTGTTACAAACACACACGCATACGTTCTGTTATAGTCGAACGACCTAAAACGTATACAACGTGCCCCAAACGTGTCTCAAACTTATCTGTAGCGTTTTCAAGGCGCTTTTAGCGTATGTATTACGTGCGTGTAGCGTACAGGTATACGCTAGACACACGCTTGAACTTGATTTTGTAGCGTTCACTGATCGTATACCTTGATATTTCGACGTACTTCAAACTTAAGCTACGTGCGTTTAACGATTGCTTAGCGTTCCTCTGGCGTGCAACTAACGTATACCGACTTTGTCAATTTTCTTTGTACGTTTGGTGCACGCCGGTCTATGCGCAAATGTGTGACGCCGGCATAAAGGCACCCGATCAAGAGACATAACGTCCAGTGCCAAATATTTCATGCATTATTTGAACGACATCATGTTAACAACTGCTGTTGTTTTTTTCTATGGTCGGGTTGTTGTCTCTTTGGCACATTCTCCATTTCCATTCTCAATTTTATATACTGTAGATACATTTTGTAGGTTCTACAAATTTATTATCACACCAGGAATTTAGAATTTGGCCAAAATTTGTACGGTTGTTCAGGAATAAACACTAGTTGGGATTTTCACGTAAAAAATCAAAGAGCGAGTAAAGACCATTTTTTTATGACTTCAATCAGAAATCACTCCAATCTCCGTTATGTAATACGATACCGTTTTTATAAAATGTGCGTAGATTACAAAAAAATACAACTCATGACACCATGAAAAAGTGAAATGCTACAGAGGTTTTAATAAGCAGAGAAAGTGACATTTTCTCTACACGACGTAACTGATTTAATATCTACAATTTAACTGCTTAAATTTACATCCATCATAACCGAACAGACGCCCCACTTTATTCCTGGTTATACTTAAATTGAGAAAGGAAATGGGGAATGTGTCAAAGCCACAACAACCCGACCATAGAGCAGACAACAGCCGAAGGCCACCAATGGCTCTTCAATGTAGCGATAAATTTCCGCACCCGTAGGCGTCCTTCAGCTGGCTCCTTAAAAATATGTATACTAGTACAGTGATAATGGACGTCATTCTAAACTCCGAATTATACACAAGAAACTAAAATTAAAAATCATACAAGAATAACAAAGGCCAGAGGCTCTTGACTTGGGACAGGCGCAAAATTATACTGTTTGTTTAAAAAAGACCTAAAGTGATATATTTTTATTTTTTAATGAAATGTTAATGAAAAAGCAATAACCAGATAACATATATTATGTTCTTCTTCGCTATACTCATACGAACATAAAAATTGTCTTAATAATACATAAATAAAACAAAAAGCAATTTGGGATGAGAAATTGTACTGATCAGTTTAATAAAAATAAATTGTGACAACTCTGGTCATGTAAATCATGGTCTCTGGATCTCCGAAAAATGGTAGGAAATCTACAAATATAAAAATGTTAAATCAGAAAAAGAGATAACTGCAATTATATATCATAAATGCAAAATATACGTGTCGATCTGATCAGTAAGTTTTTCTCGACAAGAATTACTGATTTAAGCGTATGCGCCAAATTAAGAAATGAATTTATGTTCTTCGCTATACTCATACGAACATAAAAATTGTCTTAATAATACATAAAAAAAACAAAAAGCAATTTGGGATGAGAAATTGTACTGATCGATAAAAACAAAGGATGGAAGGATGTTCCAATCACATAATTATAATCCCAAATTTTTAGAAATTTTAAGTCTATTTTCTAAATTTTCTTATATGTAACCATCTTTAGCTTTGTCGGTCTTCCATCTACCGTGAGCATTCAAAAGCCTGTCGGGAACAGAATTACTAGCAGCTGCTGTAGCACCACCGCTCCTTAAACTATGTAAGCCAAATAAGGAACTATTTAGGCCTATTTCGGAAAGCGCATTTAAAATAAATTCTCTAGTTCGAGTGTAAGATAGAGGCCTATTCTTGCAAGCTAGTTTATGCTTATCAATATATTTGAAGTATGACAGAGCTCTAAAGATGTACTCGTCACTTCCAACTGGCAAACTTACAACGCGAATATATTTCTGTAGCATAGAAACTGGACAAAGGTCTGTACCAGTTCTAGAAATCAAAATAGTGTTACCCTGTCGATATCTATCAGTCTTTCTTTTTTGAATGTTTAATTGTAGATGAGAATCGTTGAACGTTAAATCAGAAGGTCGGATGTGTGCCAATTCCTCGTATCTTAAAAACCCGGAAAACCCTATCAACATCATAGCACAGATTCTCAACCCTGGCAAATTGTCATTTTTGTCGAATTTTGCAATAACATTCTTCAAAATCGTAGGGATGATGGGTTCTTTCCTTTTCCTTTTCCTTTACCATGTCTAGTAATTAGTCATTTAATATACTGTCATATAAATTCAGATCATGTTCTCACTTAATTGAATAGTACGCTGCGTTTAAAACGGCAGTGGAAACTCCAGATTGAATCAAATAGTTAAGATAAATAGCGACTGTACAAACAGTGGTAGGCAAAAACGGTAGATTGTACTTTAAGCACCAGTATTTGAATCTTTTGAAATATCCTTTATATTTCTTCAAAGTATTTTCGCTTTTTGAAGCAGTTACTACTGAACATAAAGAAACTGTTAGAGCTTTCAAGTCAGGATTAGAAAATGCTTTAAGGATTCCAAATTTGAATGTTTGAATCTAAACTGAAAAATAAATTGAAATGAAATTAATTTGATTTAAAAAATCATATAACGAAGCACTATAAAAATGTAAAAGATTACTCTTAATTTTGATTTTTCAATATACTAACAGACTAAATGTGTTAAGATAGAATAGAACAACATCAAAACTAAATGGTATTTTGGGAGTAACAAAACGGGATTATCTTCTTTGTAAAATTCAACAATACATTATAAAATAACTTGACGCCCGAACGGGACATAGGTCATGCGTGCTAGAGGCCCAAGCGGGACTTATCTCTGTCGAATTGAAACGAAACGAACAAAATAAAACATAATAATGCTCAAACGAGACTTCGGTGTATGCCTGCTAAATGCCCAATCGGGACTTATCTCTCCAAAATAAATCAATGCAATGCCCAAACGGGACTTGTGTTAAAGTGTTAGAGGGCCCAAACGGGACTTATCTCTTCATTAAAGAACAAATACAGAATAAATAAAAATAATGCCCAAGACGGGACTCATATATGCATACGAGAGGGCCCAATCGGGACTTATCTCTGAAATAAAATAGAATATACTAAATAAACCAAGGTTTTGCCCAAACGGGACTTAAGTAAATGCAAAAAAACGGTATAAACGATTTCATCTCTTAAAAAATGCATATTAAATGCAACTCCAATTCTAAGTATGCTCAAACAAGTGCGTGTCGCAAACTAATTTTTGTCTCAAACAACTAGTATAACAAAGCTGACGGAGGTGACTTGTAAAAAGGTATCAGGTATCCAAATTCGACAACATTAAGAACAAAATTATTAGCATTTAAAGTATTTTTCCAAAAGTCTAAATTTCTCCGTAAATTATCTACTCTAAACGAGCTGGCTGAGGAGCACTCAAATTCAAAATCTTGATCGTGACTTATAAAAGGTTATAAATTGTACTTAACTGTTTCATCACTTTGCTCCTGAAAAACCACTGGTCTCGGCTGGTTGGAACCTACGTCTCTTTGGGCAGTGGTAGGTCCAGTGACCCTCGCCATTGCAGTAATAACACCTGTCTGTTGGTGGTGAACTGGTGAAGTACTAATTCTGGTTGTAGATACCGGTGCGAGGTCCTGTGCGGGTTTGTGATCCTTGTGCAGCCGGGTATTTGTAGTTTCTAGATACTTCTCTTGTAGATGCTGATGAAGTTTTACGAAAAGGCTCATCTTGAGGAACTTGTGGACTCTCTGGTTCTGGAATATAAGGAGCAGGACGGGTCCTTACTTTGTCCCGTCTCTTAGCTTTGGCCCGGTAGTCGGCTTGTCTTAACTTAGTTGCGTCGTCGGTCCCCTCTGTAATAGGGTCGTCTATATATTCGTCTACTATGTCCCACCCGTACTTGTCGGCTATGCGAAGAAGCTTATTTCTTTCTTTTAGGGCCTTTATGCTCTTTTCTAGATATTGAATGGCTAAAGCCGGAGAGTCTTTCTCTATGAGTTTGAGGGTCTTTTCAAGTTCTGTTAAACGTTCTCCGTTAAAATTAAATTGTTTTTCATTACCGTCGTGCCTGAATTTAGGAGTCTGTTCAACCGGAGGTACACTTTCAGCTTCTTTAGCACCAATTCTCGTGTCAATCTCCTTGAATAGCTCTTCTTTGTGCTTTGTCAATGTCAAATCAAGGCTCTGGGTGAACAGCGATAAGGCATCCTCAGGTGAAAATCGAGTAGACCCTTCACGTTCTTCACTGCGTTGAATTCGTATAGGCGATTCCAGTTCAGGTTCACTCATATTACCAAGGTATACGTGTCGATCTGATCAGTAAGTTTTTCTCGACAAGAGAAAAGGCGCGAAATCTGGATATATATGTGTGAAAACCGAATTAATGATTTAAGCGTATGCGAATATTTATACGCCAAATTAAGAAATGAATTTATAATATGGACGCGAATGATAGTCCAATTAACGAAGAAAGAAAAAACTTAATGGGGGATTGGACACGTTTGGTTTTTAATTACAAAAAGGACGCGTTTGGGCGTTTTTACAAATGGCAAGCTGTTTGGAGCCGTTTTACTACTAGATATGTTTTGAAGTTCAGTGACGTCGATGTGCACACGTTTGGGGGAATCGGACACGTTTTCGGGAAGGACACGTTTCTGAGTGTTAAATATATGTTGCGAAATATTTGAAGCAATAGGATGATATGTTAACTCTGTTTTTTTCCTCTTGTGAAGCTTTATTACGAAGACAAAAATGATAAGGTCACACTTTGTTCAATTGAAGTTGACAATTAATGACGGATTAATGGCTATTCCTGTACTGATTTTATGGTATATTCTTTTATATAAAAATCAGGAGATGTGGTACACGAAGGATAGACATCTGTCCATCCTCCTCTGAACCTTGGATAGTGGTGTTACAGCACAACAAATAAACAAATTAAACAAAATCTGTTGAAAAGGGTTTGACTTATCAGAACAATATAAAGCAGAGAAAAATTTAACAAAACAACAGACCAGAAATGGCGGGTGTTTTAATACATCCCAAACAACGAAAGAGACACACACAACAATCTGAGAGTACTAGCAGTTACTGATAGCTAATTCAAAACCAATAACAACTATTAAATAATCATGTATTTAAGACTAAAATATCAATCAGTTAACATCCAATGAATTAAGTACAGGCTATTATAAGAGCGTTAAGTTTGCCACTATGCATTCTTGTATTTTGTCGATAAACCTTATTTGTAACATACTGATGTTTTATACGTATTGTTCGTCCACTGGTCGCGATTAGAATATAGAGTTAACTGAGAAAAATAATGAAATTTGGCCATATTATCAAGTACACATACTAAGCCAGTAGTCTCATTACTAATTGTTATTTTTGTTCAAAAGGTTACGATTACATTTCCATGGCCTAGATATTTGAATTATAATAGTATTCCTGGTGAAGTAAAATCCGGGAATGCTACTCGGAGACATGAATATAATAAAATGTTGTTTTAAATTTTTTTCAGCCCCGCATCTATTTCTTAACTTGTTGATCAGTACAATCATACAAGTGAGATGTTTCGGTAGCTACAGAACCAGGTTTAATCCACCATTTTCTACATAGAAAAATGCCTGTACCAAGTCAGGAATATGACAGCTGTTATCATTTGGTCTGTTTGAGCTATTGATTTTGCAATTTGCTTAAGGACCTTCCGTTTAGAATTTTTCTCTGTTTTCGTTTGTTTTGTTATTTACTTTTTATACATATCATTAATATTTCTCGTGTTTACGAATTAGATATATAAGATCTTCATTCATTCATTCATATCTTTATTTCCTCTATTAAGAGATTCAATGAACAATCATATATGTAAACAGATCAAATTACAAAAGTTTTCAAAACATGATAACACAATATAATATGACAATATGTACAATAACAAAATAAAGTTCTGTACTTATTTATATAACTGAAGAAAATTTTGACAAAAATTGCTCTCACTAACGACGGTTCATGCACTGGCACATTAACGAATCGTTGTTCTCCTTAATCTACTATATGCAGCGACACAGTGTGCAACGTGCACATGACAAAGATTATAAAAACTGTCGGTGTCTATATTGTTCGTTGTTATGTGCTTCCCCAAAAGAATGCAATATAACTCTTCATCGTCGTATGAATAAAGTTCCACAAATAAATGCAATGGGAATTTTTCAATTATAAACTCCCACCACATATCTCTGATTAAATGAGTTCTGCTACAGCTACAACATGCATGTACATATACATCTAAAAACTGAGTGTTACATAGTTCGCATGTACCTCCAGTGGTATTTGGAATGTCGATTAGCAGTTTAGTAATATAATAGGAGTTTACGATTTCTCTGGATGATTTAGAACTTTTCCAGAAGTCTGGAACTCTAACCGATCGGTGAATACTTCTAAAGCGAGAAAAGTTATTATCGTTTTGTAAACGCCGAGTCCATTCGTCAGTTTGTACTTTGTCAACTGTATTTTGCACTATAGCTTTCCAAAATTGCTTCGTTGGAAAAACTCCCTCTCGCAAAAAGTCAAGCATATAAGAATGAAGGCTATATTTATACAAAATGTTCATACTATCAGGAATGAATCCATGATGATTGCGTTCATTGTCAATAAAATAGGTAAACAGACGCACAAGAAATATTTTCTTCGTTAGGAAGTTGTCATCAAGACTACACAGTTTTTGCAAGAAATATAACTTCTTAGTCTCTATAGACGAGGTAATAGTATGAAGTCCAAGTATACTTTGGCACATATCTGATCTCGTAGACGTTTTCAAGTCCAAAATTCGCTTGACTATAAAGTGCTGAAAACGATTTAACGCAGCAATGTCGTTTGACTTTAAACTAGTCCACATTTCACAACCATACAGAACAGTAGGTAACACTATAGATTTAAACAGTTTAAGTAGAACACATGGATGTGTTGACTTGTCGCAAACACCGTTGAGCGCAAAATAAGAGTTCTTGCCTTTTCTACATGCATTTGATGTTCTTTCTGTCGATCTGAATTTGGAATTTAGCGCAATGCCTAAGTGAGTGTATTCTTCGGCTACCGGAAGAACACTGTTCGCAATATGCCAGTCGTATGTTACTCGAACTTCTCGTGGGTTCAAGGAAAATTGCATTACGCATGACTTTTTCGCATTGAAGCAGAACCTCCATCTATGGGCATAGTCAGCACATATATCTAACATACGCTGGAGACACAACGGAGTTGTGCCAATACATGAAATATCGTCAGCGAGAGCAGGGGAGCAGCTAGCTATGTGATAAACACCAGTTTTCTTATTACATTTTTCAAAATCAACCAACATATCGTTTATAAATACTAAATATAATAAACCAGATAAAACCCCTCCTTGTCTAACCCCTTGTAATACAGGAAAGAACTCAGACTGACACTGGTTTACAATTACCGAACTCATAGTATCAATATGACAGTCATTAATAACTGACCATAATTTGCCTGTTACACCTATTTTATACAATTTATACACAAGACCAATTCTCCAGACAGTGTCAAAAGCTTTTTTACTGTCTAAAAAGGCAACAAAAATTTTACTGAATAATTCTAGGTTATGATAAATTGTTTCATGTAAATTAAACGATGCAGTTAAGCAACTAAGGTACTTTTGAAATCCTTGTTGTTGGAGATTCGGCATGTTCTTGTCATACAACACGAAGTCAATTAACCGAGCTTTAATAATACTTTCAAATAGTTTCAAAACACAGGACAGTAAACTAACTGGTCTATAATTATCGGGTGAGGTTTTGCACTTATTTCCACCTTTGAAGATAGGAACAAGGAGGCCTAGCTAGTTTCCAGTTCTTTGGTATACGTCATAATCTGACGATGAGGTTGCATAAGACCGTTATGCACTTCACAACAGGTCTACCTCCGTGGCGCAAATGTTCGTTTTGTACTCTGTCATGTCCGGCAGCTTTTCTATATTTTAACTGACCTATCAATTTAGAAACTTCTTGTTCAGTGATCAATCCACCAGGTAAGTATCCACCTTCAACACCACAAGTTTTAATAATGTCTTTGTATACGCTCTCAATCGAACACTTAAATTCATTGTCAAAATTATCACTGTCTTTTGGTTGGTACAGCTCATGAAAATACTCAGCAAAACAGTTTGCTACAGACTCCG
Organism: Mytilus edulis; assembly: GCF_963676685.1. Taxonomy (NCBI): domain Eukaryota; kingdom Metazoa; phylum Mollusca; class Bivalvia; order Mytilida; family Mytilidae; genus Mytilus; species Mytilus edulis. The sequence continues at coordinate 13,133,513 of NC_092350.1, forward strand.
GAGAACTGTACACTTTATTTTCATACACAATTTCGAGGTATATCTTGGAGGAACGACCTTTAAAACGTTTTATTTGTTTCCAAAACAACCGTATATCGCACTCTGCGGTTTCATTTAGATCATCATAACACTTTTGCATATACTGTTCATTAGCCGCTTGTTGTACACGTCTAAATTCGGACTTTGCTCTTTTGTATATTCGATAAGAGTCAAAATGCATTCCTCGAGGTTGACCATCTAGAACCCAAAGTTTACGCATTGACCTTTCATTGTCGTGTGCTCGTTTCACATCTGCGTTCCAATACGGTTTGGTGAGTGGATTAAATCCGCATTTTGGAATTGCGATGTTCGCAGCATTATGCAATGTGCTAACGAAGTCGTCAAATATAGTGTCAATATCAGCAAAAGAATAAGAGTTCATTTTATCAATTAATATTTCCACGGGGTCAGACAATAGTTTTTGGTATTGATTGATCTGTGCGTCAGTTACCTTATGCCAAGCTGGTAATTTGTCGCTGGAGTTAATAATACGATGTGGGGTGGAGTCCGTCTCAAACTCAATCACTACTGGCAAATGATCGGATGTGCTACTTATTGCCCCTTCATCAAGGATTTCATAGTACCTTAGTTTTCTATATATAATTTCATTACACAAGATATAATCTAACATTGTTTGTTTAGTTACATACGTATACTTTGGCCCTTTAATTTGTATTTTACCACCAGCATGCAACAAATGATGTCTAGATACAAAATTTAATAACTCTTTTGATTTATAAATATTTGAGCTAGATCTGTCTTTATGTAAGCAGCTAGCATTTAAATCACCTGCAATTATACAATTACCATAAACACTATAGTATGCGTATAAACTATCTAGTATACTTAATTCACTCTTGTAACTTTCAATAGAGTCATCAGATGGTAAGTACGCACCAAAGATAAAAAGTGAACCATAAGACTGGTTTTTAAGTTCAATACCAGCTATTCTACTGGAGTTAATGTCACTAATTTCATTTACAGAAAACTGAAGTGAGGTTTTGTATAATATGGCAATACCATCCTTACCATGATAAGCGTTATACCCTATGGGTAATGCATCAGCTTTACTTAATCAGTTGTACCCTTTTTCTATAGTAGATAAATAATGTAAAGACCTTTCTTTTAATTTATGTTCAGATATGATACAAATATCACAATCAGTGTCCTTTAACAAATTACTAAGACAAATAGTAGAGGACATGATACCCCTGACGTTCCATGCTACTAACTTAATACTAGACATAAAAAACAAAATGAGAAATACATTCATGAAATGCCTGTACCAAGTCAGGAATATGACAGCTGTTATCATTTGGTCTGTTTGAGCTATTGATTTTGCAATTTGCTTAAGGACCTTCCGTTTAGAATTTTTCTCTGTTTTCGTTTGTTTTGTTATTTTACTTTTTATACATATCAATAATATTTCTCGTGTTTACGAATTAGATATATAAGATCTGAATTGACAACGAACGATAAACGTGTATCCGATGTGATAATGAAACTATGAGACTAAATACTTCAGTTATAGCTGGGGTTTTATTGCTTGAATTAGCCATTAAAACTAAAGGAACAAGAAAATGTTACAAAACATTGAAAACGTTTGATGGTCAAAAGTTGTCAATCCACTAAATCAATTATAGATAATTAATCAACAGACACTTTAATTGTTATTTTATGAAAACAAGTTGAATGGGAATTATACACACAGATGGAGAAAAAAAATTAAAGCCACATTCTAAGACAATAAACATTAGGAAGCGAGAGAAAAAACATTTTTAGTGGTCAAATTTGTATAGAGTTTCACGTGTTGCTGTTCATATAATTTGATATATTCAATAATACTGACCAAACTGCGATTTATTACAATATAGGAATACATCTGCCGTATAAGGAGCGCTATTGACGCCCATGTGAAACTTTATTGACGTAACGTATATAAAAAGTCAAGAGAAATGTATCGCTTTTAAAGAAGGGCGGGAGATACCAAAGTGATATTCAAACTCATTAGTCAATGAAAAACTAACAATCCCATTGCAATGAAGAATGATCAGAGGAAAACAATAGTTTACACAACATTATATAAAAACTAATCATCTCATTACAATTCAGTGTGTATATCGAGAACATTTACCGATTACAAAAAAAAATATTTCAAAGTATAGCATAGATTGGCGAATGTACAATATTAAAAATTCTTATATACAAAAAAAAATGCTCTTTTAAAACCAATTAAGTAAGCTAACACATTTAACACAATTCTTTTCATGTTTGTCTTGTTTGAATTTATCAAAGACTACATTAAATTTAGCTGTTGATCAATCATGTCTTCAAATGATAAATCATCATCACTATACTGGTAAGTCGAAGCAGAATAATCATATGATGCTGAATCATATGTATTCGAATCCATCATTGACGACATAACACCAAAGCCTAGGCGATTTCGTGGTGGTGCTCTACAACTAAAAGAGTAAATTAAGTTATATTATCAAAACTTTTAAATCTTCTAAATAGAGGTAGTCTTTACTTACCTTTAAAATGTAATAGTCATTGAATTTGTCACTATATAAAGATTCAAAGTGTAGATCATACGAAAGATTAAGAACATTTAATACCATAGAAAGTAAATCGTTTAATGAACATTTTAGTGATTACAAATCGTGTGCATGTATGATGGTTCTCATGAACGAGCGGTCGACCACAATGTTTTCAAAAACTACGAATGGGTCAGCGAAGCATTATTAACGTGTAAAGTATGTAAAATTTAAACGCCTGTATTCATTATGAATGGAAATAATTAAATTAGCGAACGGTTATTAATTTTGACACCTTTCGAATATGACAAAATCGTTACATTGCCTTAGAATTCATGAACAATATCAAGTTTTTACAGTGTAATTTCCTCTCTCCCTCGGGTTCTCTCCACATTCTAACGTCCAGTACACTTCTGTTCTAAACATTGAGTACGCGGAGGTGGATAGGGAAAATTGTATGTGGTACAATTATAAGCAATGCACTGTCCATTCTAGGGAATATAGTTGATGGAAGCAAGGGACACGAATCTTAGGTCAGTATTGAGATGTAAATGATGCCTGTTCACGTCTACATTAGTGTATGAGGATGTAATCATACCAAACCATGTCTGTTTAGTTGTTTTTTGTTGGTTTTTTTTTTTTATTATTATTAGATTAAGTACACGATTGCCTGTTACTTCATTAATATCGTTGCACGTATTTTTAAAAAGATTTATAATTAGCTATAGTAATGGTTTCTCTATCTGTATATATATCGATCTATCATATTTCTGTATATGCGTTGCACATGTATATCCTTTAATCTCAGTAAAAAAAACTATCGGAGCCAAGCACTTTTGAAAAATATGATTCTAAAAATACTAGCTGGGACGTCCTAAACCAAAATCATGTGAAAGCCCATGATGAATCGACATGATAAGTACGCAACACTTTACGCGATTAACATATCAGTACCCATTTTAAAATCTGGTGAATACCAACTTCAAATAATTACCTTGCTGTTTCCTCCAACATAATAATTTCTTCGTCTTGCATAAATTCCGTTAAATTTATAAATGACTTAATTTTCTCTGGAACTTGTAGCGCTTCTATTTTAGTTTCAATTTCAGATCCACCCGACGAAAGCGACATTTGTTTTCTAATACAATTTATACAAAGCATTGACAGTGATCTTGTACTTTTTCTGAATGTTTCCAAGAAGTTCCAGAAATTTGCTTTTGATTTTTCCATATTTGTTCTGTTGCATCTTCCATATTTCAGTTGTACAGTTGACACATTCAGCTTACTTATATCAAAACTGTCAATCCATTCCTCGATTTCAATTTCCCATCCACATTGTATTAAAAACGTTGCAGCAGTTAACAATCCGTTGTTAATCAGGAATAAAAGAGACGATATTTCATCTGGAAAATCTGGAACCATTTCCATGCTAGAATGCAAAAATAATAATTTTAAAATCTCAAGTGTGTGTGAATACTTAAACATCCATTTAAATCTGAAAAAAAAAACGAAATATCTGTTACAGAATTGTTATGCAAATCATGCTATAATGTAATTTTTAGTGTACTGTGTATTCTATGATGGATTTAATATTTTACTAGAACACACCCGCGAAATCGCGGGCAATCAGAGCGTGGTTGAAAGTATGTAAAGTGTTGGAGGAAAAAATTTTCAAAAGATTTAATGACTGGAGAATTTCAGGAAAAGTATCAAAGGTCATAGGTACTTGAGGAGAGGAAAATGTTTTTTTTATCCCTCCTTTATTTCCCAAATTGCATTTCGGGGCCTTTTATAGCCGACTTTGCGGTATGGGCTTTGCTCATTGTTGAAGGCCGTACGGTGACCTATAGTTGTTAATTTCTGTGTCATTTTGGTCTCTTGTGGAGAGTTGTCTCATTGGCAATCATACCACACCTTCTTTTTTTGTTGTTGTTATAATGAATTTTTGTAAAAGATTTAATTGATGGGGAGTTTCAGAAAAGGTATCAAAAGTCAGGTGCTTTGGGACAGGACAATTGTTTTCCAATCCCTGCTCCTCCTTTATTTTTCAAAAATTCCCATTTTTTTTTTAATTTCTATTTACATTAATAACACATGCATACTTTTAGCGCTGAACATTCATTACTTTCATAAATAAAGTGTATTTGCTTTTTACTTTCAATTTTCAGGTTACTAATCGATCCACGGCGGTCATTTCTATATTATACAGACTCTCTTTCTCTTTTAGTTTACTCTGTGACCGCCGCGGATAGTAAACTTGAAAAAGATAGCAGATAGAAAATACACTTTATTTTCTACCTCATTTCATTCGTACTAAAATAAATATTTTCTGATCTAACTAAAATAAACAACAAACAAGAAATAAGGTTGTGCGTTCGTTACAAAGATCGCATAAATTTTATATAATCAACGAGTCAAACAAAATAACAATACAGATCAAACATATGTATAAATGTCACCATGTTATATCATTACATAAGCACCAAATGTACAAAGCTATTTCTAGATGGAGGGGGTGGGAGGGAAAACTAACGCAATCTGGAATATATAATAACACGTCCTTTCTAACTTTGTAACAAACGTCGCATTAATCAAACAGACCCACACACATTCCTTTAACCCGGGAAAATATACACAGTAAGGGAAAACCCCCTTAATGATATAACGGAACGCAAAGAAATAGATTTATTCGTAGTATATGTATGTTCAAAGAATACAGAAAAACGCAAACCGGAAGTCTAATATAACTTAAAATTTTGCCCAATGACGGAATCAATATCCGGATGCGTTTTTTCTTGTTTTTCTCCCAAAAACACTCAATCTGAATAATCATAAAAATGGATGACAAATGCGACTATGCACTATACCTAAAGGACACAGAGGCATGATGATTACTTTATGCTGGAAAGAAGCGACACACAAAATGAGGTCTTCTCGTTTAATAGTATAGATTCGTGAAATACAAAGTTTCATTGATTTTGTGGGAACAGTTGAATCACAAAAAATGGCCAGCAAAGTACTGTTACCACATTTACAATAGGTTTATATGTAAGCTTGGATAAAACCACGAAATCAAATATCCACAATAATAGTTTCTACCTGATTTTGAACAATTTGAACCCTCAAAACTAATCAATCTACAACAAAAATCTCTCAATCATGTCCATAGAAGAAAAGTTTTCATCATTAACTAATAATGATCATATTGTATTGCCAATTTTGATGCGATAATTATTCAATTTTGTAACCTTTCCGTATAATACATCAATAGATATTGACACTTCATTCGAGCTTCATGAAAACTGTTGAAAGCATTTTTGAGTTATTGTACAAAAAATTATAAATCCTTTTTTAATGAATAAAACCTCACAAATAGTAGAACACGTAAAACCCACAATTTATCATAAAAATCAAAAGGGAGCTCATGTTTATAGATATAAACAATTCTACAAAGTTTCTTGCAAATTCGTGAAATCGCTTTTGAGTTATTGTCAGAAAACTGGAAAATTATCCCTTTTAAATGAAAAAAAAACACTAAAAGATATAACAATTCAGCAAAGTTTCATAAGATTTGGTTGAAGCGTTTTTTAGTTATTGTCCGTCATGTTGACAACTGACAGACAGACAGACATACATACAGACAGACAGACAGACAGACAGACAGACAGACAGACAGACAGACAGACAGACAGACAGACAGACAGACAGACAGACAGACGGAAAGACAGACAGACAGACAGACAGACAGACGGGTAACAATATACCTTAATACGTTCCGTAAACAGGCGTATACAACAGTCAATACCTTTTCTGCATCTCAAGCGGGTTTGTTTTAACAACTACGTCAGGAACTCTAAAACCATAACATTTGAGACATATTAATGTTTTGGTTCCTTTCAGGCTTATAATTAAATACTAGTCTAGATAAATTGATAATTCTTACCGATATTCATCATGGAAGTATGTAGTGACTATATCTTCAATAGGAGCTAAAACACAACCACATCGGACAAGATGATTAAATGATGACAAATCTATCTTCAAATGTTGATTACTGGGAACTTCATCATGAAGTATTTCCAGCTCCCGGATATCTTTGATCATTCGATATATAAAGCAATCTAAGGGTCTTCTAAATTCTGAAGAAATCAGATTAAGCTTTGCCCCATGGGTTATCAGCAAACGAATAATATCATTTCTCTCTTTTTGTGTCTCTGAAATATGAAATTGTCCATCGAAACAAATAATTCAAATTGTGAAAAAAGAGTAAAAAGATGGCCGAGTACTTGTTCTAGTTTTGTGCAGAATGTTCGTGTGTTGTTCTGTTGTTCCACTGTCTCTAGTTTTTGGACAATTTGGTGACACATTCTGTATGTGCATGTCCCAAGTCAGGAGTCTGTATTGATATTGATTATCTTATTCCTTTCTCGTCTATTGTTTGTTAGATAATTCAGGTTGTTAGTTTTCTCTTTTAACGGGTTTTCATCTTTAATTTAAGGACCTTCATAGAAAAATATACGATTGGGTTATGTTCATTGCTGAATGCTATACGTTGACCTATGGTTGCTAACTTCTACATCAATTTGGTGGAGATTTTTTATTTTAATTTTTTTTCTTATTTAGGAAATGTCTTTTTGTAAAGAGTTATAATAGAAAATAAGCAAGTTTCAATTTTGTTTGCGACAAGTAAAGGCTCTCTTTAATTGAAAATAATTATTTGGGATGTAACGAGTCTTCTGATTGGCTGATGTTGTTTTGTTTATCAGCTCAAAGACATAATTTAGTCATGTGACTATGACGTCATCAACGTTTTCTCGTGGTTAACTACGGTTTGAAATGGAATTCAGATTTAAGTTAGAGGAAATAACTTTAATATTTTTTCTGTCTATTTAAACATAGAAAAATGTGATGCACACTTTAAAATAACCCGCTATGCACCACATTTTTTATGGAATTTCTTCATAGACAGAAAATATATTACAGTTATTTCTTTTAAAATAAATTTACCGCAAATAAAAAATACATTGAACTTTTAATTGTTCCCATCTTCAGAAAAAACAAAATAATATTGGAATTCAAACAAACATCAATTAAAAAAAAATTCATTCAAATGATCTGCACAACTGAAAACATTTTCGACAACAGCCCGATCAAGGAACAGAAAACTGCACAAGGCCACCAATGTTACTCAACACAGTGAGTTTTCTCGAACGTCAGCAGTTTTGTTTTAAAATTCTATTCAATGGCGGCAGATAACAGTTTTGAAGTCTAAACAAATCAACTGTTATCCCTTTCGATGTAGACTTCGAAGATATAGCTATATTATTGCGAATTAATTTGATTTATTTCTCATCGAAGAGGTTTACATGATATTATTGAAGATATTATATTGCATTTGTTACCGAATCTTTTCGTCGTTTGGTGAAGACTCTTAACGTTTACGACCGATCTCCTTTTATTCATTAAAATAAAAATCATCAGCATGCACTTCATAATATAAAGGCCCTGAGAACGGACATCAATTTTTTTTTAGAAAAACCCCAAGCAGCATAATGTTTAAACGAATATGATAAAGTATTTGTCTCGAAGACTGAATTTCGTCTTTCAAAAAATATAAATGTTTTTACTTTTCTTTCTTATACTGTTGTTTCTGTGCTTATCCTGTATATTATGAATTAAATTACCTATTTCACATGCACATGCGTAGTGGAGAGCACTTTTTCTTTGATAGTCTACAACATTGACCTCTGCACCGTATCTCAACAGTTCCTCCACTAGTTGCTTCGTTCCCTTTTTAGTAACATCAATAAGGTTAGAACCATCTCTAGAATAAATATTTGGGTTAGCTCCCTTTTGAAGGAGCTCCAAAAACCATTCCGTTTTTTTGCACAACTCGCTGTTATATAAAACTGACTGTAAACAATTTCCTACAGATGGATCAGCCCCTGCCTGGAGAAGATTTCTTCCTATTTCCATCGCGGACCCTGCATAGAAATAATATCACTTAAATACTAATCAATAAACAAGATACTGTAATATTTTGGTCCGAATGCTAATTACCTCTGTTTGTTCATTTCACATAAAATAAGAATACGAAAATATTATAATATAATCATGTACATGTTTGTATGATTATTATAATTAAAATTGAGATAATCTAGTTATAAAAGTACATTCACCAATCACGACATTGAATTAAAGTCTTATGATACTCCTTCAATGATACTTTCATTATATTTTTTCAAAGGAAGTTCATATCATATATAATACTTGAACATTTTACTGGGCATGGCCTTTTTTTTAAGGAATGACTGTAATGTTTTTTCTGTCTATGAAGAAATAACATAAAACATTTGGTGCACACTTAATGATTAACAAAACGAACGGAAATAAGACAATAGCATCAATTTTAGAAACACTAATGACTTGAATCCAAAATTTGCTTATCCAATTTCGAAATGTTATGTACTTTTGTACGCTGGACAAATGAAAAGCTGTTATAGCTTCAACAGTTTTTGTAAAATCAAGATTTATTAACAGACAATCTTTATGTAATGCGAAAATTTGTTTTATCAAAACATATGTGATAGTCCAATTTGTCGAGAATTTAGGTATCTCTTCCTTACGAGTTAAATATGGCATAAATATACTCATCATTTCTTCGTTTTGCTCTTGGTACGACATTTTGAGCTTCCTATCCATGATCTTTGCATATCTATTTGATTACTTAATTCCGGAAATATTCCATTACATAACCTAAAAGAGTTGTACAATTACCTTTTTGACAAAAGATATTAAGTGCAGTTCGACCTCTTTTGTCCACTGCTTTGACATCAGCTCCATGACGAAGCAATTCGTTGATTATATTATTTGTAAAAGAAGGATTCGATTTTCGAGATAAAATTCGTTTTCTGAACCTATTTCGATCTTCATAACGCTCTACAGCAACAATTAATGCAGATTCCCCTTCATCGTCAGAGGCATTTACACTTATTCCATTATCAATAAGAAGTTGCAACAAAATCATTTCAGCATCTGCAAAATATAATATAATGTACAAGAAATTAGAAAACGTTCTCTAAAAAAGTTCTAAATTTACGGTAAATGGTTTTTGTCTTTATGATGAGCTTCCTACTGTCTTAGATTTGAAAAAAAGATCAAAGATCACAAATTGAAGAGAAACTGGAAACCGATCGTTTAATTTCCAAAATTACTGACCAACCATAAATCGTATAATGGGTTGTAAAAACTTATTTTTCTTTAAGGATAATGATACCGAAATCCTTTATTACATGTATCAAAGTTCACCCTGCGTATGTTAATTTTTTAATCGAATCACTGAAAAGTTGACAAATACTTTAAACCAACGATATACCATGATTGATTTGATTTTGATGAAACGTTATAATAAAATCCATTGCTATTTAAGGAATTACAGTACTGTAGTTGAAGAGTTGCCACTGTCAATTGTAGATTTGACGGTCGCAAATGCAGTTTTACTGGCGACGCGTAGCGGAGACAGTACAACGGAGATTTGCGACCGTCAAATCAAAATTGACGGTGGCAACTCTTCAACTACAGTACTGTTATTCCGATTTTAATGCATTACAAAAAGAAAAAAATACGATAAAACTTGAAAAAAATGTCTAAATTTGTCAAATAAAAAAAAATCCGCGAAACTTCATGAATGATTTTGGCACAAAGACGTCATGGCTAAACGTGACGTCATACAAATGAAAACTTACAAACTGGAGGTTATTACGTTACCTGTACGCTTCAAATTCGGATAAAATTACATTAAAACGGCGAATTCGAGGTAGGTGTTGTTTTATTTTCGATTATATAGGAGTAATCGAACATTTGTTGATTCATCAATTCAAAATGGCGGGTCCCTCCTTAGTTACGCCTGGTCAATTGTGGATTTGACGGCAACTTTTAGCCAATGAAAAAAATTGTTACATCCAAATTGCATTAACTGTTCAAATCGATTTAACTTCAGACTATTAATTTGGTAGTACACAAGTTTGCGAATCTGGATTCTTAACGAAATGTTAAAAAAAATTAATAGTTTAAAGGGTTTTTTATGTCTTTGGGTTACCGTTTTTTTTTAAATTTTCGATATTTTCTTTCTAATATTCTATCAAAGTATTTGCTAAGCAGGATGACACACACACATTTTTCATTTCATGTCGCATTACAATACGTGAAATTAAAACGATTTACTTAAGGACGTTTGCTTGTCATGTTTTGGAATTTTTGTCAGATTTTCGAAATCCTCTGGTTTCATCCATTTGAATGCCTAAAAATATTTTGCCCATTGACACCTATTTTTCTTTTTACAAATCTTTTTTACATGTATAATTATAAACCATTTGTAAAAGTCTTTACAATCTTCTTTTTATAAATAGTGTTTGAGAACTTTAACTGGACGATGATAAAGCTATGAAAAATCAAGAGAGAACATTTCCCCGCCCTAATCACAATGTCTAATATTTTGAAAACAAGCACATTGACCCCTATATTTTTTTTGCCTTTTTGATTCCTCAATTTATCCCCTATCAATATATACTAGTTTTATGGAAAGCCATTTATTTTAAAACTGAACAGCGAACTTCCGTAAACACGGTAATTCAATTTTTGCATTATATATAGAATTGACACATATAAAGTGAGAATAAGCCGACTAGACATACTCTATGTATTTTTACAACAAACCTTTAGAGATGTGTGGCATTTCACTGAAAAGTACATGAATTGCAGATTGTCCTTTTTCATTTGTAACATCAGTCAGTGCTCCTTTTTTCAAAAGAAGAGACACCGTGTCAATATCGCCTGCTTTTACAGCTGATAGCAATGGAATATTACTACGGTTATGACTGTTCGGATTAGCGCCATGTTGAATTAATACCTCAACTACTAGCGACTGTAGTTTCATCATCTCTTTTGTACAGTTGTAGTCGTGCATGTAGTAACGTTTATAAAGATCTGTCGCTAAGTAAAGAGGGGTTCTATCTGATATTTCAAGTTCGACTGGTGGATTTTCACTATCCATTAGTTTTGATACAACTTCTGCTATATTAGATTTCGCTGAAATATAAAAACAAAAGTGACAGATGAATGGGTTTTATTTTTGTCAAAGGAAAAAATGATCTTGCATACTAACTCAATTAAAAACTTCCAAGAACAAGAATCATGTGTTATCTAACCAGCATGAAATTCTAAGCCAAAGAGGCAATGAGTAATATTATGACCAGGTTTAGTCATCATCTGCAAATCTTATCTTGCTGATCATTTAATCTTTTCAAAATTTCTCGAAATCTTTCTCACGAAAATAGCAAATAAAATTGAAAATGGAAATGGGGAATGAACCAAAGAGACAACAACCCGACCATAGAACAAAAACAACAGCAGAAGGTCATCAACAGGTCTTCAATGTAGCGAGAACTTCCCGCACCCGGAGGCGTCCTTCAGCTGGCCCCTAAACAAATATATACTAGTTCAGTGATAATTAACGCCATACTAATTTCCAAATTGTACACAAGAAACTAAAATTAAAATAATACATGACTAACAAAGGCCAGAGGCTCCTGAATTGGGACAGGCGCAAAAATGCGGCGGGGTTAAACATGTTTATGAGATCTCAACCCTCCCCCTATACCTCTAGCCAATGTAGAAAAGTAAACGCATAACAATACGCACATTAAAATTCAGTTCAAGAGAAGTCCGAGTCTGATGTCAGAAGATGTAACCAAAGAAAATAAACAAAATGACAATAATACATAAATAACAACAGACTACTAGCAGTTAACTGACATGCCAGCTCCATACTTCAATTAAACTGACTGAAAGATTATGATTTCATCATATGAACATCAGGCACAATCCTTCTCGTTAGGGGTTTAGTATCATACTATCATAACATATATGAGAAGAACATAACCCGTGTCATGCCAACAACTGGTTTTTGAATAAGTGTGTTTAGTTCCGATGCAAAGACCCTATAAGTGAATCATTATTAACGCCAAAATATGCAATCTTTAATGACCTGACAACAGTATCGTAACTATATCCCTTCTTAATAAGTCTATTCAAAGGTTTTGTTAGTTTTTGATGTGAATACTGACACCTTTGTGCTTTATAAAGAATATTTCCATAAAATATTGGATGTGAAATACCTGAACGTATAAAAAGTCTGCATGTTGAGCTATATTTACGAATGATGTCCTTATACCGATGATAAAATTTAGTAAATGTTTTGACTAGTTTGTGATATCGAAAACCCTGGTGTAATAATTTTTCAGTAATACATAAATTTCTCTCGTTTAATCTAAAACATTGTTACATACACGAGCGAATCGTACAAGTTGAGATATCTAAACACCATAAGATGGTGACAAGGGAACGTCACCATCTAAAAATGGATAATTAACGATAGGAAATGAAAAAATCATCTCTTTTATCATAAATTTTAGTATTCAGCTTTCCATTAGTGATATAGATATCAAGATCGAGGAAAGGGCGGTGGTCATTGTTAGTATTAGCTTTATTTAAAGTAAAATCAACAGGATAAATTTCTTTAATATACATACTGAAGTCGTCATTATTGAGAGCCAAAATATCATCCAAATATCTAAAAGTGTTATTAAATTTGTTTATCAGATGTTGTTTCGATGGGTCTTTGCTTATTTTTGTCATAAATTGTAACTCATAGCAATACAAAAACAGGTCCGCAATAAGTGGTGCACAGTTAGTCCCCATTGGAATTCCGATAATCTGACGATATACGGAATCCCCAAAGCGAACAAAAATGTTATCTAGTAAAAATTCAAGGGCATATATAGTATCAAAGCATGTCCAATTGACATAGTTTTTTTGTTTATCGCTACTAAAAAATGACCTAAAAGAGTTTGAACATATATATTCACATTCTGACTTTTTAAATGCACATTTAATTAGGTGTGTGAATTTTTTCTTAATGAGAATGTGAGGCAATGTGGTATACAGGGTAGAAAAATCAAAACTTTGAACAGATTCAAAATCACCAATATAAGCATGCAATTTATCAAGTACTTTGTTTTTAATCTATGACGTTTTGTAGACTGTAATTGGTTGTTTAATTGTTTATCTAGGGTTTTATTGTAACGTTGTCGATTTTTCATAGAATAATGAATTTTGAAAGTCCATTTCGTGTCGTCCGCCTTTTGTTTGTTTGATAAATATTACAAAAAGACCCATTCTTTTTATCTTTGTACATATATCTATCATCTTCTACATAAGTTTGATCTTTTATGAAATGAAGACTTGACAGCACTTACGATGCAATGTTTCACGGTGCATTATAACTCTTTTAAATTGATGCTTGGCATTAATTTTTGACCTCTTTCGGTCATTGTTGATATAAAACTGATATGAATATTATTAAAATCTAGCAAATAATATATGTGTGAAGTGATCACTTGACAAGAAGTTCGCACACAGCCACGGGCATCTAGTATTGATATGTCCCCGCTCAGATATGTCCCCGCTCAGCATTGAGACGGTTGCTACTTATCAGAGGAAAAAGAAACGGTGATAACATTTTTAAGAACTTACGTTTTTCTAAGCAAACATGAAGGGCTGTACGACCTTTTTTATTTTGCTTACTAGAAGTTGCACCGCATATGATTAGAGCCTCTATTATTTTGACAAGACCAGCTTCCGCCGCAACATGTAGTGGTGAATTTCCATCTTTATCTAAAATCTCAGTAGTAGTATTTTTCATAAGATATGCTGCTAAATTGGCGGTCTGAGTCTCTAATTTCTCACTTTTATCTCTTTGTTTGGAATGCTCATTCAATAATACTAACAATGGTAATTCACCGTCTTTATTAACTTTGTTGAAAAATCCACCTTCTTCTTTGTAGTATTCGAGAAACTGCAATGCTCCATCTAATTCTGGAATATAAAAATTACCAATTACCAAATAAGTCAAACAAGAAGTCCTGTAAAATGAATGACAACACTCTATACACGCGACTTCTTACAGTAGAGGTACACATTAGTTATACATTGTTAATATACCAATCGTCTTCGTAGTCTAGAGGTACATTATATGAATTGCTATCAAGTCAACTGACTAAATTCGTGAGTTTGAACCTCGCACGTGGCAGATAAGTTCGATTCCGATTTGACTAAGATAGCAAGGTGTCCTGTCAAACTTTGATGGCACCTAAGCTCCCTCCTGAAATAATAAATGACCGCACATATTTAGCCAATAGACTTCAAAGTTGCCTATAAAACAAAAACTCAATTTTGTTTTACGTTTCATCACACGGAATATGTGGATTTTACAAATAGGTCGTCAAAGATGTAATAAGTCATGAGTCTATACATGAATAAAACAGTATTCCACAGGTTCACATAAAAAAGAAGCCATCTGTATTAGTATCTATATCTGTATCATCACATATTGTGCCAATATAGTCACACCTTCAGTACGAAGTTATAAATCAGATATAAATCCAATCACCAATAGAATTATAATATAGTCTGTACACAATAAAAGTGTGTCAATATATTCCTTCACTAATATCACATATCAAGGCTTATTTACGGAATTTAGAATATATTTACTTTTAATAAATAATAACTTACAGTCCATACACAACTACTACTTAGCTAAATTTGACTTTCTTAAGTTTTCTGTCCAGTGTTTAGACGCTTGTACCTTTGCATATGCAGGTAATATATACATTTGTACGTTCCCTTGTCACCATCTTACGGTGTTTATATATCTCAACTTGTACGATTCGCTCGTGTATGTAACAATGTTTTAGATTTTAACGAGAGAAATTGATGTATTACTGAAAAATTATTACACCAGGGTTTTCGATATCACAAACTAGTCAAAACATTTACTAAATTTTATCATCGGTATAAGGACATCATTCGTAAATATAGCTCAACCTGCAGACTTCTTATACGTTCAGGTATTTCACATCCAATTTTTTATGGAAATATTCTTTATAAAGCACAAAGGTGTCAGTATTCACCTCAAAAACTAACAAAACCTTTGAATAGACTTATTAAGAAGGGATATAGTTACGATACTGTTGTCAGGTTATTAAAGATTGCATATTTTGGCGTTAATATTGATTCACTTATAAAGTCTTTGCATTTATTCAAAAACCAGTTGTTGGCATGACACGGGTTATGTTCTTCTCATATATGTTATGATGGTATGATAATAAACCCCTAACGGGAAGGATTGTGCCTGATGTTCATATGATGAAATCATAATCTTTCAGTCAGTTTATTTGAAGTCTGGAGCTGGCATGTCAGTTAACTGCTAGTAGTCTGTTGTTATTTATGTATTATTGTCATTTTGTTTATTTTCTTTGGTTACATCTTCTGACATCAGACTCGGACTTCTCTTGAACTGAATTTTAATGTGCGTATTGTTATGCGTTTATTTTTCTATATTGGCTAGAGGTATAGGGGGAGGGTTGAGATCTCACAAACATGTTTAACCCCGCCGCATTTTTGCGCCTGTCCCAAGTCAGGAGCCTCTGGCCTTTGTTAGTCTTGTATTAGTTTAATTTTAGTTTCTTGTGTACAATTTGGAAATTCGTATGGCGTTCATTATCACTGAACTAGAATATATTTGTTTAGGGGCCAGTTGAAGGACGCCTCCGGGTGCGGGAATTTCTCGCTACAATGAAGACCTATTGATGACCTTCTGCTGTTGTTTTTTTCTATGGTCGGGTTGTTGTCTCTTTGGCACATTCCCCATTTCCATTCTCAATTTTATGTAAGTGTTCTACAATCCGGTTCAACATGCAAGCTAATAAAGTTATATAAATCACTAGTTTGAGTGCAAGCACAGAATTTCACAAGGTAGTATGGGTTAATAATCACATGGATGAAGTTTATATCTAAACTAATGTTAAATAGATCTACTAATCTAAGACATTGGTCACGTATCACTTTTAAAAGCTTTGCTCTGTCCGTTTCTAGATGAATACAACAGATAAGAAAGTGTTCAATCGTCTCGTCCTCTTTATTACACATTTTGCAGGTGGCTGATACCTCACATTTGTTGAATTTGGCTCTATTTGATTGCAGTATGTAATTTCCTGTTGTAATTTTAGTTCTAATAGGTATTCTGTTGATGTCCATGC
The DNA here is from genome assembly GCF_963676685.1 of Mytilus edulis. Taxonomy (NCBI): domain Eukaryota; kingdom Metazoa; phylum Mollusca; class Bivalvia; order Mytilida; family Mytilidae; genus Mytilus; species Mytilus edulis. The sequence continues at coordinate 13,150,248 of NC_092350.1, forward strand.
AGTTTGAGGTGTTTGTTGTAAGGATTGGATGGATTGATTTAAACTTATGGGCACATGCGATGTGTTGCAAGCTTGAATAACCCTCAGAATTTTCATTTATCTTTTCTCTCCAGTCAGTAACAACTTTCCTAGAAATCAAGTTTTTCCATTGAGTTTTCCAAGAGGATATGTTAGGAAATTCTGACAGTCTAGCAGATCATATTTTATGCATATTTTCTTTATTTCTATGAACCAGCTTTTACTTGTATGTGTTTTAATTGCAGCTGTCTTTCTGTTAATCTCCACTCAACTGATGTTTTGTTAGCTCTGGTGATATTTCCAATAAGTGTTAAAGCTTTTAGGTGGATTTCAGCCTCAATTGGTAGCATTCGACTTAGTATGTATATAGCAGGATCATCTGTTTGTTGAGATAAGGAGAGTATATATGTTTAATAATTTTCTTGTGGAATTTGTGGATAGTATCAAAAATGCTGCCTGTCGGAAGTAGTATTTCAAACCATAGGTTAATATAGGTAGAACATATGTATTTAAAAGAGTTAAAGCTGTTTTAGGATCTAATCCATTCCTCTCATGTAAGCCGGCGCCCATAAGCCTGTATAATGATCTTCTTGCCTTCTTTATGTTTTTATCTTTATTAATTTTGCTGAGTTTTTCTGACACTTTTGTATACCAATATGTGAGGAGTGATCTACCACTGGCATAGTATTATTGTTTATATGCCAAATATTGTCTTCTATTTCAATCAATCAGGTAATATTACGCTTTTTGTTGGTTGTAGTGTGTATCCCTCTCTCCTACTAAAATTGACAGCAATATTTTCTAGCGTCTGAAGTTCTATTAGATTGTTTGCTATGATAGCAACGTCATCAGCACATTTTGGAGCACAGCATCTCATGCTGTCTATGTGTCCACCTATTCCTGTGTCACTTAAAAGGTTTAATAGAGTATTTACATACAACTTGAACAGATCACCACTAATGGCAACACCTTGGCGTACACCCTGTTCTATTTCAAAGACTTCTGATATTTTATTTCTCATTTTATACATTATGCTGCATTATTATAGAGGCTGTCTATCAATATTATGGATTGATCAGAGATTCCTGTTTGATATAATCTCCTTATGAGATTTGAATGTACAACCACATCAAATGCCGATTTACCACCAAGTAAAGCTATGTATGTTGGTAGTTTGAAACTTTTACTTACACGCTCAAACTCTTCAATGATTAGTTCACATAACAGAGGGGTGGTGTTCTCGGTAAATCCTCTTTGTTATAGATTATAGTTATCAAAGGTACCAGGATTAAAATTTAATACGCCAGACGCGCGTTTCGTCTACATAAGACTCATCAGTGACGCTCAAAACAGTTGAAAAGCCAAACAAGTGCAAAGTTGAAGGTTTTGTTTCTCCAGGTTGATAAAGTTTTCCCGTAATTTACTTATCTTTTCAATTATTGTGGAGTATATAGGTGTAACTGTTATTCCTCTATAGTTGTTTGCATATCTTGCATCACCCTTATTTTTGAATACAGGAAAAAGTGTACCAATTTTCAGAATATCAGTTATATAGCCTAGTTTAAAAGATCTGTTGATAAGTAGTAATAAATATTGTGGCAATTGTTTATCACCATGTTTGATATTTTCAGCATTTACACCAAAGTAGTCAGTAGCTTTATTCCTGTTTAAACACGAAATTGCTGTAGTAATCTCATCTTCTGTAATAGGGCTATGCTTGAAACGATCTTTACATAGGTCAATTATAATTTTAGCTTCTTTTTCAAAAATATCTAGATATTGAGTGTCATAGTTTTGATTTGGTTCCTTTTTTGCAAGCTTTTGAAAGTATGAACGCCAGTCTTCAATGATATTATCGTTGTGATAGGTATTATCATCTACATGTAATTGATCTAGATAATTTTCCTCTTTTACTTTTTATAATTTGTACAACATGTTTCTGTCTGATGTTCTGGCATTAATTAGTTTTTGACGTTCGTTTATTCTACGTTTAGCTACTCCTAATCTGCATTCTTTACGTAAAATGTGCGTTGTTGGTTTTTTTTCTTTTTCAGATATATACTATCGGATTCTTTTGGACGTCCATTTAACTTCCAGTCGTGAAAAGCAAGTTTCTTCTTTTTGATAGCTTCTTTTATGGCGTCATTCATTACTTGTAGCTTAGGTCTCTTTTTTCCTATTCTGATTGCTGGTGCTGGTGCTGCAGCTTTAGTAGATTTAACAACAATTCATTGAGATTCTTGAATGCTTTTGTTACATCTTCTATTGTCTCTATTGTTGGTTTGCTGTCTGATATTTCTAAAGCAATAAAACTCTCATATAGCTGTGTATCACCTTAATCCCATTTGATCTTAGGTTTGACAGAAGTATTGCTTGAATTGATTTGTTACACTGGAGTATGATATTGCAGGATCAGTTTAATTGGGTAATGATCTGATACATTAGATATTATGTCCAGTTTCGAGATTTCAAAGACTCTATGTTTATATAAATTTTAAAATATAAAATAGTCAATAGCAGTGGTATCGCAGCCGTTTGAATGGATAAAAGTGCTACGATTATTTTTTTTTTTCTCGAAATCATGCTCTTCCATGAAGTCCTTGCCACAGGTCTTTCTTCGTTATGTTGGACCGTTTACAATATCCTCATCGAAATCTCCTCCAATAATTATTTGATGTGTTTGTTTATATGTACTGACTATTTCATGTAACTGAGCAATACAGTCCTTGAAATCACTAAGGTGTTGAGATGTTACTTTACAAGGCAAGTATACAGAGAGAATAATTGAATCAGGTTCACTAGTGACTTATATTCCTTGAATTCTTTCGTTTTCTATTGTTTATGGTGAAATTATATACAATGATCACAAATGTAAACGTGTTTATAAATTTTTTTAAGCTGTAAATTGTGCCTGGTGGCGTCAAACACTATAAAGATCCTATCCTATCGAAGATCTGTCATAAAAACCAACAAATTGTTGCAGTAGTTTTTGACATCGAATATAAGCAAAAGGATAGCATTTACTCAACTCTCCGTCAGAGACCAAATGAGTAGAAGGTTAGAAATTATAAACCACAGTACACAGTTTAAGATTTAACAAAACCCTAAACGCATAGCGAGCTTTAAAGGGCACCCAAACTGACAAATATATATTAAGAAAAAAAGGAAAACCAAATGTCTTATTTATGTACAAGACAATTAACGAACAAAAATAATGATATACAGCAATAAATGGCAACCACTACATTATATGTTCCTTACTAGGGACAGACAGATTCAGATTGTTGCGGTGTTAAAAAGGTAAACATTATTGCAGGTACTGAACCCTATGCGATCCTTGGTCAGTAGTATAACAGAAAAAATAGGTAAAATTCAGTTGAAAAGATCTCAGATCGACACAAAGCAAATACACTACTCACAAAAACACCAAGAATTAGAACACTTAGTACAAATCCGAGATATATGCAGTTACTGAAAGCATGTTAAAACAAAATAACAACATATAAGAAAATCATGAATTTAGACTACATACATAAGTTAATTTTTCTTATTATTGAACAAATTGCATTATCTATGAATTGAAAGTAAAAGAAACAAATGCGTGTGTAGAGTACACTGAAGGACCTTAAGTCTGCTTAATTAGAGGTGAAAGAGATCAAATGGACATTGATCGGGTTGTTGTCTCTTTGACACATTCCCCATTTCCATTCTCAATTTTATTCAAACTCATAAGTCGAAAATAAACTGACAACGTTATTGCATAAAAGGAAAAACATCAAAGACAAACAACAGTCTCCAAAATACAACATAAAAAGTCTGAGAAACACGAACAACACAACAAACCAAATGACAAATGCTAGATAACAAAGCATAATTCCAAAATGGTTGTTTGTCTGTTCATCATGCATGCTTATCAGACAAAGTTGAAAATTTGACACATTGTTTAAATAAAATACTCACTCTTTGACCAGCATATGTGTAATATCATGTTCTCATTTTTGTCTGTCATGCATTTATTTGCTCCATGACGACAAACACTTTCCATTGTCGTAAAGTCTCCAATTTCTGCTGCCTTTTTCAAAAGTTTGTCTAACTCACTGGAAGGTAGACTAGCTCCAACGTCTAATAAATGTTGTACTAACACACCAATATTTGTAAGATCTGAATGATAATGACAATATTGATGAAGATAGTTGTAGGCAGATTCTTCTATTGGTGATTTGTCACCCTCATCTTTTATGTCAAAATTTGGTTTTGCGCTAAAAATAATTTCCACCATTTGCTGAAAATCAGACGCATTTTTGCCTGTAAAATAAAGATGTCAGTTACATTAAGACTATACATTTAATGTTTAATACATAGTGAATATGCGTAAAAAAAAATTGTTTGCAAATCTGTAGTATGTAATTTAGTGGTTGTTGTTGAATGATATCTGTCATATTTGTTTGCGTTTGCTGTTTTAAGTTAGCTCTTTTTTTCCTTTTTCTCTTACTCTAAGATATATGTAAAGTTCATTGTTGAAGTCTGTACTGTGACCTACAGTTGGTTTATATTATCTGGTCTCTAATAATAAACTAAAACGACTCACCAACCATATATTTTTTATTATTATTTTATTTATTTCATTAATATACTGTTGTCCTAGCCATTAATGGAATTTAATATTTGACAGTCGACAAGGTTGGAACCGTCTACATTTATTCATCGAGATAATTTCAACAGCACACACGATTACTTTACTGGTAAATGTCTTGAAGTTAATGAGATTCTAACATTAATCATAAAAGACGATACGGCCGTTATAATTTAATTTTTGATGGAACTCGTCTTCTGATTGGCTGACGTTGTTTAGTTTATCAGCTCATAGATATAATTTAGTTATGTTACCGTGACGTCATCAACGTTTTTTCATGAATTACTGCGGTTTAAAATGGAATTTCGAATTAAATTATAGGAAATAACTGTAATATTGTATCTGTCTATTCGAAATAACATAAAAAATGTGTTGCACACTTTAAAAAAAAAACTAAGCCTGTTATTTAGTGTGCACCACATTTTTTATGTTATTACTTCATAGACAGAAAAAATATTACAATCATTCCTTAAATAAAGTATGTGCAAGTGGGTCTACAAAATTGAATAAAGACAACTAATAAACTCTGGTTGGCACCTCAAAAATGCAAATAACATGCATCAGAACAAAAGCAATAACTTATTTTTTTTTAACATTTTTTTATTATATTTCTGTATATGGCATTACCGGTCATATCAATCAAAGTGTGTAGGACAGTTTTCCCATCAGATCCAATATGATTTACATCCGCTTTTCTTGCAAGTAACATCCTTACAACTTCCAAACATTGTAACCGACAAAAATAGATAAGTGGAGAATCCTCATTTGGCTTGCCTAAATCAACCGTTATTTCTATATCTGTCGACAATATCTTCACACAAATCCCTTCAAGAAGAGGCTTTCTAAATATTTCCCTTCCTTTCGCGTATTTCCATAACAGGTGAAACAAGCTGTCAATGCTATCTTTCTCTGGTGTTTGATGCTCGAGTAAAATGTCAAATATCGTTAAGCCACCACTATATCCTAATGTATATAAGAAAATAAACTTGTACACAAGTATAAATTAATTCTTGAACCATCACATAAGCATATTTTTTCATATGACATTTCATTATTGTATGACAGCTGTCTTTTTAAAATTTTGTTCCTTTTGAACAGAAAAATCAAACACAATATAACTACATGATGATCTGCATAATTTTAATTAAAAGGTCATGCATTAGAAAACGGGACTTGGCACACTTTAACTTCAGGCTGCAGAAATAGTTGAATATGAATGAAAGATGTGGTAGAAATCACAATGACACTGTTGACACTACTGTTCACAAGAGATCATTCGACACAATAATTAAAAACGATAGGCCACACTACGGCATTAAACAATGAGTAAAGCTAATACTTCCTATATTTATTCAAAACTGAAGATCTTGGATTCCAGCAACGGTCATACAAAAGTTCAAAATTTGTAATAGTTTTTGTTGAACTGTCGTATATAATAGCTGATTAAAACTAAAAATAAAAAACACAATTTGAAACCTGACTTTGCTTAATATTGATATTGATATTAAATCAAAACTGTATAAATGAAACATGTGTGACCAGGTTGGATAAAACAATTATTCATATCAGTAGCTTGTTCAATAGATAGTGAGTAAAATTCAAAAATTCTGCATGGAGTATTTGGATTCATTTAACCATATAATACAAAATGTGTTCAATATGTATATGTAAGAGAATGATAATCCCTTTATTCATGGTTAAGTACGAGCGATAGCTAGTACTTATCATGAAGTAAGGGATTATCATTCTCTTACAAACTTAGAATATTGTAAAGTGCTCAAGGCGCAAATGATCTCTTGATTGGTTGTATTCAAGAGTTTGTTTCATTGTTGGTGTGTAAAATAAATGTTTATAATTGATGCATGACTTCATTTTGCAGTATTTCATTAATGGGCTAGTTTAAGTGATGTAAGGACTTTCTTTTAATTTGAGAAATATTAGAATAATGTGTTATAGACAAGATTTAAGGTGAAACAGCAGTACAAAGTATATGTTTCTTGACTGTGAGTATGAATGTAAATCGTATAATGTTTAAACGGGGAATTATCTTTTTTTAATTACAGTTTCCATCAATAAAATAAAATCAGTTACAACAAATTCTATTCCTCATACAAAACTATAGTCCGGCTTTTAAAACTAATTAATTAAGTCTGGGAAATTTTCTAGTACAATGCCGTTAAAAGTTTTAAACTTATTTATCAAATTTCTGGGGGGTTTTATGGGAATATTGGAAATAATTATTCTCTATTATTTTTCATTTGTTTGACAATGCAACTTTTAGTCAAATTCAATCACTGTGATAAAGCCTTTCAATTTGGTAACTATGTTTTAGAGCAGTTGTAATTCATTTATAAAAACTCGTTGTTTTGAATTGTAATTAGGTTTGCACAATAGGATAATCCCTTGCCAAGAACATGATTTACATTCATTCTTCACAGTAAAGAGACACCAAATTCTACAATTTCATTGGTCGAGAGCTCTTTGCTATATTCTAAAGTTAGATTATTATAATATCTTGGTGAAATATAGACATAGTTGAAGTACAAAGTTCGGAAAAATATCAAAAAGATACATTGTACATAAATCAACTTGTCAACACATGTTTCACCGATGCTGATCTGGCAGACATAATCAAAGAGGTCGATTGAGTAAGAAAAACAAAACAATACCAGACAAACTATATGATCAAGAATTTGTACTTATGCCGAAAGCTGGACCTAGAGAGGCATCTATTTTGTAATTTGAGAAATTTATATTTCATAAAACATTTTTGAGAGTTGGTGTAAAATTTATTTATCACTAATGTAATACTTAAGAACCAGTTCGAGCTATATGCTACATATATTTGTCTTAACATAATTTAGTTTTAACTGTTTCATTAGATTATAATAATAAAGGCAATTGTAGTATACTGCTGTTCAATAGTCATCAATCGATTCAACGGAATCAAATCCTGATCCCAAACTAAAACACTGGGAAACATATCAGTTATAAGAGGAAACATAAAGAAACGTTTATCAATTAAAAAATGATGCAAAACAGAAATATAAAAAATCTATTTCCGAAAATACCTTTCTAAAATGTGTTAAATTAAATTATTTACTTTTTAAAAACGTTAAAGCATAATTGCATACCACATTAAATTGCACATTTTGAAATTTGTAAGCACAATAAAGTGTACAAAGTAGAAGAACTATTGAAAATGAATAATTTTTTGTGTAAGTCGTAAATCTTCACAAATAAATCTGTAGTTCAATAAATAAATTAGAACTTTAGTTAGAAACATAATATAATCACCTGACTTCAGACATCTTTCGAATGCATTAAGCCTATCCACTCCACTGTGAGAAAAGTTTGCTCCTGCTTTGAGTAGTGCTTTAATTGCTTCAATATCTTCATATTGTATGGCAAGCAGTAAAGGTGAATCGTGTCCCTCCTTGTCAATGTTTACAGGCGCGCGATGTGATAAAAGTAATTCTAGTATTTTTAGTCTATTTTTTTCGGTCTTCTTTTTATCCTCTAAATTTACGAAATTTTCTATTTCCAACATTGTACCTAGTTAAAAAAATAAATTTCATAATGTTTTGAGTTAATCTAATAATGAATGAAGTCAAATTCAGAACGGGTTTAACTAACATCTACTTCTGTTAATTTTCCATTTTTGTATCTATTATCCCTCTAAAATAATTTTTTTAATGAATGGCTATTATGTATTTTGAATTTGTTGAACCATAAAATGAATTTTTGACTCTACACAAAATAAATTAGTGCCATTCATTATAATTAAATTTCTATAAAAATTGATAAGAATGTTTCAAGTAAAAGAATTTCTGAATCAATGAAAAAGAAGTTCCAGTAAAAGTAGGCGTGTCGCCATACAAATTGACAACATTGAAAATAAAACATTTTTGCTTTATGAAATAGATTATTTAGGTTTTAGTATTGTAGCAATTGAGCGTAATAAATGTTCCATCTGTTTTGTGCTGATCTCTTGAAAGTTCAAGACCAGAATAGGTCCAAGGACACAGCTGCCGGTCTTTAGTGTTCATTATCTACGAATATAGTTCCTAGTGTGACCAGTGTATAACTTGCACTGTTTTATACACTTTCATGGATCTTAATGCATGAAATATTAAGTAAGGGGGTGAAATTACATGTTAAAAAAATTAATTGCCGAATCTTTATGTTAAATAGTGATTTGGTCTAGTAATAAAAGGTAAAAACCTAGTACGTCTGAAGCTGTCGAACTGAATTTGAGACCCTCTTAACACAGAATTGTCAATATTCTGAGTTAAAGCTGGTAGAATTCTATAATTTGGATATTATTTGTCCCAATAGTAGTACACTACACTGTAAAAAAAACTCTTTTTGAGATAGAGCAGGTTTTTTTTACTATGAATTTATTTTCTAAAAGAAATGAACTACGAAATAACTGTGTTTACATACTAGATCTAGAATTATGCAGGCCTGTTGTTCTGTAACGACTGGTTCTACATGACAGAAACCCTGTAAATCATTTTTAAAAAAAACATTAAGCAAGATTAAATTTTTCAACAACTTTCGACTTAGTAAGTAGTATCTCATGAGCATATGGCCACTTTTCGGTAGTTTACAGGTTGTTGTTGTTGTCAATCAATAACTAATTGATTCGATCAGTTGAAGAAATTACCGACTGCTTAAATCAAAACTAGGTAAAACATAGAAAATGAAAAGAAAGAGGTTAAGATTAACATGTTTGCAGACGATACACAATTTTTTAAATAGAACAGAGGAATCAATCGAGGACACATTCAAGGTTTTAGAAATATATGAGAAAGCATCGGGAGCTAAGATAAATTATGAAAAGACTGTAGGGGTATATTTGGGTCGCTGTAAAAATAAAACACCAAAATATAAAACAATTAGGTGGTCAAGTGAACCAATTAAAGCATTGGGAGTCAATCATGGATACAGTGTTGATATAGAAGCTAAAACCAACAACTTTTTGGAAACATAAAAATTCAAAAGAACAAAAGACCTATTTTTTTCGCTAACTTCGGAAAAAGTGGAATTCATACAATAAAAGATATTTGGGACGAAAAAACGAAAAATGTCAAAAGCGACAACTTTATATTCAATATTCTTAAAGATAAAAGAAACTGGATATCGGAATGGACAAGGCTGAAATTAGCTATTCCAAAATTGTTCAAGGACAGACTAAAAAACGTCCACGTTGATCCCGAAGCCCCCAAACATTGTTATTACATTAAAAATACATTTGAATTCTACGATAAACAGAATAAAGTAGTAATCCCAAGTGAGATATCTTTGAAATTAATCCAATATTCGTTAAATTTAGATATGGTTCCAAACTGTCAAATAAAATGGAATATTCAGTATAATTCGGAATTACCGTGGAAAAAGATCTGGATAAATTTAAATAAAAGCTTGTTCTCTAGGAAAGCAAATCAAATTAGCTGGAAAATTGTTCATAACATTATCTATACGGAGCAAAAACTATTTAGAATCGGCAAATCAAATAATGGCAAATCCCATTTTTGTACAACAGAAAACTAAACTCTCACACACCTTTTTCGCAGCTGTAACATTATAATGGTTGTTTGGGAACATATTTTTGATGCGCTTAAAATATATAATGTACTTAATAACACAGTAAAAATACTCCATTGAGCGAAGAACTTATCATACTAGGAATGTACGACTACAACAAAAAGTACAATGTCATAACTAATACGATTATGAATACAGTTAAATGGATTTTTTTGAAATGTAGGAATATAATCAAATAGTTATCAAAGGTACCAGGATTATAATTTAGTACGCCAGACGCGCGTTTCTTCTACATAAGACTCATCAGTGACGCTCATATCAAAATATTTATAAAGCCAAACAAGTACAAAGTTGAAGAGCATTGATGATCCAAAATTCCAAAAAGTTGTGCCAAATACGACTAAGGTAATCTATGCCTGGGATAAGAAAATCCTTAGTTTTTCGAAAAATTCAAACTTTTGTAAACAGGAAATTTATAAAAATGACCCCATTATTGATATTCATGTCAACACCGAAGTGTTGACAACTGGGCTGGTGATACCCTCGGGGACGAAACGTCCACCAGCAGTGGCATCGACCCAATGGAGTAAATAGTTATCAAAGATACCAGGATTATAATTTAGTACGCCAGACGCGCGTTTCGTCTACAAAAGACTCATCAGTGACGCTCATATCAAAATATTTATAAAGCCAAACAAGTACAAAGTTAAAGAGCATTGAGGATCCAAAATTCCAAAAAGTTGTGCCAAATACGGCTAAGGTAATCTATGCCTGGGATAAGAAAATCCTTAGTTTTTCGAAAAATTCAAACTTTTGTAAACAGGAAATTTAGAAAAAATGACCCCATTATTGATATTCATGTCAACACCGAAGTCAACACCGAAGTGTTGACAACTGGGCTGGTGATACCCTCGGGGACGAAACGTCCACCAGCAGTGGCATCGACCCAGTGGTGTAAATAGTTACCAAAGGTACCAGGATTATAATTTATTACGCCAGACGCGCGTTTCGTCTACATAAGACTCATCAGTGACGCTCATATCAAAATATTTATAAAGCCAAACAAGTACAAAGTTAAAGAGCATTGAGGATCCAAAATTCCAAAAAGTTGTGCCAAATACGGCTAAGGTAATTTATGCCTGGGATAAGAAAATCCTTAGTTTTTCGAAAAATTCAAACTTTTGTAAACAGGAAATTTATAAAAAATGACCCCATTATTGATATTTATTCATGTCAACACCGAAGTGTTGACTACTGGGCTGGTGATACCCTCGGGGACGAAACGTCCATCAGCAGTGGCATCGACCCAGTGGTGTAAATAGTTATCAAAGGTACCAGGGTTAAAATTTAGTACGCCAGACGCGCGTTTCGTCTACATAAGACTCATCAGTGACGCTCATATCAAAATATTGATAAATATCAGTCTAAAAGTTTTACTTCCAGTCAATTGATATCATATGCAAAACGGAAACTGGGCAGTTCAATTGAATCTATGGACAAATCATTATCTTCCAAAAATGAAAATTTTGCAGCTGAAATAATAAAACTTCTAATAAATCTTAGACATTAGTTAGTGACTTAATAATTTGTACTTACTTTCCTTTCCTTTTTAGAACATTATACATCCAACAATAGAAATATAAATTACACGCATTTTAAGGTCGAGCATGTGACCTATAAAATCATTGACCGACACATTACAATGTAATCCAGGTGTTAAAAGTACAAAAAATTAAATGTCAATTATAAGTAAGGGTAAATTATTGTGTAGATTGTAGTATGTCTTTTGGTGAATTTTGGTGTATTTATTTACTGTAGAATGTTATAACTACATGTATTTTATACGCAAACTCTGTCTGTGTAATAAATATGAATGTATAACTTATGTATGCAAAAAATATAAAATAGATTTTTTTTATAATAGAGTCCACCTTTTATCCTTGACGATGGATCATTGTAAACACAGGGCCCCTTGTGTATACTTCCCTGGGATATGCAAGGTAAATTATAGTCAGGTGATTTTCAATAAATGTATTTCAAGTCTTAAAAAAAATGGTGTAACTATGAAAAAAACAAAAAAAACTAGGTAAAACTATCATTGACCAAAAACAAAAAAAAACACCTTTTAACTACTTCTTACATGGCAATCATTTCAGAATACTGATTTTTTTTAGAAACGTGTTCATTTAATGGCCCTTTAACTATCAACATACACAGTAATCGTGATATGACCTCTTAATTGAGGGTTTTAGAAAAAGATGAGCAAAGCCCATTATACTACTCAAACCTGTTGCTGAGATACATTTATGTAAAGCTGTTAATCCATCCTTCCCTATATGATCTGAATGTGCACCGAACTCAAGAAGCAGCTTGACACATTCCGGAAGACAATTATCAGCTGCTAACATCAAGGGAGTATCTTCGCCATCTGGCTGCGTATTTGGGCATGCGCCTTTTTCAAGTAATGTTGATAGCATCTTCATTATAATGACATCACGTTTAGGGTTAAGGTCCAATGCATGTTTTCCCGACATAAAAGGCAATGACAGAGGTATATTTCCGTCTTTATCTTTCAAATAAAATGAAGATCCAGATTCAAGAAGTATTTTGACAGTTCCAATGTTTTTAACTGAAAAGAGAACTCTTTTTACGTAAGTGATACAATATGAATGAACAGACAATGTCGTCTCAAAGCCTAAGTCCATATTTACCCGTCTCAAAGAGTTGACATGGATAGAGGTAATTATTATTTAAAATGTGACACATTTTGAAGAACACATTCACTTTATGGACAAAAATGAAGTTACAAGAAACTTCTTGACATTGTTTGTTTATAATCAACATACTAATAAGCTCACTAACCCGTGAAAAAATGATTTTATCTCGCATTAATGGGAACTTCCGCTCTCTCTTATTGTATGTTACCGCATATGGTAGGAATGTTACAGTTCAATATAATAAGGTGTTTTTTTCAGCAAATTAAAATCAAAATGCCAACTAACATGCCACATTTATTTTGACAACATTGATAACCATTTTATTAAAAAATCTTATTTACGTTTACGTTAACAAACAGCAGTCATCTTTTTTTTTTACTAATAATTATATTTGTATAATCTATTTACGCTGCTTCAAACACTTTAAATACTATTTGCATATATTAGATTTTATACTGAATAATAATTTAAGGATGTACTTTGGTGAAATTAAATAAATCAAGAATCTAAAATTGACACTATAAGCCGGAAGAGCATTGGTTAAGAATCAATATAAGCTACAAATATTGGTCCTTCTCGAGATATTTGATATTGAAAATATGGCGGAAAAAGGCAGACTCGGACTTTGACCTTATATTTACATTGGTATTATTTGGGTCTCAAATCAAAAGAAAGAAAATCAACAATCTGCAATAATTTTGGTAAATGATCTTTTATGTGGTACTAAATCTTGTATGAAAAATTAAAGTGGTGTCATGGGGCAACATATTTTACCTTGTATTGTATGGAAAAACACCAAGGAGTTCGAACATTTGACACAAATGCAAAAACCTCACCTTAATAGATCTATAATACAATGAATGACTCATATTTGAATATTGTATTCCAATTGTTTTACATTTGATAAGTTATATATGTTTGTTTACCTCTCACATTGTTGTCAATATAATGGAATTCTACGCGGCTGTCACTTAAGCAAGACGTTCAGCTAGCTTTTAAACCAGGTTTAATACACCATTTTATACATAAAGAAATGCATGTACTAAGTCAGTTATATGACAGTTGTTTTTTTTTATTCGTTTGATGTGTTTGAGTTTTTGTCATTTTATAAAGGACTCGGCGTTTTGAATATCCTTAGAGATTGGAATATTGTTATTTCACTTTTTGAAAATAGCCACTCTGTATAAGTACATAATCATTGTCGAATAATCAATTAGTAGGTATTTCACGCTTTATCATAACGAAAAACTTAGTACGTCTTGTATCATAATTTTATATGATAATTATATTTCCAGTATAATAAACGATTATAGATAAAGATAGTATATGAAAAAATTATGCAATTTGCTAGTACAAACCATTGAGACTTTTACTAAAACCGCGTAGAGACGTGATAAGTGCCGTTTCACCATGTTGATTCAATTTATCAACCGTTGCACCGGAGTCCAGTAACATTTTCATTGCCTTCTGTCTATTTAGTTCAGCAGCTAAAATTAACGGCACCTCAATGCCCCTATTTGGATCTGATCCCTTCTCAATGAAAAGTCGAAGAATCACATTAACCAATCCTGTGTCATGTAATTTAAGCAGTGTGTATAAGGGTGATTCTCCATCTTTTGATACGAAATTGATGTCTGCTCCAGCACTCAGAAGTAGGGTAATTAAAGTATAAACTAAAAAGAAAGTCATAATTATATCATCCATATTTTTAAAATTTACACTCAATTCAAAAAGGTTAACTATTAACACATTTTGTATAAGATTAATGTTGTTGAGTAACGATTTGTCCTGTCGACACAGTATAACAATAATGTGGTGTTATTACAAAAGAGAACAAAGCCCACAAGACTAAGAGACCATATGACATGGATGTTATTGTAAATTGGTAAATTTCTGTTTTGTTTAGAAGTGTGCATTTACTGACTTAATTTGTAGTAAGAATACTATAGAATACCATCGCTAGCCTATTATCATAAGAAAAGTAAATATTGAGAGGAACTTAAAACCAGCACTCATATTACAATCTCAGAAGTTGTTAATGCTTTGTCCTTATTTATCTCATTTGGTTAGCTAGTTAGGAGTTGAAAAATGTTACAAATTGTAATGCAAATGACCAGTTTTCTTCTGTCATTTTAGTTGTTTACCTGTATTTATCGTGTCGGAATTATAGAATAATAATATGCCATTTGATGGTTAGTTGTGTGTTTTTTTTATATTACAACGGTATATTCTCGTGTTTGAGCATGTTTCAAATATTTTCTGTGGACCTAACGCAATCAACAATCAATAACTTAACTGTCGTTTTTTTCAGTTGTTAGGTATGAAAAATAGTATAACCTGTATGATCGGTTTTTAAAATGTTTACTTTTTATTCATTTATTATAACGTTTATATCATATGAAACTACGCGTTTTTCATATATTCCCCTCAAATATGAATACGCCATAAACGGATCTCATGTCTGCACACTTTTAGGCAAATTTCACGGCAATAATTTAAACATTAATATATGAAAATCAAAAACCTATTGATATCAGCAGCAGGTGTTAATATTCTGAATATGAGAAATAGTGTTCACGCCAATGTTTGATAGACATATTTAATTCATAGAAAGCATAGTTAAATTTCACAGCATTTCACATTTGACACGTGTCATTGCTCATAAATATTACAAAAAGTATATAGCAACATCTTACTCATTAACGCATGCCTAAATACATCTGTTTTAGATGATTTGAAACGTTCTAAAACAGTTTTAAAACAATTATATATACATTGGTTTTATAGCCTCTATTTTGGTAGCCATAATATACAGCTGCAAAATCAAATCAACTTTGAATTATCACACCTCCGGTTCGGATTTCGTTTAATTTTTCTACATCAGTCGTGACCGGAAAAGTGCTTTCTCTGTCTGTCAGATCTTTGTTTTCCGAGCTTGTTACCTCTTTAGTTTTAACTGTAATATACGAAAGTTTAAAGAAGCAACTATCTAAAGTTATTTTGTTATAAAGAGGGGCAGTCAAACTCGAAGATCAAAACAAACTGACAACGCCATGGCTACAAAAAGAAGGTATTGGTTGTTCCTATGACATTTTTTTTTAGTTTTCAATTTTATTACCGGGATTGATAGCAAACTCTATAAATGCCATTGTAACTAGGCACATGTGCAACAATAAACTGAATAAAAAATATAATCCGGGTATGGTATTTAGAAACTACGAATTCAGCATTGACTTGTATAATACTCCAAAAGAAATAGTAAAATATAATGGCACAAAATCGTATACCAGAGCAATTAAAAGTGTATGATTGGTGGAAGAAACCATTAGAAGTTCAAAAATGAGTTCAGGGTCATAAAGACATCTACATTCGTATGTACCAATGAAAATGAAAATCACTTACTGGCATAAAAATATAATACCGGATGAAATATAAACATAGGCAAATAAATATTTACTTACAAATATACAAAAAAAACCTTAACGTTACAAAGATATTTACAAATACGCGGACAATCTAATCGTGCAATAAACACAAAACGCCAAGAAGACAAAACGTTCCAGTAATATTCTTAATTCTATGAAAGGATTTGAGTTTATTATTAGTTATCAAAATTACCGGGCTAATAAATTGATACGCCAAGAATCATCAGTAGGACCTTGTTGATTTTAGCATAACGCTTCTCGTCTGAAGCAAATTACAAATCTAGAGAACGTTAGCTCATACATTTTCGTTATTAATTTTCTCCAATGAAACTGTACCTGCCTACAATATACTAATTTTATGGTAGTATTTCAGGGTAGATATCAAATAGAAACATCAGATGTTTTTTTAGAAAATTGATCGTTCGCAACTTTTTGATCCTGTTTATACTTGTGCTGAATTTGTTTGTTTATTTGTTTGTATGTTTTATACATATCATTTCATATAATTCACCAAGGCAATTCATTAAACGATTACATATCAATGTAAAACAGAAAGAAACGCGGATACCCTTTGACAAATTTGTAAATTCAAATCAATGATTAGAACATGTTATATTAACGTACTTTGTATAAAGAATAGTTTCAATAAAAGTGAGCAGTTATAATTAAGATTATTCTTGTTTCTTATTATTATTAATTAAGCAATGTTTATAACGTTGTTTTTCAATGAACAGACAACAAAAGGTTGATCAGTGTTGCTATTTTACTTTTTGAAATACCTTTTCTTAGTATAACTTGAAGAGCAGTTGTGCCATTTGCTCCAACGTGGTTAACATCGGAATGAGCTTTCAGAAGGCAAATGGATATGTTGAATAGATTCAAAGACAAAGCCTCTATAAACGCCGAATTACAATCTTTTACACTAGTACTTGGATCAGCACCAACTTCAATTAAGAACAAAACATTCTTTTCCAAAGCGTGTTGTCTTCCTCTTTTAATATAGCGAATCAGGGCAGTTTCTCCTAAATCATTTATTTTGTTGATTTCAGCCCCATTTTTAATGAGTAACGATACTACCTCTTTGTCAAAAATCTCACTGTCTGCAATGGGATTGAAGAAATGTATTTTAATACTTTTAGTTTAAATACATTTTTTTGAGACTAAAACATTGACATACCAGGAAAGATAAAAAAAAATACATTTATATTGTCATATGACCTTCTTTTGTGAACACGTACTCGCTTTTATAAAAAGAAATCTTGCAACTTTAAATTTTAAACAAAATTTAATGAAACTTAAGACTGTTATCAATCAGAAGAATAAGCAGTGTTTATAATTAGGTGTACTCATCCATTATTTCATACATATTTACACGGACCTTTCACATTTTGATGTATCAGTACGCAACCACATGGACATATTCATGAGTTTTAATATTTTTTATGAGATGCAATATTTCAGATTAATTCAATTGATTGTTATTGTTTTCAATAAACCCCGGATGAAGTATATATTTACCCATATGTGCTTGCAAAGCAGTTAAACCATTGTTTCCGCTGTAATTGACATCAGCCCCTTGTAAAATGATTTTGTTGATGATATTAAAAGAACACTCCGCACATGCAAGTATTAAAATCGTATTTCCGTTGTTATCTGGAATGTTTACATCTTTGTAGTAATCTAACAAAAGACGAATATCTTCTGCATTTTCTCCGTCCTCTATTTTTGCGCACAACTGTAAGGCAAAATGAACTGGAAGTTCGTTTGAATCAGACAAAGAGAGTGTTGGTGCTCTTGCACTGAGTAACAGTTGTAGGATTCGCGAAGGTCCAGAAGGTCCTCTTATTGGCATATCTTTCTTTAAAAATTGCGTGTATGAACTAACTGAAATAGTATTATTTTATCATTAAATTTTTTTTATTTTATTTGCATACATGTTTTTACAAGATACGTTTTGTCCTTAAGCGAACACATGTCACTATTATTTCTATGTAAATGCATAACACAAAGTCATACTTATTTAACCAATAAAACTTGTAAAATATTAAAAATTAAAATGGAATTAAATTGCGCGAAATTAAACGTTTGATCTCTGGTACATTATGACATGGCAAAACATGACGTCAATCGAATGTAACTTATCACGCTCAATTCTTCCTTACAAGTACCATTCGAATTCGGATACTATGAAATTATTTTTTTTACATGTAGGTGTTGATTCAATTCAAATTGTTTTGCACTAATAGAAATATGCGTCTCATAGAGTCAATATGGCGGTTATCTACATGGTTACATCTTGCAAATTATGGTAAAAAGTAGCTTATAAAAAAAACGTTGTTTTGATAAAGAATTAGAAGGTTTTAGCGTAATTCTTCTTCATTTTTCATAAAAGGACCTCAAATTATTATTCATTTTTATTTTAGTTTGTTACTGACACACTGCATTTTTAAATGTTATATTAACATGATACAGATATGTAATTTCTTTGATACTATAACATTAAATAATTCATTGCACATTGTTTCCATTTCTACAATTAGTCACTACCAGATGAGCATGATTTGCATGTACCAAAGTACTAAGGTATTGAAATAAAGCAGCCTATTGATACAACCACAACACCAGCAGATGGCTCCATTAACATTAACAGTACAAATCTTACTACAGCCCATGTCCGATTCGGTAATAAAAGTCCCTTTATTTATGTTTTCGGTAAATCAAATTTTTAGTTCAAATCTTTTGCAAACAATAAAAAATGTAAAAAAAAACCTAAAAAATTAAAAGTATAGAAAAACCCGGGCTATATGAATCAGATATTGTTATAGGATATGTGATTGACAAAACATGAGATTTCTATTGGCTGATTGTGACAAAGTTTACTTACTGTCTTCGCCATCATGTTGAAAATAAACATGTAGAACAGTATAACTGTTCGATCCAACATGTTTCACGTCTGCACCTGCTTCAAGTAGAATCTTAATAATTTCAATGTTTCTTGTACGAACAGCGTGTAGTAACGGTGAGTCGTCGCCTTTTACAGCAATGTTTGGATCAGCACCTGCTTTTAATAGCATCTTTACAAGTACTTCTTTTGTATTTGTATGACCACGTATTACTCTAGTCAACAAAGAGTCTTCAACATTGTCATCGATACAATATGTGTTCTTTTTTTCTACAAATAACAATACTAGTGTGAAATATAGTATAACACCAAATGCGCAAGACGCGCATTTTTGCCACAAAATACTCATCAGCGACACTTGAATCAAATATGGCAAAAAACAAAGACGAAGTTGAAAAGCTTTGAAAACCCAAATATTAATATTTAAATTTAGAATTTAAGATTTATATTTAATCAGTTACCTTTGTTAACTATAAGGAGTAATATATACAATTAAAAAAAGCAACCAAAGGTGTTGCTGCATTATACACCATTTACCGGTAAATTATATATACTATGCTGATCGTTTTTTGTGTTGTTCTTGTTGTTCACTTGGGGACAAGAAGAATATACTAGTAGTGGTGTCAAACATGCATGATAGCGCTCAACTCTTCCCCTTAAGGAAATGACTGAACTCAACAAAAAAAAAACGTTAACAAAAATCCAAAAGACACAAAGTACTGACGAAAGATAACTTTCAGTTATTGAAAGCTCGTTAAAAACCATACGCAACTGGCACATTTAAATCGTGTTTACCAAGACTAATGTTCAAATTAAAACACATCTACAGATTTAGTAGGTGAAAAAATCAAAGGAAGTACGAGAAATTTTACGGAGGCCATCACGAACTAATCTCTATTTTCACATGTTTCATATATGCCTACAGACATTTTTTTATCGTGTTCACCGCAATCCCGCAATCTTTTTCATCAAATGTGACATATTGAACACAATCATCACCGGGTTGGTACTTAAATAAACAACACGAGCGCACCTTTCCGGAGCATCTGAGATCAACCCTTGTGTTGGTGGGGTTCGTGTTGCCTAGTGTTTAGTTTTTAGTTTTCTATGTTGTGTTTTGTATTCTATTATGTTAATTTTCTCTTTTTCGTTTTCGATATTGCAATGTTCAATTGCAATATTCAGCAATGTTTTCCAACAGCGGCCAGCTTGTCATATCCCCTTTAAAAAAATATGACCAGAAAAACAAATATAAGAATAAGGTTGGACTTACCCTGGCCCTTAACATCAGTCTCCGACCTTACATGTCCAGTTAAGTTAAGATTCGCCTTGGAATCAAGTAGAAGTTGTACAATATCTATGTGTCCATTTGCAAGCGCAATTGTCAAAGGTGCACTGTTTAAATCGTCCACAATATTAACGTCAGCATTATGTTCTAGAACCCACTTGGTCATCTCGAAACTATTAAGCCAAATTGGGATTTGAAGTGGATATATACCATACTTGGTCGGTTTATTTACCTCAATACCCGAAACCATAAAACATCTAAATAAATTGGTCAGAATATCTGCCGCTGTCAAGTAAAAAAATAATATAAATGCGTACAATTTTTTAAACAGGAATCTTAAGGAATATAGTAAACTATAAAATGTAAATATAAAACTGGTAAACACTCCCTATTTGTAATTCTTATTACCAATACAAACTCGAATCGGAACAAGAAAATATTTTAATTATAGGTATTCAGTTAACATATTTATAATTGGTATTAAAGTTTATGACCCCTTCTGTAGCCATTTTTGTACGAATTTTTCAAACTTCAATTGTATCAAAACTACAGATGTAATGAATAATAGAGATAGGCCATTTTGTATTTATACCAAGAGGAAACTTGATGCAAAGCATTATTATTTATCGTTTGGTTTCATTTAACAGAAAAGTAGTACTTTTTGGCAAATAAACCGAGATTTTTATAGAAAAATCCACAGCCTTTAATACAGAGAGTTTTGTTATAAAATTTGAAACATAGATTACTCACTCTATGATGTGCTAGTTTTTATTTTTACAAAAAGTTCTACGCAACCTGTAAATGCCAAAATAACTCGTGGTGAGTCATTAAAGTCGAGCGCAACATAAAAGGTGTACTTGATTTGGTCCATATTTTAATTTGTTTTAACCAAAATCTACATTGATAAACTCGTTTTAAGGAAAGCAATGCTAGAACTGCATGCAATAATCTTCTATCTATCAGTTATGAAATTACCAAATATGAGGGTACAAGGATAAATGCTGTGAATTTTCTTTAAAATTTCCATATGCTTAGCATTGAATCAACACATGGGTACACAATCCTTAAATCAATAAACACAAGAGCGGTGAAAACCATACAGATCCTCGGAATAGATTGCGAAATTGTTTTTTAGACTGTATCACCTAATTTGCAGATTTTTATTGTCTGTAGAATATAAAAGACGGTAAAATCACGCTTGTATGCGTTTGGCGTTTTAAGCTCTTCTTTTTTTTTATAATAAGCTTTGGATTTTTTTTTCAATATTTTGGCCTCAATCATCAATCCCGAGACATTTATTTTCGAAATACTCTTCTAGTGCAGACACATTGGTATCGTTTATGTTATTGTAAAACAAATTAAAGATACTAAGCTTATAATCCAGGAGCGCGTTTTGTCTACAAGACTCATCAGCGATGCACGAACCAAAAAAATGAAAGGCCAAATAAACTACGAAGCTGAAAAAATTGAAACCGCGAAATTCTGAATAGAATAAAAAGCGAACGTTTTTTTTTTTTGTCACTGTATTTACATATTGTTTGTGATAACACCAGTAGTGCTGAGATAAACGCTCAAACATTTGGCGTGGAAAGTGAATAAGCGATTAAGAGGTTTACATATTGTGTAAACAGCTTACTATTGTTGAAGATTATGATTCTGTCAATGTATATTGATTGGGTTTTTTCAGTACAACATCAAAATCATTGGAACATTACCATACTTTCTTTACGAAAACAAGTGACAAGAACTGTACGATTTATTAAACAAAATTACCGTTTTGCATAGTTAGCTCTTAACAAATTTGTGACATTGAAAAACGTTATTTCTTTTTTATATAGTACCTTTGATAACTATTATAGATAAATATTAGATTAGTATAATGGCCATTCAAACTATTTGTACGATGATCTCGTTCATCTAAACACGAAATCTAATTACACAGATTCTAACAGGTGCCCCCAAAAGGTAATTAAAAGTATTCGTTTAGATTATACCAGAGACAAAAGTAACTCGTTATTGACGGGTTAGCGAAAACGAGATTGTAGGTAGTAATAGAAAGGTTCTTGAAATATGTTGTTGCGTTGCAACTAGGGTCCATTTGTTCTAAAAAAAAAATCAATATGTGAGGTTTAATATTTTTTTAGTTGCGATGTATATTTGAAACTATTTTTTTTGCATACAGTTGACTTCTAACTCTTTAGTAAAATATTTACAAAGCCGAATACAACCGAATCTTGCATTGATTTGTTTTAAAGTCATAATGAAACTTCAAATTTACAAAAAATGATGCATATGTTTTTTTATACCTAAATGGATAGTTTTCATTATAAAACCTATGTACATATACTTTCTTGAAGACAATTCTTTTATTTGTCCACATATAGATGGAGTTTACTTGTTTTTAATTGCTTGCTTTCAGGAAGCAATTCACCGACATTTATTCCGTATTCAAGTTACCTTCGCGCGACCCGTCTCGTAACAATTCGGTGATTGCAATACGCATAGAATTCTCATTGAAATAAACTCTTATCTGATTGTACATAACATTGAGAATGGAAATGGGGAATGTGCCAAAGAGACAACAACCCGACCATAGAGCAGACAACAGCAGAAGGTCACATGTTGTATCTACATGTTGATTGTTTACTATAAGCTGACAATCGGTAAACTTCGGCTTAAAACACGACAAATAATTATCCGCCATATTTTCACATCAAAATAGACAGGAAGAGAAAGAAATTACGATTATTGGTTCAAGAATTGAATAAACATTATTTTTCACCAGTCAATCGTTTCATATGACTATAGTATTTTTGTTCTGGTAACATGGTTGTTTCATTAAGCTTATCGTTTCATTGACGTCTTTCAACATATGGTCTGTTTATAATATAGGGTATTATTTGTCGTCGTTTTGCTAAAGACACACTAAAGTAGATCAAGCTTATAATGATGTATACAGAAAACGAAAGATAATCGTTTAAAACTGCTAGCAGTTTATTCGAGTTCTATCAAGGTTCGATCATTTGACTTCTTACGTTTAATACTAGTATTCCTTTATCATCATTCTCTCTCTCTCTCTCTCTCTCTCTATATATATATATATATATATATGTATATACAACTCGTCTAAACATCAACCCAACAATGTTAGATCTGTAAATTTGCTTTCGCAAATTTTTAGTTCTTCCCTCGCCGGGATTCGTATATATATATATTGACTATATATAAATAGTGATATAAGATATATAACCAACAGGTTTCTGGTATAATAAGACAGAAATCAAGTAGATACATGTAAAATGTAAAACAGAGATATAGTTTCAGTAATTAAATGAACGGGCAAGAAATATGTGGACATAACACATAAGATATATGAATGAAACCAATTAATGAATATTCAGCAATGGCTACACATGTTATTGTGCAACTTTTCATTGTACTGTTGTTTGTTGATGATATGATTTATTATAGTCTCAACATGTTCATATATATTTCATTGATGACTTATTAAATCTATTGAATATTTATGAAACTATAGATAATAGAAAAATAAACGTCAAAGCCATTACAATTTATTTCTTGCAAAAAAAGTAAAAAAGACATAATCATTTTCTGCAAGACATATCATCATTATTTCAACAACTTTAATGGATTTAAAAACATCGTTCACTTACAAGTTTCTTTATCCGTATCTTTGCCACTTTCTGTATTTCTTGAATACAAACGTTTAGGTTTGGACTGATGTTTTTTGTCTGCATCTTTACTTTTCTGTAACTTTTTACAACTTTCTGGAGCAAAGAAAAACTTTTTGAATGCAGTAAACATTAGTATGCACTTTAAGTTATGAGATTACACATTGAACTCTTTTTGAGCAGGCTGTTTACATGTAGTTGATGTAGATGCATAATAACAATATGCTCAGAAGTACAACTACTTCAGATAAATTCCATAGAAATGGAAAACACCAATTGTGAGTTAAAGCGTTCGGAATAGAATCCAAGTTAAAAGAAAAGATAAAATCACAAAAAAACTGAACTGCGAGGACAATAAAAAAATAATAGTCTCTAATCAAATGGCAATATTAAAAAGCTCAGACACATCAAACTAAAGGGGAAAGTGCGACTTTTATGTTAAAGTCCTTTGAATTCGAAAATCAAAAACTAAGTCTTACTTAATTTACTTCAAATAACGTCCTTTAAATTTTTGATGGCATTTTTCTGTCATATATAATATCTTTATGTTCAAATTTGGTCTTATTTCTTTGCATAAATTCCTGCTTTTAGTTAAAAACTTTTAAAACGTTCCACATAGCCGCATTTTAAGATCTAGCAATAACCTTTAGATATTGGCATGTATTTATCGAAATGATGCTTGTCTAAAAGATGTTATCTAAATAGTTGTTAATGTGTATTGGGTCTATTTATTATTCAATTAATAAGGCTTAAAGGATATTTGGGTGCAATAAGAAATTCTTCGAGTTGTTACAATCGTTACAATCGTTCATTCCTAAATTCTTCATTCTCAACCACTGGGCATATTTTCCTGGCTAGACAGAAGGGTATATTCCTTTATGTATGCGCTGGATGGCAAGAATGGAAGTTTAAATATTGTTGTGTGTCAGAGTCTTTTTCATAAATATTCGTTTTAAGATCAGTACGTTATAATTATAATTATTATACTCAAAATATCTAGGAAAGATAGTCTGTGAGAATTTTTTTCCATGGGGAACTTTATAATCATATTCTAATGTTTATTAAACTTGCATTATTGAAGGTATGTTGACTTTTGTAGTCCTATTGTATAAAACTAGGAAATGTGGTATGATTACTCAATAAACAACTGTCTGTCGAAGACCATATAACGTAAATGTTAACAAAATGATCACAACACTGATATCAATAATGACTAAATCGCAATGCAAGTTATTTTAAGAGGCTCTGACATGACAAAAATTCTAAAACAAATCAGTTTAACAATACATTTTGTAACCAAAAAATGAATGAAAATAAAGCTGATAGAGAGAAAACATTAACAACCTCTGAATTACAGGCTCAATACTTGGAACTTTATTTACACAAAATGTTGGGTATTAATCATTTTTACGACCACGGATACAAGCTTTCCCCTTTATTGTGCTAAAGTCAATAAATGCGTTTGTTAAAGAAGTCAATAAACAAAATGTATGATCAGTTCTAAGTAACTGTTACTATGTTTTTGAATTTGTTAAATCTACTTATAATGAAAATATGAGCTGTCATATTTGTGCAATTAGTAACTTGATAGATGCTGATCAGAGACATTACCTTTTAAATATAAAAATGTAAAAAAAAAACAGATATTTCAAACTGCCCTAGTTTTTACTTTCTGCTATATATATTGTTCTCTCACTAAATAATACAAAATACGGTGACTATATTGACAGCATTTAGCCCATCAAACTTAAGATAACGGATACAAAAAATTGACAACAACACGTTTAATAATTTCTTGCGTCCGTAGCGCCTTTCTGGATTTACCTTCATCACGAACGCACAAAGCCAAACATTTGAAATCCGAAGATGTATAAGTACCGTTGAAGAGCTATGTGACAGATAGATACAACAGATACAGTTAAGTCTATCTCATATCTTGAATTACATCTAGAAAATGAACATGAGAGTCGGTTGGAAACAAAAACAAAATTTTACGACAAAAGAGATGATTTCAGCTTCCAAACTTTTCCTGTCTATGTATCAACAATTTAGCAGCGCCTGTATATGGAGTATATTCCTCCCAATTGATACGATATTCTAGAGCTTGTATTTCCTACCATGATTTCCTTGATAGAGAGTTGCTGATCACGAGTAAGCGATTAAACAAACAGTTCCAAATTATGTTAAGTTGAGATCATCCCTTGGTAAATTTTACGGATGCCATCGTGAGTTGGGTGGAATATCCGTTTCACAGATGATATCGGATATGTTTCCAATGCCAATACTACAATCCCGTTCCCTTTTCACGAATGTGACCTACCGACTAGTCACCGGGTGTATAATTAAAATGAGCAACATGACGGATACCATGTACGGCACAAGATCTACGTATTCTTCTGGAGCAATTGATATCACCCCTAGTTTTTGATGGGGGTCGTGCTGCGTAGTCTTTATTTTGCTATGTTGTATTTTGTGCACGATTGTTTGTGTCTGTTTGTCTTTTTTGTGTGGTAGCCATGGCGTTGTCAGTATATTTTACCTATGAGTTTGAATGTCTTTTTGTATCTTTCGCTTTTCCTTTTTTACCTGAACGAAAATGGTTGACACCAGCTAATGTAGTTATAATAAAAAACAATGATGAAATATGATGGAAATTATATGCCTCCTACTTTACAGTATGGATAATAAACGGTTAAAATCGCAATTTAGTGGAGTAAAAGCGGGTCTCAAACATGTCTTTACTTTTTTACATTGGCTAGAGGTATAGGGGGAGGGTTGAGATCTCACAAGCATGTTTAACCCCGCCGCATTTTTGCGCCTGTCCCAAGACAGGAGCATCTGGCCTTTGTTAGTCTTGTATTATTTTAATTTTAGTTTCTTGTGTACAATTTGGAAATTTGTATGGCGTTCATTATCACTGAACTAGTATATATTTGTTAAGGGGCCAGTTGAAGGACGCCTCCGGGTGCGGGAATTTCTCGCTACATTGAATACCTGTTGGTGACCTTCTGCTGTTGTTTTTTTCTATGGTCGGTTTGTTTTCTCTTTGGCACATTCCCCATTTACATTCTCAATTTTACTAAAAAGCAATGTTGTTTCTTAGTTCAAAGTTCAAAGCTCCATGTAGATTAACATTCAAAAGATAATCCCCAAAAAAGTTGTTTAGATAATTTGATTTCCACCAGCTTTTTCCTCGGAGTTCAGTAATTTTGTTATTTTACTTTTTAGATGTAAAAATCAAATGTTACATGGAAAAGTTTCTATCAATAATGACTTTAAATAACAGCTCCGTGTGACACGTGTACAATATATTGGATATTCCTAATTATATTGTTCATTATATACGCTGAAATATAATCCATAGACATACAATTTGACCTATTGAGTCAACATTTAAGTATTGACTTGGAAAAAATCAATAAAATATGAAAATATGTAAACGTTTACAATTTTCCTAAACTATCAAAATGAAGCTTTAAGTACATTGGATTAATACATTTTGATTTTTTTTTGCACCAAAGTCTTGTCAACTTGTGTAGTTCGTTCCATGCCTATATATCAAGAATTACATAGGACTGTGTGTCAATAGTAATAAAATATTATATTGTATAATAAACAACTATTTTATATCAATTATCCTACCTGAAAATATATCAAAAGCACTCGTTCCATCAGACCTTGCATATGTCACATTTGCACCTGCTTCAATTAAAGCACAGCTTATTTTATATCTTCTTCGTTTGATAGCTTTCATCAATGGTGAGTCTTTGCCCAGTTCGACTCGATTCGGATCAACGCCTCTCGATACAGCATATTCTACAATCCAATCTTCAACATCGTTTTCTATCAACATATCTACAAGGTGTGGACCTACTGTATCTGACGTCATGTATAATTTTGGATTATCAACGAAAACTTTGATAATAGTATATCTAATGGACCTTGAACCTGAAAGAAAGACAAAACCCGAAGGATTAACTTTGCAATGCTAAAATGTCATGAATATAGTGATGTGTGCTTTTAGTTTACTACACATAATTGTATTAACTTATTAAATTGCCATTATGGTGATTAAAAGCTGAATTTTTGCATACTTCAATTGTTATACATTTATGAAATATAAAACATCGTTAATACTGTTTTCGGCTATTTACCATATCGTGTTCTCAAGTTGTTTAAAAGAAAAAACATGTGTTATGAGGATTCGCTTTTATCTACCTTGAATAAAGCATAGATCTAAAGCTGTTGTTTGATTTTCACCAACATGCAAAATATCTGCTCCAGCATCCAGCAATATTTGAACTAAATCTTCAGACTGTTTTTGCACTGCTATGATTAAAGCTGAATTTTTGCCCTCCCTTGTAATATTTGGGTTCGCTCCTTTGGCTAACATTTTAGTGACACAATTTTCTATTTCTTCGTTGTGTGAAGACTGGTATCCGTATAAATGTCTCATCTGATTAGCACTAGAATGTTTGTCCATTTCAATTCGTTGGGACAACATTTCTAAAGGATATTCTCCCTCATTGCTCCCTATATTCAGTGAAGCACCGGACTCAATCAAAATATTCAGTGTTTCAAAACAGGAACGCGATACTGAAAACATCAATAAAATAAAAATATGGGTTAAATATGAAAAGGAAAAAATCCAAATTATTGTATTGAAACAAAGATTTCACCAAAGTGTTTTGCGCATGCCATCATAAAATAGAAAATGGAAATTGAGAATGTGTCAAAGAGACATCATCCTAACCAAAGAAAAAAAACAGCCTGAAATGCCACGTCTTTTGGTAAAAAAGGATGATAATTTTTTCCAATTTATAATCAATTAAATGATACATCAAGTAAAAATAGTGGAGTTTCTTGCACATACCTATTTTCGCTTGAACACTCGATACATCGTACAAATGTTGTAACATATTTAGAGAAATGAACTTTGAAAACAAAATTACGTTAACTTAAATATAAGAAATACAATAGTTCCAACCTTTCTTACACCACACTACAATTGCAGTATCTCCATCTCTACTAACGACATCTAAATGAGCACCTCCTTTTATTAGACATTCCACATCTTCTGATAGATCATTCTCTGTTGCCACAATTAATGGGGGGTCTTTGCCATCTGGCGTCAAATTTGGATCGGCTCCTTTTGATAACAAATCCGATAAGGATTTTGAGTCTGATGTATATCTACTGTCAATAGCTAGTGATATTGTATAAACCTTATGTTTGGATTCTATTGTTTTTACAGACACTCCTCCTTCGATAAATGGCCTCAGTTGATCTAAAATACAGCGTGATATTTCAACAGAGTTAAAACATTATGCTTTTCTCTTAGCCTGTGCGCTCACCTTAGTCTCTCTTTATATTCAACAAAGATCACTTCAGGTATAAAAATTTCTGTTTTGTTTATCTTGTATTACTTATTATTTGGTCTGTTTAATTTCTCTCTATTTTCTTATAGTTTTTGCTATGATAATTTTTATCATATCAGGCGAACCTCCCGAACAAATTATAACAATCGTCATTAAAGGGCAAATATTCCAAGGAGACGTCGTACGATTTCCTCTATGGTATTGCTGATTATTTACGCTTTTTTACGTTTCTATCTATCTATTATAATTTAAAGTTATAAGGCAAAAATGCAAAACAAAAATACTTAAAATCATCATCAAAGGGCAATAACTATTAAGAGTCGGCTGATGATTTTATCAATGTGACCTTATTTGTAGAACTTGCTGATAAATTTTGTAATCTAATTTTTCTATGAAACTGTTTCAGTTTTCTATATAATAGTCAAGCATTAACAACATTTTAAGATTTGTCATTTAAGGTAATTACTGCTATAGAAAGTCATCTTTTAACTTTGACATACATGGACATTCGGTAGAGTTAACAGTATGAATATGTCTGCCCTCGTACTAAATACAGCACCTGCCGAACCCTTAAGACTTTTTGAAACTGCTCTTTAACGTGCACAATTGCATTTAATTACACGATGAATCAGTTTTATTGTCTTCATTCCAATCAGGTGTGATTGCGTGTTTATGCATTACTATACAAAAAATTCCTACAATGTACGTTTTGCCTTAAAGTGTTCAAACTAGAGTGTCTTTCTCTTATGTTTACAAATCATGAAGACGTCGTAATTAGACATTGAAACTTACCGTAAGATGTACAACTTTGAATGAGCGTTTTCCCATTTCTTATTTGGTTAACATCGGCTCCGGCTTCCACAAAGGCTTTTATTGTATCACTGGAGGCATAATCATCCATGGCCATCAAAAACAAAGATTGACCATTTAGTGATTCGTTTGGATCAGCTCCATGTTTGAGAAATTCCGAAATTAATGTTGGGCATCTCTTTGCGGCCAAACTAAAACAACTTATTGAACCCAAATTTGCAGCTTGGCCAACGAAAGACACATTCGCCCCGCCTTCTATAAGAACTTTAGCATTATCAGCAAAACTGTGCTTAAGTGCCATGAACAGTGGAGACTGTCGTAACCATGATCTTCTCGAATGTTTTTCCCAGAGTTCATTTACATTTGCTCCAAAGTTCAATAAGACTTTAATAATTTCAGCACAATCAGGTTTTTCTACTATATACTGAATAGGTTTAAGTCCTCGTTCAAACGTTCCTAGATTCACATTTGCACCACATTCACATAAGATTTGTGCACTTGCAGAATCATTTTCTGCAACAACTACAGATAGCGTTGTTCTATTATGCGGTAACATTTCATTGATGTCTAGTTTTCCAAACGTTTGAAGACATTTCACTAACTCAACACTTCCTGACTGTGCTGCATAGTAAAATGCATTCCTGTAACTTTTATCTTTACCTTGAATCGTCGCTATATTCTTGAAGGAAGCATCTCGAACATTCTGAAGCAAGTATTTGACTACTTCGATGTGACCACATGTACATGCAATATGTAACGTAGTATATAGTCCACCTTTATGATATTCATCTGCATCATGACTTAAACAGTTAAATCAGATCCAATGCTACGTAATTTTTCAAGAAGTATTACTGAACCAAATTGAGCTGCAAGGTGAACTAATCGCATCCCATCTTTTCTGAAGTTTAGAATACTTGTTCTGTAAGAACTATCGTCACACAAACGGAGAATAGTTTCCACATCTTTTTTCTTTACAGTTCGTTTGATTTTATCCTCACGCGAAGAATCTGTCGCCATTTAAGAGGACTCAAATATGTTTATCTACGTATTCATTTTGAATTTAAACCTTACGTCGTTTACAGGAATTCATATACACCGTTTATATGTGTGTAATATGGTTTGAATCAACACTAAATGCAACCAGGTAAAGTATTAAATGACATTTGATAACATTGTATTGAATCTTTATGCTATAATCAAATAGAACTAACACCATGTATATGCATTGTATATTTGTAAAGAATCAATTATACAAATACGTAGTACTTTGATAAAAAAACATTTAATTCTTAATAATTTTTCTTGATCAAATAGTTTGCCAAATCAGGCAGTTGTTATCAAATAGTCCGTATCTATGTATATTGTCGTTACTTTTAAAAGCAGTTCAGTGATTCTGTTGCTCCGTTGATTTCCTCTAATATTTCATATGTTTCATCGGATAAGGTTTCTTAGATGGATTTTTTTTTTGCTTTATCGTTTTATTATGATTAAACAGCGATATACTACTGGTGCATATATGAATAGACCAAGCTTTTTGTTAGATATGAACAATGTAATCTTTTTATTAATACCAATACATATGATGAGTTTATTTGCAACCACTGGGTCGATGTCACTGCTGGCGGAGATTTATTTCCCCGAGGGTATCACCAGCCCAGTAGTCTTTTGTGTTGACTTGAGTTCTCATTGATATGTTCATTAACTGTAAACAAAACATTGAAGTTTTGAAAAAACCTAAGGCTTTTCTACTTCAGTAATAGATTACCTTAGCCGTATTTGGCAAGTTCCAACGGGTCATATGAATTGAATTGTGTCGATGCAAGTATTGCAGTTGTTACATTTTTTTTCAGATGAGGAGGATCAAGGAGTCACCAATTGTGATTGTTAAAGTAAATGCATATTCCGTCTTTTGTTAGGTTTTTAATTATTTACAGTGGGATTTACTATCCTTCTCTGATAATTTAGGGTTGCGTTTTGTTTCAGTTTTAAAAATTTTAAAATCTATATATACGGTTTTGATAAGTAATAATAATTTTTGTTTTCATTTGTTTAAAATCTAGAAATATATGTGCTCGTCGAGAATACCGTTATTAATTTTTCAGTTCTCTTGTTTCAGTTGAGATGTCACACAAATGTAACGACTTCCATTTTAAAAGCAGCATGATTGTCTCTTCCTAAACCAATTTTACCTTATGTTTTTTATTATGAAATAATTCAATTTTTTGTAAAAGATATTTTCTTCAGATTCTATATAAAGAGCTTTTTTATGAAAATATGTTGATGAGATTGTCAATATTCAATAGTTGCATTGTTTCGCATCTTTATCTGTCAACAGACCAAAATATAAACATTTGCAAACACTCGTCATATTAGGGCAACACATTCTGAATCATATAATTTTGGGAAAACAGGATGTAGGAGTAGCCCTTGACTTATTCAAGATAATCCAAATGACGCTTTTGACTATGACATATGTCAAATGAAAATTTAAAAAGAAACGGAAGAAACTACGGGGAAAATCTGAACCTATTATTCTAACAGTAATTATTTACATTCTTTGATGTTTTTAAATACATTTTTTTGTACATACTAATACGCGTACGTATTCAGAACTAAAACATGCTATACAAAACTGTACAAAATGTCTTGATAACTTACAAAGTGTCAATGTGTTTTGTTTATCCCAGCACTGCACGCCCTGAAATAAATTATCGACATGACAACAAAAAAGTCAATGACCATTGTAACCCGTTGTTCTTAAAACTATAAAATGGCAGACAAATTATTTCTGAGTTCTCTTTGATCACATTGACCGATAAAAACATAGGAGATATATGTTAACCATTCACTAATTTTTTTCAAATCAGTTAGGGAAAGTCTTTCTGTTGCTGCCTTTCTTTTGTTTACCTTACCAGTTGACATTCATCTCAAGTATTATGCATTCCCAGCTCATGTGGAATCCATCTCCAATAACAGTACGATCAAAGGTCGATTGAAAACGTATTCAAATTAGGCTGAATTATTCGCTTACAAGCCAACTATAATTCTGCGATGATTTTGTTCTTATTGTGTTTGCACAAATTTTTGGAACTGTTTGATGTTTAATTCTCTTCAAATTTTGTTACTGTGATTCGAGCACTACTAACATGACTGATGAGTCGACGTCTTATCTAGAAATGTAAAGTTGGTATCTTAAATGGGTATTTAACAAAAGTTAATAAAATAACTGCTATTAACGAAATATTATTTCAAACACTTTTGTAAATGTTAAAAAAAAACGAAATTATTTTATAACGTTTTGTGTAATCGTAGTTAACTCGTCTTGAGTTGTACTGTGTTAGTTTCAGTGTACTTGATGATTTTAGATAAATTATTTGTAAACGCTTTTTTTTTGTATTTTTATTTAAGGCCAAAACAGATTCAGATATATTGTATTTTCAACTCATCTTATGTGTAAAACATGTTTTTTTTCGATAATTTGACCTTCTTGGAAACGAGAGTAGAAATCCGTTAACTTCTTCCAAAACTATACACTGAGCAACACGCACCAAAACAAGTGTGTAGTGATTTCGGATGCTCCAGAAGGGTAGGCAGACACAGACCCACAAATGGGATCCGTAACAATTTCAATAAGAACATCACTATAGAAAATAAAAATAATAATAAGATGTGCTCTGTTCATGTGCAATAAATTATTGTTTCTGATGTAATTATCCAAGTTTTCAAACGTCTTTGTTTAAGATGTCAATGTCTTCATAGCAATGGGAAGACATGCGTGCGTCTGTAGTTCCTGAATAGTCGTACTGTAAAAGAAAACAAACATATTAAGTTATGAATGTTTGTGAGTATTTATGTGTAAACTAAAGTTAATGTACTAATTGCTGAATGTCACGTGGTATACACTATGATATTTGGAATCTTCAAAGGTAGTATGCAATTAAGTTGTTATAGAGCACTGACAAAGTAAGGAGTGCATACCCTTGATGAAGCCCGAATAAAAATTACTTTATACTTTTATTTCAACATAAATCACAGTTCTGATTTTCGTTTGTTAATTTCATGAGAACATAAAACGATATATGATCTTAACATCGCCTGAAACAACTGTACAATTAAATGCGAATCTATAGTCAGTGTTTAAAACAATTTTATGAATTATTCTCCCTGATTAAGTCAGTACTGCTAGGACCAGTGGCTAGCATTCCATTTAGTACTGTTCGGTATCTTTTCGGACAATTCAGTATGATTTTGAAATGTACAAGTAAATTATAACAACTGAACAGTAGTATTATCATACAGTTGACTGCAAGCAAATTGTCTCAATAGTATTGAGGTACAGCAGTAGATAATCTTAATAGAGAGTAAAAATGAAAATGAAATTCTAAGACCTGTTCAGCTCTAAATGATCGTTTCATAACAAAATTGGTTTACAATTGCAACATTTAAAAAGAAATTTCACCTTCAAGGTTTATGAGGCTCTATATTTATTTTCTTTTGGTGTATTTTGTGGATTGTTGCTTGACATTATGTTTTCTTTTAATTTTTTTTTTTTTTTTTGTGCATTAGAACAATTGATGGAAGACAGTTATCATTTTTCAACATGCAACCAATTTCTATAATAGCCGTCTCAATAAACTTAACTAATTGCGAATTAAAGGATAGCAATTTTTCATTGTTGCTTTCCAGAAAACACAGCAAATCAAGACACTCAAGGTGACGTAAATGTGTAGAACAGTTCTCTCATTTTTTTTTTTTGTTGTCTATCCTTTGGTTAGCGAAATTATTTAGTTTTGGCTTTTAGATTTCCATCATAAGGCATGCGTGTAGATTGCTTACAAAAACAATAATTTAAGGTTATGTATACTAGTTATCACTACAAGCTTCCATTTCTACAAGTTTTCCTGACCATGTTTTCAAAAGTGTCTAGTACAATTTGAAATCAGAATTACAGTTTACAAATAAGTATAAATAGTTTGCGTCATTAGTGCTTTTATTAAACTTTAACAATTTATATAAGATACATAATAAGATATGAACAGTAGTCAATTATAAAGTTATGTTTGATATATAAAAAAGAAAGAAATTAACGTTATTAACTTACGGTTGCATTGTATATGCTAAGAGTTTTGTACACGTGATCTGAATCTCTATTGTCATTACACTTTGCTTCCACTGAAAACAAATATAATAATATATTTACAAAATTAAAATGAGTAAAAAAGGGTAAAGTGTTTATAATTGCAACATTTATAATATATGAATATGTGAAATATGACTCGTGCATATGAACATTAACAACGCATTATATCAATATTAGGAACAATCTTTTCATTTCATAAAAACATGTTTCCAATACAATATGATTTGAGGAAAAGTCACTTCATCAGCAACTGCTTTTATATCTGCGATTTGTTTTATATCTTTATCTTTAACAAAAATCTATTTAATATATAAACATAAGAGTTTCGTAACAAGCTACTGCTAACCCAATGCTCGACTCAAACGTGTCTTTATTACTTTTGTGTAATAAACTGGTACATAGTTGTTAATTTCGATGACATTGGTCTTTTTAGGAGAGTTGTCCAATTGGCAATCATACCACATCTTCTTTTTTATATGATTAACCTTATCCGACTCGATCACTTTTTCAAATCCATGTAATTTTTCTTCTCTCACCTATGTTGACCACAAGTTTAATAGTTAGTACTTGTCAGTACAACATTAAAAAGTATTTGAATATACCAAAATAAAAAGCACTACTTACAAATTGTCCCTCGGCCCGTTCCGTATGTATGTTGCGTCTTTACTATCTTACACAGACTAAAAATACAAACCTATTATTAACTTGTGTTTTATATTATTGAGGCCCTGTCTAACTAGCATACACTCTTATTAGGTTGTATTTGATTAACCGTGGTAGGTTAGAGACAACTGATAACATAATTAGTTGTATTGATTAAGTTGTATAAAACATGCATAAACGTTTTATAGAACAACAAGCATCAATTAAGTAAACTATAGACACAAAGCTGGCGGGTCAAGTAAAAGAATTTTTGCTCAACTTTACTTTATAATTCAGGTCTATATTTGCGTGCAAAAACCTTTAGACTTATCGTTACCAAAAAAACAAAATTGCTACACATGATTTAGACAAAATCAGATTTAGTAAACTTCTTAAATGAACACATTTTTAAAAAACATACAAAATGCTTCAAATTTTGTTTTTCATAATCAAAAGATAAACAACACAAAGAAACTTATAGAAGATGGAACGACGAACAACAAAACCA
Organism: Mytilus edulis; assembly: GCF_963676685.1. Taxonomy (NCBI): domain Eukaryota; kingdom Metazoa; phylum Mollusca; class Bivalvia; order Mytilida; family Mytilidae; genus Mytilus; species Mytilus edulis. The sequence goes on from NC_092350.1 coordinate 13,186,951, forward strand.
GCAACACAAAAGAAAATACCTAACAGTTCACGCAAATCTTCAATAAAAGGTAGCGCTTCATATACGTGCACATTTAATCCTTAGAATAAAGGACAAACAAGAATATAACTAATGTAAACCACTTGTATATATATCATTCTGTTTTTCTTTATTACCCGTCAAAATTGTTTTATACTCAAGTGTCTGTAAATAAATGTATTTCGGCGTCCGTGAATATTTCTAGAGCTGCCAATATTCCTATAGAATATATATGGAAACAGTCTCTGTATTAACCCAAAGTTTAAGAAGTAAACTAGACCACTTGGTCACCGAGGTCACCGAGGCTCCTGGTAACATTTGAAAACAGTCGCAACTAAATCATCTTATTGCTTTCAATAAAGAATGAGGATGGAAATGGGGAATGTGCCAAAGAGACAACAACCCGACCATAGAGCAGACAACATTAGAAGGTCACCAACAGAAATTTTCGCACCCGGAGGCGTCCTTCATCTGGCCCCTAAACAAATATAAACTGGTTCCGTGATAATGAACACCATACTAAACTCCAAATTGTACATGCGGCGGGGTTAAACATGTTTGTGAGATCTAACCCCCCCCCCCCCCCCCAAATACATCTAGCCAATGCAGAAAAGTAAAAGCATAACAATACGCACATTAAAATTCAGTTTAAGAGAAGTCCGAGTCTGATGTCAGAAAATGTAACTAAAGAAAATAAACAAAATGACAATTAAACTGATTGAAAAATTATGTCTTCATCATATGAATCAGGCACAATTCTCCCCGTGAGGGGTTTAGTATCATACCATCATAACATATCCCGTGTCATGCCAACAACTGGTTTATTAATAATAAATGTGTTAAGTTCCGATGCAAAGACCCTATAAGTGAATCAATATTAACGCCAAAATATGCAATCTTTAATGACCTGACAACAGTATCATAACTATATCCCTTCTTAATAAGTCTATTTAGAGGTTTTGTTAGCTTCTGAGGTAAATACTGACATTTGTGTGCTTTATAAAGAATATTTCCATAAAATATTGGATGTGAAATACTTAAACGTATAAGAAGTCTGCATGTTGAGCTATATTTACGAATGATGTCCTTATACCGATGATAAAATTTAGTAAATGTTTTGACTAGTTTGTGATATCGAAAACCCTGGTGCAATAATTTTTCAGTAATACATAAATTTCTCTCGTTAACATCTAAAACATTGTTACACACACGAGCGAATCGTACAAGTTGAGATATATAAACACCGTAAGATGGTGACAAGGGAACGTCACCATCTAAAAATGAATAAATAACGATAGGAAATGAGAAATCATCACTTGTATCATACATTTTAGTATTAAGCTTTCAGTTAATGATATATATATATCAAGATCGAGGAAAGGGCAGTGGTCATTGTTAGTATTAGCTTTATTTAAAGTAGGTTCAACAGGATAAATTTCTTTAGTATACATACTGAAGTCGTCATTATTGAGAGCTAAAATATCATCCAAATATTAAGTATTATTAAATTTGTGTATCAGATGTTGTTTCGATTGGTCTTTGCTGATTTTTGTCATAAACTGTAACTCATAGCAATACAAAAACAGGTCCGCAATAAGTGATGCACAGTTAGTCCCTATTTGAATTCCGATAACCTGACGATATACGGAATCTCCAAAGCGAACAAAAATGTTATCTCGTAAATATTCAAGGGCAGATATAGTATCAACATGTTACTTATTTGGAGAGACGTTTCATGTATCATAGTGCACACTCAGCATGATGGTAACATTGATTGATTGTTGGTGTTGTAACGCAATTAGTTTGTCAATAGAGAAATATGGTAACATCAAGTCAGTTTTTATAAATTATATGTACAACCTGTTTCCTGCTTTTCAAATGGAACATAAAGCAGTGATTATCCTTCTCTTGGAGTCGCATGGGGGTATAATGTATTTTTTGTTTGAATGTAAATTAGCAATATCTTATTCATTTATCAAATAATTGATGTAGTATATATTCACACACAAACAGCTATTGTTTTTGAAATTTGCGTATAAGAACAACAGCATGATTGTCATGAAAGTATAACGAATGCATTCAATACACATGTCATTTGTTTTCCCAAAAAGTGTGTTGATATTCTAATGTGAAACAACGACCTCACATTTCATAAAAAAAGTATAATTTAATCCTAATAGTTCAGTCTGACTGAGGAAATCGTAAAAAAATGTTCCCACCCTTGTACTGTTCTGAAGTGTGCGAATAAGTGAACAAATAGATACCGTGAGAAGTTGAGTGCCAATGAGACACATCCAAGTCACAATTTGTAAATGATGTTTTTTTTTCATTTAAATGTGCAGCTTTATGTTGATATCTCATTTTAAAATTATTAAAGGTTTGTTTAACTTGTTCTTAAACAAATACATGTAACATACCTTCTAATGAAGCAAATGCACGCCAGAACAAAAACAATCGCCCCTGCAACAGTTCCAATGATGACGGGAAGCAGATCTATACTTGTCTCCTCCTTAGTTTCTGTTAAATGATAAAACATTGGTAGCAATTGTTATATATCTTATTTGTTTTTAATTTTTTTTAAAATGAATGTATATGTATATTGAAATTGAAACAAAAGACGCTTTGAACTAAAACTGTTGATACTGTTTTTATAAAGTTCCACTGATTTCTTATTGTCGTGTTAGTAGCTAATTGATATAAAATGTTGTTTTATTGAATTTCATAAAATTAAAAAGGGTGATTTTCATCCACAATGAAGACGATTATTTAGGGAGATAAATCAACATTTAACAACATTCTATAAAATAGTTGAATAATAAGTTACAAAGGAAATGATGTTTTCATAAAGTAAAGCAATTTTTGTATCTTTGTTTTTTGTTTTTGTTTTTTTTGGCGAAGAAATCATTTGTCTTGTTATATTGATATTTAAACCTTAGCAATAAACTCATCATAGATACCAGGATTGAAATTTTATTCGAAAAGGCTCGAGGGTATATTTTTTTTTCAACTATAGGATTTTGCTAGTTTATCTTTAAATGAAATTTATCATATACTTAATAGAAAAACTAAAATAAAAAAAAATGGGTTCACCGTGCATTTAAGTCAAAATCTGCCATCAAAAGAATCATGCTTTTTTGCTAAGGTACTTTTTTCTGTTGAACTAATAGACGAAATAGAGGTTATATCGAAATTAAAAAAAGAACTAAAAATACAGAAATCGCTTAAATTTGACACTTGTTAAATTAAGTATAGCTTATTTGAAAAAAATAATAAGAAAATAAAGGTCACCGATGAGTTAAAAAATGATATTCCAATTTTAGTGCACAAAAATGGCATTTTTGCACTAAAGGTAGAAGATGTGGAGCTTTTTCAATAATATAAACATTTTAAAAGAGGGACGAAAGATACCAGAGGGACAGTCAAACACATAAATCGAAAATAAACTGACCCTATTGTTTATTTTCCATTTTTAGATGGTGATGTTCCTTTGGCACCATTTTACGGTGTTTATATTTCACAGCTCGTTCGCTATGCCCGTGTCTGTTGTGACGTTTTTGATTTTAACGAACGCAATCTATGTATTACTGGTAAATAATTAAACCAGGGATATCGTTACCATAAATTACTTAAAACCTTTACTAAATTTTTCCATAAATATAAAGATTTGGTTTTGAAGTTTGGTTGTACCTGTAGAAAACTTATTTCAAATGGGATAGCACATCCTCTTTTTTACGGAAATGTTGTTAACCGTGCCCGGAAATTTATGAATGAACCTTTGTAAACTTATCGCTCCTTTAAATAAACTTATTCTTAAAGGTTACCAATTCAACACTGTAATAAGATCATTGAATATTGTTTTATTGGTATTAACATTTATTTTGTTATCAGTAAATTAAAAGCAAAGTAAATATTACTAGTATGTTATATACATATACACATTCATGAATCTACAATCTGTCGATACCTGTAACTTGGCATTGCACAAGGTCATGTTATTCTATGACTGTTTATGAGGTCTTTACACTAAATCCATTGGATGTTGGATGTGTACGGATTGATAGTTTAGTCTTAGATGCATGATTTTTTTATTAGTTGTTAGTGGCTTTGAACTGGCTGTCAGATAACTGCGAGCACTCTCAGATCTGTTCCTATTGTCTTTTTGTTGTTGGGATGTACAAGTACCCGGCCTCGTCCAACTGTATTTTTGTCCATCTGATGAGTTAAGCCTTTTTCAACTGATTTTGATAGTTCGTTCTTATATTGTATTGTTATACAATTGTCCCAGGTTAGTGGAGGCTTGGGATCCCGCTAACATGCTTAACCCCGCCACTTTATTTATGTATGAGCCTGTCATTCAGTGGTTGTCGTTTGTTTCTGTGTTATATATTTGTTTTTTGTTCATTATTTGTACATACATAAGGCCGTTAGTTTTCTCGTTTGAATTGTTTTACATTGTCATATCGGGGCTTTTTATAGCTGACTATGCAGTATTGGCTTTGCTTATTGTTGAAGACCGTGCGGTGACAAATAGTTGTTAATGTCTGTGTCATTTTGGTCTCTTGTGGACAGTTGTCTCATTGGCAATCAAACTACATCTTCTTTTTTATACTGACAACGCCGTGGCTAAAAATGAAAAAGACAAACAGACAAATAATAGTGCACATGACACAACATAGAAAACTGAAGAATTAGCAACAAGAACCCCATCAAAAACTAGGAGTGACCTCTTTATAAGTCACCTTGGGCCATAAAGATTTATTTATTTATTTTTTTTTTGGGGGGGGGGTTGACTTTTGTACCACATCATAAAGTTACAACTTATTGTGTAATAAATAAAGTTTGCAATGAAAAAAAAATGTTTAAATTTTGGTTGACATTTTGTACCCTCGAGCCTCCTTAAATACATTTTACGTAATTTGATATATCTATAAACTAGTATCAATTTAAATGTCGATGCATCGAAAAGTAATAATCAAAAATTTTCTTTGGCTTCCAATGTGAACACATTTTTCTATATTCATGCTTCAGACAGACATATTTGAGCTCAACTTTCTCACAGGTCACTGGATCTGTTGTGCAAAAAGTGTTTCATCTGTTTTATTTAATTAAAACCAATTAAAGCGCATGTCATTTTTCAAAACTCCGAACTTTTCGAAACATTTCAGTCTCGATTCTACGTTAACTTCACCTCCCAAAATCTAAACATCATTGTAGCTAAGATTTAGGTGAAACTTGGTTCTCTAGTTTATATGCACAGCTTTTGAAATAATTTGATGATTAGCTGAGTCAAGTGTTTTAGCAGTCTTTATAAAAAATATATAAGCCTGAATATACCATGCATCTCCCCGTCCATGATGTAAGACTTATTTGAAGTCTTCTGATTTTAATGCATTTCAACATTGTATTTGGTTTGGCCCTCGAACTGTGGCGCATTGGTGAATCGTTTGTAGACTAAATGTGTGTTTGGCGTTTGCAATTATAAGACTAGTATCTTCGATGAAATTAGATTTGGCCCCGAACGGTAAATTCACTAAATTTACAATATTGCGTAGTTTGTCTATAAATATTTAGAATTACTTAGCATCAAAAGAATAGCTACATGTTTCCAGAAAAAAATCCATCCTTGATTACATACAAATATAATTAAAAGGTATAATGTATTTGAAACACAGTAGATTCTATCCCCATAACTAATGTTATCCTTTAAATTCTACATTACCTAAGTTGGTGTCTGTCACATCTTCTTTTTTATAAAGATACTTAACCAAATTGAAGATAAAATAAGAAAAACTACGCTTTGCTTGAGAATAAATAACACAGTCAAAACAAGCAGTGTAGACCTATTGTTTCAATATATAATAAAACTCAACTAATATATATAACGGTAAAATGGACGATTCGATATTTACGAGTACTTTAAAGCACTAAATTTAGAAAAAAAAGGAAAATTTTATTGAAAATCAAATCACAAATAAAAAGACAAAATAAGATTTATTATGAACATTACTCATTTATAGGGCTATTACGTATAAAAATAAAAGTGGGTCTACTATTGAAGCCATAATTTCAATATATTAAAAGAAGAAATAAATGCAGCCAAAATAAAGCGTAAAATTAACCTACATACAGAACAGCGTTATTCAAAGTCATTTCGAGACTGCATAAGAAACCTACAGCCCAATCTTAATTAAAATATTGCTCAGTCACCTCATAAGACTTATCAACAGGAGCAGAACCCATCATCCCATCACCATCCCAATCCCCATTCCCATCCCCATTCGAGTTGCAGTTGAGTTCCTGTCTCTGAATCTTTTTTTCTTCTGTGAAGTGTTAAATGGACTGTTGTTGTCTTTCTTTCCTTTGCTTCGAATATATGTTAACATTTTCTATTGATATTTCTTTAATTTTGTTTTCCTAATAATAACCATACCTTTTATCAAAAGCTTAATATAAGCGCTGCAACCTACACCAATGACGTTTCCCACACAACACACATATATACCAGTGTCATTCAGCTGGACGTTGTATATCGTCAAGTCAGGGTAAGTAGTGTTGCTCTTGCTGTACTTTTCTCTTTGAAAATCAAGATTAATTTTGGTACCATTTTTGAGCCAGTACAGAAATGTTGCTTGCGGGTTTGAATCATATGAACAGTTCAATTGTATATCATTACCGACCGTATCTTGATAGTCAGTTTCTTCTCTGCTTACAAGAGGAACAACTGAAAACATATGTGAAGAAGTTTCATTAAGCAATATGACTTGTATATTTTGTTTAAATTTTGTTATTATCGTGTTTAATCTCTATATTGCTCCTCAAGAAAATAATGTTTTGCCATCGTTGCAATATAAATCGTTTTTATATTTTATTTTATTCTATATTAAAATTATATCCAACAACAAAAAACGCATACAGGAATTTAATACTGCTTCGAAGTCAGAATCTCTATTTTTCTTCACATAATATGATGAACATACCCGGTATTAGCTTAAGTTATATAAAGTTATTTATAGTTTAATGTGGAGGAGATTTTATAATAGATATAAGAAGATGTGGTATGAGTTGCAATCAGACAACTCTCCATTCAAGTCACAATTTGTAAAAGAAAAACCATTATATGTCAAAGTACGGTCTTTACCACGAAGTCTTGTTTTTTATTTGTGTTTGATCTGTTTTGCTTGGAGCAAATACAATATGTTTCAACTAAAAAAATAGACACATAAATTGGAATCAATACTATAACAATGTTACCTCCTATACTAACAAATATATCTCCTACACCTTCACTGAAATCATGACTTGCAGCACACATATACAACCCTTCATCGGCCTTTTGTAAATTGATTATCGTAAGTATTGGATGAAATATTGTTCCTGATCTTCCAAATTTACTACCATTGGTAAAATCAATTGCAACACTTGTATTTTTATACGCTCTCGTCCAAGTTATATTTCGTATGTTTGGTTTTGATGTTATCAAACCTTCAAGATGCACAGTGCTACCTATCCCAGCAATGTTATTCCCAGACATACGAATGGTTGGTTTACCTGTAAAACACATTTGAATATAACATGTTAGATGCAGTGTATACTGCAAGTTTTTGAACATATAAAAACCAACATTCCATGTTGTTTAATCTATAAAACGGAAAATTATAAATGGACACGATATTGATAACGTGAAAAGACTAAACCTGGCACTCAAGTTACTTTGAGACTACCTTGATAACATTAAGATGGTTTTTTTTTTGTTTTTTTTTTTATTTTGTATAACTTAATATGCGTTTACCAGAATTGATGACTAAACAGAACTGTTCCGAATTATTGATATACTTCGTGATATATTGTGTTTATATAAAGTTTATGTTACTTTATCACAAAATGTTTCTTCAATATCGCTGACCAATAAGTTGACTCCAAGAATATATTTTGGAGAACTAAGAAATCTTCACAGGACGAAATTTTATAAATACGATAACAATTTTACTTACTCCATGTAAACAGAAAAATATCCACATATGAAGATCCAACTTCATTGTAAACAAAACATCGATATGTACCATCATCAGAAGCTGTAATGTTATTTATACCCAAAGAAGGTGTTTTAATGTTACCGTCGGTGTATCTACTGCCAAAAAGGGTTTGACCATTTCTTGTCCAAATTACAGCTTTTAATGGTGGCACTGCAGTGATGACAATGGTGACCGTCATGTTCACGTTATTCCCAATGTGTACATTGACTACTGTTTCATTGGCAATTATCATTGGAATGTCTGTAATAAATATAACATTCAAAAACAAAGAATGTGCATATTCAGGTATTGGAATATAATTGGAATGCATTGAATACTAAAATATGGAATCATAGAATGGTTACCGATTAGACAATTATTAAAAAAAAAATAAAAAACCAAATGGCAGAAGATAATAATAATTACAGGTTATTATACGACCTTCAACAATGAACAACACCCATGACGTATATTTAACAATAATTTCATTTTGGATGTAACGCGTCTTCTGATTGGCTGACGTTATTTTGTTATCAGCCCATATACATAATTTAGTCATGTCACCGTGACGTCATCAACGTTTTTCGTTGTTTTCTACGGTTTAAAATGGAATTTAGAATTAAATTATAAGAAATGACTGTAATATTTTTTCTGTCTATTCGTAATAACATAAAAAATTGTGGTGCACACTTTTAAATAACCCGCTACGCGCGTTATTCAGTGTGCAGCAAATTTTAATGTTATTTCTTCATAGACAGAAAAAATATTACAGTCATTCCTTAAATAAAAAAATACTAATTACAAAGAAAGAATGTGCATATTCAGGTATACATAAGAATACAATATGAATGGAATTTCTAAATAAGGAATAGTATGGTTATCAATTATAGACAATTATTAAAAAAAAAGACATATGGTAAAAGATGATAATAGTAACAGGTTTTTATCAACATTCCACAATGAACGAAACCCATTACGTATTTTAAGCAAAAAACAGAAAATACTCTGTCGGATGAAAAAAAACCTGTTTTTAATGTTGAACTGTTAGCTAGTATCTATGTTATGGTTCTTACCAGTGGTTTCACTAGTTGTTGAGTATATACTACAATAGAGGATATGCAATACCATAGATATTCCCATCACATCAGATAATTGTGCTGCAATGTTTGTCTGAAACAGAAAAAAAACATGATTTTTCAATAAAGAAAAAATATATGGCAGAACCATAAAACAAAATATATGTCCATTGTCTATCTAATCCATTATTGAAGTATGTGTAATCTACATAAATTGCGTACAAATATACTTGTAAAACTTTTTTCGAATTGTAGTTGCGAGTTATAAGCACAATGTGTGAAAGGTAGCCGTACTACATGTAGCAAATAAATAATTACCTATTGATCAAAGGAGGTATCACTGCTTTGGTTTTAATTTTACTACTAACTTAAAAGGGTTGTTTTGTATGTATTTCCTGCTTACTAATTAACAGATTTACTTTCGGTCACAAGATTAGTAACAATTTTACTTTGTGTGAAAAAGCGACAACTTGAAATATTTCCTTTTTTCTTTTATTTTTATTATGTGATCCATTCAATCAAGACCTATTGAACGCATGACTAACTATATTCAGCTACAACATGTACAAACAAATTGACACACACTTCCTAATATTATTAGAAAAAAAGGAAAAAAACAATATTCATACACTTTTCATTCAATATTCAAATATAGATATAAAAACAAGGAGATGTGGTTTGATTTCCAAAAAAACACCAATAGCACCAAATAGATATAGGAAGATGTGGTGTGAGTGCCAATGACACAACTCTCCATCCAAATAACAATTTTATAAAAGTAAACCGTTATAGGTCAATGTACGGCCTTCAACACGGAGCATTGGGTCACACCGAACAACAAGCTATAAAGGGCCCCAAAATTACTAGTGTAAACCCATTCAAACGGGAAAACCAACGGTCTAATCTATATAAAAACGAGAAACACGTATAAATTACATAAACAAACAACAACTACTGTACATCAGATTCCTGACTTAGGACAGGTGCAAATATTTGCAGCGGGATTAAACGTTTTGATGGTACCAAACCTACTCCCTTTTTCTGCAACAATAGCATAACATCACAACATAGAAAAATACACGATAAAATATCAATTGGAAAGCTTAACTCAATCAAAAAACGTAAATTAACACACTATGAACGAATATCTGAATGCAAATGCACAGTTAAGAAAATATTAGGGACAAACATTCAAGGCCAAAAAGCAAACAAACAAGTTCAAAAAAGCCATGGCAAGACACCACCGCGAAATATTTAACCCTTTGAAAATAATCACTTTTGAAAGAAAAAAACGGTTTTAATAATATTTACAGGTAAATGAAAAAATTGTCGTTTTAGGTATAACACTTATGTGTATAAAATTCTTCCAATAATTAGGAATACCAAAAAATTTCTGTGAAGTGAATGTTAGCAATTCTGATTATCATATGGCCCTTTAGTAGGTAGGGAAAAAAAACCGAAATAAATATGAAACAATTCTTCTGAGGGAACCAATGCCCTTTTTCTCAAACAAAACAATTTACGAAAAAACAAATATGACAGACAAAAAACCAACGACAACCACTTAACAACAGGCCTCTCAAGTGGGACAGGCACTTAAAGAATGGGGCGGAGTTAAATATGTTACTGGGATAGTGGTGAAGCTGAAAAACTCAAAAGAAAATCGAAAAAAATCAAATTTAGTCAAGGCTAGATGTTGAAGACCGTACTTTGACCTATAATGTTTTACTTTTATAAATTGTGACTTGGATGGAGAGTTGTCTCCTTGGAACTCATATCACATCTTTTTATATCTATTAGCTGATTTGTGTAAATTATTTGTTGATTTCTATATTTATTTTTAAATTTGTACAAAACTAATGTGTATATTTAACTTTCTATTGAAACCATTTTACGCATTCATAACTTTAAAACTCAATAATGCTTTCGTCATATTGGGGACGGATTAGTAAACGCTAATTGTAGCTTTTACTTAATCTGGTTTATTCATTATTTTTAGTGTAATAATTTGAATGACTGATTGGTTGATTGATTATCTTATGATAATCTCCATAAGAGACGTAAATGTATAAATACACTGCATGTGTTTGCTGGTTTCCAGTGTACTGAAATATAATTTCAGTTGGTCGACTTCTGAAATAGAATGAAATTACTTTCTTCTTAATTTCCTATCCATAGGTGACATTAAGGTTATGTGTTTTGTGTCATTTGAAGGTTAAATCATTCGACACGACAGGGCTTAATCGAAATCTATAACACTCCTTCTTTGTTGTCTGAATTGATAAGTGGCTATTTTTCTAAGTAGGTAAAACAAAATAGTGACATATTTTTGTTTAAACTAGTTTGTGTGGTTTGTATAGTTCGACGCGGCAGTATCATTATATGAAACAATGCATATGGTTCAGTTTCTCTTATGGAGATGAATATACTGTGTATGCTTTATTGGTTGCTTGCTGCTACACACACTGTCTATCGATAAGTAGATTTTCCTTTCTTTTCTAGTTCAAAGACAATATTTTCAAAGACAGCTGGCATAATATATTAAATTGTAACAGACATTTTCATTCTGCCAATCGACATTCTGCATGATCCTTCCAACAACAGAACAAAATATATATGCCAAAGGATGTCGGGATATATATACAATTAAGAAAGTCTTGAAATTAAGAGTTCGACCAGTCATTTGTCGACGACAGTTTGGCGATCCGTATATTCGTAATTTGTAATTTATACAAACTTATGTGAATATCACAATTCTCGATAGCCTCTATCCACACATTCACGTAGCTACAGTTATGTGACCTTCAATTCACAACCAATTCGTTCTTGATTTTGAACTTTGATATATCAATATTAGCATTCATTTCCCTGTTCAAGCGATGGATGGAATTCAGATGAAAATGTTCGCAGTATCCTGCATAGAGAATATTTATTAAAATCAATATCCAGAAGAAAAATACAAAATTGCATTTAACAACAACATTTTATATAATTGTTATGTTCTTATATGACAGATTTCATATACACAATACTAATAGTAGATCATAGCTTAATTTCATTATAAACTGGGGACCATCAAAAAAAAATTGAACGAACCAGTTGCATACGACAATGATGTTTAGATCTTTTCTTACGAGGTTTAACTTGAAAGTGAGCAACTTATTTCATAAGTTCATGGAAAAATTGTAAATTATCAAAAAAGTTACATAAAAGATAAAAATAAAAGGTTTTGACATCTATATATGTAAGTATAAGCATAACAAAAGTTTGTATACTATCAAACGTATGGACACTTATATTTACTTTCAGGATTAAGTTAAGCAAGCTCTATAGTCTCTTTACTAGATATGATAAAGTGTGCGTACTATCAAACGTATGGACACTTATATTTACTTTCAGAATCAAGGTAAGCAAGCTCTAAAGGCTCTTTATGAAATATGATAAAGTTTGTGTACTATCAAACGTATGGAGACTTATATTAACCTTCAGGATCAAGGTAACCAAGCTCTCTACTCTCTTTACGAGATATAATAAAGTGTGTGTACTATCAAACGTATGGAGACTTATATTTACCTAAAATCCTGAAACTTTGTTAAAAATTAATTATTTCCAAAGAATTGTTGTAAATATTAAAAGCATATTTATTTAAAGAAGATTTTTATAATGTATTTTCAAAAATCCGCTTGTGTTTATCTGTTGAAATAAAAAAAAAAAGAGTTAGGTGTGTCTCTCCAAAGGATAGAAATGTCAAAAAGCCGAAATTTTAGTAAATGTCTAAAATTTTACCCCTTTTATCTTTTAAAGTAGCACATGAAGCTATATTTTTTATTACATATTTGAATTGCTTAGGTGAAAAATTGCTTGTATGCAAATTTTCGTAAAAAATTCATCGTGGGATCAAAACTGTATCGTATGCTCTTAAGGACACGGTTTGTAAATGTGAAAAGTATTTCGATTGACAATGCAAATTTCGACATTCTGGCTAGATCAACTCGATGCTGTTGTTTTTTTTAGGTTAAAGCAACGCGTAGATCATCATCAGCAGCAACATTATATACATCAGTAGCAAATGATTTTGTTATCAAATATAAGACGAATGACCTGATTCCGTTATATGTTACAAATGTATGTATAACACGGCCGACACTCGGCTAACCGAGAGATAGGTCGGTTAATCTATATTGAGTATGCGGCTATATCGGCGGTTGGTCTGTTAATCGGGTTGGTTATACGTCTGTTAAGAGTAAAACGCACAATTTTAATATTAAAATCTATTTAATATACAGATTTTAGGTACATTATAAGAATCAAATAAAAAAAAGAAAAGTGTCTGACAAAATGATATATATCATAGAACATTTTCCAACTGTAAAAACATGTCACAGTCTGCGCAGTTTTCAGTAAAACTAAAATGCGTCGCGCAAGTATGTAGTATTTATGCTTATACGCATAGCAATTTTTGTAATGAAAGGCGAAAAAAACAATTTTAGATATCATTTAAAGGACACAAAATCGTACTTTGGTTCTAAAATATAAATTGAAATTAGTAAATATTTCATAATTGTAATATAACGTGAGTAATACCACGTTTTAGTGAACATTATGGGAATAAAGTCTGTTAATGGGTTGGACAATTGAAATTGTGTCAGTTAAGAGTTATTTAGCCACGAAAATAGTTGTGCTACCTTTATATTTTCCCTTTTGAAAAATTTAAGAATGAGATGCTCTTGAGTAAAAAAAAATTACAGTACGCTGCAACAGTATCCTTCTAGTAAAACATTTTTATTTTGACTTCCTTTGCATTTTATTAAGGGGTGTGTCACTTCAATATATGGATATGGATTGCCTGCTGGAATATGCCTGAATCTATTATTAACGTTTTCTTCAGCCTTAATTTTTGTTTCTGTTCAAAGTAGCACGTTCTCAAATCCGTCCGAAAGTGTCTTTCTAATACAACACAGGGTACATATAACGTGTTGTCGTTCTCATATGCACATGATATTTGTCACTGGACGTTAAACTCTAAATCGTCAACATCATCCGATTGGTTCTTTTCTTCTATTACTGAATCATCTGTTGTTTACAAATCAGTCTAAAGAAGTAAATGGAAAGGACCGAATGCAGCTACATTTGGTTATCTTAAGTTTTAATTCATTTTATTCCGTTTAGTTCCTTTCTACATAAGTGCAGAGGAGAACTGCAGTTGTCCGCATGTAAACTGTTAGCATTTATTACCAATATGAGTACATAGCAATCCGTTACTGTTTCAACACCCAGGGGTGTTTCATGTCTTTATTCTCAAACAGTTATTCTTTTTTTCTATCTTTTTTATTAATGCATCACTTCCTACTGTCCTTATCTATTATTCTATATATTCTGTGTTTCCATCCAGATTCTCGTGTATACAATGAGGGTCCGGATTGGGGGTGTTGTTTATTTCTATATTCTTTAAATTGTCTGTTACTTTTCTCTACATTTTATTTTATCTTACTCATTATTATTTCTTTATTCTTTATATATTCTAGCATCCCAATATATTTTACTTACTGATGTTTAGTTACATTACGACGTTAATCTCTGATTTATATACTGGTTAATACCAATTTAGATACAAATTAGTGTCATTCGTGACAACCTAAACAGAATCCACATGATATATGCGACCATTCTTGGATGAAATCAATATGTATAGATTATAACATGCCCTTTTCTATATTAGCCCTGGTATCATCCCGAGACTCCCATATCGGCCTCGAAGCTTTAGCCGAGGGCCGATATGGGTCGAGGGATGATACCAGGGCAAATATGGAAAAACATGTTATAATCTTTAAGTTATTTATCACATATTTAAGTGTTGCAGAAAAGAGGGAAAAAAAGTTCAATTATAACAATTTAATGAAACATAACTGGTAAATCTTAAAAATTTATCCGTATCCGTAACAAATATGTGATAAGATATAAATAACACATAGCTGAGAGGGTGATAGAACAGATTGGGTCCCGAGAAAACATTGTCAACCGCGGCGAAGCCAAGGTTGACAATGTTTTTTTGAGGGATGCCGATCTGCTCTATCACCCTCTCAGCTATGTGATATTTGACTTATTGTAATGAATGTCCTATCATCATTTTCTTTAACAGATGAGTTTTATTATAAAGTATTTTCTATGTAGTCACGTACTTGACAGCGTAACGGGTATTTGAAAAATCATCAGAAGTGAAGTAAATAGACAATAGTAGTGCATTGACTTGACATATAAACCGGATACAAGGATTAGGCCCGAAACGGGAAAAAAGCTCTGCTATCAAGAAAAAAATATTTTCAATTGTTGTTATTTTGTTATTGTTATTTATTTTATTTAAATTTTGGGTAAATACCCCTTTCAAAAGGCCTCATATCTGGCTGAGAAATATACATCACAATGAACATGATGAAATGTACATCACCAGTTGAAACCCATCGATGGTGAACGAATGCGTTTAATATCAACAATAAGCATAACACACAATGTTTTATAGGTTTTAAAGTAAAAATATTAACAAGTGAAATACGTTTTCCAACAATTGTAAAAGAAATAAGTTTGAGTCGTTCCACGCTTCGTTGTATAGTAAATTAGAACTTTAAGCATTGTCTATAAAATAACTTGATGTAGATTCAGTTCATTGTCGTTTAAACTGTCGATTTTTGATTGGTCTAGCCGAGAGGGTGACATTTCAAAAAATTGTCACCCGCTCAGCCATGTGATAGAGTAAATTAACACCTTCGTATTAGGCAATCAAAATATAGCATTTTAACATGATGTATAATAATACTTTAATATTACACTTTTTTATATCAGTTTTCAATATTCATGGCCTAAATTCATTGTTCATGTCAGTGTTTCCGTATATATTATGTTTCATTGCTCATGTGTTGTTTCCGTATATTTTAGCCACTCGTTTTGAGCCTACCCATTTGATCCGATAACACCCCATACAGCATAAAATTATACTTTTATTGCCATTCATAACTCTTAACAGACCAATTAACAGACCGGGTTTTATACATCCGACCCATTAACAGACCAGGTTTTGAATAAAGATTGATTTATGTCGCCAAAATACAGATTTTTGTGTAGATTTTTCACACAATGATATCAATTTGGTTGACAAACATAATGCCTGTCTTTGTTCGATGTTCAAAATATCGCATGCAAGTAAATTCAACCAACGTGTCTTTTTGTGTACATTTTGTGTGTGTAAAATGTGTATAAATTTATTGATGAGTAACACGCCTTTTCATTTTATAGATCGTACATCGAAGCTAGAAAAATAATAATTACACCACTGGATTCAGTACATTGAATTGTTTTGTTAGACATGAATAATTTTTATGATAAACATATATTTAAAAAGTTATACAATGAAACATGCAGAATTTCCAATGATTTCCTCGATAACACCCGATTAACAGACTTTAGCCAACCCGATTAACAGACCCACTGCCGATATAGCCACATACTCAATATAGATTAACCGACCAATCTCTCGGTTAGCCGAGTGTCGGCCGTGTATAAGGAACCCCAAACGCAATTAGTGCCTAATCACTTGAAATAACTTATCAACATATTTTATTGGAGTAACATGACGGGATTTGCATGTGGAACATGATCTGTTTACCTTTTCGGAGCACTTTAAATAACACCTTTTATTTTTGATGGAGTTCGTTTTTCTCAGTCTTTCAACATAAACATGTGAGTAACTTGATTGTTTCAAAGACCTGTAAATATGAGATCTAGAATTGAATGCTTTTTTATTATTCATTTGAGATGGCAGCAAGTGACGATCATACTTTGACATTTGTGTACTCATTTCACATCTATCGGTCTGTTCAGTTTCGTAATAGTCACGTACATCTGCATCTTCGCTAGCCAAGGATTATGATCCAGTGGAGAGGAGGGTACTGGATCGTAACCCTTGGCTAGCGAAGATGGTTTATCTGAAACTGGTTTTTGCACATTGCAATAAAGAATTTTTTTTTTCATTTTATAGAACCAAAATAAACAAATCTAAAATTGTCAAATATTATCTTCTACTGTTTGAACGATTTAGCAACTGCCTATGAAGATGTTGTATGAGTGCCAATGAGACAACTCTCCATCCAAGTAACAATTTATAAAAGTAAACCATTATAGGTCAAGGTACGGCCTTCAACACGAAGCCTTGGCTCACACAGAACAGCAAGCTATAAAGGGCCCCAACAATTACGAGTGTAAAACCATTCAAACGGGAAAACCAACGGTCTAATCTATATAAAAACGAGAAACGAGAAACACGTATATATATGAACTACATAAACAGACGACAACTACTGTACATCAGATTCCTGACTTAGGACAGGTGCAAACATTTGCATCGGGATTAAACGTTTTAATGATACCAAACCTTCTCCCTTTTCTGAAACAATAGTATAACATCACAACATAAAAAAATAACGCATCTCAGGGAGTAGAGACATATCTTCATATCTAAAACTTCACGACAAATATTTTTTGGGCTTTTTTTTTTTTTTTTTTACAATTTACACATATCTGTTCCTTGCATAGTGTTTCGTATTTCCAATAGATAATCTAACTGCTTTCCATACGATAGATTCTGCAAACTTCCAAACCATACAATTATTTTTCTATCTGTTATTGTTCTGTTAATGAAAATGATGGGTTGAAAATACCTATCAACCAAATACAACTAAGTACATTGGTATCATTCAAAATGGTTTTGGAAATATATATACAAAAATTGAAACTCTGTCTAAAAAAATGACTGTAATGAAACGTATTATTCAAAGAAAAAAAAGTTCAATAACAAACGATGAATTTTTACTATTGTTTTTTTAATAATTAAAAAAAAAACAAGATATTTTTTTATTATCCTTCTGATACCTTTTTAAAGATCATAGATGAATGATCGGTACCTGTAAAAGTTTTCAATGGCAGCATTATTATTCTTATATCATTTGCATAGTTGTGAATCCTTTACAATCATGGTTACATGCGCTCCAATCAGTGTTTTTGTGGAAGGCTATATTTAGTAGACCGCATTTACCGCACTTCTTTCGTAAATAATACAAACAGCACGGCGGCTTGAGTATATATATATATATCCATTCGCATTCTGTATTGTCTGCATTGTCTTTTGGTGATAATCAGCGTATCAGAAAACGATAGATAAATGTAGAAAGAGGGCTACCGTGATGTTATTACAGCCAAACGACAGTCTTCATTTGACAAATTTCCTATTTAAATAAATATACCATACAAAATGATAGTTCAAACTTTATTCAACTATTTGTGTCATTCGTAGATTTTCCACTGAGACATTAAAGCAGATAGGGATGTTACATGTTTAAACCAATTAAGATTGTCTCCCTACTGAATACAGACCAAAACTACCCGGGTTTACCAACTCATTTTCTTACACATAAAACAAGATCATATAACATACGTATCTCTGATAGACAAAATATTATTTTTTCAGCACTCTTTTCAGTGCCACTAAGACATTTTTATAAGTATATAATATACAGATGACTTACTTTATTTTTCTCAGTGCTACCATGTATTCCTCTCCGATTGGTTGGATTTTTAGTTTATTACCATAAATCATTTTCAGGTTGTCAGCGGTTTTGTTGAGAAATTCTATGAAATATAGTTTCATAATGTAAAGAATCTTGTGTACATTACATTGAATGTAAGAAAAGAAATGAAAAAGTACATGGTACACAGACAATCCGAGCAGTCATATTAAATATTTATTTCTTCAGCTATAAAATTATAAGTCAAACAAGTGTACCTTTGTGCTGTGGAATAAATCACAAGAAAAATAAATGTAAAGGCATTTGTGATACTTTGATTCTAAGTATCTGGCCTAAAATGGAGTAACAATATTGATCAAGAAATGTTTCAGCATAACAAATAGCCTTCTTTTTAAATATTTCAATTTTGAAATGCCGAAAATAAAAGAAGATACATATGCTTTTTTTATATGAGAAATGCAATTTGTATACCAACCTGTAGAAGTATCTACTGAGACGTTAATTAGAGAGTCATGCTTCTCTAAAAGTTAATCTAAGATCAAAGAAGTTGGTTCAGTAAGACCCCTCTTTGGCCCCAAAATCTAGCAGTTTTAGAAAATTATGAAAATGTAATCTTAAAGCTATATTTTGGAAAGTAAAATGCTTCTGCTACATAAATATGACCATACAATGCACAAATGACGCGTTCTAGCATCATTAAGTCATGCTAAATTACTGAAATCTTCAAAATTTTAGCATTTTCAAAATTGGTTAATTTTTAGACGGTTTCCGTCTAAAATGAAAGTGGCCGCATTCGTGTTCATTCATAATATTGAAATGTAAGTTGTATTTGATAATAATACAAAACATATATAAAGGTTGAGGATGAACACGGATGCGGCCACTTTCATTTTTGACAAAAAGCATCTGAAAAGTGACGGTTTTTGGCATATTTGATAGATTTTTCATATTTTAGCTTGAATCAGATCGTTTTTAATGACTAAATTAGTTAAAGTCTTACACATTAACTAATCGAATCAATTGAAATAGACACTTAAGTGTTTAAAAAGTCTCCAAAAACTTTCGTTAGATGAACCTGAAATTTGAGGCCAAAATCGGCCCTTACCGGACCTACTCCTTTGTCTTTCTGGCATTTCCACTACCAAGGTCAACAAGCATTCTCGAATCCTTCAAGTATTCCACTAATTCCTTCAAAATACAACTAAACTAAATAATGAAAATTCTTTTTGAAGAAATAATTATATTTTTCTAATCCCTAACTCTTATTCCATATCCCTACACAATTTAATCATCTTCAAACTAGATCTGTTTTATCAATTTGAAATGTGCCCTCTGTTTTCTTTTCACTCACATGACAAGATTCAATGTTGGAACGTTAATAAATTCAACATGATGGAATTTAAATGAAAGAAATTTTAATTTATGAAACATTAAAAACATTTAAAACAGAATCCGATTATTGCAAATATTATTCAACCCTACGCCTCACATGTGATGACGGAACTGGTAAGGATAGGATGGCTATCTTCAAAATTATTTTTGCAAGGCAATAGTCTTTTTCCTTTGGATTACATGAGTTTGTTTTTTACAAATTGTTTATATTACTTCGTAACATCACCGTCTCATGTGTTTAGGAGTGATGAGCGCGTATAAACCTGTTAAAACCTGCTACATTTAACGAATGGCTATTATTTATTTTGAATTTATTGAACCATAAAATTATTTTTTGACTCTTCACATTGAATTCAAAATAAATCATTGCCATTCATCATAAATAAATTTTATCAAAAATAAGGCTCAAAGAACTTTTTTATATTTTTTATATTAATAATAACACCGTACACACATGTTGACGTATGAATACACAACGTCAGAGTGGGCGTGTCGCCATACAAATTGACAACATTGAAAATAAAAGTAATACTTTTAACCAATCAGACATACAGTAAATGCATCAAATTTATTCATTTGTTGCTGTCTCCAATACTTGTGTTTCATGTAATATTTTAGTATAATTCAGGCCATTTATTTTAGTATCACAATTGTTTCAAATTTTCTTTTCTCAGACCTCTGATATCTTATGTATTTGTTTTGCTTAATGTCGAAGACCGTACAATGCCCAATCGTGTTCATATCTGTGTTCGTAAGTCTGAAACAAGTTCTGTATCATGGGATGATAGTGTCGTTAGAATTATACTACATTATTCTTTCTTGTCTAGATTTGTCTTGTAGAACAACTATTTCTTGTAGAACAACTATTTCTTGTAGAACAACTATTTCTTGTAGAACAACTATTTCTTGTAGAACAACTATGTTTACAATAACTAAGAATGTTTAATTAGGAATAAATATTATTTATAATAACTTCCATATATCGTATATCTATATTTCTATTCAAACAATGTGTGTTTTACCCAAAAAAAACATATGAGTACGAACTGTTAAAATGTCACTCAGAATTTTCATTTCAAAACGATGAAAGTAGTACCTTTTGTACTGCTCCATACACATATCATTTAACCGAGATCCTTCTTCGTCATAACGGTACCATGGGATATGCATTGGATTTGCTGAAAGTCTTTTAAGTAGTTCTGCCTTATTCAGGCTATCCATGCTTCAATTTAACTACTTTAATAATAAAAATAAACATCTTGTTCAACTGGTCTACAGTGCATATGTATATCTGAAATAATTTTATTCCTTCATAAACATGCACTTTACAATAATTGTATTTCTGATGTATCTAATTTGTTTTTCTTCTTCTTGTTTCCACTACATTGTTATATGTTTCGTTTGTTTTTCATCTAGTTTAAGATTATTTGAGTGTTACACAAATGAAATGTTCTTATTTGATTAAGGAAACGGATTTATATAAGTTAACATCTTGTTTCAGGATCCTATTAATAAATCATTTGTATTAATATGTTAATGCCAAATTGTTTACATTATTACACTTGATTTTGATAAACAAAATATGTAAACTCTAATGATAATTAAAAATGTTGAAGAAAAATAATGCTTGCATACATGTATATCATACATCTAGAAAATATGTTTTATGTTAACGAGATATTAAATTTGAATGGCATTTTTGGTATGAACATATACACTAATAGTGCATTGTCTTGACATATCAACGATATAAGGATGAGGCTTAGAAACGGGGAAATGCGAGGCTGTGCCGAGCTATTTCCCCGTTTCGGGCCGAATCCTTGTATCGTTGATATGTCAAGTCAATACACTATTATTGTCTTTATATTGCAATATTAAAAAACATTTTCAATTGTTGCTAAATGCGTTAAGGTTATTTATTTGATTTAAATATTGGGGGAAATCCCGTTTAAAAGGGCCTAATTGCATGCTCGCGGAGAAATATACAACACAATAAAATGTACATTTACGTTGAAACCCACACTCGATGGTGAACGAAATCGTTTGAGTCTGGACTTAAATAGCAACCATAAGCATGAAACATAATAATTTATAGGTTGCAAACAAAATATATAAACAAATGAAATATGTTTTTCCAATAATTGCAAAAGAAACAAGGTTGAGTCGTTCCACGCATCGTTGTATGCATTGGAAACAAGAACAGGTTGAAGAGGTCATATGAATAATTAATATTATTTCGGCAACGTCTATTTAAATATTCATGAGGAAAAGTGATATCGGGTCAGTGACTGTATATGACATAGAAATATACAGTCAACGCATTTTGACTGCTCAAATAGAACGAGTGCAGTATAAAATTATTAAATTGTGTTGTTCGACTTATTCAAACCATTGTAATAGTAAATCATTGTATTTATTTCTAATCATATATATGATTAATGTTTGGTATTTAAAGACATTTTATACGAGCTTTGTAATTTTAATGTTATCGAAATGATTGTACAATGCATGCGTATACCAAACTTTCCCCTGTATTAACATTTTTTATATTTATTCATATTATGAATCTATAACGTATTATCGACAAATAACATTTCTTTCAGTGCATGATTGATGATCGCAAGCTATTTTTTGTTGCCAACGTCTACCGGATCGTGACATTGATAAACAATCAACACAGAGCACGTGAAAATCGTGACAAATAAGTGAATTGAAAGAGCTAAGATATTTTTTTATGTTTTCCATGCGTTCCCACTTGTCAATTCAACTTTTCCTAAACAGTTTAAATAAAGGCAATAATTTAAAGGACTTGTTGTATGAAATGTGTTCTGTGAGAATCAGTTATTACTTTTTACCTTCCAGTGCACCTTCTTTGAATATAACACATATAAAATATGCTTATTTGAATTAGGAAACAAATCAATAGGGTCAACAGCTTGTTTCCGGATCCTATAAATCACTCAATCGTATTAATATGTTAATCTCAAATTGTGTTTATTATTTAACTTGAATCTTATAGTTAAGATAATATTTATGTTTACCCTAATGATAATTGAAAATGTATAAAAAGATAATGCTTGCATACTTGTATATCATAAATCTAGCAAATTTTATTGAACGTCCTCATAAAGCAGGACTACCGGAAATGTTCGAATAAGGATATTGGTGCTCAGTGATACGGTTCACTAGGCGTTGTGAAGATATCTGAGGGCTGTTGTTCAACTAGTCTTTAATGTCACGATTCGGTAAACTTCGTAAATAAACTCAAAATTTAATTAGCTTGTGATCAAATATCACTGAATGAAGTCGAAAAACGGACAGAAAGTCACAGGACAAAAAGTCAAAGGATAGAAAATCACAAATTTCATAGGACGAAAAGTCACAGATCAAAATTTATTTGTATGTATTTGTTTGATTTATAATAGGAAGTTCTTGGTACGATTTCTTTTTCATTACATATATTCATTTTATTGTTTAGGAAAGTGTTCATAAACCTTGACTAATGAAGATTTATCAATTTTTGTCGATACTACGTTGTGTCAAAGAACGTCTGGTCATTTTTCTTAGACCATAACCTTGTTGATAAATAGTCTGTATCAACTTCTAAAATTATACATGATGGTCTTGAAGTATAGATTCTAGGTACTGACGTTGTTAAGCATCTTATTTACGTGTTAAAGTGTTCTTTTATTTGCCGTTGGGCTTAGTGAATATCACATCTCTGGGGTTGACAAAATTATTGTATCAAACTTATCAATTGTCAATAATTGTATATCATTAACCTTTACTGTTTTGTCGTGGCTAGGTAATTATACATCCTGCCATTGTGTTATAATTTTATGGTTATTTTCAGTAATCCTGTCTTTCATTTTCGGTTATGTGCTTTGTCTATATGGCATTTTGTTTTTCTATGTTGACATATTTGTTTGTTTTTATGTTGATTAAGATTATAACACACTGTGTACTACTGTACCCATATTTTTAACATTTTTGCCTTTTACGTCTGTTTGCTTTATTCACACATTGCTGTCAATATAATGGAATTTAAAGTGACTGTTATACAAGTGAGAGGTTAAGCTGTTTATTAAACCAGGTTTTTTCCAGCAAATTCTACATAAGATCTAGTCAGGAATATGACAGTTGTTTTCCATTTGTTTGGTGTGTTTGAGCGTTTGATTTTGCCTTTTGATAATTGACTTTGCGTTTCGAATTTTCCTTGGAGTTTGGTATATTTTATTTTACTTTTTGTTTACATTCTTTGATCACGGTTTTCCCCTAGCATTTGCGCTATGTGCGGTGGCCGAACTTCTAACGATAGGTCACTGCATACTGGAACATATACAAGAAATTTACAAGTTCACGCACACTTGTTTTATAGTAAAACTTACCCATTCAAGTACATAAACATACTTTTTTTTCATTTTCTTTTTTAAGTTTCATATGACTTTAACAGGTGTTTCGCTCATTGTAAATGTAAATAATGGCCTTCTAATACTTTTTTAGTTTTCAAATATGACATTTTTTCTACTAGAGTTTTTGTGCAATAATTGATTGAAAAATGATATTTTTAAACGTCGTTACATTCTTATATAGAAACAAATTTATTTTTTGATAAATTAAAATTGTCTGTTTGAGGAGTTTAAAAAAGTGCACAAAGTAAAAGTGTTGAAAGGGGAACAAGTGTCAGTGAATGCGGAATTTAAAGCATTCTATTGACCGTATACATTTCATCCGTGCCCAAGACCAGAATTTATTTTATTGACTGATTTGTTTATTCTGAAATGATGGAGTCGGTCGGTTGTCCAAGAGGAAGAATTAAGGAGAAGAAGAAAAAACACAAATTGCATTGAATGAGTGAAATTTTGTTTCTAAAACATTATTTGTTATTTGTAGTTAAAACATACAATATGTGTCTGTTCCAAGTCGGAAATCATGCCAGTGTTTGTTTTCGGAATTCTCTTTATGTTTTATGTGCAATAAAGACTGAGAACCTAATGAGTAACTGTTATAAATTGTATTAATACAAATTTTGTACAAAGGAAACCAAACGAGGATATCAAGATATCAGCAAATGATAGATTTTGTTAAATCAACTCAATTTCAATAAAAATAGGAAATTGAATAGACTATTTGTACATTTATAATATTACAGTTTGGAATCTTTCATTTTATTTTTGTCTATTGATCTGTACTTATTACAATTTATGTCATCTTCTATTGTAACTTTTATCTGCTTATTTGATACAGGATCTTTCTTTACATTTGTTTTCTTTTTGTTCTGTATATTAAGGTATAGATATCCTAAGCTGAGAGTGACAGTTTTCTCTTTGGTTAATCCCTTTGCTTTTCGGATGGTTTTTTTTCTCTAAGGTTAACATTTTTATTCCTGATATAGATTCACGACCATTCATGCTCAATTATTCCATTCAAACGATAATTTAATCAGTTCTAAAGCATATGCAGTCGGGATCAGTTCTTACCTCTTTTGAGAGAATAATGTGTCATAGATCTGTTCTAGGGTAAAAATGTCAGAAACTTCAAGGGCAATACCTCATATAAGGAGTCGACTGACGATTTCGACCGTGCAAATATATTTGGAGATCTTTAAGCCTGTAGGCAAGTTTTGCCAAATTCAGTTTCTATGGATCTATAATAAATGATAGTTTGAATGGTAATTATTCATAGACCATCGGTGACCTATAGTTGTTAATTTCAGTGTCATTTGGTCTCTTGTGAAGAGTTGTCTCATTAGCAATCATACCACATCTTCTTTTTTATAAAATCTCCCAAAATTCGATATTATGGTAATTTAAGGGATATAGTGCTTTAAGGGGTCGGGTCGTCTACTAGGATTGGTCGAAATGGACAATATAGGTTCGTGTAGATTTTGATATTGAACATGTTTGCCCTGTTAGATTTTCTCTTTCTAGAATATTTGGCCAAGTTTGGCTCCAGCTTGCCAAGTGGTTTCAGAGGAGGAGATTTTTGTAAACTGGAACAGACGACGGACGGCAGGCGATGGTAGTAAACTAAAAAGAAAAACAACATAGAAAAACAGAATAAAACCCAGAACAAGTTTTAAAGCAGAAAAACAATTGTATAAACAGAGAGACTTAAGGTAGCACAATACAAAGATTTGTTCACTCCCAATCAGACAACTTTAAACTGATGTAATTCCGCTCATCCATCTTTAAATTTTACAAATGAGGTACCAAAAGAAAGAAGAATGAAGACAGCCAAAACGATATAAATGGTTTGGGATTTTAATTATAAATACCAGCTTCGTATAATTGACCAAACGTTTTATGTAATCACATCTAATAACTAATATTCTGTTTACTAATTACACTGCACAACAATAGGAGTCATACACATCTTATAACTAATATTCTTGTTACTAGTTACAATGCACACAAAGAGTAAAAAAAAAGATAACTAATGCAAACTAATAAACAGTCATTGATAATTTATAATCGGTTCACTACTAGCACTACCACGTGCTCATTCATCCAGTATTTCTCCATTCCTAGTGATGCTTTATTCAAAATATATTCTAATTGATCAATTGTATATTTGCAGCTTATCCCGCCCTCTTCGTGCAGATATAATCTTTCTCCTTTTTGAAACTTCCGGTTTAAATTTAATTTTCCTATAATATTAATAAAATGGACTCAATCGAAATATTCAAATGAGAGAGGTATGCTAAGACCTCATAGCTCCTGAAACTGCTGAAATAAAACAATTTATCGGCCTTCAAGTAAGAACTTTAAACTTTTGATGCAAATGTAATTGGATGATAATATTTAAACACTTTAATTCAGACATCACAAATATGTCACTAAATAATTTCTGATGTTAAAGATATATAACTTCGACATATATATGACACAGAATTACCTTTTTGTATTTTGGCAAAATTTATAGGTCATTGTCTCCCTATTAGACTATTAGATTCTTTACTAAATATAAGTATACTTTGAACATGCTTTCGATATGGAGCTCACTTCACAATTATCCCTTTCTCGTGAGATCAAATCCCTTTGAATGATTATTATAGTTGCGTAAGTGCAAACAAGCAGTTTTTGCATTATTTGGTTTAATTTCAGAGATACAAATTATACTTTTAACTTATTGTACAGTCATTGACCCTTTATAAATAAATGCTTTATTTATGTAAAATGATATCCGTGTCAAGAATCGGGGGACAAGTTTGGGCTTTCTTGAATCCTGATTATCTTTTTTTTTTTTTTTTTTCTTTTTCTTTTGTACTAAGTGTTTGTGATACAATGTATGCAAAGTTTTAAGTAGCAACTTTGATATACACGTTACTGTAGAATTCAAGCTGTGTTCCCTTAAATATAAAACACCTGTATCCTCTATGTAGCACTCGTTACACTGTTCAATCATTTAAAATATAGCTGTTAGAAAGACGGAAACATCTTTTTCTACAAAAACATTACTGTTTGATTTTGAGACAAAATAGCTTTTGCTTCCTTTATAAGATGTTATGATAGAGAGTGTCATTTCACTTAAAAATAAACTTTGAATATCTAATAATTTACAAATGAAAAGAAATGGACTTATATTTTCCACGCACAAAAACGTCATAGAACATTGGCCCAAATAATATTGCCAACGGCTCTAGATTCTAGCTGCCTTTGTATACGCATCGATTTCTTTTTAATTAATCTATATTTCACATGAATATAGATTAAAAAAACTCATCATAGATACCAGGACTAAATTTTGTATATACGCCAGACTCGCGTTTCTAAGTTACTCAGAAAGATATTTTGCGAATGAATTTGCCGGAACTGCTGACCCTTACCGAGCACACGATCTCACCACAGGTTTTTAGTGGGGATTGTATTGCTTAATGCTTTGTTTTTCTGTGAAGTGGACGTCTGTTTTTTAACCCCAGGTTGATATACCGTTTGTGTGTACAATGTTGTCATCTGCTTACAGGTTTTGCAAAAAAACGTTGTTCTTCTTAAATAGAAATATAACTTATAAATTACTAACGCTTTGCAATTGTGTTATTTCCTACTACAAAAACAAAATGCATTCATATAAAAGGTTGAAGCATAGACAAAATCGTTAATATTTTAACAAGGCTGATGGTATATACCAATACATTATAATATCGATCAGTTGAAGATACTGAATTGCCAACAGTAAACAATTACATTCGGCCAGAAATTTACAATCATTGCACGTTCTGATATATCTACTAAATCTTGTCAAATTAACCAGAGCAGATTTTGACCCAACCTAAGTGATAATTCGCTAGAATCAGCAATGCAGTGGTTGTCGTTGGTTGCGCGCTGTCTGTCACATTTTTTGTTTTCTAATTGTTCTGTCATAAATGAAGCCGTATGTTTGTTTGTTTGAATTTTTTCACATTTTATCATGTTTGGGTCTTTTATAGCTGACTTTACGGTATCGGTCAAGCTCTTTTTTCAAAATATATGGTGATTATAATACACATCATTTAGACAAAACATTCAAGCATAAATAAGGACAAGAGCATGTCAAAAATAGCCTAAGACATGTACTAAAAACGATTGAAAACAAAATTCGTACAGACATGCACAAAAACTTAAGTCATATTTATTTTATACAAACCTATGTGAACATCACAATTCTCGATTGCCTCTATCCACACATTCACGTAGCTACAATTATTTGACATTGAATTCACAACCAATTCATTCTTAATTTTGAACTTTGATATATCAATATTAGCATGCATTTCCCTGTTCAAACGATGGATGGAATTCAGATGAAAATTTTCGCAGTATCCTACAAAAAGAATATTAATCGCAAATTTATTTTGAGAAGATAACCAAAGACTAATACAAAAGTACATTTTACGATATAACAACTTTTTATACAGTTATTTTGTTCTAATATGACAGATTTCATATTAGTAGTAGATTGTAGTATGTTGTCATTATAAACTGGGCAGTGTTGCCAGTCAAATAGGGGAAATATTCAACAAATCAGTGGCATGCGGCAATGCTGTATTGTTCCTTTTTAACGAGATTTAAATTAAAAGTGAGCAACTTATTTTATAAGTTCAGGGACAAATTGTACAATATGAAAAATGTTACATGGAAAATAAAAATCATAGATTTGACATTTATATATGTAAGTTTAAACATAACAGTACGTTACGTTTAAGGTACGATAAAAAAAATCGAAAGAGGTTGGAAATGATATGTGGTACGTTTGTGTACCGTCAATCGCATGGAGACTTATATTTACCTTCCGGATCTAAGTAAGCAAGCTCTATCGTCTGCTTACAAGAAGTGTCTGTGACATCTAATGTAATCAATAATCTGTCTTCGACTGCAACAAAATGCACACAATTAATAAATAAGTTGTTTGGTATACGTGAATGACACACAATTCTAATATTACCAAGTGCGGATTTGGGCGAGGTGCAAACGACAACCCCCCTCTCCCCACCACCTCCCTTCCCCCTTCTTAAAAAAGTAAAATTAATATATATTAAAAGTAGAATTACAGCCATTTTTGTGTCAAAATAAGGTCCTCTAATTCTTAATTCTCAGGAGCGTCCCCTCTAACATCAAATCCTGGATCTGCGGCTGAAAACAAATAACCAACGATTAAAAGAGAAGTAAACTGAGTGCAGGTGTTGATATATTATGTCAACCTAAAAATTATCCATAGTATAAATTCAAACAGTTGTGACTTACTTAAACAGAAACTATCAAAGATTTGCAATGAAAAAGAAATTTTCAAAATAACAAAAAAAAATGTAATACAAGACCCAACTGACGAGGTAAATTATGCAGGACAGGTACATGCACACATGCCCGCTTCCGGGTTCAGAATTATTTCGCTGCGTTGAAAACCCATTTGTTATCCTAATCTGTATTCTGCTCTTTGGTTGGGTTGTTGTCTCTTTGACACATTCCCTGTTTCCATTCTCTATTATATATATATATGTATGTGTCTCTAGGGTAAATGTAACAAATATTGATGAAAATGTTACACCAAGATGTATTTAGAACACGGTGTGTAAATTTGAAGAGTCTTTCGATTGACACTGCAATTTATGACATTCTGGCCAGATCGACTCGATGCTGATTTTTTTTTTTTTTTTTTTTTTTTTTTGTGTAGGTCAAAGCGTTACGCTTAGATCCTCATCATCAGTATCAGCATCATCACATACAACCGCGACAGAAGCAGCAGCAACTGATTTTTTATTGGTTGCAAGACGAATGACCTGATTCCGTTATATGTTACCAATTTATTTAAGGAACCCCAAACAAATCACAGCCTAATCACTTGAACATATTGTATAGGAGTAACACGACGGTTGTCGCATGTGGAACAGGATCTGCTTACCCTTTCGGAGGACCTTATAGAACACCTTTTTTGTGGAGTTCGTGTTGCTCAGTCTTAAGCTTCCTATGCTGTGTTTAATGTGCTGTTATTTGTCTTTTGTTCGTTTTTCGTTTTTTGCAATGGCATAGTCAATTCGTATTCGCCTTATTTTATAAGCTGTATTAACCTAATAAATCAATATCAAAATAAGGAGATGTGGTTTGATTGCCAATGAGACAACTATCCACTGTTCAAATGACTTGGATACAAGCAATATTAGTCACCACACGGCCTGTTAAAATGAAAAAAAAACTATACCGTATAGGCAGCTATAAAAGGCCCCGACATGAAAATATGAAACAATCCAAACGAGAAAACAGCCTCATTTATAAAAACACAATTTACGAAAAAAGAAAAAAAAAATTTCGGAAATTAGTCAACAACAACCACTGAATAACAGGCACTCGAGATATGTACATAAAAGGGGGATGATGCTTAACCCTCATGCTAACCTGGGACTCTATTGTCAAATTGTTCATGTGCTGCAAAAATTTAATGTTTTCTTATCAAAGCAAGTATGATAACGTCTATAAGTCGCATTCAGTTTGTCATATTTGATGACAAGAGATGACTTGATTGTGAATACGACAATTAGAACATATTCTTTGTCATTTTTAAGACAAATGTTTCTATACGGTCTACCGTATCATGATGGCGTCCTTAAAATTCGAAGGGATTGTTTCAACTTTACCATTTAAAACCCTTGATACAATAGCTTCATTGTAAGCAGTACATAAACAAGTTAGTATCTTGTTTGTTTTAATTTCAAAGACTTATTAATACAAGATCTAAAATTGAATGCTGTATTTTGAACATTTATTCGAGATGAAAGCAAGTGACGATCACACTTTTACATTTGTGTACTCATTTCACGTCTATCGGTCTGTTCAATTCGACATGCTCACGTTCACCTTAATCTGGTTTTTACATTTTGCAATAAACAATTCATTTATTCTATTGAACTAAAATAAAAAATCGTTACAAGACAAATATCTGTTTTAATTTCAAAGATTTATTAATATAAGATCTAAAATTGAATGCTGTATTTTGAACATTTATTCGAGATGAAAGCAAGTGACGATCACACTTTTACATTTGTGTACTCATTTCACGTC
This sequence comes from Mytilus edulis, assembly GCF_963676685.1. Lineage (NCBI taxonomy): Eukaryota > Metazoa > Mollusca > Bivalvia > Mytilida > Mytilidae > Mytilus > Mytilus edulis. Next base: position 13,218,552 of record NC_092350.1, read on the forward strand.
TATCGGTCTGTTCAATTCGACATGCTCACGTTCACCTTAATCTGGTTTTTGCATTTTGCAATAAACAATTCATTTATTCTATTGAACCAAAATAAAAAATCGTTACAAGACAAATATCTGTTTTAATTTCAAAGATTTATTAATATAAGATCTAAAATTGAATGCTGTATTTTGAACATGTATTCGAGATGAAAGCAAGTGACGCTCACACTTATACATTTGTGTACTCATTTCACGTCTATCGGTCTGTTCAATTCGGCATGCTCACGTTCACCTTAATCTGGTTTTTGCATTTTGCAATAAAAATTCATTTATTCTATTGAACCAAAATAAAAAATCGTTACAAGACAAATATCTTCTACTTTTTGAGATATTAAGCAAATGTCTCCAACACAATTGCAAGTGGACACATTTCAGTGGTAGAGGCATATGCTCATATCGAAAACTTATATCCACGACATAGATTTGTGAGGTTTTTTTTACACATGTCTGTACCTTGCATGGTGTTTCGTATTTCCAATAGATAATCTAACTGCTTTTCATACGATAAACTCTGCAAACTTCCAAACCATACAATTATTTTTCTATCTGTCATTGTTCTGTGAATGAAAATAGTGCGGTGAAAATTCCTTACAACTAAATAAATTTATTTTATGTAAATCGGAATTCGAAAATCAACCAACACATTGAAAAGATAAAATAAAATTCTAACTCTGTCTGAAAAATTTGTCTATAATAAAACGTATTATTTCAAGACAAATTAAATTTTCAATAACAAAGAGAAACAAGAATTTATTTTTTTTAAATCGATGTATTTTTTTTATTCTTGTAACTTAATAATTTAAAAAAAAAACTATTTTTTATTATCCTTCTGATATGTTTTTTTTTCAATAATAAAGAATATTCAGATGCCATCCTTCCCCGCACACTAAAAAAGATGAACGGTCGATGCCTGTAAAAAATTTCATTAGCAGAATTGTTATTGTTATATTATTTGCAAAGTTGTGAATTTTTTATATAATTACCATCATTGGTTACAAGCGCTTTGGTCATAGTTTTTGTAGAGGGTTATTTTTGGTAGACCGCGTTCATCGGACTTTTTTGATAAACAATACGGCGGCTTGAGTATATATCTAACCACGATTATACATTGTCTGCATTGTCTCTGTGTTAGGACACAATGAATTATAAAAATGTGGAAAGATGGCTTCTGTGAGGTCATGAGAGCCACGTGACGGTCTCCATTTGATAAACTTACTATCTTTAATCAAAGTACTGAAATACTGATGATCTGATGACCGCAAGTTCTGGAGGATGATCACAGGCACTTATCTCACAAAAAAATCATATCTCTATACCTGAAAGTTAGGATAAGGTATATAGATATATTTTTTTCTGGGACAAGTTCCTGTGTGGATGATTTATAAACGACAGGGAATTCAACCTCACTGTAATAATTATTATATTGTAGTGATATAATCAATTGTAATCAGTATAATTTGGCTTGTTGTTATATATTATATTAATATTTGTATAACAGATCATCTTAATAACTCTACAGGCAAATGTTCATCTATTTATACCATCATTTTATTCTACTATTCTAATGATAGTGCAGTGCAAGTGCATTGTTGAGACCCTTCTGTAATAATTCGTTTTTCTTATAGGTTGGATTTGAGTAGGCATTCATATTTCAATACTTTAATCAGCTCTTTAAAGCCTTCTGCTTCTTCTTTGTTTTTGGACATATAACATATATGGACTATGCAAGTTATTTGAAAAAAATGGTTTGTTTAAAATATGTTGATCCATATATGTTAGATTAATTGTTTTATTGTAAGCTTCAGTAGGATGTGCTATAAGGGTTCGGTAATGTATATGTATTTTTGCTTTAATCCTCAAACAAGGCAAATCATTGGTCCATCCTACGTTATTTTGGTGGCAATATACTACTGTTATTATTTCTCGATTATTGGTTTTGTTGAATAAATTTGTACCCAGTCTATTTTTAGTTTATTGAATTTCATATCTACATCGGGATATGTTTTTTAATTGATTTTTATAGTTTGTTCTGATTTTGTACCATAACACCACTTTTTCAGGTAAGGGGAGGATTTGGCGACAGCAAAACATGTAAATCACAACCATGTTATGAACATGTCTGTCCCAAGTATAGAGCCTGTAAAACAGGGATTGTTTTTCGTTGCTTTATAACTTGTTTTTTGTTTATTTGCTGATTTGTACATTAATGTTGCCGTTTGTTTTCTTGTTTTTATTGGTTTACATTTGTCATTACATATTGCCGTTTATACATAACTATGGGATGTGTTTTATTCATTGTTGAAGGCTGTATGGTACCCTATTGTTAACTTTTTCGTCGTTTTGTTTCTTGAGGAGAGGTGTTTTCTCATACCACCTTTTCTATAGACTCCAAATATTTTACACAATAGTGAAATACTGTAACTAAATAATATACACAGCAGTAAGCATTTCATTATTTTATTCAGCATATTTTCTATGCTTTCCAACTTTTAATATTTATGCATAGCAAACAGTTCTATAGTCTCCTAAACTTCTAAAAACAGTAAAAATGTCATGACTTAAAATCATTCATTGGGCTGAACATTACATATCTTTAAAATAACAGTCAATAAATGGAATAACTAGAATATATATACATTAGGACTGAGATTTGCATATTTCATGCATTTAACAAACTTGTCTTTATTTGCAAACTGTAGTGCATATCATACAGTTCTATATGTAGACTTCATAATATAGTTCGCCTCTCAATTTCTTTCAATCCCGCTGTTGTTGCAAAACATCCTCGAGATATTCTTCCGCATGTGTTAACACAAATTTTCGGTATTAATGATTTGTTAATAATGTAATATATATTTCTCACGACAAAACATTTTCATATCATTTATCTATGTTCTTAAAAATTATTTTCATGTATACTTATTGATGTCCTGGTATTTATGCGATTTACATGAAGTGATGGGTGGTTAAAACGTAAGGGTCGTGTGCAGAATTTTTGCCCCAGAATAACACTCTCAATGTCATCCGCTGTAAAAAAAAAATGTATTATTCCTATGGATAGGTCAAACTTTATTCAACTATTTGTCTAATAAATAAGTATCTCTGGAAGACCAATTTTAATCAATACTCTTTTCAGTGCTATCCATAGACATTTTTATAAGTATAGAATATACAGAAAACTTACTTTATTTTTCTTAGTGCTACCATGTATTCCTCTCCGATCGGCTTGATTTCTAATTTATTTCCATAAATTGTTTTCAGGTTGGCAGCGGTTTTGTTGAGAAATTCTATGAAATATTGATTCATAATGTTAATTGTATATAATCTGACGTACATTAAATTGAATATAAGAAAATTATCTTCCATTAAAAGAAATATGATAAATCCGTTTTATCCCAATTTTATTTTAGAATTATACATCAAAGAAGTGTACCTTTGTGCTGTTGAATAAATCACAAGACAAATAAATGTAAAGGCATTTGTTATACTTTGATTCTAAGTACATGGCCTAAAATGGAGTAGCAATATTGATCAAGAAATGTTTCAGCATAAAAAATAGCCTTTCTTTTTAAATATTTCTCAAGTTTGGAATCCCTCAAATAAAGGAGAAGAATTTGCTTTTTATATAAAATATGCTAATTAGTATACCAACCTGTAGAAATATCTACTGGGACGTAAGTTAGAGAGTCATGTGTCTTTAAAAGATTATCTAAGATCAACATTGTCTTGCTTGCATTTCCACTACCGAGATCAACAAGCATTCTCGAATCTTTCAAATATTCTATTAATTCCTTCAAAATACAACTAAACTAAATAATGAAATTACTATGTTTTTTTCTTATCTCTACTTCGTATTATATATCCCTTACACAATTTTATCATATACCAACTAGATAGGTTTTATAAATTTGAAATGTGGCCTCTGTTGTCTTTTCACTCACATGACAAGATTCAATGTTGGGAGGTTGATGAATTCAACGTGATGGAATTTGAATGCAAGAATTTTTTAATTGATGAAACATTTTTCAACATTTGAAACAAAATCCTATTTATGCAAATTTTATTCAGCCTTACGCCATAAATGTGATGACGGAACTGGTAGGGATAGGATGGCGATCTACAAAATTATTTTTGCAGGGCAATGTTCGGTTTAAAAAAGGCTGGTTTTTTGACAAATTGTTATATTATTTTATAACATCACTGTCTCATGTGGTTAGGAGTGATGAGCGCCCGTATACCTGTTGAACCCTGTCACAATGGTTGCTGTCTGTAATATTTGTTCATCGTTCATCGTTTATTGTCCAATTATAATTTAGACCATTTGTTTTAGCATCTATATTGTTTCAAATTGTCTTTTCCCAGACCTTTGATATCTTATGTATTCGTTTTACTTACTGTTGAAGACCGTACAATGCTCAATCCTCACGTCTGATTTTGAGTCTCTCACAAGTTCTGCATCATCGGATGCATTAGAATTATACTACATCATCCTTTCTTGTCTTGATTTGTTTTTGTAGAACAACTATGTTTACAGATCTTTACAATAACTAAGAATGTTTAGTTAGGAATCAATGTTATTATATAATAACTGCCATATATTATATATCTAATTCTATTCAAACAACGTGTTTTTTTACCCAACAAAATCATATGAGTACGTACTGTTGAAATATCATTCAGAATTTTCATTTCAAAACGATGAAAGTAGTACCATTTGCACTGCTCCATACAAATATCATTTAACCTAGAACCTTCTTCGTCATAACGGTACCATGCTGGGATATGCACTGGATTTCCTGCAAGTCCTTTAAGTAGTTCTGCCTTAATCATGTTGTCCATGCTTCAATTTAACTACTTCAATAATAATTCAATAAACATCTAAACAGGTCTAATTAGTTATCAAAGGTACCAGGATTATAATTTAGTACGCCAGACGCGCGTTTCGTCTACATAAGACTCATCAGTGACGCTCATATCAAAATAGTTATAACCCAAACAAATACAAAGTTGAAGAGCATTGACGATCCAAAATTCCAAATAAGTTGTGCCAAATACGGCTAAGGTAATCTATGCCTGGGATAAGAAAATCCTTAGTTTTTTGAAAAATTCAAAGTTTTGTAAACAGGAAATTTATAAAGATGACCACATAATTGATATTCATGTCTAAGTGCATATTTATATCTAAAATAATTGTTTCCGTTCAGAAACATGCACTTTACTATAATTGTATTTCTGATCTGATTTTTTTTCTTCTTGTGTCCACAACATTGTTTTATAATATGTTTGTTTTCCGTCTAGTTTAAGATATTTAATTTTATATTTACTTAATTTCTACTACTTAAGTATTACGTATATTAAATGTTGTTATTTGAATTCGGAAACGGATTAATATAAGTTAACATTTTGTTTCCGAATCCTATTAATAATTCAGTTGTATTAATATGTTAATGCCAAATTGTGTACATTATTTAAATTGAATTTAATACATAAAGCTTGCATGCATTTATATCATAAATCTAGCAAGTTGTATTGGACTTTGTCAGAACAGCAGGACAACCGGAAATGTCCGAAAAGGATATTGGTGCTCAGTGATAGGGTTCACTAGACTTTGTGAATATATCTGGGACTTGTTGTTCAACTCGTCTTTGTTTTATTTAAACGAGTCATTAAATTTTAATGGCATTTTTGGTATGTACAATGATTAAATTGTGTTGTTAGACTTATTCAAACCATTGCACTAGTCAATCAATGTATTCATTTCTAATCATATATATGATTAATTTTTGGTTTGTACAGACATATGAAACGAGTTGCTTGTAATTTAAATGTTATCGAAATGACAGAAAGTCACAATTTTGATAGGACGAAAAGTCACAGTCAAGACAAAATTTTTTTGTATGTATTTGTTTGAATATATTAGAGGAAGTTCTTGATACAATTTCTTGTTTACTACATATATTCATTTTATAGTTTAGGATAGTGTTCATAAGCATTGATAAAGATTTATCAATTTTTGTCGATAATACGTTATGTCAAAAAACATCTTGTCCTTTTTCTAAAAACAGTTCATCAGAGGATACCAAGGCCTTGTTGATAAATATTCCGTATCAACTTCTCAAAGAATATATGATGATCTTGAAATATAGATTCTATGTACTGACGATGTTTAGCATCTTAATTACGCTTTAAAGCGTTCCTTTATTTGCCGTTGGCATTGGTAAGTATCACATCTCAGGGGTTGATAAATCATTGTACCAACCTCATCAAAGGTCAGTAATTGTATATTATTAACCTTTACTGTTTAGGGAGCTACCATTTGATTTTTATGGGGGGGCAAGGATGAAATTTGAAAAAAATAGGCAGGACAGGAGTTTTGAGTAAAAAAAAAGGCAGGATGGGCATCTTGGCAAAAAAAAAAGGCAGGATGACAATTTGGGTAAAAAAAGTCACGATAAACTAGTAAAAAAAAAGGCAGGACCGAATAGAGTAAAAAATAAAAAGGCAGGACAGAGATTACAACTAAAAATAAAAGCAGGACAAAATTTTTCATCCTAGCCCCCCATAAAAATCAAATGGTAGCTCCCTTAGTCCATTTTTGATAATATCTTTTTAGCGTGGCTCGGTACTTATACATCCCGCAATTGTGTTATAATGCTATGGTCATTTTCAGTAATCTTGTCTTTCATATTCGCTTATGTGCTTTGTCTATATGGCATTTTTTTCTTTGCTAACATATTTGTTTGTTTTTATAGTGATAAAAACATAAGATGATAACACGATGTTTACTGCTGTACCCCTGTTTTTGACATTTTGGCCTATTATGTTTGTTTGCTTTTTTTTATTGTTGTCAATATTATGGAATTTTGTGCGACTGTCATACAAGTGAGAGGTTAAGCTAGCTATAAAACCAGGTTTAATAACCTATTTCAAGTCAGGAATATGAGAGTTGTTTTCCATTCGTTTGATGTGTTTGAGCTTTTGATTTTGCCATTTGATAAGTGACTTTCCGTTTTGAATTTTCCTTGGTGTTCGTATTTTTTCTTAATTTTACCTTTTGTTTTCATTATTTCATCACGGTTTTCCCCTCGCACTTGCGCTGTGTGGTTTTCGAACTTCTTACGAGAGGTATCGTAGTTACGGTCACTGCATTCGGGAAAATATCGGCGAACTAGTGTACGGGAAGACAATAATTCAATTGCAGTACATTTATGAAGGTTTTGATTATACTAAGTAAAGGCAACAGTAGTATATCGCTGTTCAACGATGGATTTTCTTTTACAAGAAAGTTCACGCACTCTTGTTAAAACATATTCAACTTTTTTTTTTAAATTTGAAGTTTCATATAACTTTAACAGGTGTTTCCCACATGGTAAATGTAAAAAAGGGCCTATTAATTCTCTTTTTTCTTTTTTCTTTTCAAATATGACCTTTTGTTTTTCTAGTAGAGTTTTGGTGAAATATATGATTGAAAAATGATAATTTTAAACATCTTTATATTCTTATATAGAAACAAATGTATTTTTCGATAAATTAGAATTGTCTGTTTGCGGAGATTAAAACGCAAAAGTGCTTGAAAGGGAAAATAATGTCAGTAAATGGGGAAATTTATGCGTTATTTTGACCATATACATTTCAGCCGTGACAAGGAACAGAGATTTTTTTATTTATAGATTTTTTCATTCTGAAATGATCGGTCGGTCGGTGGGTCGGTCGTCGACGGTCGGTCGGTCGTCGACGAAGAAGAAATACAAAAAAAGTAATTGCATTGAATGTCTGAAATTTTGATTCTAAAAGTGGTTAACAAAATTGTTCAAACTAGTTTGAACATGCAACATGTGTCTGTTCCAAGTCTGATATCCTGTCAGTGTTTGTTTTCGGACTTCTCTTTATTTATTTTTTTTTTGGTTCATTATGGAATTTGATATTGATGAAAAATCATTGGTCACCGGTCTAAAGTACCACGACAAAAAATAATTTGACTCGATAGTCCAGTACGATGACTGACCAGTTACAGCCATAGAAACGGTAGGATTTCTGTTGATCTAGCTCTTATTCTATATTTGATTGTGAACTGTTATATTTTCTTCATCCGTTTTAGAAGTAAAACTACACGGCAAAAAGATAAATCGAGTGAAACTTTTACCGACTTTGTTTTTTATTTATCATTAAATTGTGCACATTGTATTAAAATTAAACGTACGAAAAGAAAGATATGTAAATGGAGATGGCAAGATTGGTCACTGTTTGCACCTCAAATATTTGTATTTCTATTCATGGAACGATAGACATTAGTCATGTCAAAATGAAAGGACCTGGTTTTGAATATATATGTCAACATCCCAGTTTTATCTTTCTTTCCTTAAGTTCTTGCTCTATTTAATGAGAATACTTTTTGAAAAATCAATGAAAGGTTCACTCTATCTTTTTGCCGTGTATCTTTAATTTTTTCTCCATTAATCTAGAACGGATGTAGGAAATATAACATATCATAAATCGAAAATTGTTCTATTTATATTTATACTTTACAATTTCATACAAATAAGAAAAAGATAAACAAAAATCTTACGGTGTCTATATATAGCTATGTCTGTAGGTCGTCCATCATCGTGCTGGATATTATATACTACATTTTTTGCCGAAGTACTTCGTACACAGTGTTGGTAGTCTCTGTTATCATGTGTATCATGCATTTGAATTTGAAGACAGCTAGTCGAAACAAAGTTTTTATTATCTCTCCGTAGAAACACAATTGTTTGAAGCCTTTCGTCCTGAATACGCATGTAATATGAGCCACTTGACATTAGCGAATACTGAAATATCAATGACTGAAACACATGAGATATGTTTCATTGAAGAACACAATGAAGCATATTAAAACAGGCTGCTGTTTATAATGAATGCACCCGTTACATGCATATGCGCTTATTCTAAGAATCAAATTATAAATATTATGTTTATCATTGGAAAGTTCACTTCTTAACTTCAGATGTGTATTTTCAACAGTGTATATCTGGTAAACATGCAGTAAGTTGGGAGTCAGCCCAGCCAATTACTAACGTATGAACGGCCATCGTAGTGACTATGAATATAAGCCTGACCTTCCTGTCAGTCAACATTTGAGAACCCCTGTCCTCACTAAAGCAGATCTAAATCGACTGACTATTTCCATCATTTACCACATCGTTGCTTGGTCTAGGGAGGAAAGTATCATGCGGGAAAGATTTAAGATTCGCAAATTTAAAACGTTGGTACCATATGGGATTAATAAAAAGGCGTAGTTCAAATCGCGTAATGCCAACCCTTTCGGATGCAAATCTACGCAGCCTCTGTTGCTAATACCAAATCTGCATTTCAGAATTATACAAGCGTGGTTTGGTTTTTAATTGAATGACGTTCAAAACTTTTATACTAGGAGGCTTCAGACCACAATTAATTTCCTTTGTTCGTGGTAGAATATAGTTCACAATTATTATATGGGGTATTTCTTCCTGAGTATTCTGACTGCTGTTGACTTTGAAATGTTTACTCTTTAAATGGTCCTATCAGTTGCATATACCTTGAAATAAGTAAAACATGTGGAAAAATTTATTGTTGAAAGTGAAAGTAAAGATTTGGCCAAAATGAAAGTAGGGTAAAAATTAGCCTTCGTTATTTATTCAAGACTCAAATCCTACCATCGGCATGTTTATAGGACTCTCAAAAGAAAAAAAGCACTGATGGATTGTCCTTGGTTAGAGTGGGGCGCTCATATTCGCCGTGGACACAATTTCGCCGTTTTACGATTTTGAGGTGCAAAAACTTCAAAGGATTGTTGAAATGGAAGAAATATATGCCGGTAAATTATATTTTTATAACAAATATGATTATTTTTGAAAATGAGACCAACTTTCAGCACTTACCGGAATGGACCGAAAAACGGACAACGATTTTCAACCAATTTCCTGAATGAAAAAAATATTTCAAAAAAGAATTTCTTAGTAATTCTTTGACTGGTTGCCCTTAATTTCAGTGTTATACACTTTCCAAATATCTGCTATTCATTTTTAATGAAATTTATTTGATAAATATTGTTTAAAGCTACAGTTATTTGGTTTTAAAAAGATGTGTAAAAACGGCGAATATGTGTCCCCCGTTGACAAAACATCAGGAAATTTCAAACACACTTTAATCCAAATTTTCCGATGATTTTTCTCAAAACAAACACGTTTTAAAGCTAAGAATATTTTGCATTTGAAGTTATCTTCATATAGAAATATCAGTATACCTCAAAAACACAAAGACCTGAACATAAACTGAAGAAAACATGGAAAGATATGGCGAGAATGAGCACCCCACTCTAAGCATATTTTATTAGAATAATAATGGACTATAAGCAGCTAAATTTATTTCTATTTGAAGCGGTGCGAATTTTTTAATTCAATTTGACTTTTACAAAAAAAAAAAAGCATTGTAACCAATGGGAAGAATAATTGTGTTCTCAGGCCTAGGAGATGAGTTTGGACAAAACACAATTATTGTGAATAAAAGGTCTTCCAGGTACAAACGATCTTTGTCAGATTACTTATCAAGAAAGAAAATAGAAATTACACAAAATTTATCAAAATAAGACATTTTGACCATATTTGGGCATATTAGGCAGGATTTGCATTTTTTACAGTTTATATGATTTCTCATGAAAATTAAAGAAAAAAGAATTGTAAGAATCCAACACATTACTTCATTGAATCAATGAGGGTACTTAATGCAATTTCAATAAGTTTTTACAAAAATGAGTTGATCCTGGAATATAACATGACATACAAACACATTTAAAAATATGAAGAGCAAAATGTCTTAAAAATTAAAAAAAATGTCAAGTCAAAATTACTTTTAGTTGTTGAGAAGTAAATAAAACAATGGGGAGGATGGAAAGATGAATATAAATCATCTTTTAGTGTAAATTTACCCACAATTATGCTTTTTATGTCTGTACCCTTATCATATTGACCAATTCTGATTTAAGTAATAGTGAGATATAAATTTGAAAAAAAACTGTCGCACTAGTGGGAGTTTGCTAAAACAGTTGTGTCATTTCAACTAAATACAAGTTATGTTTACTGGATCAATTCATATTTTGGTAAAAAATTAGCAAACAAATATTTTCTAAATAAAATTTTGACTGAATTTTTAAAACTTTGCAAATAACATGTTCTGCAGACCGATAAACTTGTATAAAAACATTCCAAACTTTTTTAATAATCGTCAGAATGTAATAAAAATATAGCATTTATCAGAATACTTAATTTTTTTTAGGTCTAATTGGTATCAGTCCGCAATTAATTCCGTTTGTTCGTGGTCTAGGAATATAGTTCCCAATTATTATATGGGGTATATCCTGAGTGTTTCTGACTACTGTTTACTTTGAAATGTTTATTCTTTAAATGGTCCTATCAGTTGCATTTACATTGAAATAAGTGAAACATGTGGAAAAAGTGAAAGTAGTGATTTGGCCAAAATGAAAGTAGGGTAGAAATTAGCCTTCGTCATTTATTCAAAACCCAAATCCTACCATTCGCATGTTAAAAGGGCTCTCAAAAGAAAAAGCATTGATGGATTGTCCTTGTACATGCATGTTTTATTAGAATAATAATGGTCTATAAGCAGATAAATTTATTTCATGTTTGAAGCGATGAGAATTTTTTAATTCAATTTGACTTTTACAAAAAAATGCATTGTAACCAATGGGAAGAATAATTGTGTTCTGAGGCCAGGAAAACCAGCATATATTGATCAGATTTATCTTACATATAATGATGAGGGATATCGGTCAACCGAAACATTACTTTATTGGTACTTTTATTAAAAATTAAAAAAACAATTGTTGTTGTGTTCACAATGCGAATATATATATATGGTAGATTATAAATTTGTTTAATCATGGTTTATAGACGAGTTGATTATTAACAGCAGTTTAATGGTGCTGATGACTTTTCTTAACCCGTTTCTGCATAACCCGTTACTCGAGATTAAATATCGATTAAGAGGTTATAATAAATATAGGTTAGATAAAGTTGCGTGCTTGCAGTTTTACAATATATGTGTCACGTGAAATACAAGTTGAATCACAGTCTTAGTAATTGCTCCTTGGTGCAACAGCTTTTAACACTTATTTTCAAAACACTGTTAATATAAGTTATGCCTCCAAGTAAAAAACGGAATCCGACGAAACGGAAATCCCGTTTTCAGCCATATAATACCGAAATTGTTGTTACAAAAACTAATTCTGAGAAAACAAAAACCGAAATGGTGGACGAACTGTCTAAAATTGGTTTCAAAGTGCCTACGAATCTAACTTTAAACGTGGTTCAATCTCTGTATACAGAAAACATTTTAAACAAAAGTTATGATCGCTTAGAAACCATCGAAAATACTTTAAGTGCAACAGACAGTTTTTCATCTGATAATCAAACTGCTTCAACAGAGACTCAAAACCGTGAAAGCATTGAACATACTTCTGCTACGGAAAATGTCAACACTAATATATTGGTGGTTGCTTTTAACACTATGTCACAATGTGTAAACGGCATTCAGAAATCCGTCGATACCCTGATGACAGAGAAGTTGTACGATAATAGTAAACCATATAATCTACATCAATGTTACAATTCCAGCAATACGGCATCGTCGTTACAAAACACACCGGATGCGTTACATCATGGATTAAATAGAACAGGAGTTCGTTCTGATGATTTTCCCAATGTAGACATAGTTTATACAGGATTACAGAAACAAATAATGCAGGGTTAGGACATTAACATAGCTCCTCTCCTTATTCCTAGTTTCGAGAGTCCCCAGTCACATACCATTTTGGCAGACGGTATGGAAATTAACGTGGGGAATAAGCCAGACCCACGCTTAAATCGACAGCTACCAATTCAGGAATTCATAAAGGCTTTCGGAAAATTCAAGCGTGTAATGACTTCTGCTTTTACAGTTAGGAGATTTGAATTAGACGCATATGAGGAGGATATCATCGAGATCAGTAACTTTTACGGTAATAAGTTCTACGATTACCATAAATTGTTTTCTGCTAAAGCCTCGACCCTACTTCAAGAGAAACAAATTAAAGTCGATTGGAGCAAAAGGGATCGCGGGCGTTGAAATAAATATGTGCAAGCTTTTTCACATTGTTAACCATGATACGAAGTTCTGTCCTTTGCAATTATCAGACCCCACATCTAACCAAAAATACCGGAAATTCTGATATTCGTGGTAGGAAGCTTTTTTATCACAACGGGATAGAAATATGCAATAGCTTGTCTGGCTGTAATAAAGACGGTCGATGCCTTTTCTTACACATGTGCTCCAATTGTCGTAACTATGATCATAGCGTAACCACCTGCCATCGTCAATCTACACATAAAGATAGGGAGAAAAATAGAAAGAATCACGCTTTTAAAAACACAGCTGCTAAGACTAGTACTCCTGCACCAAAGCCAAGCTTCGGTTCCGAAAAATGACTGTCAAATATTAACTTCCCCCTACATGCTACTACTCCTATTAATGTAGAAGTATTACAAAAGGAACTTAGAAATCACAGTGACAAATCTTTTGTTTATTATTTATGCAATGGTTAAAAATATGGTTTTGACACTAAAGTGTCTGTAACTAGTTTATATTTTTACTAACCCGTGAATGTTGTAATAATTTGTCTGCACGATCGCAACCGAACGTAGTAAATGAGTTGTTAAGGAAGGAGTGTGAAAATGGTTTTATGTACGGGCCTTTTGATACACCTCATTTTCAAGTTACCGTGTCAATCCGTTGGGAGTTGCGGAAGGAAAATATTTAAAGAAAAAAAACAAGTTATATTGGATTTATCGGCACCTCATCAAAGTGATATTCATTTTAGCATCAATGAATTAATTGACAAAGACACCTGCTCTATGTCGTACGTCAAGATCGACAACAGTATAGATATAATCCTAAAATACGGGAGATATTCCTGGTTATATAAATACGATATTTCCAATGCATTCAAAAATTGGCCTATTTTACCTTCACAATGGCCTTAAGCTTTGTTTTGCATTAAATTGGAAGATAAATATTATTTCTATGTGCGATTAACGTTCGGCTACCGATCTAGTCCTATCATATTCGATAATTTATCACAAGCAATATGTTATATTGCTACAAACAACTACAAGGTCAATAACATTTTACACCTGTTAGATGATTTCTTAACTATAAATCCGCCACACGCTGACGGAGAGCGATCTCTGGCATTAATGATGATGATTTTTAAACGCTTAAATGTTCCAATAGCAATGCATAAAACTGTTGGCCCTGTAACTTGTCTTGACTATCTTGGCATCATTCTCGATTCAGACAAATGGAAGCCAGTCTCCGCAGGAGAAGGCTGATCGAATTTATGTGGTGCATGTTCAGAAGAAGAGAAGGATTGATGGCTGTTTGGCGTCCAGCAACAAATAAAGTGCACATTCGGGACGAGAACATGATGGTGTGACATGAATATTGTCACTGTTTTGTACTGGACCTGCACACTGGGCGCTGGTTCACAATATGCTGGTCCATATGAGGACCCGTGCACATTCTCTTACTGCTAAGTACTGTGTATTGAGCGGTGAAAACAGCAAATACACGTTTTCAAGGCTTGTGGTTTGGCTCTGCCGGATATTGAGCTGGCAGCCTCGTGGACTCGAGCCGGATATGGGACAACCAAGGCCGTTGTGTAGGAAAGAGGTGTGGCGTGTAATATTGTTTGGAATACCATTGAGGAATATTATCAAACACTTTTGTACAGATATGTGCTTGTGCCTGCTGGCGGGTGTTTACCATAGCTTGATGGTAGCAGGTATTCGAAAGAATATTGAATAATTAATTTCAGACAAGATACAACGATTCAGAACCCTGGCACCAGATGCAGACCCTATTCCGGAACCGTGTCCCAAAATCACAGATGTAATATGGTGTTAAAACAAACTGTCGAAAAACTATGGACAACATCGATATCGAAAAGGACCAAGGACGCGTATGATATTGGTTTCATGCATTTCAAGAGATATTTACTGTTAAAAATGTGACATTTACAAATAACTTGGCCCCAGTTTCAGAAGAAATCCTCATATATTTTGTTGCTCATTGTCAAACAGTTCTGAAACTTCATTATTCTACCATTAAACTTTATCTATGTGGAATCAGGTACAATTATTTGAAGGAAAATTGTAGTGATCCATTAGAATTATATAACGGCAAACCATTGCCAAGGCTTACATTGATCTTAAATTCTGTTAAACGATCTCAAAATCGAAACAAAAGAATAAGGCTACCAATCACTATTTATATTCTTGAACAAATTATAAAGAGATTACGAAAGGGAGTTTTTTCAAAGTTCATTGACCTCATGATTGAAACAGCTAGCGTGATTTCTTTCTTTGGCTTTCTCCGATGCGGAGAAATAACTGTTATCAAATCCGAACATTTTGAACCTGCAATTAATATATGTATATCAGACATTTCATTCACAGACAATGTTGCTAACCTGCACCTGCACTTAACCTGCTAAACAGTTCAAAACTGATCCATTCCGTAAGGGTATAGATATTCAGTTACACAAAATTAATAGTCATATTTGTCCTTATCGTGTTTTAAAAAGATATTTAGAAATCAGGAAAACGTTTATATCGTCTTATCAAAACAGTGACCCTCTTTTTGTATCAATTGGCAATTTAGCTATGGAAAGATATTTCTTTATAACAAAAATCAGACATGTTCTAGAGTTATGCGGTTATAATTCTAAAAACTTTTCAGGTCATTCATTTAGAATAGGTGCTGGCACCGCAGTTGGTCAAGCTAACATAAAAGATCACATGATTAAAACGATAGGTCGTTGGTCTTCAGATTACTATGTGCGTTATATTCGAACTCAACCAATGTCTTTAAAGCATGCACAACAGCAGCTTGCTGAATCTATTAATCATTGATTATAGTATAGTCAACTTCGAATGTATTTACAGTAGAACTGCATGCTTCCTTAATATGTATATTTTGTTTCTTTTATTTACCTTATTATTGTGTAATTCGTTTACTCTTTGAAGGTGATCCCGGGGGATTCCTTATTCTAAATACTTGGGAGTCACTCAGACTCATCTGATTTCTAATCATTATTTCGTCAGAGTTTCTTGGCACCTTTTCAAATATTTCACTTATCATTCATATTTTTCATTCATTTTACAAGCATTTTTCATTTAACATCTCCAACCTCAACTCAACACCTTAAAGCATTGTAGCCCACCGTCACGCGGGGGCTGGTCCACTGCCACGCATGGGCCGTCAGATGAAGCTTCGATTTGTCATTCTTTTGTCAGTTGTGTTCTTCAAGTTGAGCATAGTGGCTTGTCAGCTGGTGTTCTTTCCACGAAAAAATCGCTTCCTGACAAAGTCCTGGAGCAAAATTATTTGTCAGATAGTTGAGTGATTTCACAAGGCCAAACAATGTGATATGTTTTATATGTTTAGTACAGGAAATACGTTTTCATTTTATTTAGTGTAATTTTCATAATAAATATATTACATTAAAACCTTTTCGTTTAGTAGCAATGGTTCCGTGACAAAGTTATTATTGATTCTACAATATACTGACACTACACTAAGATAACATTCACCAAACAGGAACCTTTAACACATTTGACCTCAGATTTTTAACAGATGTTAAAGTTTAAAACACTGAAGCTAATGAGCATATCGACACACAATAATTTCACAGTTTGATGTCCTGGGAAGATACTCGTACTAACTTATTGATTGATAAGGCCACAGACCACAATTAATTCCTCTATCAGATCTTTATAACGTTTTCCATCATTAAAAAAATTGCACCATGCACTTTTGTCAGATTTTGTGTGTGTGTAATGTATAGTCCTAGTCCAAATATATATCCAAAATTCAGAAAGATTAATGCCATCACTTTTACAAATTTAGCCAATACACATCCATACCCCTATTGACGAGTCAAGAGATGTTCCGAAAACTGTAAATATTACCTTTTTGCACTTGGCCTAATCACTCATTCCATATCAAAATCAGTTTAAATACAACATCCAAAAATTTATTTCACCTCTCTTCTTTCATTTCCACCCAAAAAAATCTAAGAAATACAATATTTTTATTTTCCAAATTAAAGGGCCCATTAAGAGCATAACATTAATAACAACATGGCATAAACATTACAGAGTGATTAAAGAAACATAAAATAATAATTGAAATTCAAATGCATGAAGAAAGGATCAGTGGTCAAGGGGAGATAATTTTGATATATTTTAGAGTATTTAACTAATTTTCTGATTTTCTTAGTTGCAGGCCTTTATCCAGGTATGCACATAAAATAGATAAAAATCTGCTATCTTCATTAATCATGATCCATGAAAAAAGATCATTTATATTTAACTATCTAAACTTGGGTATTTTTTTATATAATCAAATTAATGAATTTGTACCTACATTATCTGATTGTCATTGTAAAATTGAATGGGAAATGTCAGCCCAATTTAGTGCTAATTTAAGAGATGAATGTATTGATCATGATTTGAATACTATGCCTTCTCGATACATGTGGTCAGAGAACTCAGTTACAGTGTTTCAGGAGGCTCTAACTTCTCCATCTGTACTTGAAAAAATATCAGATTTCATACTTAAAGGGCATTTTACTTCCAAAATAGAGATAAATGAAGCCTCAGTTAAACTAACTAACATTTTCATTGAGGCTGCTGAACAATCTTTGAAAAAAACACCTAAATATAGGAAAAACAAAAAGAAACACAAAAATTTCTTTGACTCTGATTTGCACTCAATGAGAAAGAATCTTATAAATTATGGAAAAATTTACTCTTCTAACCCGAAAGATCCAATGGTTAAAAATCATTATTACAAATTATATAGGGAATATAACAAATGCAGAAAAAACAAAAAGAAAGTTTTTAAGGCAGATATTTTAGAACAGTTAGAAACTCTTCATGAGGACAATCCAAAATTATACTGGGGATTGATTAATAAGTTACAGGACAAAAATCATGATTCTTCAGTTAACAATATATCACCATCTGATTGGCTTCATCACTTTCAAGATTTAAATAAGATTAATGATAATTTTTTAGATAGGGTTAAACATCTTGAGGAGAGTTTAGAATCTGCAGAGATATCCCCGAAATGTTTTAATGAATTAGATTTTGTAATAACTGATAATGAAATTATCACTGCCATCTCAAAATTAAAGTGGAATAAATCCCCTGGTTTGGACAATATTACAAATAATATGATTAAATGCAGCCAAAGTATTTTAGTTGGTTGCTTCAAAAAAATATTCAACTCTTGTTTGAGTAATGGCATTTATCCTGAAAAATGGGCAGAAGGATATATAGCACCCTTACATAAGGCTAATGATATTCTTGATCCTAATAACTATCGTGGTTTGACCATAACTAGTTCAATAGGAAAATTGTTTAATTCTATTTTAAATTCCCGACTAGACAAATTTCTAGTCGAACACAAAATAATTGATGGCTGCCAAATTGTTTTTTTAAGATTTCAAGATTTTATTGTAAAGCAACGCTCAGACACATAAATGTGTAACATGAGGTACATATATATGGCGCCAACTTCATATAAACTGTATTGCGGAGTACTGAATTCAAGATTAACTGTAAAGCTTGATGATCTAAATTTTATACATGATGAACAAAATGGTTTTAGATCTAATCGTAATACTATTGATCATTTGTCAACAATTACAACTATTATTGAAACAAGAAAAATGTGTAAAATGTCAACTTTTGCAGCTTTTATTGATTTCAAAAAAGCATATGATACTGTAAACAGATTTTTATTATTTTGTAAACTTGAGTCAATAGGAATTAGTAGTAAAATGTTGAATGCTTTAAAATCTTTATATCATAAAGTACAGTCATGTGTTAAAGTTAATGGGAATTTAACCCAATGGTTTGATGTTCAATGTGGTTTAAAACAAGGGTGTGTGTTATCGCCCATTTTATTCAATATTTTTATTAATAATTTAGTAAATGAGGTTAAAAGTTTAAATGTTGGTATTCCGATAGAGGAAGAGAAAATATGTATTTTGCTCTATGCTGATGATATTGTTTTACTTGCTGAAAATGAATCAGACTTACAGATGCTCTTAAATGTTTTACATATGTGGTGTCATACAAATGATATTAGTGTTAATTTGAGTAAATCTAAGATTATTCATTTTAGACCACCTTCTTTTCCAAGGTCTATTTATACATTTATGCTGGGTAATGATAATATTGAAACTGTAATACAATATACTTACCTTGGTTTACATCTTACAGAATTTTTAAATTATGATTTAATGGCAAAAGCTATTGCCAAGTCGGCAAGTAGAGCTCTTGGGTTATTGATCGCAAAATGTAAATCAAATGGTGGTTTTTGTTACTCTACTTATACAAAGCTTTTTGACACACTTGTATGGTCAGTCATCGATTATGGTGCTTCAATATAGATTTCAAGATTTTATTGTAAAGCAACGCTCAGACACATAAATTGGCTTCACAAAAAAAGCTAGGACCTCTGACCACATGTTTGTAATCAAGACAATTATTGATAAATATTGTAACAAGTTGCTCTCTTTAAAAAAAGAAATGCAATCGTAAACCCAAATGCTTGTTTGGCATTATATAGATATTAGATATTGTTTAATAAAGATGTATTGTCTTATATTACTTTTGTTGTGCATAAGAATTAGAAACTGACATTGCCTGTTTAGTGGTTTAAATAATGTAATACCGGCTTCACACATCAACGTATAGATCCGACGTACGTCGGCCGAGGTAAAAAAAAATCATGCACGCTACCAAAACGCTAGTAATTTTGATGCATTCAACCTGTCAATCATATCTGTATCGTGTGCACAACGAGCTTAAAGCGTGTATTGGGTGTGCGTAAAGCGTACCTTAGCGTTTCTTCTGGTCTTCCAACATTCCCAACTGCAGGTCTGTCTATATGTGAATGTTTGTCAATAAGTCTGTCACATTCGCCCGTCTGTTTACATGTTTACCAGTCCGTCTATGTCCACTGGTTCGTCTACATGTTCACTAGCTTTGAAATAGCTTTCGGTAAGTGCGATTATTTCAGTGATTTGTGTCTATTGTTTTTATGTAAGTGATTATTGTGCACCGTACCCATAATTTTAGGGACGCGAATTGCAACTGATATTTTACAGTTTTTTCTTGCGATGTGTTGTCCTTAAGGTTTGGTTCATTTGGGAGGGTTGGGTTTATGGCCACCACATTGTTTATGTGCCAATGTCCATTCTAAAGCCAGAAACATGTAGTACAGTGGTTGTTGTTCATAATTCATGTCGGTCAAGTTGTTTTCGTAAATTATTTTGTTATCAATAAGGCTGTTTAGTTTTGTTTGATTTTTGTTTTTAAATCTTAATGGTCGGGGCATTTAATAGCCGACTATATAGTAGGTTTTTTTTCATTTTTGGAGGCCGCTCGGTGGCCTTTAAAGACTTACTACCACGTCATTGTAACTCTGGTTGGTATTTGTATCATTAGTGCTGGACCATGGTCGATCCTATATGCACCTTTGAGGCAGGCGGGATATTTTGTAGATCTTGTACAGCTCAAACTAATGTGAGTAGTTCCTGTACTTCTATGTCTAGTCCCATGTTGCATGGTTAGAGAGGGTGTAATATCTTCTGTAGGTTTGATGAAGTTTCACCCGTATCGGACTTCTTTTCCTAAATGAAAGCTTTAAGGCGACGAGTATTTTTGTATGCAATGTGCCCTTAACGTGTCTAAAACTTATCTGTAGCGTTTTCAACGCTCGTGTAGCGTGTATATTATGTGCGTGCAGTTTACAGGTACATGTATATACGTTTGACAAACGCTTGAGCTGAATGATTTTTTTATGTTCCATTTAAATTTTCCTGAAGTAAAAGCGTTCACCAAGCGCATACCTTTGCATTTCGACGTACTTCAAACTTATGGAACGCGTGTTTAAACGCTTGCGTAAAGTTCCTCTGGTGAGCAACTAAGTTACGCATACGATGATACGGACTTTGTTAATTTTCTTTTTTGACTGATTGTTTTACATTGTCATTTCGGGGCCTTTTATAGCCGACTATGCGGTACGTGCTTTGCCTGTTGTTGAAGGCCGTACGGTGACCCATAGTTTGTATTTCTGTGTTATTTTGGTTTCTTGCAGATAGTTGTCTCATTGACACCAAACCCGATATCTTCTTTTTTTATATTCGATATCTTATCGCCGACCTGGTTAAGTCTGCTAAAAATGCATGCATGATTCATTTTTAGGTTATCAGTCGTAATTAAAGTGGCACATTTAATTCGTTGTTTCATTGCTTGAAGCATGGAAGTAATATTTAGAAGGAATAACAACGACTAATTAGCATGTATTTATAGCATGCTGAGCTCTGTACTAAAGTCATACGATTTCATCCAATTATAGTCTCAGCGGTAAGACGCCTTTGGTTACTATCTGCGTTACCGCGGTTGTAAAAGGCATCTGGAATTTCTTATCAGTCACGTGGTTTTATCGACTCCGGTAATTATAGCGCAACTGTGGGAAATCCCTAGTTTTTTAATAACAAGGTAGCGCTGTATCACATAGAATATCTACCTTTAGAAAGAAATCGAATGGTGAAAAAAACTTGAAAAACGGACGAGAATTGTTCAAACTACAGCAGTTTAACATGGAAAATTGTATTTAATTTAGCATATTTTTGCTTTTTACCGTTTGTTTTAAACTGTTCTAAAAGTATTTTCCGGTTAAAAGCGGATCCCGAGTAAAACAGTTAAATACCGATGAATCGATCAGGTTTCACATGATGTTTAACAAAATAATGTAGGCAAATGTAGGCATAGATTTTTTTACTGTTGAAATGTGCAAAGTTTATCGAGATTGAATGAAATAATATTTACTTTCAAGTATTCTAAATTTATGTATATGTCATAAATGTCATTGATTGCATTATTGAAACTGGACAACTAAAACGGGGATAATATTTTCGTAAATATATATTTAAAAAGTGTTTACTGTGGAATGCTTGTATTAATATAATAAGCTATACAGCAAAAAATATAACAAACCGACGAAATGAGCTTGCATCTATCTGTCTTACGGTAAATTCATTTTTACACAAATTAGTTTATGTATCAAGAACTTAAATTGAAGGATAGAACCGTTTAGAATTGTTAATAATTTAATTGACTATAAATACACGAGAGATTTAGATTTTTCGTATTTAATAAAGGGTGTCCAAACGTATTTTTTGTACAGTCATCTTCTTAACTTTATACGGAAATGGTTTTTTAATTGTCTGTAAATTTTAAAATTAAAATGACACAACTTTGTTCTCCAATTTCGTATGTGATAGCTGTCGGTTTTAACTATTAAGTTCAAACTAACCAAAAATAGGGAAAAATTGGACTAAAATAAAAATTGAACGAATGACTCTTTTCGGCAGCGTACATCAACGGAATGTAACGAATGGACTATTCGGGTTACTTCGCATGTATATTCGACAAAAACTTGTCTGTTCGTAGTTCTCCGTGAACACGAAAATGACCGATAAGTGTCAGTGATTTGATCGATCACATGCGGAGAATAAACTTCCATGCCAGATATTGAACCAATTAACGAGTTATTGAAAGATGGGCGGTAACGCAGATGAAACCTTTGAAGTGACGACGATGTTATTCCTTCCAATATTACTTCCATGCTTGAAGTATCATTTCTTACATCTGCATGGTCAAATGTGTATTTTTTTAAAATAAATTTTAGATTTAGATTTCAGTCACGGTTATTTTTTCCCCCTTCATATTGAATATCTATACTTATCAGTCGCATTTTAATGACGAAAAGGATTCAGAGGTTATTAAAAAAAGTAAATAATGTTGCAATATTTAAACAAAGAAAATAACTTTAAATTTGCAATATTAATGAAAATAAATACGGACATAACTTTTATAATTAATTTTAACGTTATTTTCAATAAACGATTTTTTTTTTAATCCTCGTTTTTACACCTATTTGAGGCACGTATTTATGATTATATTTCCATGTCCTTGGTCTATCCTAGACGTAAAATTTCAAAAAGTGCTAATACTTTTTTTAAAGATATTATTTTTAATTGTTCTCGTTCAAAATATTTTATTTTTTCATATTCAATATCTATTTAATTTTATTTTTAATAACTATTTTTTTTTTATTAAAGTTGCAATATTTAACCAAAAAAAAATAACTAATTTAATCATATGCAAGAAAGACTTCCCTTTAATTTCAGTATAAAAAAATAAATAGCTTGCTTTTTACAACATGTACATCTTCACTAAACGTAAAATCTAAAATAGAATGCTACTAAAACTCTTTCTAAAGATTTTATTTTTAATTATTCTCGTTCAGAATATAAAGCGCATTGTTTACATGAAATCTTATCTCATATCTAAACACAGCTGGTTACATCGTTTGACTAATTAAAATACTACGCATGTAGGTTAATATTAGCAGCTTGTAATCGTGTGCAAGAAAATATTATATCATAATAAATTTCAGATCATACGTAAAATATCTCTATAGCAACTTAAGATGCTAATGCATATTCAACAGATTTGTAAGCTATTGCGCATGCATTTGAAAGGTGGTCATAGCTATTGCGCATGTATTTGAAAGGTGGTCATAGAAAGACCAGAAGTGTTCCGACTAACATCCGGTGTTCCGAAAGACTACATCACTCGTCCAATATATACTGCGTAAACCCTCAGGGGTTTACGCAATAACCCTGGTGGTAGACTATATGCCTGCTTTGTTGACTTCAAAAAGGCCTTTGATACTGTTATTCACACTGGAATCAAATTGAAACTACTAGATATTGGGGTGGGATCTTCTTTTTACAACATCATCAAAAGCATGTATGAAGTAAGTAAATCATGTGTAAAGGTAAATGAAAACTTAACAAATTCCTTTTCAACACACCTGGGGGTGAAACAAGGAGACAATCTGAGTCCAAACCTCTTCAAGATCTTTATTAATAATTTGACAAACTATTTAAAACACTCTGAAGACCCAGTTTCAATAAATGATCAAGATTTACACTGCCTTATGTATGCTGACGATATTGTTTTATTGTCAACATCTCCGAATGGTTTGCAAAAAAAATTGGACATTTTGCAAAATTACTGCAATGATTGGTGCTTAAGTGTGAATACAAACAAAACAAAGGTTCTTATATTCAACAAGGCAGGTAGATTGATTAACAAATATGATTTTATGCTAAATGGTGTAAAACTAGAGTGTGTTAAAACATATAAATATTTGGGTATACATTTTTGTGCATCTGGCTCCTTTACAGTAGCCCAGGATGAATTGTATAAAAAGGCTCTAAAAGCCTATTTTAAGTTATCTAAAGATTTTTTTATCCTTGCATCCTTCAGTCAAAACAAGCATGCATGTTTTTGATCATACCATCAAACCCATCTTGCTATACAGCTGTGAGATATGGGGTGCCTTTAATCCTATGTCGTCTAAATATAGAAATGGAATTTTTTCATTTGACCATATTTATTCTAAATTACCTGCTGAAAAACTTCATACTAAATTCTGTAAATTTATTCTTGGAGCTCCAAAAAAAAGCACCAATTTTGCAGTATTAACTGAGTTGGGAAGACTACCAATATATTTTAACATGATTAAAGCAATGACTAAATACTATTACAGATTAGAAAAGTCAGACACTAACTTTCCATTGTTATATAATGCATTTATAGAATCAAAGAAATTGTATGAGTCAAAGAAACCATCATGGTATATGTCATCTGAAAAACTTCTTTCACTGATTAATAATTATCAAATATCCTCAGACATGGCTAAACCAATTGACAACAGAAAACTAAGAATTGCCATGTTAAAAGATTGGGAAAAGAATCTCAAAACTCACTCAGAAGGAAAACTTTGCACATATGTTACGTTTAAAGCAAATTTTGGTTGTGAAAAATATCTTGATATTGTTAAAAAATTTGAAGATAGACGGAGTCTAACAAGATTTCGCATATCTGCTCACCATTTACTTATAGAGAGAGGTAGATATAGTAATACTCCCCGACACAATAGAGTATGTAAGAGATGTTGTAGTAATGAGGTCGAAGATGAAACACATTTTCTTTTTAACTGTGATAGTTTATCAGATCAAAGGAAAGACATGATAACAATGATAAATAATTGCTGCAAGAATTTTCAATATCTTGACCCTAAACAAAAACTGATATGGTTAATGAATAATGAAGATGAGAATTTATTATCAGAATTATGCATGTTCATTAAGAAATATGAAAAGTTTTAATGGGATTTATTTCCCTCTACTACTTGTAATTTGAACTTTATATTTTCTCCATAGTGAGTTCTAGAGCACCGTCCCTTGATGAATATTGTCCAGTAGCAATGTTAACCCTTGCTATTGTGCATTAGTCATGAGGAGAATCACTATTGGAGTAATCTCATGTATCTGTAGCTAGTTCTGAAGGATCCCCCCTTGATGACCTTTGCATTGTTGTGATGAAGTCCCTCACTACTGTGCACTGGTCATGAGGAGAACTACTGCAGATTGAGATACTATATTCCCGGTTCTATTTTTGCTATTTTTTAGTTTCCGTATTTTAAAATAAACTTAATATCATATCCTTTTAATATTAAATCGGCCTCATTGCACTCAATGTCTCTTACTATAATTATATCCTACATTACTCATATTATCAATTTATTATTTGTGTATTACTTATTGTGTATTTCACTAATGTTTATATAATCATTGTATTATGATGTTTTTGTATCTTGCCTGACAAGGGCCCATGATTGGAAAAATAAATAATGTTATAATCAGTGATATCTCTTCTGAGGTTATTGTAAATTGGGCATTCCAGAAGAAAGTGCATTTCATTTTCAATACAATTTGTATTACAATATAAACATATCCTCTCATGTCGAGGTAATATTTCATATTTACCACATACATTGGTAATTCGTTCATGTCTGCCAGTTTCTATTCTTAAACAGTGATTGCTAAGTCTGTATTTTGTTAACAAATGTTTTTGTGGGTGCTTTAAATCTAAATAATTTTCATAGTCAAATGACCTTTGAAATGACTGAGGAAGGAAAAGAAAAAAATTAAGGAAAAATACACTCTAATTAAAAGGAACTATATTCGTGGACAACGAAAAGCGGGGTCATTAATTGTGGTCTTGGGCCATAATGGGAATAAAATGATTATTACAGAGTCTGCAATGTCAAATTCCTCATAAATCATATTGTGCTATTACACGTGTATAGCAAACTGCATATCATGAGACGTATGGTTTAAGCGACATTGAAACCAGCATCACAGTTGGATACAACATTTAATATACTAAATTGTACATGATTTCACTTCGACTTTTGAACTATAATTAGATACACAGATTATCATGTGGGGAACTCGTGTCATTTTCGGATATAAAGTTATATATTGGTTAATTGGATTGGATGCTTACATGGTTGATCGGTTGTTGGTGTTGTTCAGTGGCAAATATTACATGCAAATACACGACGGAAAAAACTTAAAACATATTTAGAAACAGAATGTCGACTGTCAGTTTTACACAAATACACACAGGAAAAACGAGTATATAAATTATATAAATTAGTTTCAATTGGACAACTATTCTGGCACAATAAATGAATTTCTGCAGTGTTAATGACTCTTTCAAATGTTATTTATTTATACTTTTGAAGTATTAAGATTTTGTTAAAATGAACGGCATACTTTTCGATTTATTTTAAAACTGATCACGTTGTGAAACACAAAAAAAACTAGAAAGAATATGTCTTAAAATAAAAATAATCAAACAAAATAATCAAACAATAATAATTGAAGTGAACTGTGTTGATTGAAAGGAACAATAGAAGGACAAGGGATACCTGACAATAATTTATGATTTAAACTGTGTGACTGAGTGGAACATATCAAGTAAAACTCAACTCAACTGTTTGTTAATTTTATCATCTTCTGCAGGGACGAAAAAAGTGTACTGCAAAATCTAGTTAAGTTTTTAATTTTCTAAACCATAAAATGCGTTTGAGTTTTATTTATTTGTCCACATGAACCATAGTTAGAGGTCGGTCATTTAAAGACGTATTAATCGTATCATATACGTTGACGTATCCGCATCTGCAGATATTCAGTATGTGATCCCGAGCTTTAATTTTATGTACTTTCAATAATGCAAATGGGTAACTGATTAATTTCTAATGCAGAAATTTACAAAACAATAAGGAAATATCGAGTTTTTGTGGAACATGTAACCCGACTTTTAAAAATATTACGGATTTGTTATTTGACAAATAGAGTGATACTCAGTACTTTTCTATTACCTTTGTAACGTGTAACCGGGCGGGGACGTTTAGATATTTTTATCCCCGGGTTCGTACCAGTTTCCTGGGATTTGAAAAGCAATTCAAAAGTTCTAAAGTCAATAAAAAGTTTACACTATCACTATCAAATATGAAACAAATACTATACTACATAAAACGAATTTCAACACCTATCAACCTAACCCGAACTTGTTGAATTGAAAACTGTTTAAAAACACTTTCAGTCTAATACTGTTTAAAACCAACAGTTTGAAACTATAGTCTGAAACCTAAATGTTTGGAACTGGTCTAAAACTTAAATGTTTGAAACGGGTCAGACGGTTTGGAACTATTGTCTGAAACCTAAATGTTTGGAACTGGTCTGAAACCTAAATATTTGGAACTGGTCTGAAACCGAAATGTTTGGAACTGGTCTGAAAACCGAAATGTTTAAAACGGGGCTAAACCTGAATAAAACGAATGTATGGAAACTATTCAAACTGGTGTAAACTTTCGTATGAAACTTTATTAAATAAACATGTCTATAACTGTCTGAACAACAGGGCAGCACTAAGGCATGGTATGTCAGCAAACACTCACTGCAATAGTGAGAGATGTGAGACGCAAAACCTTAGCACCAGCCCTGTTTGGACAATCTGTACCGAACCAACAGTCCCAGCCCTTTCTATATTCTTTCCGCAGGTTCCAAGCACTTCACTTTACTTAAACTAAACTGTCTGCCTGCTATTCACTACTTCCTTTCCAACCTATCCGATGTTAACTGTCTGCTGTCTTCGGTACAAATGACAATTTGAACTGAAAAGCTACCCACTATTTATACTTCTAACGCGGACCTCGAAGAGAGCACCCTAGCAACAACTGTACAGGTAAAGCGTCTGATAGCAACCAAGGATAAAGGGATGATTTTAGATACAGTTTTCAACGATAAAAAGATGATATGGGAAACTAATATAGATATCGGAAAATATATAACCGTAGAACTATTATTAAATTCTTAAACAGTAAATTCGTAACACCTTTAATGATAAAATTGCAGATGAACAATATTTAAAGTTCCTTACTTGTATATAAATAGTACATTTGATTTTTTTTTTTTTTGTGTGTTTATATACCTATATGGAGTTATTTTCTTTCAGAAGGACAGGTCATTCTTTTTCAGAATCAACCCGGACGATACCATGTTTCAATGAAATATGCTCAAAGGCATAAAATAATGACCTGTGTGAGGTCATTATTTTCCTTGATAAAAATGCAATCTATAATTTACTTCAAAATTTTATTCGTCTGATCGTTTTTTGGTGCCGATTTGGAAATTTATTTTTTAAAGTTCAATCGATGATAGATGTAAAAGAAACCTTCATTGCCCGCATTTTAATTTTAGAAATTTAGAAACAAATAACGTGAAGTTTTGTTAATTTATCGCTACAAAAAAGAAACATTATCATATATGTGAGATGAATTTTAATATAGACTTTCATAAATAAAAACCCAGATTTAATATATTCGTGTGTTAGATTTTTAAAATCTTATTGAGTCACACTAAATAGGTTAAATGATTTTTGGTTGCTTGCTTTGCGTCCAGTGGCAAATATTTCATGCATGTTCAGGACGATAAACGCTGAATAGGAGCTCATACTGTGACCTACATGTATTTATATTCGTCTTCGTGTCAGTTCTTAACTTTTTAAAATTTATGTATACCTTTTACTCTATCAAATGATCAACTAATAAGATAATCTTATATTCTATTGACTAACATTTACGTAACTCAGAAAAGGGTCGGGTGCTGAGGGTATATAATTATATCCTGATTATCTGTTAATAAAATGTATTGCTTTTCAAAAGACAATCTTTCTGAATTTTTCATTCGATTCAATTAAAATTGAAAAAAATAACCACTTTTCCGCGATAGAAATAACATTACACACAAATAGAAAAAAAAACATACCCCTCCCCCTTTTCCATAAACTAAGTGGTACAATAAATTACTTACTATGTGTCTTGTATTTGTCATACACCGTTATCGAATGGTAACAATACATTTGTGTCTTACTTCATGTTAGCACATACTTACAACTTCTCGTCCAATCAAATTGCTTGAATTTGCCTTCTAATTTTCATAGTACATAATTTTTCCGTGTACTAAGTAACTACGCATGAATGACCACAAGGGTAAGATTTCATTGTATCGTAATCAAAATATAAGAACAACAATTGCTACTGGCTATTTTGAAAAAATTCTGTGTTCCAAATTTAACTAAATAGTTTGTAATTAGTTTTCAAACATATTCTTAACATCCTACTTATCGTCTTTTGATCCAATTTTTTTTTTTTTTACAATTAAAAGTTTCTTTCTTTAAAATAAAGAGTAACACTTATGGTTCTTTATACCTTGATTAAAATACAACTCCATCTAAAATCTGTAATCCTTTATCTTCGATGCAATTACTTTGTACATAAAACGAGTCAACCATGAATCTTTTGAAGGGAAATTATTAGTAAAGTAATTTGATATATTTCGTCATAAATTGGTCGCTATTGGTTGCCTAATGACCAGTGACAAATATTTCATGAATGTAAACTATCCACTGGACTACGTATGGGTACATACCAGGGGCAGATCCAGCCTTTTTTAAAAGGTGTTTCAGCCAAAGATTAAAAAAAATGTATGGGAGGGGGATCCAACTGTTTGTACTCATTCAAAAGCATTTTCAACATAGTTTTAGTTTTTACGTGAATTTAAAAAATGTTTTCAAGAAGTTAAAGCTTTCTTTCACTGCAATTTAAGAATTGTCTGCTCTTGTTCAATTTATTTTGTCATCTTACCATGTAAATAAGTACATGTATAGTAAAACACCGCTTTATATCAATAAACATACTTACACCAGCAGCTACCTAGCTTCTTTTCATTCTAAAGTCAAGGGTCTGTTGAAATCCCATTTTTACAATGATATTAGTGAGTAGATTTACAAAACTACGTTAATGAGCTACATCTAGTCAGCCAAAACATGTCAATTACACTAATTACAGGATTACTCAAGTTGTAAATATGTGCTAAATTGGATATTGTATAGAAAGGTATATAATATGAAACTAAGAGCTCGGGGCAAGCCCCTCGCTCTAAGTTTCATATTATATACCTTTCTATACAATAACCGACACCAGTTACAGTAAATATTTTTATTGTGTATGGATAATATTTTTTAAAAGGTTTATATATAGATTCATTAGTGAGTTTTATTTCACATTCTAAATGAGCCGTAGGGCGTATTAAAACTTGAACGCATTAGAAAGGAATATCCCACTTTAGTGTTGTCGGTAAAATAGGATACTAAATTTTGCAAATCTTTATAAAAAATATTATTCCATATTGATAAAACTTTAGAAGGTTTTTCTATATGAATGAGATTTTGAATAAATAAGCATATTCACCTGCGGAAAAATGATATTCACCGCGCATAACGTCGCGTGCTTTTACCTGCACTATTTTGGTAAAAAAAACGATTGATGTACAATTGGTTTTGGTTAATAATTGCCATTACATACATTTCTCTCGGAATATAGAATAAAACAATTACTGTCTTTTGTTTCGGTAAATATGTGGTTTAATTGTCTTTTGAAAAACTGATATTCACTTCGGCCGTTGTTGGCCTCAGTGAATATCAGTTTTTCAAAAGTCAATAAAACTACACATTTACCTCATCAAAAGACAGTATTTGTATAATATTTTTTTGACGGTATATAAACCTACGGTCGGTCTTTCATTTGACCAATCCTGACACCCCTCGGTGTGTTCTACGACAAGAAAACCCTTAAAATATGCATTATCTATAACTTATTCATGTAAGATCTTGAAATATTTGTTTAACTAGATTATTAAAGGATTGTGTACAATATTCGAATCGTGTACCTGCCCTTTTTAAGGGCATGTAAAAGTAGTTGATAAAACCCCTTATTTTTTTTACAACACACCACTATCACAAATTTTGAAAGTGTATCTTTGATTGTTTCGAAGAGATTCCAATTAATTTATTTTATAAAAATGAAGCATGGTCCTATTAAGTAGCTCGGGATCACATAATATTTGTTTATATATCTGCAGATGCGGATACGTACGGAAGCGTATTAGCGCCACACATTTTTTTTTTTTTTTTTTTTCCTATGTTTGCGTTATAACGCAAACCTTTGCGTTATAACGCAAACCTTTGCGTTAAAACGCAAAAAACCTTTGCGTTTTAACGCAAACCTTTGCGTTATAACGCAAACAT
Organism: Mytilus edulis; assembly: GCF_963676685.1. Classification (NCBI taxonomy): domain Eukaryota; kingdom Metazoa; phylum Mollusca; class Bivalvia; order Mytilida; family Mytilidae; genus Mytilus; species Mytilus edulis. The sequence goes on from NC_092350.1 coordinate 13,250,321, forward strand.
TTGCGTTATAACGCAAACATTTTGCGTTATAACGCAAACCTTTACGTCAACGTATACGATACGGTTGATACGTTTGTAAATGACCGCCCTCTAATAATCGCCATGGTATACTTTTAAAATTTCAAAATTGAGTGAATTTCAAAGTTTTATTGATAACAGAGTTCCCTAAAACGTTATTAACTAGTTTTCAGACGACAAGTATTATCAGAACGAAAACAAAAGTGATGAAAAAAACGTATTGATTTATTGATTGATTTGCGTTAAATAAACACCATTAGCTCTATGCTGCAATACTTTGTATGTTAAGCACAATCGGATATATGAATTAAAGGAAAGATTAGGGCAACTATCATTTTCGTTTTTATATTTCTATATTATTATTTGATTATTTTTCTATTTATTTAGATCTTTAAAGTTATGCATTTGTCTCTATATAAAAAGAAAAGAAATATTTCTATATCATTTGATTTGCATTTAACCTAATATTACTTTATTAATTTCAAGTTGGGGGATTGCAAATAAAAATATGATAGAAAAGGTACAGATTCAGTTTTTAAAGCGATAAAATCAAGACTATCAATCTTTTGGTCGATTTTGTTTTCTTAATAATAAAAAATTGTGTGGTATGATGTATCAAATATTTAGTTATTTACATTAACGGAAGTTATGTATATTCTAAATGGATCGGTTGTACAAGTCACTTTCAGATAATGATGGTTTAAGCTATGTATTGAAGATTCAATACCCAGAAAAACTTTGACAGTTTTAGATTCAACCATTTTTGGGAAACTTTTGAGTGATCAATTTATTTAGAAACGGAAATTTCAGTGGCGGATCCAGAAGAAGGGGCCCGCTGACTGACCTAAGAAGGGGGCCGCTCCAGTCATGCTTCAATGATTCCCTATATAATCAACCAATTTTTTCTCACGAAATGGGGGGCCGGGCCCCCAGCCCCCCCCCCTGGATCCGCCTATGGGAATAGCGAGATAGAAGGTTCATATAGCGATCAATTCTACTTATGATGGTTCAAAAAGAATTTATGTTATGAAAACTAATAGAATAAGAAAAATGGATTTTAAATAATGATGTTCGGATATGAAATTTCTTACGGAAACTAGTAGATGGATAAACATTAATAAGGGTTAGTGATATTGCTAGTAATGTAATAACAGTTAATTTGTCAACACCAAGATATCAAAATAGATATAATATATTATGTTACAGAAAATCAAAATATGATCAAATGAAAGGAAGGATAATACAATCATAAAAATTGCCAAAGTTTACCGGACTTTGATAAACAATAAAATTAAAGCACGTTGAAAACGTGACAAATAAGGGAATTGAAATAGGCATGACTTTGGTTTTTTTTTAAATATTTTCCATGAGTAAAATTGAGAATGGAAATGGGGAATATGTCAAAGAGACAACCACCCGACTAAAGAGCAGATAACAGCCGAAGGGTCTTCAACGCAGCGAGAAAATCCTGCACCCAGTGGCAGGCCTCAGCTGGCCCCTAAATAAAATGTGTGTACTAGTTCAGGGAAAACGGACGTCATACTAAACTCCAAAACATTTAAATGCACTAAAATCTAAAAAAAACACACAAGACTTACAAAGGCCAGAGGCTACTGACTTGGAACAGGTGCAAAAATGCTGCGGGGTTAAACTTGTTTTGTGAGATCTCAACCCTTCCCCTATACCTCTAGCCAATGTAGAATTAAGAAACACACATCAATATGCACAGAAAAAACTCAGTTTAAAAGAAGTCCGAGTCCGATGTCAGAATAGGTAACAAATGAAACTAAGCAAAATGACAATGATGCATAAATTAACAACGGACTACTAGCAGTTACTGACATGCCAGCTCCAGACCTCAATTAAACTGATTGAAAAATTATGTCTTCATCAAAGGAAAATCAAGCACAATCCGTTAGAGGTTTAGTATCATACCATCATAAAAAAAAATATGAGAAGAACATTACCCGTATCATGCCAACAACTGGTTTAGAATAAATCGGTTCATTTCCGATGCAAAGACCCTATGAGTGAATCAATATTAATACCAAAATATGCCATCCTTTATGACCTGACAATAGTATCGTAACTATATCCCTTCTGAATAAGTCTGTTTAAAGGTTTGGTTAGCTTTTGAGGTAAATGCCGACATTTTTGTGCTTTGTAAAGAATATTACCATAAAAGATTGCATGTTGATCTATATTTACGAATGGTGTCCTTGTACCGATGAAACCATTAAGTAAATGTTTTGACTAGTTTGTAATATCAAAAACCCTGGTGTAATAATTTTTCAGAAAGACAGAGATTTCTTTCTTTAAAATCAAATACGTTGTTACATACACGAGCGATTCGAACAAGTTGAGATATATAAACACCATCAGATGATGACAAGGGAACGTCACTATCTAAAAATAGTTCCCATTTGTTTATCAAACTTTTCCAAATTTGTTGTATTAAATTTGTTTTTTAAGAATCAGTCCTTACTATTTACCTTCCAGAGCACGTTTGTTACATTTTAGCTGTCATCACGGTTTCCCATTGCACTTGCGCTGTGCGTTGGTCGAAGATATAAGGAGAGGTCTCGTAGTTAAGGTCACTGCATATCAAATGATTATACATCGAGAACACAGGAAATATATGTTCACAAATCAAAACGACTTATACCTATTTGTTTCAATAGTCATATGTAAAATGTGTACATGCACGATCGTATTGTGTTAACTCAACAACTGAGTTAAGTAAATCCATTACGGCGGTGCTGAGGGTATTTTACATATACTGTTGACAATAGGAAAGTTGAAATTATCACGTTTGTCATTAATTCTGGTTTGACAATCTTGTCAATTTGGATCTCGAGATGTCTTTTTTGTGTATTTTTTTTTTATTGTCTCAATGACATGTAACCAACTTCTACTTTTCTTCATTTTATGCATAATAGAATGTGGTGTGAATTAAGAAATAACTCATGGAAGCCATAGATATGTTGGAAATGTACACATGGCCTTGTCCGTTATATTCGCATTTTATCCTGGACGAATATCACGGCCCAGGCCATGTGTAAATTTACATTTATGTTGCGTTAATCCTTTTTGTTATGCATCAGAATAAGAATAAAGGTTCTGCATTTGTTGGAGGGGGGTTCACGATGTTGTTCACAAAGAGAAACAAGCACGCCATACTAGAATGAAGCTTTAACTTGTGTACATATCGTCTTCTTTGATCTTTATTTTTTGTGTTTTGTTTGTGCATTTGTGTATTATGTTAGATGTGTTCATGTACTAGTTTTATCTGTTTGTGACTTGTGCCAGTAAATATGAAATTAGATGTTTATATGGATATACGATGAGTTGCTATGTAGATATGGTAAATATGTACTTCTACGATGGACACGGTAAACCGTATGGTCTTTAAGTGTTTAAAATAAAGATACTTTTGTATATATCTTTCTATTGTTTTATATAACAGAAGATTGAAAAAAGTAAAATAACAAAAATACCGAAATCCGGGGATAATTTAAAAGCAAAAATGTCTCCAATCAAACGGCCAAATCAAAAGCTCAAACATACCAAACGATCGAATTGATATCAACTGTCATATTCCTGACTTGGTACAGGCATTTTCTTATGTAGAAAATGGTGGATTATACCTGGTTTTATAGCTAGCTAGACCTCTCAATGTATGACAGTCGCATAAAATTTCACTATATTGACAACAATGTGTGAACAAAACAAATAGACATAATTGGTAAAAATGTCAAAAATAGGGATACAGCAGTCAACATTGTATTATAATCTTAATCACTATAAAAGCAAACAAACGGGTCAACAAAGAAAACCAAAAAGGCATATAGACAAGGCACATAAGCAAAAACGAAAGACAAGAATACAAAAATTTACCATAGAACAATAACGCAATGATGGGAAAAGCTAGGTCAATTTGGATAATTACCAAAAAGAAACTAAATCGCAAAAGTGATGATTTACAAAGACAAAATTAAGAACACTGTAATACGTAATTAAGATGACAAACAACGTCAGTACCTAGAATATTTACTTCAAGACCATCATGTATTATTTGTGAAGTTGATCCGGAACATTTATCAACAAGATGGTCTAGGTATTTCCGATGAACATTTGACATAACCCTGGTTCATCAACTATCTGCTCAGGCACCGGAGCCGTTTTACAAAGTCGGAGTAGCAGCTGGAAGCTCTTGAATACCGAATGTTTTTCTCATATGCAGGTGAAGTTGGTATATTGCTACTCAGGTGGTGGTGGGGGGGGGGGGGGGGGTTGAATTGATAATTCCAAAATTAAAATCGTCTTGTTTGTCATGGACTCTGTTAGTGAGATGACCGCGTATGTCAAATTCGATGTATAAGTCTAAAGATGATGCGTAGGGAGCCGTGTCTGCATAAAGGAGTTTTAAATGGTTAAATTACACTCAAGAAGCCATGTCCCATGATTTAGTTTTCTTGTCTCTCTATAGTTTACGTATAGAATCAAGAGAGACTGCTAATATATTGTGTAATAAAATATTTTACACGTTTTATTACGGATATTAAGAATAAATATCTACATACACATGTATATTTACTTGAATTTTTCTGTGTCTTAGACTGGTATCTAAAAGTCATCAGACATGAAAAAAAGTTAAAACGACATGTCATGCTGAGTGTTTGTTTTCTTCATATTTTTTTTCACATTTTCATTTGGCAGTTCCTATGTTATATGTCGCAATAAGATGTAACACTAAAAACATCTTTTTCTCAATAAACTCTTGTAAAACTCAGGATACTTTGTTTGAGCATCACACATGCTATCTAAAAACCACCATCTATTCTTTTCATGATATAGAAAAGTTTCTTTACCTTATTTAGTGGTTTTTTTTTGTTATAATTATTGGTCAACAAAAGTTGTCTGATAACGTGTTCGCAATAAACATTTCTAAAATATAGCTTACATTATTCACATGGCTACCAATTATCAGAATAGTATAACATAAAAGTCATTGACTATTTCTATAATGAAGACATAATTTTGTAATAGCGTATTCAATTCCATCCTCTATATTTAAATAGATATAAGAAGATGTGGTATGAATGCCAATGAAACACCTCTCCATCCAAGTCACAATTTGTAAAAGTAAACCATTATAGGTCAGAGTACGGCAATACATTTCAAAAACAAATTACCTACTGAGGTAGATGTTAACCTTGTTTCCTTTCTTTTGTTGATAAAGGATTGTATTACCCAGGTATAAAGAAGACAACTGTAGGATACCGCTGTTCAAAAGTCATAAATCGATTGAGAGATAACCGGGTAACAAATTAAATCGTGGGGAAAAACATCGACTATAAGAAGAAAACAACGAAACAACAGAAACACTCAAGTGCAACAAATACAAACGCGAACATGCATAGAAACGGAATATTTGATAACCACTGCCATAAAGGTCAGACTGTTCTGAAACTCAGCATTTGACATGACCTTCCAAATGTTTTGCTCCGAGCACCAATGATGAACAGTATCTATACAAAACGCATTCCTGACTTTTTATATTATAAGTCAGTTGTCTTTGAGGACCAAGTCTACATTTACTACTTGTATTGCTGGTGGAAGTCACTGAAAGTATCATCAATCCGATAAAAACAATCTTTAGCTGATGCTTAATATGATATATTTCTGTTCATGAAAAAGTCATTCGATCAGAGAGGTTTTTGTAAACGCATAACTTGATAGCCTAAACCAGATATGACAAAAGCCTTTTTTTTTTAATTTTGAGTGATAATTTGGAAATTAATAATAGAGTAAATAATACGTCCATTTCTTGGATAGAAATACACTTCCTAGTACTCACAAAGCGTTTTGTATTCGTACTAACAGATAAAGCAGACAGTACTGTGGTAGTATAAAAGTAAATACTACACGGAAGTTCTTGTGATTTCAATTATACATTCATCTACATTCATAGCTTTAATGTGCACTCAACAGAGTGTCAAATAGAGAGCAAGCACGTTATCATAACATCTCAGCTTGAGGCATCCTCTGAACTACAGTTAAAGTATTGGCTACGTAAACTGTCAAATATAGTTCATCTTGACTTTTAGTAAGGGTTCTGTAACTAATCTATGTATCCTTTTAACTAGTTCCATTACTTATAATTAATAATTATTATTAACTTTGATAATAATGTTATATGATACTATTATTTTTTAGTGTAAAAAAGTCTTTGGACGATTAAGATGAAAAACGTGCTTTTATATGGTTCTTATAATTCAGTTGATAGTTATGACTTTTCGACTCTACATTAAACTTCTACACAATCTTATTAAACGATCTTTCGATTTTTCTGAGTGCGATTTTATTTGCTGCAACTCCTGAAAGGCTTCATCTGTACTCAAAAATCTAAAAATGGTAGATATCCTTGCTGGAACTGTGGTAAGATGGTAAAAGCTGTAAATGTTCTACTTGACAACCACTGTGTACGTTTCTGTAATTTCTACAATAAGGTTTATCAACAGGTTGCTGATATTGATAAAGGAATCAATTTCCATCATTTAATGACAGACTTGTTCCTGTATTGATATAATTCACAGTTTATGGTCTAACTAAATAAATATTCTTCTAAATTGCATTTACTTGATAAATTCAATAAATAAATGCAACAATAGTATACCGCTTTCTATTAAGCGAAAACAAATCCGGGTCACAAACCAAAACCTAGGAAAACACATCTACTTTAAGAGGAAAACAACGGAACAACAGAAACACTGAACTGCTACAAAAACAAACTCAAACATACATAGAAACGGACTATTTGGCATATTCCTCACTTGGTACAGGACATTTTAAGAAAAGAATGGTGGGTTAAACCTGGCTATATGGCTAGGCAAACCTCACGTTTATATATATATGGCAACGTTAAAAGTCCGCTAAAATGGCAACAGTACGTGACAGGAATACAATACAAATAAACACAAGAACACTCAGGACAGAGAAATACATAAATGAATAATAAAGTAGTACATTGCAACATGTAAACAACAGAATGACAACGGATACCTGTAAACCACAATAGAATTATGAACTGTGTGTCACCCGAATATATCAACGTCAAAAAAAGTGACGTGTGTGTGATGATGTAATTATACATATTTTCTAACCATGTCGGTTTTTCTTCTTAATCAAATCTATATAAAAACAAATAAATCCTGTACATATAGATGCTTTAAACAAAAATTCATATCAATGAACTAGTTGATTAATCATCTTAACTTTTTCATACATATAGAAAATAAAATTTGAATTCAAACCACAAACGATAAGACATAACACTAAATCAAGCCAGACTTACAAAAGAAACGTCATAACTAAATACATACATATTGGATATTACACGTCTAATTGCAATTCGAATTCACACGTGGCAAAATAGTCGTAATCGGGAAAAGGTCACGTTAAGTACTTAGCAGACCAGACGACGTAGATTGTAAACCACAATTAAAGACGTGGTAAAAATGTCGTTAGTTAGTTTAGACGCAGAAACATCGTATAGATCAATACATTCTTGATGGTGCCCATACAATTTACCCATTATAAATATTTCCTCCTCATTACTCTATTGAAGCAATTTCTGCGAAAGGTCCACACTCTCGTATATGAAGTCCGTATAGTGTGAACATGCACAAGCATAACGTATCAACTGAAAATACCAAACGATGGAGCAGAGGGTATGTTACTGCTGATAATTGGAAATTGATAATTGGGAAATTGAAATCGTCACGTTTGTCATAGATTTTAGTGAAGTCTTCAATATTGAGGAAAAGATCAAGGTATGAAGCAGTCCTTCTAGTATCAGTAGTATCCTTAATTTTAAGTTACCCTTACCTACATGGATAATATTTATTAGCTAGAAAACAGCCAATTCTCTAGTTATAATGCGAACACTTGCCCTGAGGGAATGACTTTAAATGAAGCAATCAAACAATAACAACAATGATTAATATTTCTAGATTTGGATATTTCAGATTCACAAGGGAAACTCTATACAAAAATGTACGACAGAAACAAACGATATCTTTTCCATGTTTTTATTTTTATGTTTTGGACAGTGTTGTTCCTTGTGTCCTAATTGTATGTAGATTTTCTAAATTTAAACGTATGTGAAGTGACGTTATAGATTTCGATTTACATAATCTATGTACAACTGATAAGTTATTAAGTCCTTCATTGTTTCCACATATTAAGAATGTTTACCAAATTGTTTGTTTAGGTACAAAAATTTCGTTTGGAAGTTTGGCTATACATTTTTAATCTTTTATAGAACTCGCATTACAAGCGGGATATTGCATCCTAATTTATATGAAGATTTTGATTATATAGCACAGCAATTTAAACATAATCAAGTGATTGGTGCTCATATGATAATTAGATGATTCCGGAGTCCTTTGCAAGTTGATAAAACAATCCACCAGGATGTCGTAACAAATTTTCTGGGGTATCAAACTGAATTATCTTTCCGTTGTCGAGTACCATAATTCTGTAAAACACAAAATTTGAATAATAAAAACACATTCGTTTGATACATTCATTTTATTTGAAAATATCGCGTTGATAGATAAAAACCCTTTATGAAGCATTATAAGCGACCACGAATTTCAAGAGACGTCTTCATTATAAGGGTACTTGTTGTTCTCATGTTTTCTGTGTAGTATTTTATGGGTTGTTATTATCTCGGCGCAACTATTCTTTCGGCCACGATGATTTATGTTCTTCGATGTATCAATTGACTCCATGGACCATATAACGTACATTTCATAATATAAACAAATAACTTTCAATCAGATGAACTTTCTTAAATAATTCATGTTAAGGACGCTAAAGACGATTAAGATTAAGAGATACGACAGCCTTAGCTATGAATAGGCGAATTGTGTTCTGTATTTGACATTTCATTGTATTTGATATTTCATTGTAATTAACATAACATTGTATTTGACATTTCAATGTGATCAAACAATTTGACAACTTATGATTCAAAGAATCTGAAGTGCAGCTGGTATGTTCATTTTATCCGGAAAGATAAGCTGCCGACGAACGTAGAACGTAAACATCACGCATTCATGATTTCCGCATCAAATGCATGTCTGTATTGCTCACAGGTCATGTATTGAACATATTGGATCGCCCTGATGTCATTAACACCAATAAAATGTGTTAGTTTATATCAAATAATTTTTCATCAAACTAATCTAAATTTAACAGTTTTATAAGCTTCAAGGTATTGGAAGGTGACGATTAAGTATTGCACTGTAACTGAATAAGGATTTGCAATTAAACTTATGAACCCGTGTTCATATGCCATAATAACCTGTTATAGTCCATAACTGTATTAAGGCGATGGGCAATAGTAAGAACAGTACATTCTGAAAATTCCTCTCTTATTGTTTGTTGTATTAATGCATCCTTTTCCATATCAACCGCAGCAGTAGCTTCATCTAATATCAGTATCTTTGATTTCCGGAGAATACTTCTAGCAAGAGATATAAGCTGACGTTGTCCAATGCTAAAATTATAGAATATGAGAACAAAATATTGTGTCCATACCAATGTAAACAAAACACCTTGCATTTGTTGTCTTCCTCTTTTTCTATATTTCAAAACATGACAGATATCAAGTAACTCTTTATTTGAAAATAAATTATTCTAAATGCCTCTAAGAATATAAAACTTCGATGTGAAAAAGGGGCATATAATCCATTTGAATGAAATTGTGGTTTTGAAAAATCCTTTGAAAATAGTGCGACGGAAGACACCAATGGGATTATCAAACTCATTAATAGGAAACGAACTGACAATGTGATGGCAACAAAAAAGAAAAACACCCAAAAGATAAACAACAGACTTCAAAACAAAACATACGTTATGGGTTTTTCTCATTGTTGAAAGCCAAACGGTTGCCTATAATTGCTTACATCCACTTTAATGGAACTTTGGTGGATAGTTTCATTTGCAATCACACCACATCTCTTTATTATCATATAGAAAACTAAAAGGTGAGATATACGACAAAACCCCGGGGCGACCACGGGTGCTCCGGCTATGTAGTCACATCCTGCTGCTCATGTGGCACTCGTCGTGCTACTCATTGTACAAAGTACAAACCCGGTGATAAGTCAAATGCGGTAGGTCACATTCGAGGAAAAGAGGGTCTGCTCCAATATTTTCTTTTCTCCTTCTCGAAGGTCAACTTGTGAAGCAGCTTGTTTTTATAAAAGTAGTAGATGTTCTCTTATAGTTGATAGTACTATAGTAACATAAGATGTTATGCATATACCTATTTTCTCATGTTATTTTGCTTTCTGTCTTCTAGTATATTTGTATGAAATTTTCTCATTCACGATCTTCTTTTTTCTTCAGTTTTTGCATTTATTTGTATTGTATTCCTGTCATGTAATGTTGTCATTTTAGCGATATTTTAAACATAGCCATACAAGCGGGGGTATTCCTAGCAATCCCAGGGCTTGTAACAGCTTGTAAATTCGTCATAGATACAAGGAATAAAATAATCAGCAATTTGTATTCGTTGGGAAATAGTCGCTCATCTTTTGTTTAAAGAGTGTTCTCAGAACAATCCGTTAGGTCTTCCGAACACTCATGTTGAAACAAAATAGGAAGCGCTGTGTTAAAAAGTACCTGAGATTTTGGCCTCCCTCTCCACAATCATAATCGAGTTTAGAAGGTAAATGTTGTATAAAATCCTTTATATGTGCATGTTCTAATGCTCGCCATATTTGATCATCTGTGTGGTGTTCCATTGGATCTATGTTCATGCGGAGACTTCCAGAAAATAGCACTGGATCCTAAATGTATTTAAAACGTTTTCACATTAATATCTTTATTTTAGTGTTTTATCAGTTTAATCGTACAAATTTATGATTCCTGAATGTATAAGATATTCGAATCTGATGACCTAAGTGCAAATAAATAACATAGTCAATAATGGTCTTTCACTCTGAACTAGATATCATTGTCTTCGAAATCAGAGGCCAAAAAAAATACATATATTAGCCATATGTCCCATTTTGATACTGTTTTTATTTCCGTTAACGTAATTGTAAAAACGTGTTATATATCCATAAAAAATTGATGCCAAAATATGTTTCTGTGAAACCTGTGCCTTTCCAAAGAAATGGATAACAAGATTCACTTAAAATCAATTAGGCTCATCTCCATTTTAAAACAGTTTAGTTCGTGATCCAAATTTTCATTAAATCAAGGAAAAAACAAGTTTTTTCCATCCATATAACTTATTAATTCTTATCTAGATATCACTCTTTTTTTTATTTTCTATGAGTAACCAAATAGAAATGTCAAGACAACCTGGAATGTGCCCTTCAACGATAAATTAAGTATAGTTATTCCCCATGTGTCGCCCAGTTATAACTTTATGGGAAAACGGTAGTATTTTTTCTTCATAGGCGACAATACTAACATTCATAAATATAACACTTATGGACAAAACAGTTATCTGTGATATTAGTCTTTATCTGTTTTGCAAATGAAGTAAAAAAGAGACAAGACCATCTGCAAACGGAGCTTGTTTGTTGTACCCATGCCCACCGTTATTTAACCTTAAATTTATGAACATTTGAAAGTTTATCGAATAAATCTAAAGAAAGTATGTTAATGTGTTTCTAATTTTTTGTTGTAAGTATAAAAACACTGGCGTTATTCAAAAATAAATACAAAATATATATCATACCCTTAAATCCAATCCTTCCGCTCCTAAGTTGAATTCCTTCACCTGTTTTGGGTATAAAAAAAAGGCTAACCTAAAGCCGGGAAAATGTAATACTATGTAGGTGGGGCATAAAAACACTGTTAAGTATTTTGAAATTGGTGTCGATAGGAAATACATAAAAGTATACAAACTTGAGGTAGAACGGTGACTTTAGATCTACAGTCATGTAGGCCCATCATGGATATATCTTCCCCGTCAACAATTATTCTTCCGGTTGTAGGTTCTATTAACCTAAAAATAGCTTGTGATAAAGATGTCTTTCCCGCACCAGTTCTTCCAACAATTCCAACCTTCAAACAAGCAAGATATGTAAGTTTACGGATGAACTCAACTCACGTTGTGTACAAAAAAAAGGTAACATTCGGTTATCGCTGTTTACCTCTCTTAAATCGATTGGGAGGAGACTAATCAAGGTACCAAACAAAAAACCCAGGGAATCGAAAACTCAAAAAAGACCGAATGCGTCGACATAATAAGTGTCTACTGTTTAGTATTCTTCAACCGTCAAGATAATTCACACTCAGTCAAAATGTCGCAATGTTCTCTAATACAAACACCGCGAAAAACATGTAGCTTCTGAGTTACCGCACATATCGCATAGGTAAACGTATAAATTGAGATATGAAAATTCATATGATGGTGCAGATGTTTTGATTCTGAGAATTGGGAAATTAACTATTGAAAAGATGGTCAAATCACAATGTCGAGAAAAATATCAGGATATGAAGCAAACTATCCTAATTGCTAATATCCTTATCCTCGAGTTCGTTCACTTGGAAATATAATTGGTTGATTTTCTTTTGCTTGCCTTACCTCTTGTTGCAAATATTTCAGCAAAGTATTTTCTAGGCGAGTCAAATTAATAATTTAAACAAAATATAGAGTTGGGGCTGACTGGGATGAAGACAGGGAATTTGACTGCCACTTAAGGTAGTACAATACAAAGATTTTTTTACTTCCAATCACTAACCTTTGAAATGCTGTAACTTTCTTATGAATGCATAGAAAATAATAAAAGAGGTATATATAGATAGATAAAACATTAATCTTTTAAATGAATGCATATTTTTATTATGCAATCATTATGTAATCAATTATTATGTACTTAGTGGCAAAATCTGGGTAAGTTCACTTGAATGAATTTAGCTCTATCATCTCTTTAACTATACAGAAAGTTTTAACGAAATCTTAATCAACACATCATGGGCTTCAAAAGAGTGTCTCAGATTGTCTCTATGGTATTCCATTCTCTCAAAAATCTCTAATTAGTGTAAACATCCTAACCACATAAAAGAAGATAATGCTTAATTAGGTGTTAAATTTGTTCTATACATTCTATCTGAAATCTGAGACACTCTTTTGTAGATAATGGCCATAGGAACAACATATAATAAAATCAACCCTCTAGGGATACCTATGCAGAAGTTAATTTCATTTGAAAGTGGAAATTTGGTGAAAAATATTTTAGACACAGCTAACATTATAATTGGCTACATAATTGTTGCATAATACTAACATTGCATTTATTTAAAAGAGTAATCTGTTAGCTATCCAAACTACCACTTTTATAAATTTTCAAGCATTATGAAGAAAGTTACAGAATTTTAAAATTTGGGAGTTCGAGTTATAAAATCTTTGTATTGTGCTACCTTGAAATAACATTAACGGTACCATTTTTCTGCACCAGATGCGCATTTCAACAATAAATGTCTCGTCAGTAGTACTCGAGGTCAAAACATTTGAAAATCGAAAGCGTATCAAAAATACGAAAATCTAATTAACCATTGAAAATGATAGTATGTTGAATAAGGTCAGAACTATTCTTTGCAACAAACCACGGACTATAGATTTGTTTCTAAGACTTATCGTCGTACATAGAGCTTAACAATTATTTCTACAAAGAAAACATAGGAATTGGCGTTCCCATTATGACAGGACGTAACTCCGCATTTATAAATCCAGCACAACCAATCGGACGCTCAAAAGCAAGGTAAGAGTTTAATTTATAGCTCGCGAGAAATTCTAGATATGACCATATTTCTCTACCCCCAGTAAACCCTTAATATCTGGAATGTATGAGATACACAAACACACATGGAAACGTGAGTTATTAAGTTACATGACATCATCACTATATCTGAAAAGATTTGTCTTTGAGAAATTATGTGTGATTTCTGCTGCATATAAGTTCGGCTAGTCGAATTTTACAACTAGTAGCTACTGGAATAACTCATATCTGTTGAAAAAGCAATCCATCATCTGTAGATGTCGATCACTGCCCACACCAGCCATAGATGGTTATGCTCAATAACATTGACGATGTCATTTTTTCTGCACCAGATGCACATTTCAACAATAAATTTCTTGGTTTTTTTTGTGTATTAAGTGAAATCTTAGACACGTGTATTTTCTTTCTATACGTAGTTAATAAACATTAGTTTGGCCCTCACACTCATTCTATATAATAACGTTATAAACAGAACAACTGAAATTGGCAAATACAAGTTCATGATTCTGACAGTATCTCTTGAGAGATAGTACAATTTTTTGCCATTTTTTATACTCAAGACCGTGACTAGAAATCTATCTCAATGTATACGATAGACGAGTGTATTTTTACAATACACAGACTTTATTAACAGGAGTTGCCCCTTACACTCCTACAAAATTGTAATGAAAAGAACAACTGTAATCGGCAAACACACGTCTACGAATTTAATGACTATGTCATTGATATTTCTGTCTGAGTGTCTTAAGAGAGATACGTATTCTCGATTTTAGACATACGAAATCTTGTTTAGACGGGTAGTTTACCGATTTTATTCTGTCTTGGTAATTATTTCTAATAAATGTACGCGTTTTGAACATCAGTAAACCATAGTTGCCTGCTATTCGTTCATGCTTGTCAAGTTCTATTACTTCTGTGCTCTGTTTTGAAAGATGGCGACTAAATTTACATTGAACATTTATCAAACTCATTGACCAAGAAGCACCTATTTAAAACATTACTCAAGATCAATTCCATCATTTTCGAAACTAACATTCATTTATTTTTTTTCAATTATCAATTATACCTTTTCTCCTGGTTCTATTTTAAAGGTGATATTTTTCAAAACCAGACTTAGTCCATCTCTGTACCTTGTGGAGTATTGTTGAAACTCTATAACGCCTTGTTGGTTTGTATTTACAGGAAGTTTATAATCATTATAAAGTTCGGCCTGTTAGAAAGAAAAAAACACTTGTTAAGATTCGTGATGAAAAAGAAGGTCAACCTAATTGCTGTCTTTACAGAAACTTTGTTTTGTTCATTTTTTTTTATTATTATTATTATTAAGTACAATAGAGTGAACCGTCAATGAATAAAAACAAGAAGGTGTCCAAAGTACACGAATGCCCCACTCGCACTATCATTTTCCATGTTCAATGGACCGTGAAATTGGATAAAAAATATAATTAGGCATTAAAATTAGAAAGATAGTATCATAGGGAACATGTGTACTAAGTTTCAAGTTGATTGGACTTCAACTTCATCAAAAACTACCTTGACCAAAAACTTTAACCTGAAGCGGGACAGACGGACGAACGAACAGACGGACGAACGAACGGACAGACGGACGAACGGACGCACAGACCAGAAAACATAATGCCCCTCTACTATCGTAGATTTGGCCTAAAAATGGCCAGTACTTATTTCCTTTTAACATTCCAAT
Source organism: Mytilus edulis (assembly GCF_963676685.1). Classification (NCBI taxonomy): domain Eukaryota; kingdom Metazoa; phylum Mollusca; class Bivalvia; order Mytilida; family Mytilidae; genus Mytilus; species Mytilus edulis. The sequence goes on from NC_092350.1 coordinate 13,265,855, forward strand.
TACACGCTATTTGACTACATATATCAATTTCAATTTAAAATCAACAAATGATAGAAAAACATAACATTGAAAAATTAACTCAGACGATTGTAATAACTTTCAAAAAAGACATTACAGTAAGTAAATTTTGTAAAGGAAAAGGCTATTTTAATCGATGTTACGTTGCAATACAGTGAGAATATATCAAATTTTATAGTTTTAAAGTAGTCAATTAAAAACTTTAATGTCTGGATTTTGATATTGAAATAATCTTCTCAGATATCTTTTACTATCTGTTGTGCTGTCCTAGGTTGTTTTACGTGTTCTTTTTTATTCTGTGGTTAGTCAGCACTTAGGTCTTGACATGAATATCAATTATATGGTCATCTTTATAAATTTACTGTTTAAAAAGGTATGAATTATTCTAAATACAAAGGATTTTCTTATCCCACGCATAGATAACCTTAGCCGTATTTAGCACAACTTTTTGGAATTTTGGGTCATCAATGCTCTTCAACTTTGTACTTGTTTTGCTTTCTAACTATTTTGATCTGAGCGTCACTGATGAGTATTAAATTATTATCCTAATACCTTTGATAACTATTACCATGTTGAAATGTACTATTGTATTGTTTCTTTGTGTATTTCTCTATCCTGAATGTTCTTGCATTTATTTGTACTGTAGTCCAGTCATGTAAAGTTGTCATTTTAGTGTTATATTTAACATTGCCATAAAAGCGTGAGGTTTGGCTAGCCACAAAACCCATAATTTTTTCTAAAAATATCCTGTACCAAATCAGGAAAATGGCAGTTGTTATCTTATCGTTCGTTTCTGTGTGTGTTGCATTGTCGTTTGTTTTTTTTTGTTGCAATTCAGTGTTTCTGTTGTTTCGTTGTTTTCCTCTTATAACTGATGTGTTTCCCTCTGTTTTAGTTTGTAACCAGGATTTGTTTTCTCTCAATCGATTTATGACTTTGAAACAGCGTATACTACTAATGCCTTTATTTACTAAATAAACGCACATTATTTACTTGGCAAAAAAACGATGAAAGTATATCTGATTATTCTGACTGGTGAAACATAATGCGAAATAAAAGTGGAGGACATTTGTAGCAAAATAACGCGATAAACTGCCATTGCCCGGCATTCGAAGATTGCTGTTTGAGTGTAATATTGCACTAGTTTGGTTGCAATAAAGGTGTTTGCAAAAATTAATTTATTTGTAGAATTTGTTGAAACACATAATAATAAAATTTTATACCGATTGTGACATTTTGACAGAGTGCTGATTCACATGGCGGAAGTTGCATGCATAATAGGAGACGCTTATTGTGTCGAATCACTCGGTATCGCTTCTATGAAGTTCAGTTGATTCCCTCTGTTTTTGTCAGTAGCATCGTTGTCTTAATCAAATTATTGGAATTAAACATCGGTACATGACTGTTTTGATTTATTTGATTGTCTCATTTACAACAATATCCATGTTCTTTCTTCTCCAATTTTACAAAATTCTTTTTCATTTATTTATCAGAGAGCCGTTTATTTCCGACAAAAGGAGAATAATCCGTAACATTCAATATGATTTATAAATTAAAGAAAAATGTTAATTGTATCTAAATTACGATACCTCTGCAGGAATATCAGTGTATTCCTTTACTCTTTCAACCGATACAATATTTGTTTCGAGATCACTTGTCATTCTAACAAACCAGTTCAAGTTGTCAGTCATCTATATACAAGTAAAACAATTCCCTCCTTAAAATTATACATATGCATCATGCAAGTACCACATTTACAATGGCGAGATCAGAAAATAATCAGTATTTAACATTATTAAAATATTATTATTTTGTTCTAAAAAAAAAAAACTCCTATGTTCCCAAAGTCAAGATTAAGGACATTTACGCTCATAAAATAATAAATAATGGTGACAAAAAAACAGCAAACAGTAGAAAATTATATCAGATATCTTTTGTAAAACTTAATATTTTAATCTAGATGTTAAGGATGAAAAGCTACTGTAGGAATATCACGTGTGATAGCAGCTTTTTACAATTGCTTTGCCATGTATTTTTTTGCACCAGACTGTTAGTTTTCTTCAAATAAATAGGCTTTTCAAGATGCTTACTATCGAAAAATATTCTCACAAGTTATCTTTTCTACAAATGGACGATTTTCATTTTAATATTTCGTCTTTCCCTTAAGAGCAATGTACCGTGATCTCCTTCTTATTGAGTTTTCATCATAAAATTTTTTCCATATGTTAGATTTGCAGAGACGTTAATCCTATATATATCTACCTGTAAAGCGTAGGAAATCGACAATCCGACGATTGCTCCTTCTATGCTTCCTCTTGACAGTACAGCCAACAATGCAGCAGAACATATAATTATATTTCCAAAGAATTCAAGTCGGATTCCAAGCCACCTACATGATAAAAGTGTAAATGTCATTTCTAGGGAACACATGCTTTAACAATAGACAGATACAATATTTACTGATTTAAATGGTCCCGAGTCTTAAAAGGTTTGACATAAATAATACACCAAACATAAACTTAGATCTATCTTGAAAACAAAACTATGAAAATAAGATATATATATGCCAACAACTGATAACTTTGGATAGGGAAATTGATTATTTGGAGGTGTAAGAATGTTTTGTTAAGATCGAAAACCGCCTTTCAATCTCAATTGGTGGACTCACAAAGAGTACATAAAACAATGTACAATAACCTAGAGTACACGCAAATAACCCTAATAACAAATAACGGTAAAACAGTAGACATAAACATTAATATGCGCAAACTTTTTTATCAACCTTTCTTCTCTTGTATTAATTTCTGTTGACATGCCGTTCCACACATTGATGTCCCACCTTGCTCAAACATTTAAACAAACAAATGGACACCTTTAATCTCTTCTATTATTACTTTGCAATCAAAATAAAAATAATTATTTACCTATTAGCACTTATAATTGCATATTGAAATCTTTGATTTAGATTTATTCTGTCATTTGATGTTTTGATGAATGATTTTTCAGCACAATAAGCACGTATTACAGTGGCACCTGAAATAGTTTCGCTGAAATGGCTGTAAATTGGGGAACGCGTCTTCGACTGAAGTCTTTTTAACTGACGTGAAGTGGCTACATAAAATCTCTGAAATAAATTACTTGCAATGCATAATTTTATTAGTTAATTATAAAAATGTAATAAGAATAGAGATTTTATGAACTCTTTTGTAACCAGAGCCACGATTTTCATAATTAATCCATAAAACTAATATATACAATATCATATGAACTTTTCGTATTCAACATATTTGATTATTACCATCATCCCTATTACTTTCAATATGGACTATTGGAGAATACCTCTTAATCATTTCCTTTGTTTGTTTGTTTTAAAACCACAAAATCGTTAAAAAAAAAGTGGGCAAAGACACCAGAAGGACATTCAAACTCATAAATCGAAAATAAACTGACAACGCTATGGCTAAAAAAGAAAAAGACAAACAGGCAAATAATAATACACACGACACAACATAGAAAACTAAAGACTAAGAAACACGAACCCCATCAAAAACTGGAGGTGATCTCAGGTGCTCCGGAAGGGTAAGCAGATCCAGCTCCACGTGTGTCGCCCATCGTGTTGCTCGTGTTAAGCTAGATTATTATATCAATTAAATCAGAAAAACAATCGGTCGAAAAAGATATCATGTTTAAAACGTACCTGCAAAAAGAAGTATGCAACTCCAAACGGGACAATCACAGCGCAAAATAAAGGTGTGCTGTATGAAATGACGACAAGTGTTGAAATCACTCGAAAAACACATTCCAACCACTTCTGAACAGTAGTTGGTAAATCGTTATCTATTGTATCTGTATCGGCAGAAAATCTATTCACAATTCTACCAATAGGAGTGGTGTCAAAAAATGACATTGGTGACCTGATAACACTGTGAAGAAGCCTTTCGTGTAGTAACTTTGTAGCTGTGATTGATCGCACCATAAATATACCAATAAAAACGAGAACAAATACAGCTGAAAATACAAATGCAATAGTAATAATAACATTTACGGTACCAATTGTACTCCTATTGATGTGTATACTACACTTAAGGGAACCACCATTGAACTTCAATTGGATGCGTTATGGTTTTTTTCCAAAAAGATTTTTGATCCCCAATTTGACAAAAAATACTGTTGTCTAACAGATCCTGAATTCAGATTTTCCCGTATATAAATGTTTCTGATTAAGACAAAAAAATTATAACGGCCTTGAAATTGATTGCTCCCTAACGTATCTATAGTGCTGCTAGAATCAAATCAAACCCTTAGACAAATGTTGACTAGCAGAAGATCTAACGACAAAGGATTACAACTATATCTATTTGTCTTATGCTTTTTATTTCTCCCTTTGAATCTTTATGCTTTGTGTGCGCCAATTTGCAAATTCGTTTTGTATATATCTAACTTCAAATTCGATTGCCATTCAACTCATTCCTTTTCACTGTTTGAATTTCACACAATTCCGAATATTTTAATCCTCGTGTTCAAATTTTTTTAATAAATGTAATTGAAGTTCCTTCATATTTTATAAACCAATAAGGTATGAAAAAACATGGAAAAAAACTGAACTTTACATTTTCAAAGATTATACCAAATAATGCTTATGTGGCGAGGTCAATTTCATCAAAAATTTAATGATCAATACTTAATCAGTTTAATGATCTTTGATTTTGATTAATTGACAGTTTACACTGTACATTGGTTGCACAGTAGAGTTGCAATAACATTGCATTGGTCAGTCATAATACATAGCTAGATGAGAATGAAGTAACTCGTTGTCTTATTGAATATGGGGTTAAATTGGAAATTATAATTGTGAACCTATATATTTATACTATACATGTCCTGTTATAAGAATATCTATACGAGTAAAAGATGTAAACATTAAAAAGACTTATTTTGAGCTTACAGAGACGTTACAAAATAGATGGTCTCCTATGCTAACGGGCTGCATAGATTACGATCCCGGATACACAGATCCAAAATAATGACTAGGTCCAAAATACACAGAAGAAAGCCCCATTACACTTATTTATTTCAACTGCTTCATTATTCCCAACTATACAAATATATAGAATGTATTTCAATTCAGGAAGAAGAAAACACTTATAATAAAATAAGATACAAACAAACCTTGAGCAATTCCAAATCCTCCATAGACAAGGAGGTAATAATTGTTCTTCGCCATATATGTATGGCTATCAGGTTTTCCAATTGTTCTGTTTGTAAGCACCGAATCGGAGGTCCATTGACTTAACCATATATTCGCTAATACTGATGATATTTGATATAGTGCATACACCAATAGAATAATCCCCACTATAACTAGTCCGATGGCTTTTGCATAGGTTATAAAAATGCTTAAACGTACCTAAAAAAGAGAAAATAAACTCATCATAAATACCAGGATTGAAATTGTATATTTGCACCAGACGAAGAGCCTTGCAGACCAAAAATTCCTTTTGCCAAAGATTACACTTTTTTTTTCAAATGTTTGATGCGTTTGTACAAACAAAGAATTTAACACTCTCCATATAAGACTGGTGCGTTTAAATATTTTTAATTGATGTCGAAAAAAGCGTTACACGTTTATTAAGCCTCGGTCACACCTAACCGGATAGCTCGAACGGACGCCTAACGGATAACTTTTTTTCAATCCAATCATGTCCGTTACATGTAGACCTCCGTTCTTATCCGTTAGACGTCCGTCCATATCCGTTGCATGTCCGTTAAGCGTACGTTTTATCCGTCGACGTCCGTTCTGTCCGGTGGAAAATTTTGAGCATGTTCAAAACTTTGAACGGACGTCCAACGGATAAAATGTCCGTTGAACGTCCGTTGGGCGTCCGTTTTGTACGGTACTCGTCCGTTTCGTTTCCGTTTTGTATCCGTTACGTGTCCGTTATACATCCGTTGGAGGTCTGGAAGATAAATTCACCAACGGACTTCTACCGGACGTTTAACGGATAAAACGGATGTTGAACGGATGAAAAACGGACTTCTACCGGACGTATAACGGATAAAACGGATGATGAACGGATCTGAAACGGATAAAAGCCAATTGAAAATTTCGCGTCAGAAATGCCAATTATTGGTATTTCAGATTTCTTAAGGTTCATGAATTCTTATTATTCATAATCGATCTTAGAGTAAAGGCACGTCTTCACAATCAAGCAGTTCTTATTCAGGCCAGACACTGCCCTTTGGCGGAATTTTGAAGAACAAACCAAAACCAGTTACACAGAAACATTTTGAATACTTATGCGATTTACATGTATTATTATTGTCGCCTTTGATTTTTCCGTATATCTTGTTCATCCGTTTTATCCGGTACGCTTCCGTTAGTTGTCGGTTTTATCCGGTACTCGTCCGTAAGATGTACGTTCAACATCCGTTCTGTCCGGTACGTGTACTTTTCTCGTACGTTGCATATCCGGTGTGTGTCCGTTATGCATCCCTTACACGCTCCGTTTTATTCGGTCAGTACCAACGGATACCAGTTTTGTCAACGGACAACTTTTATTTTCATCCGTTAGGCATCAATTCGTGCTATCCGGTAAGGTGTGACCGCGGCTTAAATAAAACATGGTTCGGATAAATAAACGAATAAGTATAAAAACACCAAACTACCTTAAATAAAAATTATGGCTTAAGTTTAATTGAAATATAATAACCAAATGCGACGGAATGTTCTATAACAAGCACTTTGAAATACCAAAAATGAGAAACGTACAAAAGACCCCATTATCCTTCAACAACTGGGAAAATGGATTGAAAACAAACTGACAACGCCATGGCTAAAAATATAAAGACAAACAGACAAACCATTATTAAGAAGACACAACATAGAAAACTAAAGACTAAGCAACATGAACCCCATCAAAAACTTGGGGTGATCTCAGGTGCTCCGGAAGGGTAAGCAGATCCTGCTCCCCATGTGGCACCCGTCCTGTTGCTTATGTTATTACAAATCCGGTAGATAGTCTAATTCGGTAGGTCACATTTTGAAATTACGACATAAGGAGCATATTCGATATTATCTGTGAAATGGTTATTCCATAACGTTCAACCAACTATTGATGGCGTCCTTAACATTTAGGAAGGGATGATTTCAACTTTACCATTAGAAACTCTTGGTTTAATAGCTTTCCTGTGAGCAGCAATCCTCTATCATGGAAGTCATGAAAGGCAATACTAGTACAGGCCCGGGAATGTATCAATTGGAATATATATACTCCGTATGCAGGCGCTGCTGGAATGTTGCTACATAAAAATGGAAAGTTCACAATTGGGAAGCTGAAATCATTTCTTTGTCGTAAAGTTTTATTTTCAACCTACCCTTATTACCAATTTCTAGATGTAAGTCGAGATATGAGGCAGACTTAATTGTTTCTTTAGTATCCTTTATCTCTAGCTCAATCCGATAGATTCGTTCAACATAGTCACCAAATTTTGTATTATTTAGTATATATAGCGGAATGTAAAGTTAAAGGATATTGCTAACATATAATTTTTCTTCTTAGAAGTTCCTGTATGAAGTCAGCCTCATAATAATAAAGAAACAATTCGAAAAGAAGAGGGGCACAATTGGTTCTCATTGGAATTACGACAGTCTGTTGAAAAACACGTGCTCCAAACGTAACAAATATGTTGTCAATCAAGAAATCAAAGATCTTGATAATGTCAGTTTCAGAAAAATTTTTGTTTGAATCAAAGAGATTCTTTATAAAGTAGGATGTATCCGTCCCCAAGACAAGGTACTTGTATCTACGTTCTTCATTCTTTTTAATGAAACAAAATAATACCAACTCTTTCAATTTGTCTTTTAGTTTGGAACAGGGAATACTTGTGTAAACTGTAGAAAAGTCAAATGTTTTAATATTATTTGTTTTAAGTTGAGAGAGTCCTAGATTGTATGTAGTACTCGAAAAGATCTTTGGAATTTTTACACATGTTTCAGATAGCCTGGCCTGTCACAAGCAAATAATATGATACGATTGATGCGGCTTTTTCAACGAGTCCCCTTTCAAAGCAATATTCAAAATGTTAATTGAATTGTCTTCCTTTGATAACGAATACAAAAAAAGATGGATATAGACAAGATATTTACATGTCCTTCCTCTGTTGTTTCATCCGTTGTGAGTTTACTTTTCTGTACAGGAACTTCTACAAAGCTTTCCTGACTTAGTTTGCTTCCGTTTCTCAGGCGTTTGGACTCGCATATCTTCATAAGAAGTTTTACATCATCTGTTTGAGTTTCTAATAATCTATAACAAAACATTATACATAGACAAAAGTAAGGCTTTAAACAAAGGACAATTTGGAATATTTGAAAATGTCAGATATTCTACGGATATAATTTAGAGATGATAATCTTGTATAAAACATCTTTTCGCACAAATAACTGTTTCCTTTATTTTGAAATTGTATTTTGGGTGTAAAATTTGCAATTTGGGTTTTCGGTGCAATTTGGGTACTGTAAAATTAACTTGTTTAAATTTATAAATTTATAAACAGATATTTAAAGAAAGGATTGTTATAAATCAGCACAGTACCAACGCACTGACTACTGCACTGATGATATCTTCAAAGACTAGCAGTCCACAATCAGCGGTATTGAAAAAGTGCTCTTACTAGAAAATAACATCTTATAAAGGTGCGTTAAAATTTCTAAGACAAAGAAAATTGACAACGTGATGCTAAAGAGGAAACAACGACGAAAAGCCAAACACAAGTCAACAAAAAAAGTTTTAAAAAATCATAACACAAAAAATAGAGAGTGAACAATACGAGTCAAACAACGAAAATCGGGTGTGATCTCAAGCGCTACGGAAGCTTAAGGGTAACTATATCAAGATTGACATGTGGCGTTCGTCATTTTGCTAATGTTAAGAATAAATTCGATGATAACTCTTTTTTCCTGATGTCACAATCCACGAAAAGAGAACAGGAGTGTGGTTTCTCAAATTATATACAATGTATGCAGACATGGTAACAAGAGTATTCAATAACGCTCAACTAACACATGAAAGTGTTGGTAAATCTTTGAAAGACATTAAGAATCCCTCTCTGGGTCCTTTCTTTGATAGCTCCCTTGTGGCAACAGCAATCCGCAATCAAGAAAATCATGCTAGAAAAAGTAAGCTTCAATAGCGCATAAAATTGAGTTTTCCTTTTGTAGTCGCTGTAAAGATTCGAAGCTGTTAACCCCATGAGGGATCTGTAAGGTACAACATATATAGCATACCAATATCTGTACTTAAATACTATTTTGTAGAGAAATGAATTTTAAGATAATATTTAAAACAAATATTTTGGTATTTTTTTTACATTATCATTTCGTTATTTACGTTTTCATAAAGCAAAAATAAATATTGACAAAAAAGGATATCTTTATCGTATATTGTAAACATACCTATCATAGTTATCACCAGATCCGACAGAAATAAATCTTTGTGATATATCAGTTTTTATTTTCTCCTCTGAAACATATCTAATAGTATAATAAAACTTGAATGTAATTGTTTCCTCCCCTTGTACTCTTAGCTTGTTGTGTAATTCCTATTAATGGATCTTAGTCCTGTTTAAACTTTATTATTTGATATTGTTACTTACAATATATTTTCAGTGTATTATAAACAAAACTATTTAGTGTTTATTAATTTTTACTCGAAGTGTTCATGTTTTTAAGTAATCTATTTATATAAGTCTCATTTTTCGTTCCAAAAACATACTTAACTAATCTGCACTAATAGCAGGGGTCTAAAAAGTAAAATCACAAAAATACTAAACTCCGAAGGAAATTTAAAAAATCGTTTATTGCATATCATATTTTTTTATCGTTTAATGCTTTTTACATATAAATTATGTCGTTAGATATTTCGTTTGAATTGTTTAAAATTTATCGTTGCGGGGCCTTTTGCAGTTTTCTATGCGATATACATGTAGGCTTTATCATTGTTGAAGGCCATACACTGCCCTATAGTTGTTAAATTAAATGTCATTTGGTCTCTTGTGGAGAGTTCGTCTCCTTTGCAATCATAACCCATCTTCTTATTCTTATATTAATTAAAAAGAACAAACCTTCCGGGTCGTCCTCGTCTTCTGCTGTTTCTATGATATACATTTTCAAAAACTGTGCAAAAGCCCCGTCATGTGACAGGAGTTCTTCGTAAGTTCCTATTTCTGATATAGATCCATCAACCATTACAATAATCTTGTCTACAAATGGCAGCCATCTTAAGCCATGGGTTACCAAAACCCGCGTCTGAAAACATTAAAGTCATATGAAACGAGTGACCGGTAAAAAATAATGTTATTCCAATTCTTGAACCAATGCATACAAACATCATAACTTAGTCTTCTGTGCATGATTTTATCCTTTTTTCGCATAAATTTCGTAGAATGGTCAATTTTTTTTCGATCGGTATGTGTTGTGAAAATATGGCAGGTAATTAAAGTCCGTGTTTTGAAGCCGAAGATTAACGATTTTCACCTGTTTGTCAACAATCAACAATAAAAGCATGGATATTGAGCACGTGTTTAACATGTACAATCAGATAATAGTTTATTTTAAGGACAAAAAGTCATCCATGCGTATTGAGATCACCGGATTTTTACGAGATGGGTCACACTGAGGTCACTTTGCATACGGAAAATATGTCGGGGAATTGCTTCCTGGAATGTTGATACATAAAAATGGAAAGTTCACAATTGTACCTTACTAAACTAAAAGACAAATAGAAAGAGTTAGTATTATTTTGTTTCATTAAATAGAATGGACAACGTAGATACAAGTATCTTGTCTTGGGGACGGATACATCCTACTTTGTAAAGTTCCTGGAAGGAAGCAATTAAAATAAAGTAAACTTCTTCTAAATATGAACAAATTAAAGAATTTTCTTCAGAAAAAAAGTATATGTACATAAGTTTTATAATGAAAACTATCCATTGAGTTATAAAAAAAAATATGCATTATTTTTTTAATTTGAGGTTTCTTATGACTTTAAATACTGATAAATGTGTGCACTCTGATCAGAATGAACGGGGTTTGTTTTATTTGTGTCTAAACCCTTCAAGAACAAACTCTAAGGAAAGGAAAATTTTAATGAATCTCACTGCTGCCTTCGTCTGAAAGTAACTTGCGATATTTGCCATGTATCAACCCCTTTGTAGACCCACACTGGTGTTTCTATTATATTGGTTTTTAAAGCATGTGATCTAATTGCATTGATTCTGTGATTTCGTGTAGTATTGGCTGTATAAAATTAAGTAGTATGATATAGATGTTGGAAGTTTGAACACCTTCTCAAAACAAATGTTTTAACGTTTTAATATTATTTCTGATCCATTCCTATGCGGTGTGTATCGCGAAGATTCGCATCATTCTTTTTTGAATGTATATTATATTCAGAAGAAGAGAGCTTTAAGAAAATCTTAGCTGGTTCCTAAATAACTGTCAATTAAATGTAGAACTTTTAACATCGGGTAGTAATCTACTTACTCAAGAGCAAATTTTTTCACAAATTTGTTTACATGCATTACGTGTAAACAACACTTCAAAGATGCCAGCTGCCTCATAGATTTTTTTTTATTGCATATGGCTCTATATGTATGTAAGTGCTGTTGGACGAAGTATGAATTATATAATAATTTATAATCTGTTTAAATATCCACTGTTTGTCCATGTATGTAAGTGCGAATAGACGAAGTATGGATTGTATATTATTATATTTTAATTTTTTTCCGCTAAATTCGTTTTATGTATTAGATGTAAAACACATTAACCATGGCAGCATGCTTATAGTATGTTATTGCATATGTATTTAAATTATATTTCATATGATCGAATGCATTGCTTTGGCAAAAAACGTGTTACAAATCCAATATCAAATAAAGTACTTTAAAACGAAAAGATTTTTATCACAATATTAGTTATACACAGCTTGAATCTGCTTCTGTTATATACAATGTCGGTAATTCACTCCGGGCTCCTCTGTTCTTTTAAACTGACCACCACGAAATAGCCAAAAGTATTGAAGGTTTACACACACACAAAAACTTCAATGTACATATACGGTCAGCCTTATAGCTAGTTAATGAGACGTGCATGTTTGATAAGCTAGGCTACTTATGAATTCCTTATAGTTACAACCTAGACTACATTACCTTATCCGATAATAGTCCGGTGTTACCAATAACTTTCTCAAAGATATGTTTACCAACATTAGAATCTACTGAACTAAGGGGGTCATCGAGGAGATAGATGTCCGTGTCATGGTATACAGCTCGGGCTAAACTAATTCTCTGTTTCTGGCCTCCACTTAAATTAATACCCTTGTGTAAAAGAAAAATAGAGATTAAAGTTTTCTTGAACCACTTATAAACAAAGTTACATTTGGAAACGAAGATGAGGTTTCACGTATATAATAAAGTAAACAATTAAATCCTAGTGCAAAACAAACTCCAAATTGAACTAATTATAGTTATTTTTATTTGTCATTTGTGAGGTTGTGTTGTCGTCTCATCAACGTTTGTTCAAAGATAAAGATAAAAAAAAAAAAAAAAAAAATAATAATTGTATGAACTCAGCTTAGTAAGCATATTTTTTAATGCATTTAATGAGATAACAAAACATTTTGTAATGAAAAATCCAACTTAATTTCTTGTTAAACTGACGTTAAAGATTATTCACTTTTTTGTATAAATATTTAAAGTGGCCTATTGTTGTTGAATCATGTAGTAACGACCGCTAATTAAGGTCTTTCCTCTACGCATGTTTTTTTTTTTTTTTTCATCCAGCATTTGTTTGACATGGCCTCCCCTCGTTTCTATTGAAATTATCCTGACCAAATATAGACCATCGGTAGACCTGACATGCCCCCCCCCCCCCTCGTTGATTTTGAAGATATCATGACCTTAGGACAATAGTTAGATCTCATCATGATGTGTTACCATATTAGGCTGCTCAGGATTTCATCATTCCCTATGAGAGTTATGTCCCCTTGAAGCAATTTCTTTCTTTTGCCTTTTTCTCAAAAAGTATTCAAGATAGAATCGATTTGAAAACGGTAACATGTACAAGACCAGATGGCAATGTTAATAAACATATACCATCATTTTGTTGTTAACCCTTATAAGGAGTTATTTCCCTTGACAAAATATACACAATTTTTGAAAAATTGCATCTCGAGAACCAGAAGTCGTAAAGACGTGGGACCTACACCAATAATCTTAAGTTTATGTGACCTTCAATTTGCCCTCAAGGTCAAAGGTCACCGAGTGCAAAAAAAAATTACGCTGCAATTTCAATCTTGCATATTAAGAAAACGATAAGAGTTTGCTGCATACTTACAGCGTATAAAATGTTCCTCTCTACATTTTATACACTGAGCTCAAAAGTGTCCGACTGTCTGTTCAAAAGTTACGACGGGATGATTCTTAAAAGTATAACATTGTGTGTATATCTTTTTAATGGTAACAGATATCAACCTACTATAAACTGCAAAAATGATCAGTAGTTTAAGACCTTCAATTTTAGGTCAATGTCAGGTCATGATGAAATTTAACCTTGACCTTCAGAGTGTAATATGACCTTGACCTTGAAACAGTTAAAAGGTCAAGTGGTCCTGAGTTAAATGGTGGTAGTCTCATGTCTCTACGACTTCCGGTTCTCAAGTTTTGTATTGCATCATATATGCGATGATTCATTGTGACCTTGATGAACCTTGGATCGTCTAATTTTTTCTTTACAATGTTTTCCTTCAACTGCAGATCATTTATCACTTAGCAGATTTGAGATATCTGCTAGAGTTTCAGAGATAATTCAGTTTGAAGTTTTGCCAGCGGAGGCATGTATTTCTGAATCAACAACAGCTCACCACCTAAAATTTTAGGAAACTAAAGAGTTTAACATGGTTATATGTTTGACCAAATACCATTAACATTCAATGAAAAAAATACCCAAAAAATTAATTTGAAATTTTCATGTTTTGCATTGACTTTGTAAAGTCTATTTATATAATTGATATTATATCATTTTTGGCACTTTGCAATATGTGGTCATTATGTATATCAAATTGAACGTCTAAATGAGCTCTACTCAAAAATCAAAATTTCAAACTCCTTTTTCATCCCAGTGGGAAGGGTGGGTCTTTTAGTGCAAAAAAAATCAAACTTCTCAGATGGCTAGGTTGTTGCATATCAAATGAAAGTCCGTAAAGCGTACATTTCAAATATCAAAATGACGTCCTCAAAAAATGGGTTGGGTGGGGTCATTGAGTGCAAAACATAAATTTTCTTTTAAGATAAGGTTGTTGCATATCAAATGAAAGGTCTTCACGTGTACATTTCAAATATCCAATTCCTGTAATCCAAAAATAAGTTGGATGGGGTTATTAAGTGCAAAAATCAAACTTTCTACAACATGGCGTTGTCACATATCAAATGAAAAATCATCAAGTCTACATTACATATATCATACTTCCGATCTCGAAAATTTAGGCGGTGGGGTCATTAAGTGTGAAAAGCGAAAAGGTTCAGAAGGTATGCTTGTCGTATATCAAATGAAAGGTCGTAACAAGTACATTACGAAAACATCACTTTTACAGGAAAGACCTTTCAATTGTTTTACAAACAATTGAGATACTAGTTGGTGTAATTGTTTTTAAAATATTATAAAACACATGCCGATATAATAAACAATTTGGTATAAATGAGCTCTGTTTAGATTTTTATCAAATCTAAAATACTAGAACGAAATAGATTGTTCTTGACAGACAACATATAAGGTTAGATATGATCGCCCTCATAATCAATTAAAAGTGTTAGACAACTTTATTAACTTTGTTTAATTGATAATATAACATGATAAAGGTACTTATTAATGCAGCTGTTACCGAATTTATAGATTAGTGTAATATACTGAAAAAGACAAAATCGTTTTCATCAATAATATGAGTTTAATATAGTTTGTTATCATATCATTTTTTTTTAAAAGTCGTATCGAATAGTTTATGTGAGGGTATGGATGAAGTTTACAGAATTATAGAAAAATAGTGCAGAAAAAAGGCAAAACTGTAAGGAATAGAGAAAAAAATAGAAATAAAAAAGAATGCTGAAATATAAAAAATAGAGGATGATGACTTACAAAATATAATGAATAGTTTGAAAAATAAAATATAAGTGAATACAGAAATGAAGGACATCACCGCTCCCCTTTCTCTCTAAAAACACCATCCAGACTCTGGTACATCCACCGCTCCCCTTCCTCTCTAAAAACACCATCCAGACTCTGATACATCCACCGCTCCCCTTCCTCTCTAAAAACACCATCCAGACTCTGATACATCTGATTACGTGGATTAACAATACACTTCAATTAATAGAAAGACTGAATATTTGTAGACCAGAAATTACCTTTTCTCCTAACTCAGTACGATCAGACGCTGGTAATATATCTAAATCTGTTCGCAGGGCGCACGCATCGATAACGTCTTTATACTTCTTCTGATCCATTTCACAACCAAATAAAATATTGTCTTCCACACTTGCATTCTGTATCCATGCTTGCTGGGGCACATAACTGATTTTACCCTGTCGTATTTGAAAGTCAAATTTTATTTAGATCCTAGGAAAATGTAAAATAAGGCAAAAGAGAAATGTCCTCAGGTCTTTAGTATTTGTTTTCCTTTTTAACTAAATTTTGAATTTATAAATTACTCTTTTAGGCACAGTTGACCACGTATGGATTTCCCTGTTCTCGTTCTCACTGTTTTTATACCATGAATTGCAATGTTTCACCTTAATTTCATTACTGAAGATTATAGTAAACGTGTTTTCTTCTTTTCATATTGTCATTTTTCTTTTCCTTAATTTGTTTGGTTCTTCTTAATAACTGTACATGTTTCATTGGTCCTACATGCTCATATTAACAGTAACATTTCAGATAATTTAATTACTCTACATTTCAAAACGTTTACTACAGATCTGCAGATGTCAATAATACCTGTGTTTATGTCATAAATGGTCAATTGAGAACGGAAGAGCGTAGGTTATGATATATTCACCTTTACTCTCACACTGCCCTTGACTTTAGTCATATCTCCCAATATTGAAGACAGCAAGCTTGATTTTCCACACCCTACATGACCAACTACAGCTACTAACTTTTTCTCGGGTATAGTAATGTTGATGCTGAAAAAAACATGTTAATACAAATAACTTAAATTACACTGATGCCAATATCTGCATGAAAATGGGTAAAACAACAGAAAAGTAGCTCTTCAACAAATTAAGGTGGTAAAGTCAATAACCGGTTAGGCAATGCTATAAAAAAAAATCTGGCTAAGTGCAGCACCACACTGATTCCCACAACAAATACCCCGTAGATAAAACCTTCCAAAATGCTAGACTTCCAATACATCAATGTCATAGAGTTAAACCAAGTCGAAGTTGTGAAACAATTTCCTGAAATCTACCGATTTTCCACACATACTTTTTAAGATGATGCAAAATTGTCAATGAGACAACTAGCTATAGGTCACGAGGAAATTTTTGTTTTACATAACAACACCTTCTGATCCTATCTTTGTTATATTGAACAGGAAATAAGTATGACTGTTCTTATTCTTATTTTTTTCAATTATTATAATATACCAAATCGTTTTCTAACAAACATATCACCCATAGTCTCCTTCCTACGGACGTACCTGGAGAATTCCATTCGAAAGCAATGGCGTTATTATTTTTCCCAAACCTTTCCACTTTGATAGGTAAAACATGCAGATATATATGATAATGCACGACTTCAACTTTTTGAAGATTTGATATCACTAGAGTTTTTAATTGAAGTTCATGTTCAAGAAAGCTTTATTTTGTAGATGTTAATTTCTTGGAATACATAACACATAATAGCATAGACAAATATACGAATATACGACTGCAAACATACTTTCTGAAGCATTTCCCGCCATCTGGATCCCAAGAAAAGGTTCCATCTTCGATTACAATTGCATCATCTAAATAAAAATAAATTGTACAAATAAAATAGATCGTTACTTTTGAATTATCCATTGTTAAAAAAATGCAAATTCGTTGGATAAAAATTAAAAGAAGGCTTACTATAATTGTATTATATACTGATTAAAACAACTTTAAATTAAAGAAAAAACAATTTGAGTCATAAAATTGAGAATGGAAATGATTTGTTTATAGTTATTTTTAGTAGCTTCCATAACAGAAATTGGTCGAGAGATTCTTTGATTTTTTATGAAATGATGAAAGAGAGTTAAATGCATATAAAAATTCATTCCATAGAGAAAATAATCATATTTTTACCTTTTGGAGTATTGTGCACAACATTAGTTGGATTGAGGTCTTTGCTGTTCAGATATCTATTCAATCGATGGAAAGAAACACTCGCCTGAAATAGAAATGACTGATTCAAACATTTGAGATGAAACATAATTTTTTTGCTCTGAAAGGGTATTATTGGATTTACGAAAATATTCGGAGATAGTATCATTCATGTTGTTAAGTAGGATTAACAATATCTTGTACGTAATTAAGATATCCATTTTGTATTTAATTTGTAAATTCAATATTAAACTCATTAACAACTCAACTTTAACCAGCTGGTTAAGGGATTAGACTATCTGATACATGGAATTTGCTTTTTTGGAATTACATCAGTCGATTTTTTAGACTGGGGCAAGATTAAACTAAACATCATGTATGGATGTTGTTAATGAATGTTGGTCTCATTTTTGCTAATGTGCTTTGTATTTACATACCTTATTGTACTTCTTTGTTAATTCTTATCTGTTTTTCTAGTGATTAAGATTATAAAACAATGTTGACTGCTGTACCCAAATTATTTACCTATTATGTCTGTTTGTTTTGTTCACACATCGTTGTCAATATTATAGAATGGTTGACTGTCATACAAGTGAGAGGTTTAGCTAGCTATAAAACAAGGTCCAATTCACCATTGTCTACCTAAGAAAATGACTGTACTAAGTCAGGTATATGACAGTTTATATCCATTCGTTTGATGTGTTTGAGCTTTAGATTTTGCCATTTGATTAGGGACTTTCTGTTTTGAATTTTCCACGGAGTTCAGTATTTTTTTGTAATTTTACTTCAACTCCAAACCTCATATGAACTATATCAACTAGAGAGAAGCACAAAATTTAGTGAACTAAAACTCTTACCTTAATAGTTTTATTAACTGCCATCGGAGCAAAACTGATAGCAACTCTCAGTATGTTGAATAAAGAAATGGCAACGAAGGCTTTCTTGGCATCTAGGTAATGATCAGATGACATAAATATGTAGGTAGCAAATGTTGCCAGTGATACCTGTACAAAATATCGACTATTTAACCAGAAAATCAGAATGAGCAAAATAAATATAAATAAAAGAGAATAATGGACTTAAACAATAAAGAATAGAGAGAATAATGAGGTGCTTAACTATAATGAATAGAAAAAAAGAGCAAAACATATAAAGCATACAGAGCTTTAAGTATAAAAAAATGAAGGATCCCAACCACCCTCCATCTAGATAATACGATGTAAAATATATGTTAGAAAAAAAGTTTACTTAATGTTAAAAAAGTCGAATTACTTATCATTTTCAATTTGAGA
This sequence comes from Mytilus edulis, assembly GCF_963676685.1. Lineage (NCBI taxonomy): Eukaryota > Metazoa > Mollusca > Bivalvia > Mytilida > Mytilidae > Mytilus > Mytilus edulis. Next base: position 13,284,556 of record NC_092350.1, read on the forward strand.
ACCATATATAACAAAAAATAACCATTTTCTTATTTATTTTTTGTTATGATAACTAAACAGTGTACATATTTTTAAAAAAATATGTTACTTACAAAATATGGTGCTACAGCTCTTGAAAAAATAATAACTATTCTATAAATAGCAGCTTTAAAAAGTATCTTTAGTTCCATGTTCCTAATTATTAACACTTTATCTTTGAAGGCCATTTCCCAGGCATACATCTTTAAAATCTGAAATTTAAATTTGTTTGATGAAAATTATCAAAGCGATTCTTGAACATTGTGGCATGCGCACAGGAATCTGCGTATACTATTACAAATGCACATGTAACATAGTACATGTAGATATGTGGCGCTTACTGAAAGCGACATGTTGTGTTCATATGTAATATGCGTACTGAACTGGCATAATGTGCTTGTTTCTGAATTCGGTATCTTACGTTTTACATGTCGTGCTCATTTGAATCGACATAATATATTTATATGTTATTCTCATTGAATTCGGAATATGCGTTTAAAGTATATCACGCTCACTGAAATATATTTGATGCGACGTTTATGCGCAATGAAGTCGACATATTACGTTGAGCTATAAACACTAGATTGCTGCCGCTGCTGGTTGATGTATCGTCTGCTTAGTAGCCAATGTTCTGGCTGAAATTGATATCATTTAAACGGAACTTTCTGTTTGTTAGTTGTAAATTTGTAATCGATAATGAAGTAACTGACCTGATTGTTGCAACTTATTACGCCACATAGCAAAGGGTTAACTTGTTAAAAGCTTTTTCTACGGTTCATTATTTTAAATTTTGGTCTCGAGTGTTAATGTTTACAGGCATTCTCCGTCTAAAATTTGACAGCTCATCCATACGCATGCTATTGCAGAGTGCAACAATCGTAATTTGATGAAGATTGAACATTAATTTCAAAGTTACTAAATAAAGCCTTTTGTTGTCGACACATTTTTTAGTTATTTTGTTTGCCAAATCTTGATTGATTTTATGACAAACACATCTTGTTCTAAATACATTTGTAGTACCAAATATTTTGCAAAACAAAAACAACTACATAAACATTTTGTCAGACAGAAATATTAGCAAGTAAAATTACCTCGATTTCATCATGAATACCCCCTTATTGAAATGACTTAACAAAGAAATACATATATATATACCTTTATTCCATTTAAAACCTCACTAAGTAATTTTATCCTTTCATCTTTTTGTCTCATCTGTTGTGCCTGGAGCTTATGAATTTTAGATATGACGAAACCATTTAATGGAATCAGTATTAGTAAAACACCAATCCCTGACCACATGGAATGACCCATAGTGTCATACAAGAAATAAAGACTAAAACAACTTTGTAATGGAGATGACCATAACACCCAAAAATAACTTATAAAGTCCTGTATATTTTGTGCATCAATAGACATTAGGTTGACTATCTCTCCGACAGTAGAGTTCTGTCTTGCCTCGCTCGTCATTCTTAGTGCCTGAATAAGATGAAATATAATTCAGTGCTTGTTTAAATCGAGAAAGAAAAAAATCTGTCTCATGAATAAATGAATATATTGAACATTTTATAAATATGATATCGTTAAACAAAAAGCAATAGACTAATATGAAAATAAGTAGATGCGGTGTAATTGACAATAAGACCACTATAACTTGGATGAAGAACATATTCACTATCAAGTACTTACTTTTTGATACACAGCTGACATCAAAGCTGATCTGACCCTCATTCCCAATGTCATACTCCAGAAAGACTGCTGATGAAACATTAATGACTGGATCAGAATTGTAACAAAGAATGCCGCCACTAAAGAGTAGCCCTTCCATTCCTGAGTAAAGTTTGATATTTCTGGATCCTTAGATGCTGCAGTATAGTCAATTAACATTCTAAAACAGATAATAGTTGTTAAAAAAACAATTGTTTTACTCGTCCTTGTTTTATGATTCACAATTTTTTGAAAAATTTAAACTTTATGAAAAATCTGTTATTTTTAAAAAGTTAACTCGTCGTATTCCTATATTTTAAGGCATGTGAATGAAATAAGACCATTGTTAATGAAATAAGACCATTGTTAATGAAAAGAGGAATATGCTTATCGTGGAGATCCTGCTGTAATTTCTATATTCATTATAATTGAAACATAATATAATATACGCTCAAAACCTTTTACTTATAGTGTTTACTAGTTGATGAATTATAATGGGTATTTTGTCTGAAAGACTGAGTACTGTACTATTTTTTAATAAACATTTATTCTGTTCTAATTTCGTTTCAATAGAATAAATAGTGATTACACGGCCAGTAATATTACTTCTACATTAGAATAAATAGTGATTACACGGCCAGTAATATTACTTCTACAATAGAATAAATAGTGATTACACGGCCAGTAATATTACTTCTACAATAGAATAAATAGTGATTACACGGCCAGTAATATTACTTCTACAATAGAATAAATAGTGATTACACGGCCAGTAATATTACTTCTACAATAGAATAAATAGTGATTACACGGCCAGTAATATTACTTCTACAATAGAATAAATAGTGATTACACGGCCAGTAATATTACTTCTACATTCTATACTATTTCTTTTTTATTTAATGTGAAGCAAAATCAGAAATGGCGTTTTATAATTGAACATGAACAATACATGTATTTCAAACACTAAGAATTATTACTTACTTTAAAAGAAATGGTGAGATAAACAACGTTACATCATATACAATCTTCCAAATATTGGCTATAAATAATTGTACAGCAAACGTCCTACAGAGAACCTTAATCAGGGATGGTTTGGTCTGGTGCTGCTGAGATTTTATGTTTTTATGAGACTTAACTAATAAGTATGAGGTCTCACTTTCTGCTTCTTGCAAATGGTACTGGTGATTAGCTGTTTCATATTCATGGCTGAAATATAATATAAATAATTTCATAATTTTGTTTAGAACTCATGTCCAACATTTAAGTCTTTTATCGTATATCCATTATTAAACTCGTTTATCACAGACAAATTTATTCAAAATAAGGTTTTTCAAAAGTTTTTTTATTGAAAAGATTGACTAGCCCCCAATCTCCCCATTCCCACCCCACCCCCACCCTTACCTTATACTTTAAAAAAATCTCCGCACTTGTGCACTATCTTTGTATACTTCCACTGACTCAGCGATCAAGCATAAAAAAAACGAGCAATCGCAATCAATGATGATAGTGGCCTTGACATGGTTATATTTTCTAATTAGAATCGACTTACCTTGCTGAAGCACATTCTGTGACCCAATTGTTATAAAATCTACTGTAGGCTTCCTGACTTGTATCTCTTTGCTTTAAATCGAAAACAGAATCTTCTGTTAAAGGTTTCTTGTACCCTTGCATCATCAATCTAAAGAAAAGAAATATTTGAAATTCTTTTCCCATGTTACATACAACATTTATTTTCATGAACCAAATAAATTCTGTATGTATTGTCTGCCTTTCGGGTGATTTGTTTGTAGAGTCAGGGCCGTAACTACATTGAGGCAAATGAGGCAAATGCCTCGTGTTAGAAATTAAAAAAAAAAATGAAACAAAAGATTGTCTTAATATCAAATTGTTTTCACGGAAAGTGTCTACGTAACAAGAAGCAAGTTCTCTTCACTCTCTGGTGTCGGCCCTGCATGTTTTTCGTGATCCATGTTTCTTTTTTACTTTTAGTTTTCAGAGTTGATGGTCTATTGTTTGAACTTCTGTGTCCCGCCGGGTTTGTCTTTTGCTCATTTATTGTCCTACTTTATGACAATAGTCTGAGTGTTGATTTTCATTTGTAAACGTGTGGTTTTGCAATGTTGCATGCCCACCGATTTCCAGATATTGTGCTAGAAAATATTTTAAGAATATACAAGACACAGAAAAAAATGGTCGTTTCTGCATAAAAAATTGAATTTGATATCAAAGAATTCACAACTGGCTTCTTTTGGTTGATAAAACTAGATAGCTGACATGGTTTAAATTAAAGTAAGGTCACCAATTTTCCGTTATCAAATAATTTGAAAAAAAAACAATAATGTATTGCCATTTCCATTGATGGGTTAAACTTGCATTAAGTCATGTTCAGACCCTTTTACAGAAAATAAAGGAATATGGAGTAAATGTGCACGAAACCTAATCGCACACAAAGTCAATGCATAAAAAAATACTAATGATCAATCATTTGGTCAGAGTTGCTGGAGGGTCTTCAACAATAAAAGAATCATTAATACCGTAAACCAGGGTCAAGATGGTCCCTAGTGTCGACTTAAGCAGTACTAGTATTTAAAGCATAATACTGCTCTGTCACTATATTTCAATCTAGTCATAAACATATCACCAAAGTGTAAGCAAAATGCAAGACTAAACCAGACAGACAGATCCGGTATTAATGATTATGAGAATTACGAATTTTGCCTTGTCCTGCATATCGGTCTTTTAATGTTGTCCATAAAACCTTAACATCTTAAATTACAATGAATCTATGTTTTTGTTTTCAGACCAGAATATTGTCGAAAAAAGCAAAAATTAATTACGTTTCAATGTCAGAAAGATTCCGGGAAACCCTCAGAATGCACGATTTTGCGTTATTTTTCCCAGAGCTTCTGGGGACCTTGAGCGGCCCCCAGTCACATCGCCAACATTTTGTCGCCTCGCTCCGCTCGGCGATATATTTTGCCTCAATGTTTGAAGAGGTTAGTTACGGCCCTGAGAGTTGAACAGTGATGGACATGAGCTATAGAAATACATAAAACTATCAAACGCAAAAATCAAGGAAAATTTCAATATGTAAAAAACACTACAGTAAAAAGGGTATAGCAAAACAAAACAAGTGAAACTGTGAGCTTCTGCTCACTGATGATACCCCCGTCCAAATGTGTTCGGTAAACAGGAAGTTGTCGAGTGATGAATCTGAAAACGCATCACACGGTATAGCTGACTTATATCAAGTCTGAACCCAAATATCAGAAATCCTGGTAGTGCAGTTCCTGAGAAAAATGTGACGAAAAATTTTCAACTTGGCTATCAGGTGTGAAAATGATACAAGTGTTCGGTAAACATAAAGTTGTCAAGTGATGTATCTGAAAACGCATCACACAGTATAGCTGACTTATATCAAGCCTGAAACCAAATTTCAGAAATCCTGGTAGTGTAGTTCCTGAGAAAAATGTGACGAAAAATATTCATGGGACGGACGGACTGACTGACAGACTGACGGACTGACGGACTGACGGAAGGACAGACAGAGGTAAAATAGTATACCCCCCTTTTTTTCAAAGCGGGGGTATAAAAAGAACTCATAGGCAAATTCAAAAACGGGGGGAGTCCATAAAATATGACAGATTCAAACGTTACCAATCAACGCATTTATTGTATTATATATGAAACAAATAACTAAATAAAAAGAGAACTATAAGATTGAAAAAGGTTGCATTGTAATCAGATAAGTTTTTAATGGTACATTCTAACTTGTATTAGCATACTGTGTATACCTAGTCAACCAGCTAAATGTTAATGTTTTAATGGTATATTCTAACATGTTGTATTAGCATACTGTGTATACCTAGTCATCCAGCTAAATGTTATTCTGGACAGAAACGAAGACTCTTGTTCTGGGTTCATGTCCTACAAAAAATATGTTACGAAGTTCAAATGTAGTATTTTATTTCAAATAGTCTGTAGAAATTATTTCATAGTTAAATAGACTTTCGACCTAATATGTTTTCAGTCTTATTTGTATGTTTTTTTGTTCTTTTTGTTGAATTCGTATGTTTTTTAATCTTTTTATGTATAGGGGTTGACCTGTGATAAAATTATCGTTAATTTTTCTATTAGCGTTTGAGGTATATTTTTTGGCGATTCTTATTGTTTTCTTTTTGGAGGAGGGGTGAATCTCATTTCCTTCTTCATATCTATGTATTTTAGCTCTATGTGATTTCCAGCAAATATAAGGGTAAAGGTTTGGAAATATAAACACAATGACAATAATGTATCTGTCTTACCTTTTGCTGCAGATGGTTTTCTGCTATGCTATTCAAAATCCATTGAATAACGGTAAAAGTAAAGGATGAATAGAAAATAACAAATTCGAATAGTTTTGTTTCATATTCCTGAAAGAATTAAATAAAAACATTTATGACTTATATATATTTGTTGTTTTTATATGAATAGAAAAAAACTAATATTTTTACCTCAAATGAAAATGAACATATAGAGATGCATATTTTGAAATAATTTTTGAAATATACACCAATGAGACGGCAACCAATCGACACAAAAACATCATTCTTCTAGATGATATCATACGATTTTCGCCGATAGACACGATAGTCTTCCACGGATAAGGTATGATAAGGACCGAAACTTTTCTGTCCCTACTTTTTCCAGAATTTTGAAACTTTAAAGTTGAAACCCATTCCGCCTGTGGAATGAACTGCAGTATCAGCTCGTCCACGAAGACCCTTATTTTTAAGTGGTATGTGCTCAAATCTGTGCAAACTTAGATCTTGAAAAGGCTAAGATTCGAATCGTCCATGATCTAGAAATTTGTATATTGTATAGCCCAATTAGCCTAGCCGTAGCGAAAATCCTCACATATGATAGTTGGGAAAAAACATTGATCGCACGGGTTGGCTCATACTGAGTCCTGTTCGAAACTGCGAATTCTGTTCAAGGCTACTTTCCTATATGTTAAAAAACTAAACGAGAAAGACCTTTTTCACATTGAAGAACAGTAACATGTATCCCGTAACACAGTTGCGCTAAGCATGTAGAATCATTAATTTCAGTTATCAGCATCAGTGGCGGATGCAGGAATTTTCGAAAGGGGGGGTGCTAGCCCAGGGCAAAGGGGGGGTGCAGGGGGGGTGCAAACATATGTCCCGATTCAAATGCATTGATCGGCCAAAATAAAGGGGGGGGGTGCGGAACCCCCCCCCCCCCCCCCCCCCCCTCTGGATCCGCCACTGAGCATCATAGCATATTCACAAGTAATTCTCTGTGTAGAATTAGTCAGAAGTCGTTTCGAATTGGACAAATTGAAGATATATTAAATAAATAAATTACCACGTCTTCCACGTAGAGATGCTGGTAACAACTATGGTATCATTCTTCGATGAAATTAAGATACACTTGTTTGTTTAGTTGTGAAATTTTGTAGTCTTTCTTGGACATTTAGATCATGAAAATCTAAACTTTAAATATAAAAAAGAAGATGTGGTATGATTGCCAATGAGACAACTGTCCACAAGCGACCAAAAGGACACAGACATTAACAACTATAGGCCACCATACGGCCTTCAACAATGAGCAAAGCCCATACCGCATAGTCAGCTATAAAAGGCCCCGATAAGACAATGTAAAACAATTTAAACGAGAAAACTAACGGCCTTATTTATATAAAAAAAAATGAACGAAAAACAAATATGTAACACATAAACAAACGACAACCACTGAAATACAGGCTCTGAATTTAAGTTTACTTCCCAGTATATTTGATATTACCTTTTTGATAATCTTTGAGTAAAATGGAATAATGCTGGATAGTAAACTAAGAGTCCAGTAAATAAATAGTATCCCGGATGTAACTAAACCTTTGTGTCTTTCCATCGCTATATAGATCATTATCAAAATCTGCAAATACAAAAAAAAAACTTTTCAACATTTGTTTGTTACTACTTCGTGTCAGTATTCTTCCCTTAAATAATACCACAAGCAAGTTATTGTGTCAGGTAAAAGTTTTTGACCCGTCCGTAGGTTCGTCCTCCGTCCGTCTGCCAGTCTGTCAGCCTGCTTTTGTCATCGCAACTCATCTGAAACCACACGACAGAATTTCATGAATCATATTAGATGATAAGGAAATACTATTTTAATGTGCATATCGACAGGAAATTATGATTAAATTCTGTTTTCTAGGAGTTATATCCCTTTGAACGTATTGGACTGAATATACTACAGGCCGTCAGTATTTTCTTGTCATCGCACACTGAAACCACACAACAGAATTTCATGAAACTTTGTAGATAATAAGGACATACTATTTAAATGTGCATGCATATCCACAAGAAAATTTTTAACAATTGACTTTTTGGAGGAGTAACAAGTCTGTAACACTTAAGGTATCTCGTAAGATTGTATTTGCTCAGTGTCTATATGGAGGCATTGTGAGCGTGATAACAAAGGTTCTTTAAATTTACATAAAGTTATTTATACTCTACTGTACTTTTAAGAGTATTGTAGACATCTATTCTTCGCAAAAAGATCCTAATTAAAGTCAACAGTAAGAAGCTGTTAAATCTGAAAACCTTACAATAAAGTATCAACTTACCAGAGTAATTCCTTCGATGATTGGTGCAAATACTGAAGCTTTCATCCAATCATTTGTTAGTTTACTCACAGCGAAGACAACATCCATTGATTGTAATGCTAATAACAAAACTGTAAGAACCTGGAAAGGAAAGTTTGCTTGTCAGATAAAAACTGGTATAAACATGTGTCTTTATGAAGATGTTTGCTAAATGTTTGCTAGGTTAAATTGTTCTGAAATGGAAACAAAAATATGCTTTTTGAAAGCATACATTTTCATTTTTCAGTATTAAAAACTCGACGAAGAGCAATACTTGTAGAGCAACTTCAGTTAGTTGTAAACTCACACGCTTTCAAAAATTAAAATATAAACCATTAATAAAAATAAGTATGATGAGAAATACTTTACTAAGTTTTTAATATATAGTTGATTAGCTATTAAAACATGTATGGTGGGCAATTATTGGCCTTTGAATGATATGGAAACAAGATATACTGTCCACTGCTTCCTTGTCCGATTATACAATAAAATATGTATGAGCCAAAGACTGTGGGTGATGTTTTGATTGCTTGCAGGTTTAACTTGTATTGTGAAAATCGTAGCATTGGATCCAGAATCCAGAGTAAAGTTCTCCTGTAGATATAGGAAACGATATTGAAAAGGATTACAATAATTAACATAAAAGGGAATGTTTTATGTCAGTAAAAAAAAATATATTTGGGTTTTTTTTCAGAATCTTTAAGTGTCTAAATGTGCTTTTGTAATCTTGTCTATAATAATTAAATTTCAGCTTTCAACAACTGGTTTTTATAAGGAATGAAAATGGTTCATTGACAATTGAAGAACTTTAAACATGCATAAACAACTGGAAGAGATAGACCAAATTACACTTTTTCTCTGATTTAACCATTAACTTAAAAGTGCAACATATGGAAATGGGATAATCTGAAATCAGTACTTTCGCTGGGTAAATGTTTGGTAAATTAAAGTAGTAATTTACACTTGTTTTTATGATGTGAACTGGTAAATTAAAGTAGTAATTTACACTTGTTTTTATGATGTGAACCCTTGTACAATAAATGCCGCAAATAAGGTTTTTGACCCAGAATTTGTGATTCGCTAAACAATGAAATTTGGTATTGTAAGCGGGATATAGTGTCTTTCTTTTTATACTATAATATTGGCGCATATAATCTAGAAGTTTACATTACAATGATAAAATTGAGAATTGAAATGGGGAATGTGCAAAAGACAAAAATCCGACCACATAGCAGAAAAACGACTAAAGCCACATAACAATTATGTTAATAAGATTCAAACGGATGTGATCAAATCCTCCGTGTAAACTATATCCAAACTCCTAATCTTAAGCTGATATGGAATTGGTTTTTCCGTGTTCAATTAACATTAAAGCACGGTCAAGAAAGACCAATTGTGCATGCAATTTTAACAGGGTTTATCATAATAAATATTTGTTCCAAGTTTCAAGTTGGTATGACCACAACTTTATTTCAAAGTACATTATTCAAAACATTTAACTTGATTGAACAGACGAATGGACGGGCGAAAAGACCAGAAACCAGTATGCCCCCTTTATATCGTATGCCAAGTAAAAACATGAAAGAGACGCCTTATGCCGAACTGTTTTATCATTTTTACTTTATTCAATTCCTGTGTGTTGGTTAATATTCTGAGCGCCAGTGTTTTCTGCTTTTGGTCGGGTTGTTGTCTCTTTGACACATTCCCCATTTCCATTATTAATCATTTATCTTACCAGTTTTGTATATGTCTTCCATGTCCACTGACATCTGGTAGAGGAAAGTTGTGCTAAATAGATAACGTAAAAAGGTGCGGTGGTCCATAACCACCCTGATGTAATCCACACCAGAATGGTGTCCTGAAAACATTCCGTGAATTCTGGCCAATCCCCATCCCATGTCAAATTTGAATCCTACAAATAACATTATCTTACACTTTTATAATTAATTGCAATTGTATTCAAGGTTCTGAAAACATTTTTTTTTCAAGACTTTTTGATTGAGAATGTATCTATATATAAAAAAAAGTCTTGATTCCTTATTTTTTGAGAAAAAGGTTGTTTCAGATGGGAAGAGAAAAAAAACGTTAGTTTCCTTTGGAATTAGGAAAATAAATAAATATAACATTGTAACGAGTGTTAAAGTATTTGAGAAAAACCAACACTTAAAGTTAACGACTTCAATTACACTAGGTGATGACTATAGAAACTCTTTATTTTACATTTAATTGATAACATAAATTTTGTATTAAAAAAATAAGAAATCTTAGAGTCAATTGGGTGTTTTGGTCGCCATTTGTGTGTTCTTTTAAACGTTTTTTGAAGTGCAAATGTGTTTACCAAAAGCGTAAGTATATGATAAAAAAAAATATAAAACTGTCTTAAAAATTAAATTACAATTGTAATTTTGAACCCAGGAAATTACGAGCTTAGTCAAGTATTGTCTTTGTTTTGCTTAGATAGTTCTGTAACGTTGTCATATATTGTATTTTATTGGAATATGACAATAACTTTTCCACACCATCCGGTAGTTGTCTCTCAATTAAAATGATGCATTCCTAATGAAAACTATAAAATGAAAATATAAAAAGTTTAATTATTTTTTTGGTATAGAATATTGTAATAAGTTTAAGTCCGAAATCCTTAAAAAGCGAATCCTCGATGATTTATTTACCTTTCATTTAATGTTGCACAAGCACGACAATCCTATATATATCAAATTAAGATGATTGTTGGGCCTCTCGACTTTTGTTTCTGACTAGAACAAACTGTCTTCGATTGAAAGCGGTGTAATTCCACATGAGATAAAAACATAGTGATACATGTAAAACATGTTGTATTGAAGAATCTGTCTGGATGTACTGTTGAAATGCCAGGCACATATGATATTTCAGAACGTTCCTTTTCTGATTCGCACGATTTCTTAATTCTCAATGCAGGAAAACCGGCGTGTTTTTATCAGAGATGCCTCGCTTTAATGAACTTCAATAAATCATCGGACGGCGACATATAATAGCACTTTTGTCGGGAAAGAGGGTGATGAAATGGACAAAACTACGGAAGAGTATTAGCGCCACATATTAATTTTTTTCACTTTACCTTTATGAAATAACGCAAACATTTTGATTTCAATTATTCATCAAGTTTTCGTATAAGATAAGATAAGATAAGAATTTTATTAATCTAATCAAGAACCCATAAAGGGCATCATTTTACAACAATATTATGACAATATGATTGGAAAAAGTAAAACAGAAAACCAGAGACATATATACACATGTGTATGTATGTCTCTGAGAAAACTAATACCATACTATAACGTTATGTATATATATGTCCTTCTGTCATTAGATTCCGGTTGTGAATCTAAGATCATGCATTTTAGAAATCCAGCTGTTTTACAAACTAAATGTACTTTTTCTATTGGTGGTAATGGTTTGGAATGTGTAAAAAGTTACCAACATTTAGGCTTATTACTGACTGAATTTTTAGATTATCAGTTAATGGCTAAGGCAGTAGCGAAGTCAGCCAGTAGAGCATTAGGATTATTAATTGTAAAGAGTAAAACGCATGGTGGTTTCCAGCACAAAAATTTTTCAAAGCTGTATGATACAATGGTATGGTCAGTTATATGGTGCAGGTATTTGGGGAACCAGAGACTTTTTCTGCATAAATGCAGTCCAAAACAGGGCCATGAGATTTTTCATGGGGGTTGGCAAATACACTCCAAATGATGCCATAGCAGGTGATATGGGCTGGAAACCTCCATGCGTTAAACAATGGTCAAGTGTCTTGAGACATTGGGCTAGGTGTTCCATAATGGACCCACACAGGATAAATGCAATGCAAATGTTTTAATGTTTTTAATCTATGTATGTGAATCTCATTTTATGTTTGTATGTGGTGAGACTATAATAAAATATTGAATCTGAATCTGAATCTGTGAATTAGTTTAGAGAAGAAAATAAATGCAAGGCCTAATCATTACTAATAAATATGCATAGTAATAAGGGATTACTTGAAGTGCAATTGTTTTCGTATCAGAAAATTAATTAATGTAACAAGAAAATAGATATGGTATAGACATATTTTAATTGAAAGGCCTAAATTTTGAAAATATTGATTAAGGAGATAAGTGCAAAAATAATGTCATACAATTGTGAAACTGTCAAATAGACAAATTGATCTTAGCAGCGTTGATTTTTTTTTATTTACTTCTATGTTACGTACAAATGGTGATAAATTATATTATTGTATAGCAATATAATATTTCCCACAGAACGTAACCAAAAGTGAGCGTGCAATAAATTCTAATATTGCACTAGTGCAATAAATCTTCAAAATTCATGACGTCATCAACGTTTAAATCTTAGTTTAAACCAATTTTTACTTTCAAATACTATATTGCTGTACAATAAAAGGGTTATAATACGTAAACATTTGTTACATCTTATTTCTTGAATAAGTTTCAAAGGAAGCAGCTGTTCAAGAAATAAGATGTAACAAATGTTTACGTTATAACTCAAAAGGTTTACAAGGGAGGATTTCTTTTTGTCGAGTATCAAGTATCAAGTTATAAAAAGTGAGTATCGAGTATCAAAAAGCGAGTAGCGAGTTATAAAAGTGAGTAGCGAGTAACAAAAAGCGAGTAGCGAGTTATAAAAAGCGAGTAGCGAGTTATAAAAAGTGAGTAGCGAGTAACAAAAAGCAAGTAGCGAGTTATAAAAAGTGAGTAGCGAGTAACAAAAAGCGAGTAGCGAGTTATAAAAAGCGAGTAGCGAGTTATAAAAAGTGAGTAGCGAGTTATAAAAAGTGAGTAGCGAGTAACAAAAAGCGAGTAGCGAGTTATAAAAAGTGAGTATCGAGTTATAAAAAATGAGTAGCGAGTAACAAAAAGCAAAAATGTTAACATGCAAAACACTTATCATGTTGTTTCAAAATGATATATTCTCAGTGGATTGAGTCAAAGCACATATATATTTGAGGGGAAATTGTCTTGAAATAGGGCACTTCCATGAAGCCTCTTCATAGAATAGAAGTAGGTAGCGCAAACCAGTGCTTTGAGTATTTTTTTTTTCTATCTTTTTTGTCTTATTTCCTGTATTGTGCTATTGAAGAAAACTTAATCCTAAGTAACTCTAAAAATAACTTTTAGAAACAATAACAATACATATATTTACTAAGAGAAATCTGTTATATGTCCTTCTCTTGAATACTGCTTAAAGTTAAGTTTTATGTAAGGCCTTATTGAAATGTCAAATGCGTCGCTAAACTTTTTTATGGAGATAGTTCATGCTTTCAGCTTGAACAATTAAGTCACTCATTTATTGTCACATTCTCATTCATAAATGTGGGAGAGTACATGTAGCCTCCAAATTTTGATTTATTAACCTAAATGTACAAAGGAGTAGGTCCAGTAAGACCCCTTTTCGGTCCCAAAATATAGCAGTTTTACAGAATTGTTAAAATGTAAACTTTTAGTTATTTATTGGATAGTAGAATGGTTCTGCTACATAAATATGGGCTGTTTTTGACAATACAATGCACATATATTGGGTACTAGCACCAATAAGTCATGCTAAATTACTGAAATCTTCACAATTCCAGCATTTTAGTTAAATTTTAGACAGTTTCCGTGTAAAACGAAAGTGGCCGCATTCGTGTTCATCCAAAATATTGAAATGGAAGTTGTATTTGATGATAATACATAACATATATAAAGGTTGAGGATGAACACGGTTGCGGCCACTTTCGTTTTTGACAAAAACCATCTGAAAAGTGACGTTTTTTCGCATATTTGGTTGATTTTTCATATTTGAGCTTGAATCGAATCGTTTTTTTTTTACTAAATAAGTTAAAATCTTTCACATAAATCAATTGAATCATATGAAATAGACACTCAAGTGTTTAAAAAGTGGTCAAAATCTTTCGTCAAATGAAACTGACATTTGAGGCCAAAATCGGTCCTTACCGGACCTACTCCTTTTGCGGAGTAAGAGGTATAAATGGACCCTAAGCGATCTTGTAATGAAAACAAAAAGTTACATTAGTGGTGTTCATCAGAGGTATAAATGGACCCTAAGCGATCTTGTAATGAAAACAAAAAGTTACATTAGTGGTGTTCATCATCTCAAAATCATTTTGTATTCAATATTCAACTGTTTGTATGTAGATTCTCTCTCTCTCTATAAGATGAATATTTAATAATTTCTTGGAGAATTTCTTTCTCTAAACATTATTCTTTCATCATGATGCAGCATGCTTTGCATTTTTACAAATTTTTGCATAAATCTTTGTAGATTCTGCTTTTATTTATACTCAATTTCTCTCAAACTATTAGGCTGATTAAAACAAAACTTGGCAGTATTGCTTGTTAATTTAGTGAATAAATTGAGTGAAATACATGTATAACGAAAAACGAAACCCGTTATTGGGTTGCTGCCCCTGAATTAGTAATTTTAAGGAAATTTTGCAGATTTTGGTTATTATCTTGAATATTATTATAGATAAAAAATGGTCAGTGGATCCCTCAAGGAGTTAATCCCCAATTTTTGTAAATTTTTAGAAAATATTTTCCACTGTAATTATTTGGCCAAGTTCATTATAGAGATAATTGTAGAAACAAGAATGTTCAGTAATTAAAGATCTAAAAACACATCACCAAAACACAATTTTGTCATGAATTTATCTGTGTCCATTGTTTGATATGCACATAGACCAAGGTGAGCGACACAGGCTCTTTAGAGCCTCTAGTTTCTTTATCTGCATAGTATCGCCTATTCTAGACGATCCGGTACATAGTAAATTTGCTGGTTGGTCCTTTTTATAGATGTTTTCGTGTATTTCAGCGATTATTCTTTTATACTGGATATGATACTGAATAAAATTAATTTGTTAGTTGTTAGTAATAGAGTTAATAAACAAACTTGGCCTTTTGAATATCTAAGTACAAGTAGTTCACTGACTTTTAACATATATATAATATATGTGCAAAATAACCTTCTCCTAGATCAACAACAAATAACATAGTTCTATCTACTTATAAATACATTTTGTAGAACAATAAACAAAATTGAATCCTTATGAAAATAAGGAGATGTGTTATGATTGCCAATCATAAACAACTACTAAGATCCAAATGAAGTGGATGTAAGCAATTATACAAAATCGTAGTCCTTCAACAATTTGAAAAAACCCAAACCCTCTGAATGGTCAGCTATAAAAAGTATGATACTATAAATGCTTTTTTATAACAATACCATAACGCTTTTAGTTTGGAGATGAATTAAAATTGAAAATGGGAATGGGGAATGTGTCAAAGAGACAACAACCCGACCAAAGAACAGACAACAGCAGAAGGTCACAAACAGGACTTCAATGCAGAGAGAAATTCACACACCCGGAGGCGTCCTTCAGCTGGCCTCTAAACAAATATATATATATATACTAGTTCAGTGATAATGAACACTATACTCAACTCCAAATTGTACACAAGAAACTAAAATCAAAAATAATACAAGTCTAATTAGTATTCTTCTTGACATGCTAGTGTTTTGTAATTGAAACAACATAACTCTGGGGAGGACAGACTTTAATTTTAATTTGTATATTTGTGTTTAAATGAAAGATTTTTCATAATTACACTTTGTATTTTTATGAATAAATTTACAAATTAGCTAATTATGGGAATATTCATCAAAGCGTTTAGTAATAATTCAGGAAACATACTATATCTGTATTAGTTTTGTTAAAAAATGCATATTAATATTGGATCTGCAACACTTTCCGGTCATCTTTACTTAGATCATGAACAATTCAGATCAGATTAAACAACACCCAGATTTAAATACGAAATCATCAATGTTAACAAATATGAACAAGAAGTAATTGTAACAGGATGCTGTTACGAAGTCTCCCAAACAAAGCTCCCATATTCTTTTGATTTGTTTAATTGTCCCATACAACAATATACATGGTTTAGGGGTGGGAATCTTGACCCTTTACAAGTTTTCAAACAAGGGGGTGGGTGACCCCAGGGAAGTCCCTTCAATTTCATTTGATTTGTTGTATTGTCCCCTACAAGAATAAATTAACAAGAGACAACAAAAATCATAGGCTCCTTGCTTGGAACAGGTAAGTTAGGTAACCGTATATATATTTAGGGAGGTTAAACGTATGTGCAGGATCCGTTTCCTTCCTCTGACCTAGTACAGTGGCGTTACAGCACAACATAAGAACAACCAAGTAAAACTCGGGCGAGAACAGCTTTTAAGTTTTAACTCATCGGGTCGATACTAATCAAACTATAAACAAATAATCAGGTTAGATGACAGAATAAAAACATTTATCCTGATTTAGAGCGATTTATAAATATAAAGTAAAACGACTATCCTTTGCAATGAATTCATATATAATAGCAATATATCAAATTGTATTGAAATATTTCAAAAGTTAATTGAAAGCCTTAGGCACTAACCATTTGATTTACTTAATTGATAAGATATTTAAAGCATTGAACCAGTGTTTTTTAAAATTATTTGAATCATCTTTAAAACTTTTGAAATAGTTCCATAATGATGACATCGTATTTCATGAATAGTCTATCATCAACATTATTTTCAAAAAACGCTCAAACTTTTGTCTTTTGAGGAAATAATTTCTTTTACAAAACAAGTTTTCATCATATTATATAACCACAATATATCAAATTGTATTGAAATATTTCAAAAGTTAATTGAAAGCCTTAGGCACTAACCATTTGATTTTCTGGGGGGGGGGGGGGGGGGGGGGGGGGCTACGTTTTTTTCCAGGTTTTGGTGTAGAAATAAAATTTGTTTTGGACCCTGAGAAAAAAAAATGTTTGTTTCACCCTCAGCTGCCACTATATGTAATGCTAAAATTGAAAGGGAAAAAAATGTTTTCGGGTCATCGCTAAAAAAACAAAGACCCCCCCCCAGAAAATCAAATCAAATGGTTGCTGCCTTAAGAATTACTAAGTAATGAAAAGGGAAACAAGTTGATCATTTGTTTAAATAATAATCTTTACAAACATATAAATGATAGCTTTTGTTACTCGATACTCACTTTTTATAACTCGATACTCACTTTTTATAACTCGATACTTGCTTTTTGTTACTCGCTACTCACTATTTATAACTCGATACTCACTTTTTGTTACTCGCTACTCATTTTTTATAACTCGCTACTTGCTTTTTGTTACTCGCTACTCATTTTTTATAACTCGCTACTCACTTTTTGTTACTCGCTACTCACTTTTTGTTACTCGCTACTCACTTTTTATAACTCGCTACTCACTTTTTATTACTCGCTACTCACTTTTTGTTACTCGCTACTCACTTTTTATAACTCGCTACTCACTTTTTATAACTTGATACTCGCTTTTTGCAAATTGATACTTGCTACTCGACTAAAAGTAAATCTCTTTACAAGGTTTGCGTTATAAACAATGTAATATTATTATGCAATAGACAGACATAACAAAATTCATTATTATAGATAAATGTACAGGGTTTGAAAATTGGTTGTATTGACATTTTAAATAAGACAAATCTGAGTACATTCACGTGTATTTCATGCACAAAATTGACATATTTGATCAGTTTAAATAATTTTGAGGATTGCTTTCAAGGTGTACCTGCAAACTTCTGAATATGAACTTTAGGTGTATTATGTAACATTAGGTGTGCAACTATAATATGTTTGTGATGTTATTGATGGTTATATAATATGTAACTTGAACCAAGATCATTCAAAATCATATAGAAGTAAATGGATTGTTTAAAATTATATTGATTACCCAAAACGGTGTCCCGTTGCAGAATCTATCCATTGAACACAAATCTTTACACGTTTTAAATTATGTGTTTATTATCAACCGATTACTAGAAATTTAAATAGATATTTCGATAGATATTTCAATAGATAAAGATGTGATATGATGACCGAGTGATAACTGGTCTGTAAATGATTATAAAAGTCATTTCTTATGTAAATATACACTGATCTAAATGTTAGATTGGGTCACCTTGTAACACATCTGACATTTTGGTGTACGTTAATTTCAGGTGTGAAACAGATCGGGACGTTTGAGTGTACGTTGACTTCAGGTGTGAAACAGATCGGGACGTTTGAGTGTACGTTGACTTCAGGTGTGAAACAGATCGGGACGTTTGAGTATACGTTGACTTCAGGTGTGAAACAGATTGGACATTTTGTGTGTATGTTGACTTCATGTGTGTAAGAGATTGGGCATTTTGGTGTATGTTGACTTCATGTGTGTAAGAGATTTGGCATTTTGGTGTATGTTGACTTCATGTGTGTTAGAGATTGGGCATTTTGGTGTATGTTGACTTCATGTGTGTAAGAGATTGGACATTTTGGTGTATGTTGTCTTCATGTGTGTAAGAGATTGGGCATTTTGGTGTATGTTGACATCATGTGTGTAAGAGATTGGGCATTTTGGTGTATGTTGTCTTCATGTGTGTAAGAGATTGGACATTTTGGTGTATGTTGTCTTCATGTGTGTAAGAGATTGGGCATTTTGGTGTATGTTGTCTTCATGTGTGTAAGAGATTGGACATTTTGGTGTATGTTGACATCATGTGTGTAAGAGATTGGGCATTTTGGTGTATGTTGTCTTCATGTGTGTAAGAGATTGGACATTTTGGTGTATGTTGACTTCATGTGTGTAAGAGATTGGACATTTTGGTGTATGTTGTCTTCATGTGTGTAAGAGATTGGACATTTTGGTGTATGTTGTCTTCATGTGTGTAAGAGATTGGGCATTTTGGTGTATGTTGTCTTCATGTGTGTAAGAGATTGGACATTTTGGTGTATGTTGACATCATGTGTGTAAGAGATTGGGCATTTTGGTGTATGTTGTCTTCATGTGTGTAAGAGATTGGGCATTTTGGTGTATGTTGACTTCATGTGTGTAAGAGATTGGACATTTTGGTGTATGTTGACATCATGTGTGTAAGAGATTGGGCATTTTGGTGTATGTTGACTTCATGTGTGTAAGAGATTGGACATTTTGGTGTATGTTGACATCATGTGTGTAAGAGATTGGGCATTTTGGTGTATGTTGACTTCATGTGTGTAAGAGATTGGGCATTTTGGTGTATGTTGACATCATGTGTGTAAGAGATTGGGCATTTTGGTGTATGTTGACTTCATGTGTGTAAGAGATTGGGCATTTTGGTGTATGTTGACATCATGTGTGTAAGAGATTGGACATTTTGGTGTATGTTGTCTTCATGTGTGTAAGAGATTGGACATTTTGGTGTATGTTGTCTTCATGTGTGTAAGAGATTGGGCATTTTGGTGTATGTTGACATCATGTGTGTAAGAGATTGGACATTTTGGTGTATGTTGACATCATGTGTGTAAGAGATTGGACATTTTGGTGTATGTTGTCTTCATGTGTGTAAGAGATTGGGCATTTTGGTGTATGTTGACTTCATGTGTGTAAGAGATTGGGCATTTTGGTGTATGTTGACTTCATGTGTGTAAGAGATTGGACATTTTGGTGTATGTTGACATCATGTGTGTAAGAGATTGGACATTTTGGTGTATGTTGTCTTCATGTGTGTAAGAGATTGGACATTTTGGTGTATGTTGACTTCATGTGTGTAAGAGATTGGACATTTTGGTGTATGTTGACATCATGTGTGTAAGAGATTGGACATTTTGGTGTATGTTGTCTTCATGTGTGTAAGAGATTGGACATTTTGGTGTATGTTGTCTTCATGTGTGTAAGATATTGGGCATTTTGGTGTATGTTGTCTTCAGGCATGCAACAGATCGGGATTTTTTTTTTTAATAACCTGTTTACGTTATAACATAAATCAGCCTGTTGAATTGTTGCATTCTGCCATTTCGGTCTTTTGATAATTTACCATATGGTACGGGTGTTCGTTGAAAGCCGTACGGTCACATATAGTTGCGAACACCTATACGTCATAAGGTCTCTGGTAGATAGTTGTCTCATTGGCAATTGTACCACAATTGCTCATCTTAATGAAAATGGTATGTTCTGATCTACGGGCTACTAACAGCGTCATTTCAGGGGAGCCGCTTTTAACGCAGAAAATGCGGTATGTTTAACTTTAAACTTAAAAGTTTTCTATCGCTGAGGTGCACTGTCAGGATACACTGAATTATCCTTGATAAAACCAACTATTTACAACAATGTTCTTTAATAATAGTATTACTTTGAATTGTATTGGTCGATCTGGGTTTATGCCTCTCTAATGCCTTTATGGCCACTATTATACTCTTGTACATGAGGCTGTACGGTGACATATAGTTGTTAACTCCTTCGTCATTTGGTCAGTGGTAGAAATTAGTTTCATTGGCAATCATACCAAATCTTTTTTATTTCCATATTGTAGACACATATTTGCTCCTTGTATGTACAATGTACTAGTATTTCGGAATGGCATTTCACAAGCAAGATTCAAAATCCAAACATGCACGAACATTAATAAATTATAATTGATCGGACTTTCTGCTACATATGTAGACAGGCTTACAATTTACTCCGTCTACTCTGTGGATACTATACACGAGAGTGTGGATTCGGGTCTATCAGTTCTTTATTCTTTAATTCATTTTTGGTAATTTTTCTCTATTCTTTCTATATTTTACCCATAATTCTTTTTTCTATATTTTCTTGTCCTATTTTTCTCAGTTCTATATTTTCTTGTCCTATTTTTCTCAGTTCTATATTTTCTTGTCCTATTTTTCTTTGTTCTTTATTTCATTGTCCTCAGTATTTTTCTCTGTTCTTTATTTCATTGTCCTATTTTGCCCATTATTTTGCACTTAATGCCCATTATTCTCCTTTCTGTAAACCCATCAAGATTCTCATACAAATAATTATAGTGACTAATAGTGAATCAATGCAGGAAGGGTTTTTGTGACCAACGTAATCAAATGGAGGTAGTAGTACCAGTTCCCTCTGAATAATCTCATGATCACAACAGGACAATTTTCAGGTTCTTTACTCAAAATTTAGTGCTTCACAGCTCCATGCATGTGTGTATTAATAGGTTCTACCAATATTATGGATTATTTCTGACCATGCAATACAACATAATAATGTAAACTTGCAATGTTAACTGTATTAAATTGAACAGTTACATGTTGCGCTCAATAACATTTTCATCATATGAACAGTCGGAAAGCTGACCCTGGTTTGACCCATGGTCGTTTCTAATGGCTGGCTTTCCGACTGGAAAGTTTGTGAAATTGTTGAACAGATATTTTTTGAGAACACGAAAGAGGCTCTTTGTTAATAGTTTCTCGTTACTCGTTTTTTTTATATATATATATAGATAAGACCGTTGTTTTTTTCTGTTTGAATTTTTCTGTATAAATAATTTTGCATGGCGTTCTTTGTATCTTGTTGATGAGCCAAGTCTCTGTGTTGAAGGCCATACTTTGACCTACAATTGTTTACTTTTTACATATTTTGACTTGGATAGACAGCTGTCTTATTGACACTAATATAACCGGAAGAAAAGTGACATTGGGAACTTTTACTATAATTTTCAAAGTGCTTTAATATAGGAACTCTCGTTTGAATTGAATATGTATATGAACTCTCGTTTTGAATAGTTATATGAACTCTCGTTTTGAATATTTATATGAACTTTCGTTTTAAATTGATTATTTCTCGTTTTAGTTTTAAGTTGACATGGTTGAATATTTCTTGTTTTAAATGTTTCTTTATTCTTAAATATAATGTTTCTTATTCCAAATATCATCGGCCAAAGAGATTATAGATTTACTATTTTACAACTTAATCCGATGGCTGTCAAAAGTGCTAAACTTACACTCAACTTCAAAAGAAGCAATTATCGCTATTTTGCTAAGTTAAGCCGGAGGACAATAATCCGTTTATTATTACATAAGATTAGACAATGATAGATAAATTTCAAGACAAGACAAAGACAAAAACAATAATGTAACCCGTGTCGAAGTTCACGGAGTGATACCGGGAATTCACGGGGTTATAATTGGGAAGGATCCCACGATTACCGTAACAAGACAAAGACAAGACAAATACTTTATTAAAGTCTCACCACTTGTTACATATAAAATATACAGCTTTTTAAAATACAAATTAACAACAAGAGCCACTCTATAAAGAGTTATGAGAGACTATAAAACAATTTTTTTCATGAGAACCTTTTATAATGTTTTAATACCCTTATCTTGGACTTAATTATATGTTTTGTAAACTGTTGCTGGCAGGGGCGTAGCTAGGTATTCAGTCAACTGTAGGAACCAATTGGCAGGGGGTCTGAGGACCGCTTAAGGCCCCCAGCAGGTCCAGGGCAGAGCCCTGGTAGGGGGTTTAGGGGGTTCAGGGGGCGAAGCCCCCCGACGGAAAACGGTTTTCAGCCTTTTAGCTGCAAAATTTTATGTACAAACATATTAAATTTACTGGTTATTTAATCATGATAATTATTATATACATGATGAAAAGTTCGAAGAATTATGAATAATGTACCATAACATCTGACTGGTGAATTAAATAACGCAGTACAATCCGTAATATAAAAAAAATATTTACAAAATGCATTGCCCAGCGTAAATCAGCGTATCCCTTTAATTAAGCAGTACACCCTGTTTGGTATTATCATATCTATTTCGTTCTGATTGATATATACGTTTAACTTAAATTATTAATAGTACATATTGACGATCCTTCATTAAAAAAAATAGGAACGTTAACACTAATAGAACTATCCTTTTGGCTAGACATCAACCATCAATCTTTTGAATCTTAAACCTTCACCCTAGCCACACAAACATATACAGACATAGTCAATGCCTAACAAAATTCAAGAAATTCGTATTCTTTATATCCTCTACTGTAAAATCCCTACCTGCTTAGGAATTTTGAATAATTGTGGCCATTACACGCAGATTTGAGTACTCAAAATTACAGGAATCCAGTTGATTGATTTATTTCTTTACATCCAGTGTCAAATATTTATAAAAGTTCATGACCGTTGAAATTTTTATTTACAATAAATAACACTTGGAGCTAGGTCCTGTAATAGGTGTGGTCCAGGACGAAGGTCTGGAAATTTAAAAATGCCATGCATTGGAAAATGAGGGATTATTGGATAGGAGCAGAAATTTTGCCTTTCAGTAGAACAACTACGAATTCCTCAAAGAGTTGCATTCTCTCTACAACTAGGCATCGGATTAAATGTCCCTATTCTGACCAAACGTGACTGCGTATGTATACATCCTGCACAGCCAAACAGACGACCGACATTGGCAAGTCGGGTGAAGACAAAGTGGAAAGCTAGTTGAAAACTAACAACAACTAATTAAAATTCAATCCTATCCAATATTCCATTCACTAGTCTATGGACGAGAGACCAGTGTACACATGACATTCGATAATTAAAGAGTTTTGACAACTTCACCGGCTTTCATCTACAGATGACGTTGTTTATTTATTTTTTTTAAATAACAAAAAATATTTGTGAAAAAAATATGTGTAGGCACGTGCCTAAAGTGCCTAACGGCAGCTACGCCCCTGGCTGGGGCAGTCTTCCCCTAGCTTTCGAACTGTAAACTTGTGTTAATAAATTTGTATATATTTTATACGGTCTTGCGTTTAAAGCAGCCACAGTGTCGATTATAGACCTAAAAACTTTAATGTAACCCGTGTCGAAGTTCACGGAGTGATACCGGGAATTCACGGGGTTATAATTGGGAAGGATCCCACGATTACCGTAACCTTTGCAGCCAAGCGAGTGTTTTACTTATGAACTAGTCACAGTATATATACGAAAATTAAAAATGGAATTATCGAAATTGGAACATTTTAAAGCATTCGAAACCGAAAATGCAGACTGTGTTTTTTAGCTGAAACAACGGCAATGATGGAGCGGTTTACATATCGTGGACTTAGACCAGAGTATGTTGCTCCATGTGCTTTGCTAGTAGACATGACCATTCAGATAGGATCAGAGCCAGAACCCGTCAAAATCAACAGTGCTATGAAGAAAAACATAAACCACAAACCCAACCCAGTAGTGATGGTAAGTGTAGTACATGCTGTCATAATTACGAACATTTTGGGAATGCACATTTTACATTACCCCTGTTATTTAAATATACTTAATCCAGAACCGCCCCTAAATATAATACATTAGCATAGAAAATTCCTTTTTTATCAAAGTAGTGCTAAGTTCCACCCGTTCCATAATTTTTTTTTAAATCAGGCAGTCTAGACAATCAACTGATTGAAAAAAGTCTTTTTTTTGTTTGTCATTTTCACATTTAGAATCATATTTATTAAGAACTAACTTCGTTATTCTAAGATGAATAACCACTTTTTTCTGAGATATTTGCCATTGGCAGTAAGAAAACCTCCATAAATCAAGCTAAAGTCTGTGTATCCTTGTTGTATCATAGAACCTAGTGTTAAACACAAGAGAAGGTTGTAACTTTGAACAAAGATCACCGACTATAGTATACCAAATAACCACAATTATTGTTTAGTTGTCGTTATTATTTTGTATTATTTCACGCACAATGCTAGATAAGTTGTTGAATTTACACGTATGGGTATGAATACATAGATTATCGGTGGTGTAACAAAATCATTTTATAATACAATTTTGGTGAGAAACAAGAATGCAAGATGGACTCGTCATCTGTCTTGCAAATTGTGGTCTTGTTTCCGTTGGGTGTACAGGAGTGACGACCTGTATACTGCATGTCAGAAAAATGCTTTGTTATGTTTGATCAAAACCTGCTTACAAGGTAGATATATCCACTGATAATATGTAAATCGGTTCAAATTCTTGATAGTGTTTTCGAAACCCTTCCATAAATAAATGTATAGTTTCGATTAAAGGCCTACAGACTCTAATGTAACCCGTGCGGAAGTTCACGGACTTATGCCGCAATTTCACGGGGTTATAATAATACCACATCTTAAAATTCATCTTTCATTGTATTCAATATTCAAATTCCATGTGAATGAAACATACATGTATACAGGAGGAATTGATCCTATCTTGTTGAATGTATGCGAGCCTAAAAAATTCACGCCATATTGATTGACATTGACATTAGATAAGACTGTATTCATAACCACACCGACTAGGTCGGCACGAGATCTTTAGTTTGGTCCTCGGTCGAGTCAAATCAGATACTAAAATATGCATTTCCTTCTTCTCCGTTGAGCAATGCGAACATAATTCTTTACCTGTGTGAGCCCTTTAAATTGTTACCTTGTAAGCTTGCTAAAATTTCACATTCTATCAAAATATGATTTCGCCCTGAATACACATTTATTTTTCGCCCTATTAATATAAATGAAGAACGAGAACCTGTTATGAATATAGTCCTTTGTAAAAGGATATCAATTAAACAGTAAAATCATAAAATATAATTCATAATCATATACTTTAAGGTACGAACATTGATTTTGTTTTTTGAAAATTCAAACAACTGAATATATAACTGTTCTTGTTCAATTGTGAGTACGCATGCTCCTAAATCCTGTCGATACTGTTTCCTTTTATTTGGCCTTGTACAAGGTCATTCGTTTTTTCGGACTATTGATGGGGCATTCACATTAAATCCGTTGGATGCGAACTGATGGACACTTTTAGTACGACAGAACATGATTTATTTATTTATTGTAATTGACTTTGAACCAGCGTTCCGCAACTCCGAGTACCCTTGTATTTGTGTATTTGTGCATTGTGTTTATTGTTTTTATTTCAAAAATAAAATTAAGGAAAGGAGATGTGGAATGATGGCTCATGAGAAAAAACCTACACCGTATGCAAATAACGAAGAAGTTAACAACTGTAGGTCATCGAAAAACCTTTAACAATGAACAATACCCATACCAAATAGCAAGCTACAAAATCTCCCGAAATAACAATTCGAAGAAGAAACCAAATTCTTTTCTTTTTTTTGCGTGCTTTCTACCAATCCATTGAGCTAAGCCATTTGTAACTGATATGTACAGTTTGTAACGTTACACAACTATGAAGCCTCACAAAAACATTTTACAATATGTTTCTGTAAACCTAATATATAACTCAAAATGCAATTGATTGATTGTTAGATTGTTTGCATTAACTGTCACGTGCAGATTTCGAGCTAACAGCAGATAAACACTTTTGTTGGTTTTTTGTCACAACTTTTAATAAAAAAAAAAATATCAATATCAATAAGTACACATCCCACAGATTTAGTGTAAAGACGTCATAAACACTATGATGTATGACCATAAAGTGAGAACTTTTAAATACAATACAAATTGAGATAAGTTTCAATGTATACAAAACACAATCAATGATATAGTGTCGATAACAACTATATTCAAAGATCTTAACTTACGACAGTGTACCATTGATAACCTTTTAGAGAAAGGTTATTAGAAGAATCGATAGTTTACATGGATCTTATCCAAATTTACTGGCTCTATTATTATCAATATACAACGAATAACTTAAATACATTTTTTTTATTTCGTAAAAACATGAACACGCTGTGAACCTTTGCCTCTGTAGTGTTGTTTCCAATTTGTAGTTAAATATGGATATCTTATTTTACCATACCATCGGTCAGCGTTAAATCTAAGGTATTCATGATCATAATTATACTGCACACCTATTGTAAGTGAGCCTCCAGGTTTTGTTACACACCAGGCTCGTGCTATGGCAATGATATCACCCCAGGGATTCAAAGCGTCCCCATATCTCCCTAATCCAGAGTGTTCTATAGAACTGAAAGTAACAATGGCATCAAATGTTCCCAAAGTATTGTTAAGATAACGCATACGAAAATCTAACGGAACAATAGTTTTCACTTTTGGATGTTCTGATTTGATACTGCCATACTCTAATGTAAAGACTTCACGCGCACCTGCTTCTAATACGCATGCCTCAACCCATGGATTTTCGGAACCTATCACCATAACTCTACCATCAACAATACCTGGCGCATGTTTCAAAGCATCCCTAAGAGCATTTGTTTCTCCAGCACCATAGTTCCCGCGTAATTTACCTTGCTTTGCACTGATGATCCAGTCTTCAATACCTTTCTCTGTCCAAACAGGTGATCGGGCTGTTTTACCTAAATATTTACTATCAAAATACCAATACTTCACTGGAATACGATTGTTCATGGTATATTCAATCATTAGATTTTTCGGAATTGATTTTGGTGCATGAGGTAGCTCATGACCACGGTCAACATACTCGTTTCTGAATATCGCTTGACAGTTAATATCTGCATTGACATGATCAAAATATGGTCCTGGTGATCCTTTTCTTGACGTATCACACAACTGACCACAGTCTCTACGAATAAGTTCCAAAGGGTCCGTAGGGGACATATTTAGTGGTAATTTCGGCGTACTCTTAGTAGTAGCAGTCTTACGGTTTCCAAAAACGTTCAATACAACTGTTGTTTTATC
Source organism: Mytilus edulis (assembly GCF_963676685.1). NCBI lineage: Eukaryota > Metazoa > Mollusca > Bivalvia > Mytilida > Mytilidae > Mytilus > Mytilus edulis. The sequence continues at coordinate 13,312,420 of NC_092350.1, forward strand.
ACTAACTGTCTGAAGAACATTGTTTGGAATTAAAATCCATGCAATAATTAAAACTAATGACACAGCACCAATGGCATATTTCCTCTTCAACTCCATGTTTTTAGTCACTTAAGCAAATACTAGGGTTGTCGTTTGGTTATTGTCTGTAACATTTTTGGTAAACTAAAATTTAAAGAGGATGCAATTAGATATATACAAGTATCATTAATGTGTTTATATAGAATATCCGGCATGTTACTATATAGAATATCCAGCATGTTACAACTCTAATATCGATCGTTATATCGTTATATTTAGTATCTATGGAAACAATCTATAAAAATAAGTTAATATGATATAGAAATGATCTACCATCCAATGGATTATCGGTATATCAGTGAATTAATTATTTATACAGATAGATTAATTGTTGGTCAATTTATTCATAAAAACAATATTATACTTGTTAAAAAAGGCAAATACGTTTTCGGAAACAAAAACCACAAAAAAAAATGTCTTTGCTTAAAGGGAAAAGTTCAGAATGTATACAGTGTAGTTTGTTCATAATTTGTTAGAGCATAGACTTTATGTGTCTGAAACTTCAAATAGTGTATTAATATATATGTTTTAAACAAAATGAGATGTTTGATTTTTGAACTCATTCAAAGGCTACAACATCTTCAAATTTTCGCAATTTAGATCACACGCCATACAAGAATAACGTCCGGTCAGAATGGGGACGTTAAATCCGATGCCTCGTGTAAAGAGAGTGCCACGCTCTCTGTACGTTTATAAGAAGCCTTGCAACAACTCATTGATGTGTCCTGTTGCAAGGCAAAATATATGTCCCTATCCAATATACCCTCTGGCAGTCCAAATTTATCAGACCTTTTTCCCGGATGGTCTCTATTTCTAGACCTACATATTATATTTCCATTCACTTGTTCTCGTCCTGAATGTGCATGGAATATTTTCCACTGGACGTTAAGCAACTAACAATCAATCAATCAATCATACAAGAACAATTTACGAAATGAACAGGATTTGGTGATATATCGTAAACGTACGTTTGCGTTACTAACATGACTAAAAATAAAATGATTAATTAAAACAATATTTAAAAAAAAATATTGATGTTGCGTTTATTAGAAATTGAGGAAAAAAAACATACTGAACATGAAGAACTTTAGACTTGCGTTGTATGTCATCAATTTTACAAACCTTTGAAAATCAATTTTAAGAAAATGATTTTTAAGAAAATGATTTTTGAACTCATTCAAATTTACATTTAGTAATATTAATAGCCCAAATATATTCAAGTAATAGTTGGTACAACATGGACAATTGACTATTCTACCAATACACGGAAAGAAACTATCATACATAGAAGTTTTGTTCGTGAAAACAACTTTATTGTTCATGAAAAAATAAACCTCAAGTTACATCTTTATCAAAATAGTAACAGGAGAAACAAAATATTTCACCATCTATCAAAAATGTTTTAAAATCTTTTTGTATAATATCTTAGAGATTTTATTTTATATATACGGTTTCAGAATTATTGTCGTTTTGATTGGTTTAAAAATTTGATGCTTTAAACTAGTAATATTAATAGCCCATTTTTAAATTTCAAAATGCAACATTTTTTTTAATGACCAATGTACATATAAAAGTTTATTTTATTGAGTAATTGTATTATGTTGCATAACAATAATCCTTATTTGGAATCCTTCTAAGTCTTCTATTCTCCATTCAAAAGTTCGATGTAATAAATAATTAAATTTAACACCAATCAATTACCAATTTTCCATTCATTTGCAGTGAAGCAAACATACCAAATAACAAATAAATGCACATAATATTCAATGCATTTAGATTGAACAACAACGTACTTGAAGAGTTATAGTTTAATCATAGAGTTATTACAAGTAAAAAGGTCAAGCTGTAACTCTGCTTTATTCTACACTTTACATTATAAGCCAAAGCTTGCCTATTCGATCGAATACATTGATTAAGAATCCGATCTGTTATGGTCACGTGATAGTTCAGTCATTTACATATCAAATAATTATCATGAATAACAAATTTTCGATGATATTGTGGTTGAGGCAAATAAACTTGTTTCACTTATCTCCCATTTATCAAATATTTATGTATATAAAGAAGACACAAGTTGTCTTCCTTATTTCATGTCTTTTTGATCATTTATTATAGTGACACATTATGTTCAAAATGTTAAGATTGATTTATTCGATCGCAACTGAAGATTCTTATTTAAACTAAATGTGCACCTGGCGTACCAAATTATAAGTCCAATATATACGGGTCTGAAAGCACAGGCACTCGTCTCAGAAAAAAATATCCTATAATAGCACTATAGTATAAAGGTATATTATACGAAAACTAAATTCTGAGACGAGTGCCTGTGTCTGAAAGGGGTTTAAAATATAGAGAACAACGGACAAAAAGTACAAAATAAAGCACAAGGCTTGGGGAATGGATCTTTTTTTCTAAAAAAAAAAATTGATCTATTTTTTTTGAAAATACAGTGTTTAATATATTTAAACTGATTTTTTCACTAATTTTATGCGTTCTTACTCTTTTCTTGATTTTACCCTTGATTTTTCTTGGTTTGATTGCTCGCTGAGCAGTAGAATGTGTTATGTAAATTAATACTGACAATTGTTTTCATGAAAATGTTATCTCAAAATCATTGTGTAAAATGGCTGAAATATGAAATCATTTATAAACTTCAATTCGAAAAGGAGTATAGCCAGGAACCCCAATAAACGATCCTGTAAAGGTTATGTTTAACTTCAATTGTAAGAGTAAATCTAATGGGTGCATTACTACATTAAATGTATGATATTTAAAAGTTTAAAACAAAAATTTCATATCTGTTTCATACTTATAAGTATATTAGCCTGAAAAAAAGATTGAATAGATTTTATTTGCGTCCATTTTTCTAGAAATTTGGCAATCTTACCACCTTGTTTCGCTATTTTGTAAGATCTTGTAAGTGCCTAATGGCGACAGCCCTCGCCGATTGAAGTTTGTGTTAAATAGTAAAAAAAAAAGGGAGAGGGTTTATGGTTTGAAATGCATATATCTAGATAATGGTTTGTAAAGCAGATCTGATCTAATCAAATATATTTTGTGGGCGAAGGGTGACATCACTATTTTTCTTCACAGAAAACAGTCATAAATTATGCATAGTCTTAATCTGCTAAAAATCAGGTTTTTACGAAATATTCCCCTTCATTTTGACGTCAGATAGTAATGACGCAAAAGGTGAAATATATGTTTAACTGAAACAAGTGCAGTGGACATATCATATGTTTATATCAAGTTTAAATGACATTATCACAGTGAAAAAAATAGTAGTTAGTGTACCAACTCCTTTACCTATAGTAGAGGGGGAGGACAGGGGGTACCCTTCTCCCTTCTCCCACCCCTCTTCTCCTTTCTCCTACCCCCGTTCTCCTTTCTCCCATTAGAATAAAACATTACCTTTTGAGATCAATTGAAATTTTTTCTCCTTTCTCCCAGCCTTCCTCTCCTTTCTCCCACCCCCTTTCTCCTTTCTCCTACCCCTTTCTCCCTGTCTCCCTTACCCCTGTCCTCCCCCTCATAGTATAAGGATTATGTTGTATCCCGAATTCCCGCCAAACCCGGGGCCTTTCAGTTTGAATCTTTCGAAGAAAGATAATTTTCCAAAAGGTTAACAGCAATCCATGATTTTAAGCTATTGGACATTACAGGTTTCTGAGGCAACGAATTTAAACATATTGGTTTTATAAAGTGGGAAATAAAAACACTCATATTTAAAACAAAATCATGAAATCACGTCAAAAAATATGTTACCATGATCTGACGGAAACGTCAAAGTGGTATCTAAATAAAAATCAATGACGGAAAACTTGAGAAATTTTGTTTTAGTAGGAGGACAACACTTGGTTGCGAACTTGGGATCGGATATGACCACCAGCACGATACTTTTAAGATTTTCAATCATAGCTTGCAATTGTATGCTTAGTTTGAACTGGTGTTATTTGTTTCCACCACATGATTTACATAACGGAAAATCATGTTTGAAAATTATTTGAAAGTTTTAGGCTATTTAAAAGTGAGACTGTTAGTCACGTGCTGTTAGTACTTCTTTACTGGCCTGCATGCGGTGACAGTTTACGAACGAATTTCTATAATAAACGATAAAATTTAGAAAAATAAGATGAAGATAAGATAGTATATTTACTTGGTTGAAGAAAAACAAATCTACGGATATATTTTTTTTATTCAAACAGATCAAGTGACGTTACAATCACTGGGGTAAAGCTGATGACCGTAACTGCATTCACGGTCATCCCAAGATGTCGGATGAAAAATTAGGTCAGTTTCTGTATTGTCTGTTAAAGTGTTTCTATATCATTTTCTTTACAAATCATACATTGAAACGATGTAAATTTATAAAAGAATCACTCGAAAATCACTAATTACTTCCGAGAAATGTGCATGAAACGGGAAATTCGATTTGAAAAAATCGTTAAGATGACCGTAAATCCTAATCAAAATATTTTCAAGATGACCGTAACATAAAACAAGGATGACCGTGATTGGTAAAAAGATGACCGTAACTTGTAAAGGATGACCGTAATTTGTAAAGACTGACTGTAATTTATATAGGACGACCGTAACTTTTATAGGATGACCATCAATTCTAAGAATTAAATATCCGTATTGTATTCAAAGCTTTTTTGTTGAGTTTGTCGATCTCAATAGGGGCTCGGTTAGCGGATATAAATATGTTTCATAAATTTCTTTTTTTAAACTATAATATAATTGGCCATATTTAGGATTTATAACAATGATAGTAAATTGCATATTTCTCGTAAACAATGAAATATTTATTGATATCGACGTTAACATTTTAACACAAATTTACAGCGATACGACGAAAATTTGAAGAAACATGAATGTGTCCCTAGTACACGGATGCCTCATCTACACTATCATTTTCTATGTTTAGTGGACTATGAAAATGGGGTAAAACTGTAATTTGGCATTAGAATTAAAAAGATCGTTCCATAGGGAAAATGTGTACTAAGTTTCAATTTTATTTAACTTGAAGCTGGACAAACGGACAAACAAACAGACGAACGGACGAACGTACGCACAGACCAGAAAAACATAATGCCAATAAATGGAGCATTAAAAACATTAATAATACATACGAATATTTGGTAATCGAGCCCATGTGTATTGGTCCAGAGGAAGCAGATTAAAATCTTAATTTGTCTTGATATATGCAGGCGGAAACACTTTTGAAATAGAACAAAAGAATCGAAACTCTGTGTTTATCGAGAAATCGATAAAAGTTAACTGTAATGTTTGATATAGTAACAAAATTTTAAAAAGTTAATAGAAACAAATAAAACGACAATTTTCTTATTTTAAAAACACCATTTGCATAAGTTTTCAATGTATCTATTACATAGTAATGCAAAACAATAAGATATCAAGTCGACGACATGGTTCTTATCGGGGCCTTTTATAGCTGACTATGCGGTATGGGCTTTGCTCATTGTTGAAGGCCTTACGGTTACCTATAGTTGTTAATGTTTGTGTCATTTTGGTCTTTTCTGGATAGCTGTCTCATTGGCAATAATACCACATCTTCTTTTTTATATATAGTATCTATAAGTTGGATGTAGAAAATGCATAACCTCCGATTTTTTTTTTATCACGAAAGGAGAACATATCAATCTTTTAGTTCAAAAATTTTCGTGTCTGCCCTTCCATTATGTGAATCAAGAAAAAATTCCCCAAAACAGGTAACGATTGTATCGAAAAGAGAAAAATCGAGTGCACCTTTTTATGTTAGGGCATGTTTGGGGTGTATATTTTGTCTTTAAAACGTACAACGCAAGAGTATTTTATATAGCATCTCGCTTCAGATTCTATCATTATTATATATCAAAGCTACAGGTTGACTTATAACGTAAAAAAATGACAGTACGAAAAGATGAAATATATGGGTCAATTGAGATACCTATCTAATGAATCACAAAAACAGAGTAGGTGTGTTCGAATAGCTATTTTTTTCTAAAAGTACTTGACGACAGTCTTTTAATTTGGATGATGAAAATGTGTGTGTGATAACTAGGGTTTATAATCTTCAACCACTGAAAATATTTAGTCTGCCCTTCCACGAAATATTTAATTAGAATTTTTTTAAATGCTTAAGAATTTTCAAAAATTCCATCTGACATCCAAACAGACAATATTTTTAAGTTGAATCAATGCAGACAAGATCATTAACTAATGCTCATTAGCTAGTAGATACATTTGTATTTTAAAATATAACTGACATATAACGATCGATCGTAATGGTGCTATGTGGATAAATTTATCAGTTTTCAAGAGCAAAATTGGCAGAGCGTCATCCCTACAATGGCTTCCATTTCTATGACTGTGAGTATGAACTGGCGTAATGGGGAGATAATTTTGAAGAAGTAGAATCCTGACTGTATGAATAACATTTCTGTATATATACAAATTGACAACGTTCCGCCTTGTGATACGCTTTTCGTACAATACTATTTTAAGGATCTACTTTGCTGGAGCTCACCTTCACTAGTTTATTCGAATGATATTTTCAAAATATTTCTGTTATTTTATTTGCACGACAAAATGAAAGACGATATTATATCAATGGGTGTACATGCAATTTTTTGGCATTTTTAAAAATGTGTATTTATTATATGTCATTAAAAGGAATCCCAGAAACAAACAAAAATCTTTTGTCGAGCAGTTGAAGGCTGTGCATCGCATGTCTTTTGGCAAATTCATTTTAAAAATTGAACCCTCTACTGTAAAAAAGATACATATGGTAATCTTTGCATTTGAAGCACGTCTTATTTTCTTCTACCTATAGGATAAAACTTTCATATTAATATGTGTATACCAACACTATTAATCATTTGATACAAAAAGATAGTTATATAAATACGGATATTTCTTAGAATTGAGGGTCATCCTTTAAAAGTTACGGTCATCATTTACAAATTACGGTCATCTTAAAAGCAGTTACGGTCAGCCTTGTTATGAATCCCTGATTCTGTTACGGTCATCTCGATTGTGATTTACGGTCATCTTGGCGATTTTTTCAAATCGAATTTCCCGTTTCATGCACATTTCTCAGAAGTAATTAGTGATTTCCGAGTGATTCTTTTATAAATTTACATCGTTTCAATGTATGATTTGTAAAGAAAATGATATAGAAACACTTTAACAGACAATACAGAAACTGACCTAATTTTTCATCCGACATCTTGGGATGACCGTGAATGCAGTTACGGTCATCAGCTTTACCCCAGTGACAATGCATGCCGCCAAAAATGAATCACATGTTCTCGATTTAATCTTTTTATTTACTTATACAAATTCGGTTTAGTTTAAACATAGTTGCTGAATAACAAAAAAACATGTAAGATACATACATGTTTGAAAATAATGTGGTAATTGAAATGAGACTCCATAAGAGACCAAATGACAAAATAAACAGCTATAGGTCACCGTACAACTTTCAACAATGAGTACCCATACCACAAAGTCAGCTATAACAGGCATCGTTATGACATGTGTTAAACAATTTCAAACGATAAAGTAACTGTCTGATTTATATGCAAACTGAAATAATGAACAAAAAACAAAAATGATATATACTGATATATACTAATAGGTCAGTTTCTATCTCATTTTAACAGAGGAACAATTATGGGGAAATCAGTACAATGGTTAGTTTAGCATGATAATCTTTTACAATATCGATAAAAAGAAAGAACAAACAACTCAAGTATACGGAATATAATATGAGTTAGTAATATAGCTGTATAAAGTTGACTATGAAACAAATCAGAATTATACCACATAAGATAAGATACAAATCAGATAAGTCAAATAAGCTATACACATGGAAAAAAGTACTGCAACACCAAATTGCAATTCAAATTTTTTATTTTTTTGTTCAATAATTTGTTGAAATAGAACTAGTTAAACATTATTTAAACATCACCTGAGTTTAATCAATAAATATCGACTCTATCAATGTTTGCTCAAGCATGGCAATTAAGATAGGCGGGGCTTCAGCTTGTATACATCATACTTAAATTTTATTGGACGTTAATATGTTTGAAGTTAAGGACAGTCACACTAAATTTTAAAACATCACAAGATGAAAAATATAAAGCGCAATCTAGTCCAGCAGATAGGTGCAATATATGAAGGAATTGTGCATTTCGTGTTAAAAGCACCAAATTTTGCTCAAACATACTTCTATCTATTCTCTAAAAATTGAGATATGGAGGCAAGCTGGAAATAAAGTTCACTTCCGGTAAAATCCAATATGGCGGATGCATGTTTAAATTTCGAAAATTTTAATTTTCTTTCAGAAATTTTAGTTTAAACTACAAAAACTGATGTTTTAATTTGATATGAATCACATCAGATGGTTTTCGGTGTTATTTTATAGTGTTGAAGCAGCATTTGGTGACGTTTGGTCCACTTCCGGTCACAATTTCGTATTAAAATTCAAGAAAAATTTCGGCTTTTTAGTGTGAACGATGTAATAGACCTTCATTTGCGGTGAATGATAATGTTTCACTATTATTTTTGAATGAAGATAGACTTACTCTTATTAAATAAACAGACTAAATAACAATTTAAAGATGACATCTCAAAGATTTAAAAGATTGAGACATCAGATGATCGAAAACCAGGAGCATCTTCCTTAAATGTTGAAGAAGTTGACTGGATAAAATGTATGATTTGTCAAAATATGACAGACGAATTGTTGCAATAACCTACATGGTTCCAGATATGAAACGTTGGCGCAAATCTGGTAAAATTCAAAGAACTTTGATGTTAACCATCTTCAATCAATCAGAAGACACTAGATGATGGCAGTGGTCGTCCAATTATAGATTACAAAATCAATGCTTCATGGCATAAGGCCTGCTATTCAAAGTTCAATTCAACAGAACTATAGAAAGCTAAACAAAAAAAAAAGACCTCAAGAGGATACAGATGATATACTAGAATAAAACAGACAATCGGATCAGGAAATTCACCCGCACCAGTATACCAGGTGAAATAGCTCTGAAAGACTATGTTTTCTTTTAGGTTTGTAGAAACCAGATGTAAACCTCCACGAAGTAACAAGTGCTGTTGATATCCATGTTCGTCATTGTGTACTAAAGCTTCATGGCACAATGTTATTAGTGAAACTCAGTGCTGGGAATCTTGTTGCAAAAGAAACAAATTATATCATGTTCGAAAGGCATCAAGCGTTTCTGGTGAAGATGAGTCTGATTATTGTACAAGAAAGAGACACACGAATAAGCCATGGAATCGCATTAGCTGAATTGATCAGCTGCATTGAACATTCCAAAACCGAGGAAGATTTAGCACCAGTATTCAAAATGTCAGATCTTGCAAAGGTTTATTCCTGGTTCACATTACAATTATGGGTTGTTTGCCTGTGAGAGAGCTTTCCTTGTTTGACTTGGATTGAGAGTTGTCTAATTGGCACTCATAACACATTTTCTTATATCTAGTTCTTGCGTATTGCCCTGATATGCAGGAATACAAAACATGGGAGAGAGAGAGAGTTTACTTGTTTTCAAAGATGGTATAGGAACCCTTCAGTAGAAAGCATGTGATGATGACTTTGACTCAAACTACATACAGATTTATCAAGCAGTAAAAATCATTCACAGCGACATGTTTGGTGTTACATTAGAGTTTGAATGTAGTTTTCCAGTGCACTGTCAGTGGAATTCGATTCCAAGATGTCTCTTAACTCTTGTTAGTAGGTTGTTGTATGGACCAAATATAACAACTGACTCGTATTCTCAGGAAACACTAACGATTGCTCAGATGTTAATATTTAAAAGCTCAAACGAATCCTTAACTGTCCACAGACCCATCATCATACATCTAGAGAAACACTATTACATATATACCTAGGAATAATTGTTTATTGTTGGAAAAGAAAACGAGGAATAGTGGATATATTTTTGATTAATTAGTCGGTGTTGTATGATAGAATGCTTTCAGTATCCCAAAGTAATAAGTTAAAGAATTTTTTTCAGCAAAAGCTATTGACCATACGCATGGACAAAACAATGTTTTTGTTAAGTCAGATGGAGGCATTGGTGGATTAACGGAACATCCATTGCGAAGATGGATGATTGCTGGTCAGGGAATGGCAAGACTTGCGAGCTGCATAGCTCGATTTCATGATGAACAGGACAAAACTCATCATGAGCAGAAACTAAGTGTTCAAAGGTCTTTTGTCTATAAAGTAACCTCTTTGGTACAAGTGATAGACAAGTTAGGAAATCTATTTCTCGAAGACGACAACAAACTGCGTGTTCTAGATACTTTAGATATAGCTCCCGCAGCATTCGTTGATACTATTCGTCCTTTGTCCTATAGACAAGACTTGTATAAAAAGTTTATCGACCGATCAGTGTCTGTCTTTGAACCTAACAAGAAATACGGACCGCCATTATTTTGAACCCATCCAGAAAAGGGACAAATGTTGTTTTAAAAAATGGTGTATCGTTGTTTTCGAGACTATATATCCTGTCAAACAAGAGGAGGAAACTTAGGCGAGTTCTTTAAACACATAAATCACTTCCATCCACCAGCGTTGAGTCTAAATGAATGGCGAATATTCAGAGACAATAATTTGTCCATACATTAAAAAACAGCTTGATAGTGTACAGATAATTAACATAGTGTGGGATAACTACATAGACAACAGTTTCAAGAATGCTACAAGAAACAGAAACAAGGAGACGTGTTCAAGAGCAAACAGGCACAGCTTCTTACGTGTATAAAAAAACAAAACAGAGCTCTTTCATATGTTGTCGCAAAAAATGATGGATGACCACACTTTCGGGAAGATAATTATTGCTAAAGTTGATGCCGATGTAGTAGTAAATGTTTAATTCTTGCTTGCTTTCATGTGAATAATACAGCTGATATACTAGTATAGTTGCTTAAGGATTGGAAACACTTCAGTAGATTTCAATTCACGAGATTACTAAAGCTTTAGGACTAGAAAAAGCATTTACATTGCCTGTGTTCTATGTGTTCGTTGGTGAAGGAAAAACAGCATGGGATACATGGATGGCATTGAATGATGTCATAAGAGCACTCACCGTTATGGGTGACCAGGCAATAACTCTGGATGTGGAAACCCTATTACGCCATTAATCCAACAATTCGTTATTCTGATGTTTGATTGAACAAACAATTATATCAGAGAAGGTCAATGAGGCACGAAAACACCTTATCGCATAAAAATGCAGGTCCATTAAAAGTATTTGGCCAACAAAATCAGCTCTTTATCAGCACACCAAATGTTCTATCTCTCAAGGTGGATGTGTGTGGGCTGAATATCTCAACTTGAAACCACAATTGCCTGGCCTAGTATTTAGCTGGACAAATTTTGGAGCAATATGTCAGAGGCTACTTATTCATGTCAAGAGTCAATCCACTGTGAATGCCAACGGGAATGTCATGGTCATTGCAAGTGTGGACACTCTGCCCTTCCAAGCACTGCCTTGTGTGATTGTGGTTGTGATTGTGAATGAAAAGTCCCTCAATTTGTTTATTTGACCAAATAACCATATAATAGTTATATATGAGATCTTCAAATTTGTTTTTTGGACAACATTGCCTATTTTTTTTTAACAATGTATTTTATCCTTAAATTACGCTTTTTTGTGGTAATTTTGACCGGAAGTGATAAAATTATTAATAAAATAACCCGAGGGCTTCAAGAAAGTAATACTTTATGTCAAACCATGAATACACAATAATATTATCGTATACCGAGCAAACTTTGGCAACAAATTGTGAGAAATAAATAACCATATTCAGTTATTAAATGCATGTCCGCCATTTTGATGATAAAACCGGAAGTTGATAAAATCAAGCTTGCCTCCATATCTAATTTTGTTTAGAATGATCCAAACTAGGTTATTTTCGAATTTCATGCTTTTAACACAAAGTGCACAATTATTCACCTATCTGCTGGACTAATCGTAGAAATGGAAGCCAAACAATTGTATTTGCTTTTTTCTCGAAGATATGCATTTTTTATCATCCAACTGAAAAGACTGTCGTCAAGTACTTTTATTAAAACAAAAAAGCTATTCGAACACACCTACTCTGATTTCGAGTGATTCATTACATAGGTATTTCATTTGACCCATTCATTTCATCTTTTAGTACGGGAATTTTTTTATGTTATAACGTCAACCTGTAGCTTTGCTATATAAAAATGATAGAATCTGAAGCGAGATGATGTATCAAATATTCTTTCTTTGTACGTTTTCAACACAAAATATTCATCTCAAACACACCCTAACATAAGAAGGTGCACTTGATTTTCTAATAAAAGGGATAAATTAATTAGGGGGGATGACTTAATTATTTTATTTATTATGTCTATTGTTATTGAATATTGCGCACTTTGGATTAATTTTTGCTTGTAAACCTTTAAACTGATTATTCTTTGTTTATAGAGAAGGCGATAAGTGCTTTCTGTTATGTTTACTTTAGTAAGAAATTTTTTAAAAGTGAATAGAAACAAATAAAATAACAATTTTCTTCTCAAATACGAGTGTTTTATTGTTAAAAACAACCATTTGCATAAGTTTTTAATTTATCCATTACATAGTTAAGTAGAACAGTTAGATAGCATGTCGACGACATGGTTATCTATCAAGTTGGATGAAGAAAATTCTTCCCTTTTTTTTATAATTAATACAGACGGAGAACATATCAATCTATAAGTTTACTTATTTCCGTGTCTGTCCTTCCTTTACGTGACTCAAGAAAAAAAATCAAAAAATTGGAAACAATTGTATCAAAAAGAGAAAATCGAGCAAGCCTCCTTATGTTAGGGTGTGTTTGAGATGAATAATTTGTCTAAAAAACGCACAAAGGAAGAACATTTGATACATCATCTCGCTTCAGATTCTATCATTTTTATATAGCAAAGCTACAGGTTGACTTTATAACATAAAAAAAAATCACAGTACAAAAAGATGAAATATATGGGTCAAATGAAATACCTATGTAATGAATCACTAAATCAGAGTAGGTGTGTTCGAATAGTTATTTTGCTTTTCTTAAATTACTTGACGACAGTCTTTTCAGTTGGATGATGAAAATGCATATCTTCGAGAAAAAACAAATACATTTTTTGGCTTCCATTTCTACGATTGCGCTTTATATTTGTCATCCTGTGATGTTTAAAATTTAGTGTCCTTAACTTCAAACATAACCGTCCAATAAAATTTAAGTATGACGTATACAAGCTGAAGCCCCGCCTATCTTAATTGCCATGCTTGAGCAAACATTGATACAAGCAAAGCAAGCAAGCCAAACAAAGATTTGTCTTGCTAGCATTAATGTATTAGCTGTAAAGTAACCAAGTTTGTAAATTTATGTTATTGACACCTTGTAACTGCAGCAAGATGGCAGATATCCAGCATGAGTGAAGCAGGTATGTCGCTGTGATAATTGCACGTATTGTTGGTCATCACCATTCCACTATAAGTCGTTTTGAGAATAAAAATCAGGCAAGAAACGATGTTAAAGACCTTCCGAGGTCAAGAAGACCCCCTATAACATCTGCTAGGGAAAATAAAGCATAATGAAGGTTGGTCAGAAGGAAACCCATTGCAACAATACAATCCTAAAAAGAGAATGATGACCATACAGGAGCCTTTAAACAAGAACTGTTCGAGATCGGCTCATCGCTACTGGTTATCGTGCGATAATACCATTTTGGGGACATTTGCCTACGAACAGACACACAGATGCCCGTATCCAATATAGTGCAGAGCTCGCCAAAGTTGGAAATAAGCGTCGTGGAGGAAGATCCATTGTTCCAATGGAATTCGGTTTATCTTCCTTGGCCCAATGGTAGCCCGAATTTGAACCATATCGAGCATATTTGGGACACTATTGGGCGTAAAGTGCATGCAAGGACACCCCAGTTCAAACAAGTCATGAAATAAACAATACCCTTCGTCAAGAATGGTTGCTGCTAGCTTAGCAACAAATTAGTCGACTTATGGCAGGAATCAGAAGACGTTAAGATGGGGTTATCCGTTTGAAAGGAGGCTGCGCACAAAGTACTAATTCTTTGGCGTATAACGATCAACAATGACGTGAACAATCAACTAAAGATTAATTTTGAAATGTCTGACATTGTAAAGTTCGACTACAGTAAAAGTTGAAAAATGATTTTTTTGGTACAAAAAACACTTCATTTTGTTCGTTTTAAAGCCAATGATATCATTAACTACGTTTCAATATTATTTTACAAATATTTTATCATATCCCATCCAAAATAAGAGACTGATTTTTCAAGTTTTAAAAAATCAAGGTGTTGCAATACTTTTTTCCATGTGTATATATAGGTCAAATGCTTATGAAGTCCTCTCTTCACTTTGAACTTACTAAACCATAAATATATAAAAGCGTGCATACATTTGATATGATTTTACATTAACATGATCTGAAAAGAAAACACGTCTTGACTAAGATGACGATGTAAATATGTGTGGTCATTTTTACCATTTATCATGTTTATAAGGTAAGGAATCTATCCCATCCCTTTTTAAACGCAAACCATGTTTAAAGACATATTTATTTTGTGTTCCTTTATAATAGTAAGTAGACAACTACCATAGGTTAATAGTTATACAATCATTTGAGAGTCGGCGAAGATTTTTTTATATATATCATTTCGAATGTCTGAATACATATTGATATCCATTTAATATTTAGACAAACTTGTGTATCCTTTGGTGTGTTACTATCGATTTATTACATATCAGTTACGGATATACATATGAGACAATATCTGAAAATGTCTAATTTTTGGTATAGGAAGAACAAAAAAAACCGTTCAAATTATAATATTTTATTTGAAGAAATATAAAAAAGATTGTTTTAATGGCAATAGTTGTTGCATTTTATACGCTAGTTTAACTTAAAATGTCCCAAAAAAATAATTGCCGGTGAAAGAAGGAACATGGAAATGAGACTTTTTCAGATATTGTCTCATATATGTTTCATTAACGTAAACCAGACTATATTTAGGATAGTCTAGTTATTCGTCATGTTTATAAATAGAATCAAAACAGTGTTATAATGACGGACGGATGTGGTATATATTTCTGTATTTCCTAGAAAAGATGTTTAGCGAGAAAATAAACATTTAATTCCTGGTATTTCATGTTTTATGAAGTACAATTATGTACATGTATGTATAATAATTACTTCTGATATCAACACATAGACATTTTTTCTCGAGGTCAGAACTTATAGCAATTGTAAATAATGTACAATAATGTAGTAGAATAAATCTTTACTTGTAAAAACTCAAGTTGCATGCATGCTATGCTGTTGATTTTATATACACAATAATTTTCTCTGTTCAATACTATAAGCAGCTTCGTTTTGTTATTGCCAACATTGTATAGTGAAACGCTACTTACTTAATCAAGGATAAAAAAAAACTTAAATCAAATAGTTTTGGGGTGGGGGTAAAATTGCTACAAGCTTTGTTTAATTGACATCGATTTTACATGTACCCCTATTGGTCAATCAACCTTTCCAAAATTAAGTTAAGAAGAAAGGAGGGTGTGGCGGTGGTGTCGGTGAAAAAAAAAACTATGTGAATTCAGTTTTTTATCCTAAATTGAACTTTTGATGTCGACCCGGAACGTGAGATATAATAAGTTGCATAAGAAATTATCCGACGACATAAAAAAACTAAAATATAAAAAAGAAGATGTGGTATGATTGCCAATGAGACAACTGTCCATAAGAGACCAAAATGACACAGACATTAACAACTATAGGTCACCGTACGGCCTTCAACAATGAGCAAAGCCCATACCGCATAGTCAGCTATAAAAGGTCCCGATAAGACAATGTAAAACAAATTCAAACGAGAAAACTAACGGCCTTATTTATATAAAAAAATGAACGAAAAACAAACAAGTAACACATAAACAAACAACCACTGAATTAAAGGCTCCTGATTTCGGACAGGCACATACATAAATAATGTGGCGGGGTTAAACATGTTAGCGGGGTCCCAACCCTCCCCTAACCTGGTAACAGTGGTATAACAGTACAACATAAAAACGAACTATAAAAATCAGTTGAAAAAGGCTTAACTCATCAGATGGACAAAAATACAAGTGGGCGTGGCCGGGTACTTATACATCCCGACACAAAAAGACACAATGAACAGATCTGAGAGTACTCGCAGTTATCTGACAGCTAATTCAAAGCCACTAACAACTCTTATCCAGGTTCATAATACAGGAAACAAAACAGGAAACAAAAATAAATGTTGTCAACACTTCCTTGAAAAATACTCTGAAATAAATAGTTTAAAATACAATAAAAATGTCTTGTATAAAAGGGGGATGGGCAGGGGTATGGGATGGGAAGAGCGAGTCCAACTTCAGATCTTGTGTTGCAGTAAAAGTTGATTACAATGACCCTTTGTTCTACAGCAAAGATAAGGGGTCATCCTGTATTGTTTATTAAAAATAAAATGTCATTAGCAAACTTCCTATCAATCCATACGTTATATGTGTTTCAATTGAGACGCAACGTCAGATATTGCTACCATTTAAATTAGTGTAACAGAAAAGTGATGGAAATGCACTAATTTCGTGTTTTCTTTGTTGGATAAATGCAAAGTATTAAACAAAAGTATAATTCCGTGTATTTCCGATCCAAAATGATTTTATAATTTACCTATTTAAGGATATTAGATGATTTTGATGTCAGTGAAAAAAACATATATATACTTATAGTTTTCTTATACTTTTATTTCAATGGCCTTATAGTTGTGCATTCTTTGTATATGTGCATAGTTTCGATTTGTTGAAACCTGACATTTACAGTTAGTGGAGGAAGGAACTTGCGAATCCGTACGTTTTAAAGATAAACTGTAATCTTTATAAAATTTGGTGTTCCAATTACAACTTTTAAAGTACTTTTTATTGGCAAAGTTTTCAAAGCCGAAAATTAATCTTCACGCAATTAGCTCTCTGATTTTTAAAAAAGTTTTGTGAAGACATAAAAGTTTACTTCAGACACTTCCGCAAGACATTGCAACCTATTGTTTTGAATTTAATCAATTTATTTGATAATTTGGGGTTTTGGAGCTTGCACTTAGTACAAAACGATCGTGCATACAATTTAATAAATCTTCTTTTAAAATTTTAATTTCTCAATTGAAAGATTCCAATCTTCAAAACTAAATTTCCCCTAGGACATTTCTGTTCATCATATTCTTTTCAAAATATATTTGCAAGTTTTAGATGGAGGCTACCATGCAAACCATTACTGAAATATATCAAGTCATAAAACGTTCTAGTCCGAGACTACTCTGACGTCCAACGGCTGTTTTGCCAGACAAGCTGGGGCCGTGGGACGTCAGAGATCGTCCCATATCAAAAAGTGGATATTTGCCCGTCCAAAATAGATGCGCTGCTTCGTCGCTTCTGGTGCCAACTAATGTCCTTGGAATTATATAAATCGGCTATCAATTTGTTCATTTTTCATTTAGCGAAATTTTCGAGTTTTTGTTTCGAGTTTGTTACATGGGACAAAACTAGTTAAACTTTTTCCTGATAATCTGTGTCTTCCAACTGCATACGTTATATTTTTTATTCTTCTGCTTTCGTAATGTGAAAATGTCAGACACAATTTTTATTTTCATATAATTATTTTACATAATTATTTCAGAATTTATAAGAAAATTTCCCCCACTAAATATTTACTAACGTTAATTTCTTTTAATTGGTAGTAGCAATATCTAATGTTGCATCTTGATAGAATAAATCTACAAACAAGGAAAGAAGAAAACGCATCTTTGATCGTCTTTAGTTCAGCTTTTGGATATTTTTACGACCAATTGTCGTCTAGGGTTGGGGTAGGGAAATGAGAATCAGTGACCCCTGTCAACCCTTCATAAAATATAAGTTCTAGTTTTAGTGTGCAATAGCAAATTGTTTTAACACTATTTAGCATGTACTGCTATTTTTGTCCATTATATTAAAGTCATGATACCGTAATATTAAAGGAAACAATTATGCAGTTGCTAATGTCTTTATAAACATATTCATAAAATAGTAAACCATTAGCTGTGGTAGATTTTGCCTAAATATTCAGCTATACAAACTGTAAAATATTGTCCTGGTCTCTCTTCTATCTCCATCTGTTCATAATTTTAATTTTACAGCAAAATAACTCGAATGAGTCGGCAAAAGGAAATATCTTTGGTAAGCTTGCTTCCTAGCTGATCCACATTTTAATCACCATTTATACAATACCATGGTGTCATGAGTAACATCTCAAGTATTTTATTTTTCACCTTCCGACTTCCCCAAAAAATATGCAACTAAATTGAAGATAATGATATCCTTATTTTATACAAATATATACATATCTAAATAATGATCGGCTTGACATACATCGTAGCTAATAGTTCTTGTGTTGAAGACAGAATGTTGACCTGATGAATCTTTTAGTGATTTTGTTTTTGTTTATTTTCGTTGGATAGTTATCTCCTTGATTGATTGGCCTATTTTAATAGTATAGAAGAAAAAACAATATGGTTTATTATTACAATAGAAACGCGAGGAGTTATATCACCAAAAGGGACCTAAAGGAAAAACAAGTTTGACCTTGAAGTATATATACATATAAATGATAACCATCATTCTCCCAACCTCTTAACCCATAACAAACATTAAAAAAATATTTTAAAAATGTCTTCTTAACATCATTGAGGGGGAGGACAGGGGGGTACCCTTCTCCCTTCTCCCACACCTCTTCTCCTTTCTCCTACCCCCGTTCTCCTTTCTCCCATTAGAATAAAACATCTCCTTTTGAGATATTTTTTCTTGAAATATTAGATCATTTTTTAAAAGGAGAGATATTTTATTTTTTCTCCTTTCTCCAACTTTTTCTCCTTTCTCCCAGCCTTCCTCTCCTTTCTCCTACCCCCTTTCTCCCTGTCTCCTTACCCCTGTCCTCCCCCTCATCATTAGAAACTTTTGTGATTACATATAAAAAGAAGTGAAGAAAGGAAGTTAATTGTACTTATGTATACTGACTGAGGATGGTTTATAGTATCACATTTTATATATCAATATGGTATACCTGTACTAGTTGACCCTTTAACTAAATTATTTAACCTAATTTTCAAAAAAGGAACATTTCCTAAGGTATGGAATGAAAGTTTCATTTCATTAATACACAAAAAGGGCAATAAGCTAGACCCTTCAAATTACAGAGGTATTTCTATAACCTCCAATCTTGGAAAATTATTCAATAAAATTATATATATGAGAATTACAAAATTCATGAATGAACACAACATTATTAGTGAAAACCAAATTGGATTTAAAGAAAAATCCCGTACCTCAGATCACATATTCACCTTGAAATCTATTATAGAACAAAAGAAAAATAAGAAACAGAAGGTGTTTGCTGCCTTTGTTGATCTCAGAAAGGCCTTTGACACAGTTTGGAGAAATGGATTATTTTATATCCTTTTAGAACTTAAATTACCCTGTAAACTTTTTAATATAATTCATTCTATGTATGACGATACTACATGTAGAATTAAATTCCAAAATGGTCTCAGTGAAGAATTTATCTCCAACCGTGGCGTTAAACAGGGAGATGTTCTCAGTCCTTTATTATTTAATCTTTACATAAATAATTTAGTAAAAAGTCTCCAAGATGCTAATACAGATCCCATTGTAATTGGAGATACAACAATAAATTCCCTTTTATTTGCAGATGATATAGTCTTATTATCAAATTCTGAAAAGGGACTACAAACAGCTTTAAATGTTCTTAGTGATTTTTGTAAATGCTGGAAACTAGAAGTCAACATAAACAAATCAAAAGTCATTATATTTAACTCAAATGGAAAAACCCATAATAATTTTTTTAAATATAATAACGAATTCCTGGAAACTGTCAAATCATACTGCTACCTTGGCATGACACTGCAGCACACAGGAAATCTAAATCTGTGCAGCTCATTGCTTGTTGAAAAGGGTAGAAAAGCACTTTTTAAAATAAAAAAAACAATTGGACTAAATAACCAATGCAAGCTATTAGAAAAATTATTTGACTCCCTAGTTGTGCCTATTGCTCTATACGGTAGTGAAGTATGGGGAATAGGCAAACAACACAGGGATTCAGATCCCTTTGAACACTTGCAGTATAAATTTATTAAAGAAATTCTAGGAATACATTGTAAAGCATCAAATGCTGCATGTTTAGCCGAGCTAAATAGATTGCCTTTATATACCAGAATAGAATTTTCAGCAATAAAATATTGGCTTCATATACTTGAATCAAATAATTCACTTGCCCTAAAAATATATAAAGCAACTGAAAAAAATAACTCTTGGATAATAAATATGAAAAATCTCATTTCAAGACTTGGTTTTCATTTTATTAATCTAAATCCTATTGATATTAAGATGTATTTAAAACACATTCAAGAGAGAATCAATGATATAGCCTTCCAAAAGCAAGAGACTGACATCAATCAAAATAAAAAAATGAACTTTTTTAATATACTTTATAAACCAAATAAAAGACCCTCGTATGTTGACCAATGCAAATCCAAAAGTGATAGATCAACATTATGTAAATTGAGGTTAAGTGCTCATACTTTATCTATTGAAAGAGGGCGATATCTAAAAATACCAAAGCAGAATAGGGTATGTCTTTGCTGTAACAATGGAGACATTGAAGATGAACTTCACTTTCTTTTAAAATGTTCCTCCTATAAATATGTGAGAGATAACCTTATTAAAAAATTAAATAATGTTCTATTGAACAACAAATTTTCTTCCTTATCATATAACTTACTTATATCAATTCTAAATAGTAATTCCCAAACAATATTAAAAATTGTTGTCAACTATTTGAATGAATGCTTGTTGGTGAGAAACTCATTATTAAAAGGTACTTGATTTTTGTAATAATGTATATGCTTCTCATTTATTTTTTATATATTTCTCTCATAATTATCCACTGTCACTCCTTCATTGTATATATATGTTATTGTAGTTAGTCTTTAATTTGTTGCCATAACCATTTATTGTCAATGTGTTAGTGCTAATAAAGTTATCTATCTTATCTATCTTATATTATTCTCTGTTCAATAAAAAAAATATCTACATAGTAAACTATTATATCTATAACAATATGAAACTTACATTTATAAGGTAAAATCCAATGGCAATATGACCTTTGGTGTTATTTGTGTAAAATTAACATGTCAAACCTACTATAGGTGAAGCCGATGTGCAGTAGTGTAGTGATGTGTGTAACAACGAGAATACATGTTTACCTGGCTGGACAAACCACATCGTAAATTCAATTTTATTAGGATTATAAAAATGTACAAGGACGTACTACATGTGCTTGAATCATACTTTATTTGCATTTTTTTCTAAATAAATCTACAACAAGCATTATGGTTCATTTGCGTGGTCTCATTGTCATACATTGATTTTAGCTTATGTATGATCATGTATGATATTCCTTTGTCGCTGAAGGATTTTTTTTTATACTGTGTCACGTGATATAAAATTCTGAACGTCAAATGAATGATATAGTATATGCATGGATTTTTCGATTAAACTGTACTATCCTTCACTAACCGGGATTCTTATCATTTAAATTACTCATTTTTTGGCAATGTGAACAGATGACAAAAGTTTCAGTTAAAAATACTAACTTGTATTGGTTTAAATTACGCAACATAACATGTAATTAACGTACTATATTATTTAGAAACACTCAAACATGTAACAAGAGGAACTTAGTCATCACAAGGCCAATATGAAGAGGCTATGATCGATCGATGTTAGCAATATAGAACGATACAGTGGCGGATCCAGGGGGAGGGTTCCGGGGGTTGGATCCCCTTTTTTTTACGATCAATGCATTTGAATGGGGACATATAGTTGGACCCCCCTTTTGTTTGTGCTGGTGCGGGAATCCCCCTTTTTAAAATGGCTGGATCCGCCCCTGCCATATAATTTAATAATGATTCAGAAATTTCCATAAGAGGGGACCCACTGACTGCCGATGAGGGGGCCCGCTTCAGTTATTCCCTTTATAATCAAACAAATTTTCCAAGAAAAAGGGGTCCGGTGCCCTTCCTCCTAAATCCGATCTGATCAAGGATGTTCGCTACTCTTGTTTTTGAATGGTTGCCAGATATTCGGAATCCTCTTGTTTTATCCATGTAGTGCCATTTTAAAATTCTTTTCTTTCATTATTTTTTTACATATAGATTGAAAACCCATATTTGAAAAACCTATAAAATCCTTTTTATTTCTAATATTGTTTTAATATTGAATAAGGTTACCAATGTAAATTTTATGAAAAGTCTAGGGAAAATCATTTCCCGCCAAATTTTCAATGGCCTATTGTATATCTCGGAAACAAGCACACAGACCCTTCATTTTTTCTGCTTTTTAATTCTTTTATTCAAATACTTTCAATTTATAACTGTCATTTAAAAGCTTGTTATTTTGAAACAGAATAGCGAACATCCTTACGTATAATTTCCTCGTCTGATTCACTCCAATATTGAAAAATGAAAGAAACCATTTTATTTTCTCTATGCATAGATCTACATACCAATATTTGGTAATATGCCTACAAATGTCTTTTTTCCCTGTCAACTTGTGCTTAATTTGTCTTTTACAATAAACGATGATAAAAGACAGACTCCCAAATAACAAGTAAAACTTCGATCAACTGCTCCCTGATGATACTCCCGCCTAAATATTTTGGTAAACAGGAAGTTGTTAAGTGATCACGATATATAGCCTAGTCTCGATCATCCAGCCGCTTTATTTTTCAAAGTAGAGCGTCTGGATGACAAGTGATATAAAAATGGTAATTTATGATATTCGGAATAGTATCGGCTTTTTTAGCTTGTTTTTAAAGATAATGTCCAAGACGAATAACCAAGAAGTTGGTTATTGACTTCGGAAGAAATTATATTACGATAATACTATTGAAAAGCCCGAGTGTACCGATTGTTGTTTAAAGCTATTTATATTTTGTTTGTGACGACATACAAGTCGTGGAAAACACCAGACAGCATGGCTTCCATGACCGCGAAGGAAAATAACAGCACATCAAACCTTGGTAAGATGATATAACACCACAAACTGTTACATAAATTTTAATGCAAACTGAAACAACGAGTAGTTATATATTCTTGCATGCATGTCCGTGCTACGTAAGCAAGTTAATAATCATACAATAAATGGCAATTTTTGTATTGACTGGGACCACTCGAACAGTCGTGTGTACGCTATAAATACATTTTGGGGTTGTTAACTTTAAAAATACTTGATGGAAAAGTAATATGACGCCGAAATATGAACTTCATCCAAGATAAATTTGTTGTATTTATATGTAGTGTATAAAGGAGTTTGCATTTTGATATGTGTAAAAAAAAAAGGGGGGGAAGGAGAGATGCGCAATGTTGTACACATTTGAAGGAGGGAACGCAATTCAAAAACATAAGCAGACGAAAAACAAACAAAGTATATCTAGAAGATGCCACTGATTTTGTACATACACCAAACGGTCAAAATGATTTATGCTCGATTTTTTTTTAAAACAAATGCATTTAGCTTATACAAACATTTAAGAAGTGCGACACGTTGTTATGAAAAGTAATTTAAATATACTGTTAGTAAACAAAGTCTGAACTGGTCAACTTAAAAACGAAAAATACTTTTTTGCACTTTTAAGAGGCATTTTTTTCACACTAAAAAAAGTCCTTAAAAGAATACAAATGTTGTCAGTGAATATATACCAATTGGCTATCTAAACCTTGAAACAAAACCATGGCATGAGGAATACACTGTAAATTTGTTTTTGATGTAAAACAAGACAATAAAACAATAGATGCAGCATCAATGAAAGGAGGTGTCAATGAGACAGCAACCTGTGAACCCAATGACATACATTACCAAAAGTAGACATCAACATGATTAAGAGGACATCTTGTTGACTTAAACAAAAATTGAGAATAAAAGTACCAAAAGGTCAACATTATACAAGTATAAGAACATGCGGTATGAATACCAATGAGACAACTATCCACCCCAAGTTCAAAGGAGGTGGATGAGAGCAAGTATAGGCAACTGCATGTATGGCCTTTAACAATGATAAAAATTCATGCATAATTTTGATAGAGAATACAGACAGGGAATGTGCCAAAGTGACATTAACCCGACAAGAGAGCAGGAAACAACCCAATGCCACCAATGGGTCGTGTCATCACCACAGCGAGATAATCTCGCATCCCGTAGCGGAATTCAGCTTGCACCAGGACATTTCTAAATGTATATTTCTATATGATTTATGTTTTTTTCCAAACATTTTGTTTTTCATATATGCTATGCTGGTGACCAAAAATTAATATGATTTTAACATTTACTTTATTTTGTAGACAAACCAATGATGATTTCGGGACACAGTTGTTATGTGTAAAATGTGAAGAATTAAAAAAAACTATATAAATATTCGAATTTTCATTGTATCATAAACAGCTTCAATTTTATAAGAAAAAAGATTCAAAGATTTTTTTTTTAATTACTGCAGCAGCAATCATTATAAATAAATCACAGTATCAAAAATGTTGGGTTAACATTATTTTGACAGCAACCACAAAGCGAAAAAAAGGTACACAGACATATATTAAGTCAATGAAACAAACACCAAGAAACACATTGTTGTCAGATATGTCGGAGAATTTTAAAGATTTGTATTAACAAATTAAAAATCATATAAACAATTTAACAGTTTTCATGTTTGCTTTGTATCTCATTTACATGTCTGGCCCTTCTCAGTTAACTATATGGTATGGAGTTTTCTTAATATTGGAGGCCGAGCAGTGATTCTATTTGCGAATATCCATGTCATTTGAACTCTGCTGGGTTGTTGCCTCATTAGCAATCTCCTTATTTTATATAAAGGTTCACATGTACAGGAGAATTCGAAGTTGTTGTTTTTGTGAAGCTGCCCTTTTATACAAAAGTCATGATGGATATTATAATAGTTTGTAGTAGGAGAATACACTTTTCAGTTATTTTTTGTATAAGTTATCATGCAGTATGGGATAAATCCCATTCCACCTTTTCAATGTGATTGATTCAAACATGCATTCAAAGAGTATTGGGTTTCATGAATGACTGGTTAACTTCTGTATTTCTTCATAGACACGGAGACTGGCAAAGTGGTATTGTGTGAAGGTTGGTCCCCAAATGTTTTCTTCCCAAAAGGATTAGGCGATATAGATTATTGGTGAAACATTCAGACTATTCTGTCGTTAGCAATTTTAAGATCAGTTAATTTTGTAAATAAAAATTGAGTTGACTCATTGTGTGATCTCACTGATCTGCCAGTGATAAGTTGTTAAACAGGGTTTTTAAATTTTACATTGTAATCTTAGAGTTGTTTTTCTTTCCATAAACGTAACTTGATGTGTGCTTTTCGAGTAAGGTAAGTGCGTCAGATATTTGAAAGATTATTATAAAAAGGAAAGCATAAATTATAACAAGAATTTACAGAAATAAGAATGATACAAAACTAAGAAAAATGGATAAAAATTAAAATTAAGGAATACAGACTAACGTGGCTACAATATACCGACTGTTGGTTGCTTAACGTCAAGTGGCAAATATTTCATGCATGTTCAGGACGATGTGATACAATATAAAGAATAGAGAATATATATAGTGGTGTGCTATAATATGAAAATAGAGAAAAATGGTAGTTTATAGTATGAAGATAAGAGAATATTAAACGTGGTGTGTTAAAATATAAAAATAGATCTTCAAGTTGGGTTGCTTGGTTATCGTCTTGTGGTAAATAATGGTAATGTTCAGGACGAAAAAAAAAATAACAATAATTATAAAGATGAGGTCCTAAATTATAGCCCGTTGAGGATACATGTTCGAGAAATTATAACTCGCCAGAAAATTAAGGTATATTGGATTATGTACAACGGTCCACCTACGGATCCCTCTCTTAGCGCACAGAGAGCGTGGTATCCTCTATACACGACCAGTGGCGGATCCCGAACTTGTTATAAGGAGGGCAATATACAGTCATGCTACAGTGTTTCCTTATATGATATAATCAACCAAATTTTTCCCACGAAAAAAAATCATGTCTTTAATTTTTTTTTACATGTGACAAAAATTCAGAAAAAAAGATCGCCGCTAATTACAGTATTTTTTATCGTTCTTTTAAGATTGCCCATCTGCAAGTTGGGCAACAGGATCAGCTACAAGAATGTCAGTTTTAATAGATATACATGTAACGTTACACTGTTTACTGATCTTTACTGTTGTTATTATTTTTTTTTAAATATAATGGGGATAACGGAAGTGCTATTTATAGATATGTTCTATATTTAATTATTTGTTACGCCCCCTATAAATATCTGACCAGTCCGGTTAATCACCCCAGACGCTATATTTAAATATGCGTCTGGGTTATCGAGACTATATATAGCCCTGAAATCAAATTTAAGAAAACCTTGTATTGTAGCCCTCCAAAAAGAGACGAACATTTTTAACTTTTTGACTTATATAAACCCTGAAACCAAATTTCAGAAAACCTTGTATTGTAGCCCTCCAGAAAAATTTGACGAAAATTTTTAACTTTTTTGACTTATATAGACCCTGAAACCAAAAGTGTATCGAAAATTTTCAGATTGGCTATATATCATGTGTAAATTGCTACAAGTGTTCGGTTAGCAAGAAGTTGTTGAGTGATGAATCTTAAAACGTATTACACGGTATAACTGACTTATATAAACCCTGAAACTAAATTTCAGAAAGTCCTTTTCAAGAAGTTCCTGAGAAAAAAAAACTAAAGCGGGGGTATAATAAATGAAATTATTTTCAAATGGATCTAGATCAGAGATGAAATCTTTATTTCGTCTCATTATCCCCCCGTGTTTATCAGAATATCTAGCTAGCAGCATGTGCACCCTGTAATATTGTCACGATCTGAGAAGGAAAAATCTTGCCACAGTAATTGTTACTCTAAGCCAAAGTCGGTTTTATAAAAGCATTAATATACCCCCTTTTTGAACTATCAATTGAATGAGGAGATCGCTGTAAATTT
Source organism: Mytilus edulis (assembly GCF_963676685.1). Taxonomy (NCBI): domain Eukaryota; kingdom Metazoa; phylum Mollusca; class Bivalvia; order Mytilida; family Mytilidae; genus Mytilus; species Mytilus edulis. Next base: position 13,339,723 of record NC_092350.1, read on the forward strand.
TATTTTCATTATTCTTTTCTGGATTTAAATTCCTCGTAAAACGCTCAAAGCTAAAAATTTGAATGATAAGGATAAGAAGATAAAGGCAACAATAGTTAAAGCTAGGTTCACACTGCCGATCAGATCGTGTATGACCGGAGTCATAGTGAGATTGGTCAAAAATTTCACGACTGATGGTGAGATCGGACCAACATTTCACGACTGATATTGAGATCAGTCCACCATCGGCAAACAGTAAAAGAAATAGATTGTATTGGATATGTTCGTGATATTTCTTGAGGCTTTAAAAGTGAGGAATATTATAATCTGAAAAGATTTCAGCAATGTCTAGTCCGTATGAAATTATACCAAGACTAAAAATCCGAGCGGAAGAGACGACATTTGCTTCAGATTTCTAAATTGAAAAAAAATATATTAATTTGAAACTTCTGGCAATGCCATTGTTTTTAAGATTTAGGTGATTCATAATTTGAAGACCCATACAAACATTACAATCGACCTTCAATTCAAGTTAAGATGACCGGTTGGCAAACATACATGTAGCATTGAAAATAATAAAACTGAGAGAAAATAATAAGGCATCCATCATTTATCTTTTATTAAATCTTTTGTTGTTGCTGTTGGGAGGTGGGGGTAGACAGACGATACTAACAGTTTAATGCAATTACGATTAATTTAAAGCTAATTCAAAGCGAGATAACTATGAACATGTCTTACATATATAATACAGACAGAGTTATCTTCTCATGGCAAACGATAATAAAAATTAATAGTTTAAACTGGAAAAAAAATTAAAAAAATGAAAACAACACGTTAAAAAATTTCACGCGTCCGAAGTGCTTTTCTTGATTTACCTTCGTCAGGAAACGCTCAAAATCAAATATTTATCAGTATTTGTTAATGCCGAAATAAAGGGTAAATGATATTTGTTCCAATATGAACAGTTATTTAATATTAATAGCATTGTATATGTAAAAGTTTCAAGAGAAACTTCTGTTAGAAAGCAGCTTGGCAGAGTATGGACTTTCAGGATTGGATAATCCAGTCGAATCTAGTGTTAAATCAAAAGCGTTTAAGGTCAAGGATCAGTAAATGAACTAGTCCATAGATTTTTTTAAAATTTAGAACTTGATTAGATATTGAAAATATACATCAGAAAATGTAAAAAAAAAGTATATGTCACCGACTTCGTTTTCGAGAAAAAATCATTTTTAAATGGTCCGAGAGGGTACTAAATTACATTGAATATATAGGGGGAATCTGTATTTTTCTTCTACAATTTTCTGTTTCCGGTATAAATCACGTAAACCGCTCCATAGATTTTTTTTTAAATTAACATTTTCTTCCTCTTTGTCTTACGAATTAGATGATGTTAAAAAAAAATATGGTCACCGACTTCGTTTTCCCTGTAGAAGCGACGCAAACTCAAGATTTTGGCAAAAAAAAAACCATCAAAATTCGTGACGTCGTTATTTTTATTACTTAACACATGGCAAGAATAAAATCTCTTTGTTCTTACTGTGCTATAATCTGGATAATGCACAGCAAAGGTGTGCATTAACTACCTCAGATATACTGCACAGTTCAAATCTTTTTACCTTTAGGGGCGGGTCTTGGATTTTGAAAGGGGCGTTATTCTATAAAATTATAAAAAATATTACCGAGTGTAGTGAGAGTAAAGACAATATTGACGATTTTAAGCTAAAACACGATACTTTGTCAAATCCAAGGGTTAATGAACTGTTCGCCCCCACCCCCGAATCCGCCATCTGCCTTGAAATTACGACAAAGTTGAACTTCGTACAAACATCGTCGTTTCAAAATAGGAAAAAGAAAGGTTTCTCATTCCTTTATATTTTTTTTATCTAAGCTGGGACATAAACTATTTTGTTATATTTTGTGTACAACGTAATCTAAATCAGTGTTTTAAAGTTAAAAAGATAGTTAAAACAATTTTTGGTTATTTCTGCCAAAAAAGAATTGTATCTAAGAATATCCGAATAAAAGAAATCTGATTTATATTAGTTTCAGACCCAATGGAATTTATAACGACTTTTTGAATATTTCTTCTATAAAGGGACTATTTTTGGATCGAATTTAATGAGGACCATATTTAAGTTTGTTTTAAAACAGGGGGATTAACTGGAGATCAATCAGACTTCATTTAGATGGACGTGTCTTAAAAAGTAATATAGTAGATAAAAGAAATTGGGGGGTGCAGGGAGTAAAAGGTTTTAAAAGAGAAACGCCGGTATTTTCTGTTTATTTCACATTTTAAATTAAGGTAATATAACATCTTCCTCGGTTCTTTTTTTCTCTAAGCATATCATTGAGGGAAAGAAATTCAAAAGCAATTAATCTAATTTTAACTCAATAACCCTTGCAGTTATACAATAAAAAAAATATACCATTAAATCGCAATTTTAGAATGAGTCTAAATATAAAAAAAAATATTAATTTTAAACTTACCAAAGTCGTATTTCCCCCTTTCTTTACCCTACAAGAAACTTTCCTAGGAACCGTGGATTGCGGAATGACGTCAACATTTCTAAAACGTTCACGTAAATTGATTGCGTCATGTGTTAAAACAGTTATTGGCCAATCAAATCGGTATATGTAATTTAATCTGCACAGCACGAGATGACCCAATAACCCGAACTCCTGCGTCGTTCGGGTTATTGGGTCATCTCGTGCTGTGCAGATTAAATGACATATACTGACTTGCTTGGTCAATAACTATAACATAACGTCAAGTTATCATGCTAATTATTTCCAACGTTCTTCGTGTTGATTATGCACGATTAATATGTGTTTCGTATTGATAGATTCTTTTTATCTGGATAATTATCATTAATTTTTATTTTGTATTTCCGATATTCTTTATTCTTTATATTTAGGCACCCCATTATGCTCTTTTTCTTTTTTCTTTTTTTTTTTTGCCTTTTATTCTGCAATTTTTGCCCATTATTCTGTATTCCGTTAACCTAAATCAGACCCTCTTTTATGGAACATTTTTAAAAGAAATTATACGTTATAAAAAATATGATACATGTATGTTCATTATCAATACACATGTCTAAAACAATTACTAATTCAAACAAAAATACATTGCAAGTACATGAACGCAAAAATAGTAAAAACATAAAAATAGAAATCATCAGGTTTACTGTCTACAATCTACAAGTTGACGCAATAAAAGATGTAATTGAAACTATAATTTGGTATGCCCCCGCAACTGAAAGTTGGGGGGGGGGGTGTTACCCCTGTCCCTCTGTCCGCCGTCCTTCTCCTATCATAGTTAATCCGCATAACATCTACAGTTTGAATCCTAGAACGTTTTCACTTTGTTGTCTGTTAGTACATATATTGAAGGTGTGCATGTGGTCAGGGTTGTGATCTTTATTAATATTTGCTCTAATGGGAGATTGTTGAATTTTGTCACTTTTTTGGGTAACCAATTCGTAAATCTCTTAGACTATAGTGTAGATCATCTGTTTGCATTTTTTCTCCGTTCCGATATATGATTTGGCAAATTTTTGAAAACAACGGTTACTTTACTTTAGCAGCGGAACATGTAATAGCTCGTTTTTTGGTACTATATCACGACAGATCGAGTTCTGTCCATATACTACTGCTTAACATCGCATATATAAACAAACATTATATCAACGATTCTACAAATTATTGAAAGAGTGTCGTGCGGTTATTTATACATCTTCAAGTTAACAATTAAAACACGCAGACAAACTGACATCTTTGTAAATATTTTTTTTTGTTCTGCATGAAATTTATTGTATACAAGTCTACAAAAACGTTTTAAAAAGTTTAGTAAATAGTTATTTTTCCATAAGTGTACATGTGTATGCTCGAAGTATATATAGAATCAGTACATGATACACAACATGCGACAAAAAAAGGGGGGGGGGGGGGTAGTAATAACAGGAAACTAAATTAAACTAAGGCTTTGATCGATGTAAACTTCAATAAAACTGGAAGTTACACAAGGGGAACAGGAAAATAAGAATATATTGCATCACTTACGACAACCTTTGAATTGACCAGTGACTTTTTTTTATTTATTACTGACCAGCCACAACGAGATGATCCAACGAGTTTTTAAGGGTTTATATGAAGTGTGGACCTAAATGTTCTTTATCTTTAAATACAACGCTTATTCTGTAAAATCCTCAATAAACAATTTTGTAAAATTCTTCTATTATTAAATGATTTCTTAATTCTGTACATGGTTCTTGTCTGTGTCAACACTGTTGTATTAAATTATTATTTTATTTTCTGTTGTTATTCTTTATAATTTTGCAAACTTTTTTGTTCAATTTTTACATTCGCCAGTATCCGTTATTCTGCAACTCCCTTTGAGATCTTATTATATGTGACAATAAATTAATGTCCTTCTCTCTCTGATTTTCGCTTTTTCTCAAGACATTGCACGGTCTTTGAAGCACGGTGTATTTTCCAGAAGATACATCGTGTAAAACATTTACAAGGAAACCAAACATACGGAGATTGAGATATAACTTAAAAACAGATGTACAAATTAATGTTTAATATGTCTACCAAAATAATCCCCCCCCCCCAAAAAAAAAAAAAGAAAACACAAAAAAAAAAAAAAAAAAAAATATAATCGCACACAGGCTGAGACATGACTCGTAAATGTTTGTTTTGTTATTTAGTTCATCCACACAAATGAGGGAGGGGGGAGGACCGGGATCGGAACTCCGGGATCGGGTATTTTTAAATACGGGATTTCGGAATTAATCTTTTCGGGATCCGGGAATCTTTTTTTCGAATTTCGGGATGGCGGGATTTATTTTAAATTACTTTAAATTCGGGACCTCTGGATTTCATTTTTTAAAGTCCGGGATTTCGGAATCGGGACCCTTCCTATTTTTTTAGTAGGTATATAGTAGTAGTATGATATAGAGATGATCGATATAATCTCGTTCTCGACCTTCAAGTTTTATGGGTGAAATAGAATTGATAACAGTTCTATTCTATATTTGAGATGCTACTTTCAGGGTACATTTTTATTTTTTATTCGGTTAATTTTTACCCATATATATATATATATATATATAGAACAATTTCCTTTGAGGAGACAACCATACGAATCAATACTAGTAAGACAATTCTTTTAAGGATCCACTGAATGTTCTTTTATTAGGATAATATTCCATGTATAACTCTTTAAACCATAAACTATTTATACATGTATCTATTAAAAAGATTTGTGTTCTATTTTTAACATCGAAACTTTCAACAAAATTGCGGACGTGAAAGAAAACACCATTAGAAAAAAACAAACACGTCAGAATACAAAATGTAGCGATGGATTAATGATCGTGAGACATCATTTTTGTTTATTTTTCATTTGTTATAGTCTAAAAACTGTTGTATGAATATTAAATTATTGTTCCGACCGTAAAGAAGGTTAAAAATTTAAATGTATTATAGTTTAGTGTCATCTATATGACTGACTGACAGCAGCGGAGAATTTATGACCAGTATTAATTTATGTGGTTCATTTCCTTTTCGCTACTTTGAAAATATTTTTAATTGTTCCGAATGGTGTGATAATTTTCAAAATAGGGGATATCTAGTCTTACCGTACAAGACTAAGTTTAGTATTAATGTCCCAAACTTGCACCCCATTCTGCTTATTTCCTGCTACACGATGTCTTTTCCCAGTGAATATAGCATGTATAGGGTTTTTGTATGGACAGTTTTGACATACTACGTATAGAATACAGGGGCGGATCCAGGATTTTGCAAAGTGGGGCGAAGTTTTTTAAATTCGCCGAGCGGCGCGAGGCGAACAAATTTTGGGACCTTTTTTTGGCTAAAAAACATAAAATAAGTGTAAAATGCACTTTTTAAACGGTTCTTGAGGTGGGGCATGTATATTTAATAGTTGCTGTCAAGTGTAAGAGTTGGACATTTTTGATGTTGTATTCTCCCCATAAATTGTCTATCATAAAATTATAGTATGGGTCAAAAGCTATGAACTGATATATTTGATGTGGGACTTGTCAGTAAAAACAAGACATGGAAAATTCTCGCTTGTTGTATGTTAAGTTAGCATAAACTCACAGATTTCTTGTTGTAAACAAGATACACGCCGCGCTATTCGATGAATTTTACAATACGAGCGACACGAGTTAAAAAAGACAAGCAATTTTTATACAAATGTTTGGTTGATATGTTTTACCCAACACAATTGAAAATTAACCAAAAGCTACGAATGAGTCTGAAATGACAACGAATTTATGAATGACGGTCGACAAATGGAGACATAAAGGCCACACCAGCAGGCAGGTTGCAGTCTGATCTTGATAAAAGTATTCGATATATCAGTTCATGCAAACCCCCGTCCCGAAAAAAATACGCCCGTTTTTTATTCATTATGTTCATTAAATGCTATATTATTCTGTTGGAAATTTTCGTTTCTATTAGCCAAAAAGTGGACAAGATTATTGTTTTCAATCTAAATACGGCCAGACTCTCAGATCTCAGACTGCCTCCTCAAACAATGGCTCGAACCTTGCACTTTAAATCTATCCAGAGCTTATACTGACTGGGGATAAATTATTCAGCTATGTTATTTTAAGATAGGCGCGGGCGTTTGGGGTTAAACATAATTTCGTAGGTAAATAATTTTAATGTGGAACTTTTTTCATGAGATTAAAATAGAGTATAACTTTTTTTGGTTGAATTGTGAAATAGAAGTCAATACGTTCTTGCTCACTCCTTTGTCGCTTTGAAGGTGTCATGATTTTTCATGCTCAGAATTGCAAATGTGTTCCTTTAATTTGAATTTCAAAATGACTAAGTGACGTTTTTTCGACGAACTGGTCAACTCAACCATACCGAATCACTCTACTGTGATGCGACTGCCATATAAGTGAGAGGTTTAGCGCTATAAAACCAGGTTCAATCCATCATTTTCTACATTTGAAAATGCCTGTACCAAGTCAGGAATATGACAGTTGTTGTCCATTCGTTTGATGTGTTTTATCATTTGAATTTGCCATTTGATTAGGGACTTTCCGTTTTGAACTTTCCTCGGAGTTCAGTATTTTGTAGTTTTACTTTTGAAATAATCAGTAAATACTGGCGAAAAAAAATCTGTATATGAAAAGAATTGTCTCATAAAAATTAAATACACGGGAAATGGCAAAGTTTACGAAGTCTAGTCTAAGTCAAAGCAAAAAGGGGGCGTACGCCTTCATGCCCCCCTCTGTATCCGCCACTACACGCAGTTACTGACAGCTTGTTCAAAGCCAATAACAACTAATAAAAAAATCAAGCATCTAAGACTAAATTCTTACCAAGATTTCTGTAAATCAGTGTTGATTGAGACCCACTGGAAAGAAATGCACCACTATTATTCTGTGTAACAGATTGTCATTGTTGCGTCAACCAGATTGATTTCTTGTTTTACTTCATTTGAATTTTAAAAGTGTAAGAAAAATTGATTTCTTGTCCAAAAATACCGTGTGTTGCACTTATAAACATTTCTTCCTGTTTTTAAAACATGCTAAATGTTTATAATTACATGATTGTGTAAATTAACATTCAAACATTAGATGAATTGCATTTATTTCAAACGTGCCAGAAAACATGCTCATATTCGAATAAGCTGACAATAATTCAAGTGAAACAGGGATGGGGATATACAAAGTACTGTAAAAGAAAAGTTAGAGTATCTATACTAATAAACGAGAAGACCTAATTTTGTGTGTCGCTTCTCTTCCTTCTACAATGAATTAATCATCATGCCTCTGTGTTCTATATAGGTATAGTCGCATTTGTCATCTTTTCTTATGATTATTCAGTTTGTGTTATTTTGGGAGGAAAACGAAAATAAAGGTGTCAGACCACCAATTAAAAATCCCTATCTGTTCAACCGAATCTTGCAATTTTCACAGCTATCTAAATATTTTACCTAAGTTTAACTTCAAGGAAACCAGGTATATCCTGAATTGTACATGTATCACCTTTCTACATGCCAATTTTCAACCAATGTTTAAAGTCTTATATGAAATTTCTGATCTTGAAAACACAGGTACTACCATAATAACTCCCTGTTTTCTTGAAATCTTAAATTAGTGTACTATGTAGCGCATTAATCCTGAATTTTTAACGCAAACTCATAGACAAGTGAATTTTGACTCAAAATGGTTTAAATATATTTCCCTTTCACCAGAAGTTTCATTTCTGCATATTTGTTGGTTAGTTTAAGTAAACAATGACATCAAAAGTACTATTTTGTGTCAGAGTTCAATATACTGTCGAGACCGCACTGTTTTTCTGTAGAAATAGTGGTGAGCAACAGTGGTCAACAGTTTTCACACTTGTTTTAACTGGTCGGCAGATATCCAAACTCAAACACCTGATTTTCGTTTTGAAGGTCGTCTTCATGACTTTTCATATTCATTTTCAAAATCCTGTAGCATTTCTTCAATTTTAGCAAACAAGTTCTTTCTCCTAGAAGATACATACTTTCCGTCAGATTTACCGTTGTCCCATTGAAAAGTCGCCGGTTGAAATTTTAACATTGCAAAATCTGGTCAAAGGGACGTAATTCGTACAAAACGTCGCAATATTTCGCGGAATCCGCTAGACGGCGTTCATTTACTGTTACTTGACTTTTGGATGGATCGTTCATTGAGGTAGATTAGAGTGATGAAGAGCTTAAATTTCTATGCTTTATTACACTCTCGTCAGCATCTTGGAATGACTTTCAGAACTTTTTAAGCTATTCCATTAGAGTGAAGCTTATAAAGAAACAAATAAGTCGAGAATGAGAAGCAGTGTCTTAGAGTGGAGCTTATAAAGAAAGCAAATACTCGAGAATGAGGAGCAGTGTCTTAGAATGGAGATTAGAAAGAAAGCTTAGAATCGAGAAGCAAGCGTCTTAGTGTGGAGATTAGAAAGAAAGCAAATAGTCGAGAATGGGGAGCAGTGTCTTAGAGTGGAGCTTAGAAAGAATCCATTGAATCGTGAAGCAGCGTATTAGAGTGGAGCTTAGAAAGACGGAAACAGTCGATAATGATGAGCAGCGTCTTAGAGTGGAGCTTAGAAAAAGGCAAATAGTTGAAAATGAGGAGCAGTGTCTTAAAGTGGAGTTTAGAAATCAGCAAATAGTCGAGAATGAGGAGCAGTGTCTTAGAGTGGAGCTTAAGAAATAAGCAAATAGTCGAGAATGAGGAGCAGTGTCTTAGAGTGGAGCTTAGAAATAAGCAAGTAGTCGAGAATGAGGAGCAGTGTCTTAGTGTGTAGCTAAGAAAGAATCCAGAATGAGAAGAAGCGTATTAGAGTGGGTCTTAGAAAGAAGCAAGATGAGCTATAACAGGAAAAAAGGAATATATTTACACAGAAATCTAACTTCAGATAAAAAAAAATCCGATATTTATAAAATAAAATTGGAGCATCTGATGACAAACGCGATTCGTAAAAAACAAGATAAGCTTTTTCTTTAAATAACCAGTACACGTACAATGCATGCGTTGTCAATCTCTAGGTAGGGGTTAAATTGAAGTTGACATGAATACGGATTTAAAGAGGTCGACTCATTCACTTGCAAGTGAATAACTAATTATCAATATTTCTTAGCGTTATTTCACAAAATTGAACCTTTTTGGTTGCAAAAAGCGAATTGTTATTTCACTATTTCACTTTCATTATTGATTGAACAAAAAAAAATCAAACTTGAGATTTGTTATATATCTCGTAGCTAGTGCCCCTTTAAAGGATATGCGGTAAAATTGCCAATTAATCAACTTTCCACCAAAGACAAAATGACGAACATGTAAGCTTGCTTATATTGCTACTACATTTTAGATCTCCAAATCACCATTCAATTATATAAACTGCTTATTCAAAAATATGTCTTTTTTTTTAATGTACAGCGCTTTTATCTGGAATAAATAACTTTTCCGAGAAATGGAAGTCATTGTACGAAGAGGAATTTTACACGAGACTGATACTTTCTTCTTATTTATTAAATCGTACAGTATAAAAATGTTGACAATATTTTTTGTTTGATGGTACAACATATGGATAATAAATGATCAAAGCCAAACGCAACTTTCTACGACCACTGCCAGTCGACAAAGAGTGCAATATTTAAAAGAGCTCCTTGTTTCCATATGTTTTTATGTTGCTGCCCTCTGAAAGCATTTGGTGTTGAAAGCAGATCTGTGATAATAGTCTACATCGTAAGGATACGTTTTCTCGATTGTCAAAAACAATACTTATCATAGTACACATATTTAACGGAACTAAATAACTGCTCTTTGAAAAAAATATCCTTCATATTAACAAGATTACCGAATTTCAATAAGTGTAGAACATCACCCGATGCAACTGAGGTTATCCTATTAAATAGATCTTATGTTAGTGGTGTTACGTTGTTCAATAGAGGGTATGGTATACCATGTTAACACATGTTAGGGGGTTATTCTATTGAAATAGAGAAACACAGTATTACAGCCATGCTAGTATATGGTATGGGGTTATCTTATTCAAGTGAAATAACACAGCAATGATACAAATTTTGCATATGGTATGGAGTTATACTGTTCTAATAGGGTAAAACGGTACAACGATGTTGAAGCCAATAAAATTTTTTATCCTACATCCGGAAATTAAAACTGCGGCCTAAAAACCATATACCCTGAGACTAACACGTTATTTGATTTATTATTGTGGATCTTATATTATAGTGTAATTGCATGAATATTGGGGAATATTGTCCCGAGTAGAGTATAGATTATTATAAAGATGGTACGTTTGATGGAACTTCCAAATATACAGCCGAGACCGCATTCGATCAAAAATCGTAGCCTGAAAAGCATTAGAAAATATCGAAAATGATTATTTTTTATTTAGATACGCATCCCTCTGAAATCACCTACTTATGGAAAATGTGTGATAAAATTACTTAGATAAGTTCACAATAATTTATTCAAAGGTAAAAAGATAAGCACTGTTCCCTAATATAATATGCCGGATACAATAGAAATACTAATGACCATCATATATTATATGTATAAATGCTTTATTGATAACAAATATAAGAGACAAGATGTGGTATGATTGCCAATGAGACAACTCTCCACAAGAGACCTAAATGACACAGAAATTAACAACTATAGGTCACAGTACGGCCTTCAACAATGAGCAAAGCCCATACCGCATAGTCAGCTATAAAATGCCCCGAAATGACAATGTAAAACAATTCAAACGAGAAAACTAACGGCCTTATTTATATATAAAAAAATGAACGAAAATAAATATGTAACACATAAACAAACGACAACCACTAAATTACAGGCTCCTGACTTGGGACAGACACATACAAATAAAATTGAGAATGGAAATGGGGAATGTGTCAAAGAGACAACAACCCGACCATAGAGCAGACAACAGCAGAAGGTCACCAACAGGTCTTCAATGCTTAGTGGCTATAGTGACACATCTAAATCGGTGACCCCCATTTTTTTCCATCATATATTGTTCCTCAAATCATGAAATACCTTCACACAAATATTTTAGGGGGAAATCACTGGTAGAACTGAATAAGTTGTTAAAGGATTTTTCAAAGTTTAGGACTACTTTATCTTAGGAAAGGATTTATGTGGGTGAAATGACCGTGGAAAATAGTTTTATTCCCAGCATTTTCATCAAATGAGCATTTAGTGTTTCAACCTAAATAATAATCTCAAGCTGATCTATTAAAAGATGACGCGGCGACAGCTTTCTATATGGAAATGTTCGTCAGTAAAGCAGAACGATAATTTTATATCATTTTATGTCAGTAATGACAGTATATCGGAGGTTTCTCTCTAAGCAACGGAGTACAAAATTTCAGAGACAAGTTGTTGTCTCCATGGTTACTTGCAAACAGTCAAGTTTTTGAATGATATACTTCTGTCGACCCCCGCAGCACACCGTGTTTTGTTTTTTTGGTATTTGTTTTTTTTTTGCTTTTTGCTTATTATCTGAAACTGAGACTATTATAACATATAACCTCAGTCTTAAAAGGCGAGATCATCGGACTCACCGTTGCACACACTTTCACATAGAAGATCATCAAGTTGAACTATATGTAAAAGACAAAGAAATAGCTCGTAGAACATTTGAAGAGGGCACAACCAATATATAAACTCAATGATAATGACACTCTCAAACATACTAATAAAAATTTAACAATTACTCATCTAGTATAACTGATCTTTAGCCCCCCTTTATAGATGAACCATATTTTCATATGTAGAACAGGTGCTCTCTTTATATATAGTACTGCTTCTCCTTCCACCATTGGGCATCTAACCATAGTTACATGCTCAGCTCTGCCTCAAGTGCTCTCTATTTTACTATCCACACCGATATGTGTCCACACTTGTATTTTTTTTTCTTTCGGAAAATACTCATTTCCATTTGGAACTTAGCTAGATCTACCACGATGTTGATGGGGGCGCGGCCATTATCTCTGGAACACATAGTAGGTAACCAAACATTTTCAATGTAAATCTATCCTATTCTAAAAGATAAATTCCACAGTTATAGGGATGAAACTTTAACAAGCAATACAAGTACATTAATCAGGAGTAATAGGGAGTTTCACCATATATATAGCTAGTGGAGAAGAAGATAAAATTGTATAAAAAAATCAGTTAAATTTCTATTTTGGAGTTTTTGTCCCCTTTATAATGCTTTTTATCAGTTTTTAACTGTGACCACGATATGTTTAGGAGCTAGGTTAAACGTTTACTGAGTTGGAAAATGGATCATCATGACAATACATGTATGTATTATTTTTGACTGAAATTTTGAGAAAAGTCTATAAACCTGTTTTGGAGTTATTGCCCCTGAAATAATATAAATTTCTAGTTTTTTAGCTTTTTCCATGAAAAAATAGGAGCTCAGGTGAAAATTGAACATGTGAAAAGGTTCAACCTAACAAGATAAATATATATCCTAAAAAATTAGTGAATATTTGGTCCCGGTGTCAACTTTATATATTTGAAGTTCCACTGGAAACTTTGTTATAAACAATGTCATAATATCTATACCTGTAGGAACACATATTCTATACCATTTATTCGGTTACGAACATATACTGTAATTTTTATTCCTCTGGAAATAATATTCCAGAATATTTTTCCTTTCGGAACTTAAATTTATATGAAGGAACTTCTATTCTGTGACACCCCCTGTTTCGATATAATCTTTTTATCAACTTGTACTATACTTTTATTCACACATTTTTTGTTGTTATTTTGAAAACATTCTTTAAATATATACATTACTTTAAAGAGAATTAAATTGGCATGTCGGTGATTACCAATGAGACAACTCTTCACAATAAATGACATAGAAACTAATAACTATAGGTCACTAACACTGTACAGCCTTCAACAATAAGAAAGGTCCTTTAAAACACATAGTCCGCTATGTCATGTATGTTGATTTTTTACTTCTTTTTTTCAGTTTTGGCTGTTATCTGAAAGTTATACATGTTACAGGAGCTTAAAGCTAAACCTGTAAATTGCAAAAAAATATATAAAAGTCTGAATTAGCAAACTGGTGATTTTATTCTTCAGGTGAGCAATACAGATATAACTCTTGTTTGTCTTTTTAAAAATTGTGTCTATTTTTGATTGCCATATTTGCATCTTCTCCCCCTTTTTTACATCCTTCAATGAATATCATGATTCGTAATAGTTAATATCATTCCTTCCATATTAAAATAAGGAGATGTGGTTGATGATTGCTAGTGAGACAACTATCCACATGAGTTCAAATGAAGGGGATGTTAAACCATATACCATGTATACATGTTTCCTTCAGCATTGAGAAAAACTTGTTATACATGTACCATTCGGTTGGCTATAACAGCATTGTACTAACATGAAAAATGTAAACTAATGTGAACTTTAGAGAAAACTTGTGTTCTGATCTATAATAGTTTGACAACCATTTAAAAAATCTGGTTTTTATGTTATTATATAAAACATCACTAACATGTTAAATGACAGGGACTTGTAAAACATTGAATGAGTGATATGAGCAAGTTACAGTAATCATGTTCATTGAACAATTTATAGTTCTGTTACCATTCATACATTTGACTGATGAAAAACTTGACAGTAACATTCAGTGTATGGTATAAAAGTTAACAACTATGGGTCACGAGATATATAAGATGTTATATGAATGCCAATTAAACAACTCTCCATCCAAGTCACTATTTTTAAAAGTAAATCATTATAGGTCAAAGTACTATAACTTCAACATGGAGCCTTGGCTTACACCAAACAGCAAGCTAAAATGACAAGTGTGAAACCATTTAAATAGAAAAACCAACAGTCTAATCTATATAAAAATCGAGAAAGACTTATGAACCTCATCAACAAATGGCAACCACTAAACATCATGTTCCTGACTAGTAAAGGTGCAAACAAATGCAGCTGGATTGAACGTTTTGATAGGTACCAACCTTCACCCTTATCTGAAACAACAGTGTAACATCACAACATAGACAGACACTGAACATATGTATAATGCCTTCAACAATGAACAAAACCCATGCCATGCATAGTCAACTTAAAAACTAAAAAAGGCCCTGAAATAACAAATGTTAAACAATTCTAAGGAGAAAAACTAAATTACCTGATTTATGTATAAAACAAAATAAATGAAAGAATAGATGTAAAAGACATTTATTTAACCAGGTTTGTTTATATGTCCAATATATATTAAATATGATAAAACAAAGATTTTTTTACACTACAAACATGTATTTTAGATTTGATGTCATTTATATCCTACATTTGTACATGTGATTTACAAAATTTGATCTTTTCTAGTATTGAGATTTAATTTCCACCAAACTCAAATACAAAAAGGCTGTTTACTTGAACATGTTGAAACACATGAAATTCAGGAAAGGCACTTTAAAATCTGCTTTATGATAGAGCGTCAAGTACGATAAAAGATGTTCATGAGTGAACATGGTGAAAATATAAATGAAAATATTTATTTTTCACTATACATTGGTGGATACCCCCACTTTATAATGGCCTCCCATGAACACCAAGTACATGTATGTTTAAATTGATCATCCCTAATAGACATCCCTAATGGAAAAAAGCATACCTAACCTCTACTTCTTTCAAGCTTTACCTCAAAGGAAAATTTACTCCTTCAAATTTTATGAAAACATTGTGTTCATACATTAGTTCCACTACATCTTTTAGGAGAGATCTGGAAACTAATTTGTATAAATTGAAATCTTTATCATACATTTCAGGTCAACCTTCTCATTTATATTGGCAGAATATATAATTACTATTAACTGACGAAAAATAAAGGAACTGGTGAAAATGCATGGAGAAATTTGTTGGGCAAGGACAGACATAAAGCTTAACATCAGAAAACCTCTGGATTCTCGGAACTGTTTATCACATTGACATTATCAACATGATCAAATCAGATAGGTTTTAAAAAAGTATATATTGTAAAAGACTTTACACCTTTCACAAAATATCTTACTACTAAAAATGTTAGCAAGTATTGAAATGTTCCTGACACGCAATTATTATCATACCCCTTATCTTGAAAAGATTGGGCATTAATTGATGCACATGATTGTCAGTATGCTGTCTGTCCACCATTCAAAATTTTAGTTTTATGATGATGATTACAGTATCACTTGACCAAATCTGATGAAATTTAAACATCTTGGATAATACTTTATACTGGTCAAGTTTGATTATGATAACTTTGATGTTTATTGTTCAAGAGTTATGACTAAATATGCCCCTTATATAATTATCCACGACCACCTTGAAAGTTTTTTTTAAATCTCTTGCCAAATTTTTTTTAAGTTCTTAAAGAACACAATGCAAGTTGGTTCATGAATGGCAGATCAAGTTAATTTTGACATTTACTGTTTTAAGAGTTATTACCCTTATTTACCTAAAAATTCAGATTTATTTTGTGTTTCTTGTTGATAATGCATCATTTGAAAAAATCTTTTTTCAATTTTATTATAATTTAACACAAGCATGACAAGTGAGGAAACTTAAAATACAGGTCACATTCAATGGTGATTTTGGTTTGTGGCAACTACTGTAAGAGTGTTTTTGCAACCAGGGGTACCTGTGATCACTTGATCACCTAGACTGACAATTTCGAGTTTCTAGTAAAAACTTTAATGGAATGGATAGTAATTTTTTAGTTTTTTAACACAGTTATATTCATGTACATTACCTATGAAATGTCAACAAAAAAGAAAACCAACAATAGAACAAAAGTCCTATATTTCTGTTCATGCATTCCACTTCAGTGATATTTGTGTTATATATATACATGTATATGAAGATAGTTTAGTTTTTGGAAAACCAGTTTATATTTGTATTTTCAGACAAACCAAAACCAATTACAATATTAATGTATATATATAGTGAATAATAAAATATGAATACTAAAAATATAGGATAGACAAAAAGTATTTAATGAATTGGTATGGCTTAAGATCTTTAACTTTAGTTTAGTCAATTCAAGAACAACAAAAATACCACTTAATTTACAATATTCAGAGACATTTATTTGATGAAACCTTAAACTACAATGAGCTAGCGTTTGTGAAATTGAACACATTTGTATGTTAATTATGCTGTCAAGTATTATGCTAAAAAAAAATTATATTTATTAAACATAGATTCTGATATGAATCTTCAAATTATCTTTTTTTAATGATGTTTATTACAGGCGTTTTTATTACATTTTTTGAAAAAATCCTCGTATGAATTATATATATATAGAGTATATAAAATGTTTATTCTGCAACATACACCTGTATAATGTATTCCCAACTTTATTCTAGGCTTGAAGAATTTTCAGTTTCACTTGACATGAGTGCATGCAGGATGATTTCAGCTTTAATCAACACACAGTACTGGGAAGAAGTTAAGACACACCATGTGGTTTATGCTTACATTTTGTCTGTCAGAGATGAAATAGTGAAGAAAAAAACAAGCCTGACTAGGAAATGTGACATTGATCCACTTATGACAAAGATTTCAGTTTATTGTCCATTGACCGGCATGTGATTAGGTATAGTCTTACCGGTACTTTGGATACCATGCTTTTGTGTCTTCCACTACTATTGGGAGCTGTTGGGTGTGTGTATGATTAATGGAAGAAACCACCAATCACAACAAAACTAAAATGAAACTTATTTCTCTTATTTTTTTTTGTGTTTATTTATGAATAAATAACTGCATATCTTAAATTTTTAAAGAAAATCGGAATTTTTAATAGTTTTCTGAAAGTTGTATGTTTATTGATGGTAACAACTTAACTTATTAACTTATGGGAGAAGACTTTATAAGTTTGATTAACTTGTGTCTCATCCCTTTTGCACATTTACGCAAATAAAATATGTTTAAACTAACAACTTAACATCATATATGTAAACCAACTTATTTTTCAGGGATAGTAGATTTTGTGTAAAGCCCTTTCCAGCTGACTTAGCAGCAATTTATTCTTGTGATTTTCAACCAAAATGCTATTGATTTCTGTTAGGAAAGACTCCAGTTTTAGTTAATCCTGACAATTTTCATTCCAATTAAATGCCTTGGGTTAAGCAATATCAAAATACCTAGTAAGACTGGCTTTTTCTTCCCTGCTTTACCTCTGACAGACAACATACTGTGCCTTTTCTTTCTTTCTTAAACTCACAAAAGTTTCAAAAGTAATAGTCTACAAAAATAAGTTGTGTACAGTTTTGTAGATTTAGGATCTTCTTTAAATTATACATTTATTACACACTTTTTAATTACAGTGATATATTATATAATGGAAAGTTAAAGCTGGAAGTAAGGTGCATACCATGAAAGTACCTGACAGGTGGACTTGCAAGATCTGGTGTAAGTGAACATTTGTGAATTGTTGAAGAAGCACAATAAAAGAAGTCCATGACGTTTTTGAAGATCTTGTTGTCAGGTTAATTTCAAGTCGTCCCTTTCATGCTTTACACATTTGTTTGCCTTAATTGATATATCCCCATTGATTGACATATAACTTGATACCAGCTAAAACACAAGTCACCTAAAATTGGATTGCCATCCAATCTTAACTTGTTGAAATAGTGTACATGGCTTTGTGCTTTGAACAATTAGTCCAATTAAAACTTTCAACAGGTTGTCAACTATATTAAGCAAACATATTCAACAAGTGACAAATAATATCAAAAATATTTTAACACCCTCAGCACTTTTATAATATGTACAATATCAGAATTATTAAAATTTATGTTATTTGTCCAATGATTTAACAAAAAAATTTATGAGGTTCAGTAGTTTGATTGATTTGAAATAAGATATCAAATATCAGAATGTCAACTGAAGAAAATTTATAAGAAAATGTAGAGAATGCACAGACAAACTAAGAAAATATATGGATTCACAGAAACAATAGTTGTATATTCATGTATATAGGAATAATAGGTATAATATTAAGACTTTTAATTCTGGATACTATTTTTTTTTTGCAGAAATCAGAGATGTATTGAATAGATTTTAAATGACACTGTTAAATCTGACACAAAATAATCTAATAGATGTTATTTTATTTTTTTCAGTATCTGACTTCATTGGTAGATGTAATTGAACAGTTTAATAAACCAGCTCCAGCAAATCTAGATCATTGTTCCAATACTCCAGCAAAAAGATTTATCATTAGAATTCCAGGAAGTCACAACAAATTTATTTTATCGTTTGATCCTAAACACTATCATCATTGCAATGGGTTTAATGTTATACCAGGCTCTTGAGTGTGAGGAAAGGAAAGTTATTTCCCTTAGTTTACTGTTAAAATAGAGAACCTGAATAATGAAAAGAAGCTTTTTCTTGCATGTGATAGTAATTATTTTATTGAAGTTGTATACTGGGTTTACCCTGCGTCCATTTTCTTCTTGCCACGCCTTTGGCTAATGCTTTAAGTGGTTTTCATGAAACTTTGATGAATTATTTATTTCTATTGAAATGAGCTACCTTTCGTTTGATAGAAATTTTAGATTTTACTTTTCCTAGCTATGGGGATTTTTTTGTTAAAAAAAGGGGGATTTTCCTGTTTTCGGACACGAATCCATAAGTGCTTTGAGCAGTTTCATGGAACTTTGATGACTGCTTTATTTCTATTGATGTGAGCTCCCTTAAGCTTTTTATGCCCCACCTACGATAGTAGAGGGGCATTATGTTTTCTGGTCTGTGGCTCCGTTCGTTCGTTCGTTCGTTCGTTCGTTCGTCCGTCCGTTCGTTCGTCCCGCTTCAGGTTAAAGTTTTTGGTCGAGGTAGTTTTTGATGAAGTTGAAGTCCAATCAACTTGAAACTTAGTATATATGTTCCTTATTATATGATCTTTCTAATTTTAATGTCAAATTAGAGTTCTGACCCCAATTTCACGGTCCACTGAACATAGAAAATGATAGTGCGAGTGGGGCATCCGTGTACTGGGGACACATTCTTGTTTTTTTTATAAATTTCTGATATGAAATATAGGCATTATGGAATGTTATAAATGAGAGGCATATAATGTGCTCATTGCACTGCTGTATATTTAACTAGTTCATTGTAAATTCTATTTCTCAAATTAGGTTTGTGTGTAACATCTTTTTTATTGGTTTTTTTTTCTTTAAAGTTCCTCTTGCTCATTTTTCTCTTACTTATTTAATTGTATTTTATTGTAAACTTTAAGTTTTTAATCAATTGTAACCTGTTGACTATTTTTGTTAAACATCATTTATGGCATTTAACTATTTATTGAATATATTCTAACTATTTTGTTGTGATATATTTTTGTTGTTGTAAACTTTGATATGTGAGAAACTGTGAGTGAATAAATGTCCCTTGTTTCATTGTCAATGTTGCATGTTTTGTATCTTTAAGTAGAAATCAGGTATTCTTAAAACGAAACATTTATTTAATCTGAACTTCCAACCTCATTTAGTTTCCACATTTATGAAATTTATATCAAAGGTTTATACATGTATCAGCAATGTCTCATCCAAATATATCTGTTTTCAGTGATTGTGATGAATTTTATATTATATATCTGTTTTCTTTAAAATATGTAGAACTAGGTATCAAGTTTTCTTGTATGAAGTAAAATGTAATGTTACGTTAATTTCAAGGTTAATTTATTTTAACTTTGATATTTATTTTTTTCACTATGAAATCAAAAATACTTGACATATTGAATATGTTTTTATTATGGAAAGTACAATATTTTTTTTAGTTCATGTTAATTAAGTTTATAACAGTTTATTATTATTACTAGTTTACTTAAAGGCACACATTGTATGCAACAAGAGCAACACAATATAGTATACAAAATGATAAATTGGTCAATAAATATGACAAGAGAAGAAAAAACACAACCCTTTTATCACTAGGGGTGGGAAAGAGGTTTTAAGTATTTGTGAAATATGGTCAGGATAGTACTAGCATAGGACAAAAAATTTCCAGATAGATATAGTATTAGCATAGTGTTGATGTACTTTGCATTGCAGCTAATATTGACCTGGTTTTACAAATCAGGTTTGTCAGTTCTGTTCCGCTTACACTTTTCCATTGTTTTGATGTCAGACTATTTCCATGGGCAAAAACTCAATCAATACTTATAAGTGTCATATTTTATGCTTCATTCAAAAATGAGAATTATATTTATTGTTGCTTTAAGGGTATAATATGTATTAGGATTATATTTTCTATTGAAGATTTGGGAGTGATGTTTAATGAGTATTTCTGATGGTATATATGCTACGTAGAAATTAAATTTTTAGTTGCCTTTTCAATAAAGCAATCATTTACTATTATGAAGTTTTTGTGTTTGTTGCCAATCTCAAATGGTTTTAACAGCAAAAGCAGAACAGTAGTAAAAAAAAAAAATTGACCACAGCAAGTATTCTAGTAATTAAAGTAATAAGTAAAAAGCTGCTTTGGTCATGATGTTCATAATGGCACCATCTTCCCTATTTTGATGATTAAAAAATCTTGTATTTCCTTGATGTCATAAACAATTTGTGTACAAGTCAAATACAACTTCCAGTTGCTTGTTAACAGTAAAGAATACTACCACAGCAGAGTAGATCAAACAGGATTTTTCTGAATATTAATTTCAAAAATTGAAAAATTCCCCCCATTGCCACTAAGCAGCAGCCATTTCAAAACAACTTAACAGTGAATGCAGATCTATGAATTGCATTATATCTTTCTGTAAATTTTCAGTACAATAGCATTGTCAAAAGTTTCACATTTCTGCTGTTTCCATGGCAACGGCAGCCATTTTGAAAATTCCAAAGTCAAAAGTCTCATCTATACATGCCAGTTGACAATAATATTAATTTTGAATAAGTTTGGAGCATTTTGAAAATATTTGACATTTCTGCAGTTTCCATGGCAACGGTGGCCATTTTGGAAATTCCAACTCCAAAAGTCTCATGCAGACTCGACAGTCAACAATCATATTAAGTTTCATTACTTTTTGAGCATTTTGAAATTTTTGACATTTTGTCTGGTTTTTATGGTAACAAAGCCCATTCCAAATTTCTAATTGCAGATACCACATTGGTACATGGGAGGGAACATACCATTAGAGTTTCAATGTAATAAATATGCGCAATAATTTCTGAATTTACAGTATATGAAATTAGGGTTTTCAAACCACTCCTTTTTTAAGTGAATGGTTCAAGAATGAATCGTGTAATATATATTATCTGCACATCAATGAAACAAAGCCATGATCAGCTAGCAAAGAAATTAATTTCTCATACAGATAAAATATCGAATAAGTGATTAATGTAGGTAAATTTTTAGGACAACTTACTCTTTTAACATGTTTATGACTGCAAACATTTGCAATCATAAAATGGTATGGCTATTTAAATGGTGTTTTAAAGAAAAATCAAAGTCTTTGATTCTTGGGATTATGAAAAATGCTGGATCTAACTGCACATTTAGATTTTGGACCCCACTTCAAATTGGTCCATATTAAAGTCCAAGGATCCAAATTGTTTGATTTCAACAAATATTTAATATGTGGTGTCCTTTAAGACATTGAATCTAAAGTGAATTTAGTTTTCTATGTTGTGTCGTGTGTACTATTGTTTTTCTGTTAGTCTTTTTTATTTTTAGCCATGGCGTTGTCAGTTTGTTTTAGATTTATGAGTTTGACTGTCCCTTTGGTATCTTTCGTCCCTCTTTTAGACATTGATTTTTGAACCCAATTTTCAAATTAACTGGTCCATATTGAGGTCTGAAGGGTCCAAAATTGAAGATAAATGGACTTCATCAAAAATTGAATTCTTCAGATTGTTATATACTGAATTAAAACTTGTGTTTAGATTTAGTGATTTTGGGCCAAATTTTCAACAAAAAATTAAAATATTGGGTCCATTTGGGTCTTATTATAAGACTTTAATTTTTGGGCTTTGAGCAAATTTATGGCAAGCCGTTTTGCTATTTATTATAACTTCATTAAATCTCATAAACTTTATTAGATATCTTATATAGTTTATAATGTATATTATATAGTTTATGAGATATCTTCTTTAGTTTATAAGATATATTATATAGTTTATGAGATACCTTAAATAGTTTGAGATATCTTATATAGTTTATGAGATATCTTATATAGTTTATGAGATATCTTATATAGTTTATGAGATATCTTATATAGTTTATAAGATATCTCATATAATTTTCTTTATAAGAAATTTCATATAATTTTCTTCATACGATATCTCATAATTTTCTTTATAAGATATCTGATATACTTTAAAAGATATCTTTTAAAGTATTATTAGATATCTTGTAAACTATATTTTTTTTATATAATATATGAGATGTTTTATAATATATCTCCATAAATATACAAGATATCTTATATAATATTACATGAGATTTCTTGAAATTCTAATAAATAGTAAAACAGTTTGCCATACATATTGGTCCATTTTGAGGTCCAACAGGTCTTAAAATTAAATTTTG
Organism: Mytilus edulis; assembly: GCF_963676685.1. Lineage (NCBI taxonomy): Eukaryota > Metazoa > Mollusca > Bivalvia > Mytilida > Mytilidae > Mytilus > Mytilus edulis. The sequence goes on from NC_092350.1 coordinate 13,362,804, forward strand.
TATGATGAACACAAGGTGTTTTGTTATATTGTGAATCCATGGACCTGTATGTTTCTGCTGAATCTAACCATATATTTATAGGTAAATGAGATAAGAAGATGTGGTATGATTGCCAGCAAGACAACTCTGTTCAAGAGGCAAAAATGTCGCAGTCATTAATAACTATAGGTCAACTTGCAGCTTTTTCACAAGGTTAAAAACCCATAAAAACTGAATAATCAGCTGTAAAAGGACATCAAATTACATATTTAAAACAATTCAAAGGAGAAAACTTACAGCCAATTTATGTTAAAAATAATGAACAAAAAACAAATATGTTAAAACAGCAACAAACGGCAGCCATTGAATGAAAGGCTCCTGACTGGGACAGCCACATACGAAATGTGGCGGAGAAGAAATAGTTGGATGGCGCAAAACCCTCTAGTTCACAACACCTACCATGCACAGCACAAAACAATGAACTATAAAATATAACAAGCAAAAACCATTCAATTTAGCTCCTTCCTTACTTGGAACAGGCACATACAAAATGTGGTGGGGTTAAACTAGTTTGAACGCTCCAACATTTCCCCTAACAAACTATATAAAAATCAGTTGGAGAATGGCTTAACTCATCAGATGGGTCAAAATAAAAATATAGAATCTTAACAAAAACACAATGTTTCCAATTTCAAAATTCTTGGACCACACTCATTTGCGGTCAGAAACCTATGCTGTCAAATATTAAATCCCAATTCAAATTAAGAACTGTATCAAGATTAAATGATGTGTATAGTTTCCCCAACTGTTCAGTGTTCGATAAGGAACAAATGTTCCATGGTTCAACGAAGCTAACTTTTATGCAAAAATGACATAACCAGTTTACTGTGTATCTATTTACCAGCATTACCATCATTCTAGTATACGCTAGATTGAGTGATCGTTGATTGCTTTAGTCCAGTGGCAAAAATTTCATGCATGCGAGACATAGATTGTTGTTTGCTTTAGTACAATGACAAATATTTCTGCACGTGAGACATAGTTTGTTGTTTACTTTAGTCCAGTGGCAAATATTTCATGCATGTGAGACAGAGTTTGTTGTTTGCCTTAGACCCGAGGCAAATATTTCATGCATGTGAGACATTGTTTGTTGTTTGCTTAGTCAAGTGGCAAATATTTCATGCATGTAAGACATAGTTTGTTGTTTGCTTTAGTCCAGTGTCAAATAGTTCATGCATGTGTGAGACAAGAAAACTATGCGTACAGTAGGTAGGTCGTGTAACTGCTATATTCCGTCTATCTAAAAGAATGGACAGAAAACAATTTTTTTTAGATTCTATAAGACGGAATGATCTTGTCCTTTTTTGAAACTTCGTAATAACTCTTGTCTCATAGACGTATGAAGGTTATATAGGGTCTATACCCATCGAATACCTTTGTCGCATTGGAGTCTTTTTTAGAGCCTATTTTTATCGAATAAATCAGATGATTCATTGTATAAAAGCTATATCCATCATATATCTCTGTCTCAGGGTTTATACTTCTCAAATAACTCGGTCTCGTATACCCATCGAATAACTTTGTCTCGTTGGTGAGCGAATGTTGTATAGGGTCTAAAACCCGGCCTCGAAAAACTCTGCTTGATTGGTGTATGAACGTAATATAGGGGCTATATTCGTCGAATAACCCTGTCTAAATGGTATATGGACGTTATAGAGCTTATAACCATCAAATAACGTTATCTCATTAGTGTATGAATGTTGTATAGAGCCTATACTTATCGAATAACTTAAGTTTCATTGGTGTATGAACACTATACAGGGTTTATACTTCTCAAATAACTCTGTTTCATATACCCATCGGATAACTTTGTTTCGTTGGTGTATGCATTTTGTATAGAGCCTTTTCTTAATGAATATCTCAGTCTCATTGATGTATGAACACTATACAGGGTCCATACTTCTCAAATAGTGTCTCATTGGTGTATGAACGACGGTTATATAGCCATCGAATAACAACCCTGTCTCATTGGTATATGAACGTTATATAGAGCTTATAACCATCGAATAAAGCTATCTCATTAGTGTATGAACGTTGTATAGAGCTTATACTTATCGAATAACTCAGTCTCATTGGTGAATGAACACTAAACATGGTTAACACTTCTCAAATACCTTTGTCTCACAGGTGTATGCACGTTACATAGGATCTATACCCATCGAATAACTTTGTCTCATTAGTGTATACACGTTGTATAGGGTTTATACCCATCGAATAACTTTGTCTCGTTGGTGTATACATGTTGTATAGGGTTTAACCCATCGAATAACTTTGTCTCATTGGTGTATACACGTTGTATAGGGTTTATACCCATCGAATAACTTTGTCTCATTGGTGTATACACGTTGTATAGGGTTTATACCCATCGAATAACTTTGTCTCGTTGGTGTATACATGTTGTATAGGGTTTAACCCATCGAATAACTTTGTCTCATTGGTGTATACACGTTGTATAGGGTTTATACCCATCGAATAACTTTGTCTCAATGGTGTATACATGTTGTATAGGGTTTATACCCATCGAATAACTTTGTCTCATTGGTGTATACACGTTGTATAGGGTTTATACCCATCGAATAACTTTGTCTCATTGTCTCGAATAACTCTGTCTCATATGTGTATGAAAGTTAAATACATTGTAGGGTCTATACACATCTTATAACTCTGTTTTATAGGTATATATGAACGTTATAAGGTCTATAATATCGAATAGCTCGGTTTTAATAGGTGTATGATCGTTGTATAGGGTCTATACCAACCGAATAACTGTCTCATTGGAATATGAACTCTATATATCGAATTGATCGGTCTAATAGGTGTATGAACCTTATATACCCATAGCGCCGTCTTATTGGTGTATGAACGTTGTATAGGGTTTTTATATATCGAATAACTATGTCTCATTGGTATATTCATGAACGTTATACAGAGTATATACTTATCGAAAAATAAAAGTAATGAAATTATGCATTTCAAATAAAGTTGTCTTTCAGTGCGTCGTTTTACCTACGTTACCACAGTCTAGTAACCGCTAGATTGATTGATTGCTGTTTGCTTTGCGTCCAGTAACAAATATTTCACTCATGTTCAGACCGAGATCATATTAGCGATCACTTCTATAGAAAGGGTAACCGCTAGACTCTGTCCGTCCGACAAACTATTTACGTCCAGTGGCAAGTATTGCATTCATGTTCAAATTAACAGCGAATACAATAGAAGGGTTATATAACCGTAGGACTCCGTCTGTCAAATTGACTAGAAATAAAATCAATTTTCGGCTTCTACCTGACGAAATCATTTTTTGATTTGGTCTGCAGCTTGGTATTAATATTGTAGACAGTAAATAAGTACATCCGACGTGCAGCCACTTAAATGTCCGTCTGAATACCTTTATATGTGTAAGAACTGTATCCATACCATCATGTTACAAATATATTTTATGAACGATGGTGTCCGCCTGTTCAGGCGCGGATCCAGAGGGGGGGTTCCGGGGGTTGGAACCCCCTTTTTTTTGGACGATCAATGCATTTGAATGGGTACATGTAATTGGACCCCCCCCCCCCTTAAAAGGGCTGGATCCGGCCCTGCTGTTTCAATGATTTGTTATATACGAAATGAATCCAAAACAATGACATTACTGACTGTATGCAAAAACCACAGACAATAATCACGCAAGTACCATAGCAAAACTTATAGACTGTACGTAAGTACCACAGACTATACACTACTTAGACTGTATCTAAGAACAACCGACAAAACTGACAGACTGTACGTAAGTACCACAGACTATACACTACTTAGACTGTATCTAAGAACCACCGACAAAACTGACAGACTGTACGTAATAAACACAGACAATACTTACAGACTGATCTAAGAACCACAAACAATACTTACACTAGTACTGTATCTTAGAACCACAGACAAAACTTACAAACTACACAAGAACCACAGACAATACTTAGACAGTATCTGAGAACCACAGACTATATTTTCAGACTGTATCTAAGAACCACATACAATACGTACAGACTGCATCTAAGAACTACAGACACTACTATAATGCTGTATCTAAGAACCACGGACAATACTCAAAGACTTTGTCTAGGAACAACAGAAAAAACTTTCGTCCCTCTTTTACAGGATCTAAGAACCACAGACAATACTTACAGACTGTATCTAAGAACAACAGACAATACTTTGACTGTATCTACGAACCACAGACAATTCTTTGGCTGTATCTAAGAACCACAGACAATACTTACAGACTGTATATAAGAACCACAGACAAAACTTACAGACTGTATATAAGAACCAGACAATACTTAAAGACTGTATCTAAGAACCACAGACAAAACTTTGACTGTATCTACGAACCACAGACAATACTTAAACTGTATCTAAGAACCACAGACAATTCTTAAAGACTGTATATAAGAACCACAGACAATACTTAAAGACTGTATCTAAGAACCACAGACAATACTTTGACTGTATCTACGAACCACAGACAATACTTAAACTGTATCTAAGAACCACAGACAATTCGTAAAGACTGTATCTAAGAACCGCAGACAAAACGTACAGACTGTATCTAAGAACCACAGACAATACTTACAGACTGTATCTAGGAACAACAGACAATACTTATTGACTGTATCTAAGAACCACAGACAATCCTACAAACTGTATCTAAGAACCACAGACAAAACTTACAGACTGTATCTAAGAACTACAGACTGTATTTACAGACTGTACATCGGAACCAGACAATATTTTCAAACTGTATCTAGGAACCAGACAATACGTACAGACTGTATTTAAGAACCACAGACAATACTTTTATGCGGTATCTCAGATCCACGGTCAATACTTACAGACTGTATCTAGGAACAACAGATTAAACTTGCAGACTGTATATTAGAACCACTAAGAACCACAAACAAAGCTTACAGACTGTATCTTAGAACCACAGACAATAAATACACAGTATCTAAGAACCACAGACAATTCTTACATACTGTATCTAGGAACAGACTGTAAAATACTTACAGACAGTATCTAGGAAGAACAGACAATACTTACAGACTGTACCTAGGAACAACAGACAATACTTTAATACAGACAATATTTACAGACTGTATCTAGGAACAACAGACAATACTTAAGACTGTATCTAGGAACAACAGACAATACTTACAGACAGTATCTAGGAACAACAGACAATACTTACAGACTGTACCTAGGAACAACAGACAATACTTTAATACAGACAATATTTACAGACTGTATCTAGGAACAACAGACAATACTTAAGACTGTATCTAGGAACAGACAATACTTACAGACAGTATCTAGGAACAACAGATTAAACTTGCAGACTGTATATTAGAACCACTAAGAACCACAAACAAAGCTTACAGACTGTATCTTAGAACCACAGACAATAAATACACAGTATCTAAGAACCACAGACAATTCTTACATACTGTATCTAGGAACAGACTGTAAAATACTTACAGACAGTATCTAGGAAGAACAGACAATACTTACAGACTGTACCTAGGAACAACAGACAATACTTTAATACAGACAATATTTACAGACTGTATCTAGGAACAACAGACAATACTTAAGACTGTATCTAGGAACAACAGACAATACTTACAGACAGTATCTAGGAACAACAGACAATACTTACAGACAGTATCTAGGAACAACAGACAATACTTACAGACTGTACCTAGGAACAACAGACAATACTTTAATACAGACAATATTTACAGACTGTATCTAGGAACAACAGACAATACTTAAGACTGTATCTAGGAACAGACAATACTTACAGACAGTATCTAGGAACAACAGACAATACTTACAGACAGTATCTAGGAACAACAGACAATACTTACAGACTGTATTTAAGAACCACAGACAATGCATATCAGGGTTTGCCATTTGTAAATTATTTGAATTTGCAGTGCAGTTGTCTTGTGTACATTTGCCTTGCATTTTTTATCATCCATATTTAACTCCTTGTTTCGTGTACATGCCTTATATCCTTTATTATTGATATTTTACCAATTGCCTCTTTTTCATCAAGTCTTACATCTGTCATTATCTATATTTAAATGAATTAGATTAATGTCTTTATTTATCTGCTTGTAAAGACAGTCTGTGCCAAAAACTTTTTCATTTACTAGTCCGTAAACTAAAAATCAAAACTTGTCCCTATATGACTCTATAAAATTTTGAAAATTTTCTCTAGTTTGAATCAATATTTACTAGTCTGGGTTATCGGACTAGTGGCTATCAGTGCTGACTACTTTAAAGATACAGTAAAAGTACATTTTATAGGCAAAAAAAATCATTTTTGATTTCTAAAAACAAACAAGAGTGCACACGCTGAAATGTCTCATATGCTTTACTGACCATTGATTTTATGGTCTTTAAGATTAAGGTTTCACTACAAGTATCACTGACAATTCATATTTTACATAAATCCTGTTAGACACACACGCACATCTAACAATAATTCAATATACCAAATATATTTGACCTATTGCTTAATATAGTACTTGAAAAAAGACCAAAAAACAACAAACTTAACATTGACCAATGAATCATAAAAATTAGATCAAGGTCAGATGAAACCTGCCAAACTGACATGTTCCCCTTTACATACATAACATATAGTTGACCTGCTGTGTCCAATATTTTAGAAATAATAAATAATGATAATAAATAAGCAAGTCGGCAAGATATACAAACAGAGACAACATTAGCTCTAATGAAATTTTAACTGACATAAGAATGGATCTAATCACAGAACTTTAAGGTCAAGGTCAAAAGAATCCGTTCTGACTGAAATGTAGATCTTTGAAAAAGACACACTGACAATATCTTAGAATCACAGACAATTCATACATGTATACATGAAGACTCTTTTTAAGAAAACCATATAATTCACAGATTGTATCCTGTTCTAGATTTACTTATAAAAAAAATAGGTGAAAATAGTAAAGTCATCATTTAATAAAAAATAATTTCACACAAAAAGTCATGCTTAGCTACAATACTAAGTTCAATTCAGGCTTTGTGTTGCACTCAATTCCTTCTGTAATGAGGAAATGAACTTTAAATATGATAGTTGAAACAATTTTCTCTCTGTTTTCTATCTTTTGCTGTTTTATTTTCTATATGATGCAAGTTATATTTAAACTCAATATCTATTACTGGAACAGCCTTCCTAATAATAAACATATTGGATACAATCAAATCAATCAAAACATGTTTTATTAATTTTATTCTTTATTATAAAACTTTAAATTCTCTAAATTTGTATATATATATATATATTTATATATATATATATATATATATATAAATGTAAATAAAAACATTATCATAAATACCTAACAAGAAAATTATCTATACATTAGTGACATGCATAAAGCGCAATTTATATTTATCATGCATAATATCATGGTACAAAACAAAATAGACAAAAAAGTAACCTATTAAAAAATATGGAGCAAGAGGGCACAAAGTGTTTTTGAGAGATTTTTTTTAATAGGAAGACAAATTCAATAGATATCTTTATATTGTATTAATCTTTTATAGACCAAGTTAATTTATCAACAAATTTACAAGTTTCAAAAATTAATAATGAACAATCAATTTATCTTTAAATACAAAAAGATACTGTTTACTACATTTTCTTTTATACATTTAAATAATTATGAATTAATTAATTGTGACTTTTTTTTTGACTGAGGCTTGTTACTCTAAGTCCTATGGCTTTTTTTTGTTTTTCAACACATATTGTCAACAAACATAAATATGATTAGTCAATTCCAGTTTATATATTCATCTTAAGTTAAAGTACAATTATTTGCAACAATGAAGTATTAGCATATCATAATCATTATGTTTGTTTTTCTGTACATGTATTTATGACATTTAAAAATCACGTTTTGAGGTATACCAAATTACATGATAAACACATCCTCTATGCAATGAAGACAATCCCAATAAAAATAATAAGATTTAAAACTAACCTTTATTATACCAAAAAAAATCACTGTTGTGACACAAAGTTTTTTTTTGTATGGAGTCTTAATAATTTGTTTATATTTTAGAAATTTATATATATTTATGCCAAGACTCTCTAATCTTTTCAGAGAGGCATTCATAGTGGACAGTCCTTATGGCATATATTTTTTTCATAACTAAATATAATTGGGGTGGATTAATACTACACATATCAAGAAATAATACAAACACAGGTCATACTTACAAGGTATTCAAGAATGACATCTTAATCCTAAGAAATAAAAAAACAAAACAAAGTAACCTTACTAAAAACCTTCAATAGTTGTCAATGGTACTCACGTAGGAAAAGGTATAAAAAAAACCCCAATAACAACATATCTAAAAAGGAGCAATAACAAAACAGATCGGTATATTAGAACAATACATTACATAAATTTACATAACTCTATCGTAGTGGTAAAATATCAAACATAAGCTCAAAACTAAGTGCAATAAAACAAGTCTTCTCTGTTCTTTAAAGCCATTCTTGCCATTCACTCTTTGACACTTGTATGGCAAGCACTAAGAAGTCTTGATAAACCTAAAATAGAATTGTTTTCATGTAAAATTCACAAAAACTGGTTCAATTATTGAAATAAACATACATTATAAAATGAAAAAAAAAGTTGAACTGTTCAGATCACATTCCAGATAACTGACTTTTCCAAAGATATATTAAGTCAAGTTGGAATGATGTCTTAGTTCTGGTTTTAGGCATGTTGCAAAAAATCTCTTTTTTGGTTTAAAATATTTTACAAAGTATAATGCAATATTATATGACTGGAACATCTTAAGCTTGAAAGTTGGATCAAGCTATCAAAAAATTAAGTGTGATAAAGTGTATTTAAATTAAAAAAAATATATCCTTTTAAAATCAAGGGCAGATAGTTCCATTGATTTGATAGGACACTTTGTGTTTTGTATTTATTTTTAAAGAACAGAAGGCTGCGGCCCCCTATTTTTATTTGATGTTTCAAATATTCTTATAAAAAGTAATTCTCTGATTAAATTTAAATGTAATGCAACTGGGTGAGTATCGCAACAATAAAAACTTGTATTCTAGTTACTAAAACATAGATATGTTAAGACTCCTGATTCACCTGTACTTTTGTGGAGATCTAACTTCGTAATATATGTAAAGAATATAACAAGGACTTTTGTGATCCTAGTTTGAAACAAGAGTGAACACAGAACAGCATGGATAGTATTTGCCATTCTGAGTGTATTGCATAAAACTAGGAGTCAACCCACTAAAGGATACCCCACACCCATTCCAATTCATCTTCTGAAATATTTCAGACCAATATGATTTTCCTTCATGCACATTCCCAGGCGGTGTACTGCACTTGATATAAAATTTCAACAATATCGATAAAGCAGATAAGGAGAACATCCACTTATCTTACTAAACACTGTTGCAACATTAAACAATTAAGATCCATTTCCCCCTTAAAATATTTCAGACCAGGATTATTTCCTTCATATACATTCTCTGGTGGTGTCAGTCTACTGTGTAAATTTACATCAATATCCATCAAGGTAATTAAACATAGTTAAATTACAGGTCCTGTTGCCACTTATTGCAATATTAAACTAATTAGGTTCAATTATCTCCCTTGAAAATTATTGGATCTGGACTATTTCCTACATACTCAAGTCTTAGGTTGTATGCTGCAACAGTGTTAAGTTTCAAAATCAATCAATGCAAATAATGGAACTAGGTGAGTATTTGAGTTGCACTTATGAGACCTGTTGCCACTTATTGCAATGTTAAACTAAGTAAATTCAATTATCTCCCTTGAAATATTTTAGACTGTGTAAAGTTTCATCTTATTGGTACATACATTATGGAGGAGTTAAGTTTACAAGACATATGAAACAGACAGACAGACAGACAGACAGAGTGATTCATATATTCACTCCAAAAACTTTGTGGGGTTTATAATAAGTATAAGGGAGTCAATTTAAACAATTATCTTCAATAGAATTAGCATACAGTACAGAGAAACAATTATTTCAGAATTATTTCAGTATTTTTTTAAATTTTGGATTCAGAAGAATAAAATGCTACAAGTAGCGAAAGTTCACCAAAGTTTCACGAGAATTCAGTGGCGGATCCATAACTTTTCCTAAGGGGGGGGCCCGCTGACTGACCTAAGGGGGGGCCATTCCAGTCATGCATCAGTGATTCCCTATATAATCAACCAAATTTTTCCCACGAAAGGGGGGGGCCCAGGTCCCCCAGGGCCCCCCCTAGATCCGCCTATGGAATTGCTGAAAGTATTTTTGAGTTATTGTCCAATAACTGGAAAATTCCCCCTTTTGTAATGAATAAAACCCCATAACTCTGAACTATAAAATCTAAAATTTATATAATTCTAAAGGGAGCTTACATCAATAGATATAAACAATTCACCAAAGTTCAATAAGAGCTGCTGAAAGTATTTTTGAGCTATTGTTTGAAAACTGGAAAATTCCCTTTTTTTTAATGAATAAAACTCTGTAAATGGGAAACACAAAAAATCTAAAATTTATAAAAATTGAAAGGGAGTTTATGTCAAAAGATATAAACAATTCACCAAAATGTCTTGCAAGTTGGTGAAAGTCTTTTTAAATGATTGTCAGAAAACTGGAAAATTCCCCTTTTTTTCATTAATAAAACCCTATTACTCAGAAACTTAAAATCTAAAATTTATAAAAATAAAGGATCTCACCTCAATAAATATAAACGATTCACCAAAGTTTTATGCAAATTGGTTTACGCCTTTTTGAGTAAATGTCTGACATGTTGACGATGGACGGACAGACAACGGTATACCATACTATGTCATGTAACCAGGCCTATAATAATAACTGTGAGAAGACAGTTTTGTGTCATTTCTGAGTTGATTAAATGTTTCATAAGTTATCCCATGGAAACTGTTCATGGCAGCATGTCCAGTCTGCCTTACTTGAACAGAGTACTAACCAGTTTTCTATTGGTTAATAAAACATAAAATTTCAATGAAAATTATGTTAAAGATTAATTGAAACATTATCCAATATGCCTTAATTAAATGGATTTTGATGAAGTTGTTAAATTAAAGTGCTTGTTTTTCAGAGCAACTAATCCTAAATATACTTCAGTCTCAAACATAGCATTTTTTTTGGGTGATCGATACCATTGTAGGTCCTGGATTTCTTTCAACATCAACAGACAGCTGTAGGATTAACCTTTTGAAGTTCTTCCAGTACCTGCTTGCTAAAACCTTCACTATTGTTACTTCATTACATCCTGAAACAATAAACATATAGATATATATTTGTATCATATATGTAATATTAAAAACAGTAGTTTTATATATTTGATAAATAGCCTGCTGTTTAATCTGTATTGCTCAACTTTGATGAGTACCCTTTATCACACTCCTACTCGGATTTCACCTTTGTGACAGTAGTGATTCAGACAAAATAAAACGGTCATTAGGGCATGAAGCCATTTATTGAATTGCATATTTGTTTGGCATGCTATGTCACAGACATCAAGCGTTCAAATTCTGACACACGAAATGCAACTATAAAAAAGATCTCAATGAAATACCATACAAAACACACAAAAAATAAAAATAAACAAAATAATTCTATGAACAACATGACTCAAACTGTAAGGTAACACAGGTGCTTCCAATAAATAATTAAGCATTTCTCTTTAACGCTTTCAAAACAGAAGTAAATCTCAGGTGCTAGGGGTCAGACAGCAGTTGATATTTACTCTCCTGTTTAAATATATGATAAAGCGTACAAAACATGACGAAATCCGTATCTCATGCCATACAAGCTAAGATATCTTATATAGTTAAAAAGATATCTTATATAGTTAAAAAGATATCTTATACAGTTTATAAGATATCTCATATAGTTTAGGAGATAATGATGATAAAATTGAGAATGTGTCAAAGAGACAACAATCCGAATACAGAACAGACAACAGACAACGGCAGAAGGTCATTTACACATCAGACTGTGCTGGCTACCCAAACTTTAGATACACAAAACCAGACCCTTTTCAGAAACATGCAATATGTGGTTTCAATTTTAGAATTCATTTATACATTTCAATGTGTTCTACAAGGATCACCAGTACTATATACACCTTTCAAATAAAACTCAATTACCAAACTATATTCTATATATTTTGATATTTACACCTTAGTTATGCCTATTCTGTTTTAAATACTTTCTACTTTCAAGTATGTTTTTTTTTCTGGCCCAATTTGGTGGTGGTACATGTTTATATAAAGTCTATCCGAATTTTTTGGCTAAAAATTCTGCTCAAACCAATGCTTAGGGCTATCTTATACTTGCAGTGATTTTTTTTGGCTCTGTGTTGAAGGCTTTACAGATAATAGTTATGAAAAAGTGCAATAAAGCCCTGATCCTTTGATTTTTGTGTGTGCTTATAGAGCCTTGAAAACAAATAAAATCCTGTGGACATCCATACTCTTATTATGTGAAGAAACATCCTACTATATCCTACTAAGCTGTATCTCAAAAACTGTAGGAGGAGAAAGCTGGAAAAAACAATGTACTCTTATAGAGAAAAACAGACAGTGGGATAGACAGGGTTAATTAATTGAGCCTTTACATTTTTTAACATTTAGTTTACCAAAAAAATAATGAGACAAATGTCAAAAAAATATAATAGGCACAACAACTGTGCAAAATGTCATTGGCCTAAGTGTTTTGGGGCTTATACAAGACAAATCTCATAATATGATATTTCTTACAACAAAATATACGCTAAATTTCACATTAATATAATATACACATTGCACTCCTTCCTAAACATTTTGAACGTATATCAATAAAAACAAATACTGATTTTAAAGAATCACATTAAATTCCTTACAATACCAAATCCTTAAAAATAAGTTTTTCTCAGAGGATTTGCATTTATATGAGGTCAATATTGCAATACTTTTAGAAATTGTTGACTACGGTACATTTGGTTGTGGATTGAGAGTTCTCATTGATAACCAAACCACATTTTTTTTTTATAAAGTATCATTCCTCCCTTTAAGATTATTATATAAAATAAATGGTGATATGATGTTGTCAACTACATAATATGGTAAACAGACTTTTTCTACTATTCTATTAAACTGGAAAAGTCTCACCCATAATTATAAAGACTATGTTATCCTTTAAAGTTTTGCTACAGATCATATCATCAATTGTTCTCTTAAGTAAGAACTTTATGTGCTTCACAATAAGCATTATTGAAAGTTTGTCAAAGTAGCAATAAACATTACGTTAGTCATACAAGAGAAAAGCATACCTTTCTTCTCAACATCAGAAATAGGACTAAAAAAAAGCTTGATCACAATTGTTGTCTTTTCTTTGAGCACATAGACTTACTCTTTTTGGTACAATTATATCCCTATAAAAAGAAAGTTAAAATGGAGATTTTAGTTATCCCATAAGTTAACTATAAGTGAAAACAAATACATAATTTAACTAGGGTATGTAGAAAACCCTACATTAAACTTGCTCTACAAAACACTGTCAAGAATATTATTTTGTCTAGACCATTATTGGTTATTCCATATGAAGGACAATTTTTTTTTCAAAATAATATTGCAATACTAAACTCTAGTTACTAACTAAAGAGTAACACATTATTCATTTTTTTTTATTAATTTCATTGAATAAACTGTTCTGCTTGTCCTTCTCCAAATAATAACTCTTGACATGAAGATGCATGTAAAATTAATAGAATAGGCTGGACAAAATGCTGGAGGTCATGCACATTAAGTTAAAAGGTAAATTGGGAATCTGTATACTGTCATAATATTATTGAACTATTAACCCTTTTAATCAGTACAATAAAATAAAAATATCTTCCATAATAAGTTAATATACTTAATCATCTAAACATCTTCCTCTTATGTCAGCAGAAAATAATACAATTATTGATATAGCTATTCACATTCAAATCATGCAAAAAACTCTAAATATGGTACATATGAACCAGTAATTCTATAAATTGAAATTGCCTTAGTACACCAGCACCTGTATACAAGTATCTGAGTATGTTTTGAAAATGTAAAAGATTAGTTTCTCATGTTAACTTACTGGTGATTCAGTAAAAACAAAAATTATTGAAGCAACAATATACCTGTAACCTGTCTAAAAACTACTTATATTCAATTTTTGCTTAAAAGTATCATTAACATCTCATATCACCTTGTAAGGGAAAAGTAAGAGTTTGTATTGAAACTGAATCAATGCCACTTTCCTCTTTTCGCTGGATGTTGAATCTTCCAGTCTAATGTGTGGTCTGTTTCAGGCAAAAACTATCTAATCTTTGGTGGATTTTTAGTAAAGCAGATTCTTTTCATTCTACAATAAATAAACAAATTTCAATATATGTTCTATTTGTTTTACATGCAATGTATCAAGTTTCATTAAATTTCCATTCACATTGGGAGTTTTGCTTAAAAGATACTACAATAAGTCTTCAATTATCTCCCCTTTATAAATTATGACTCAAATAAATGGGGAATGTGTCAATGGGACATAGATGATGCACCCTAGGCATATCATATAAAGTTATAAAGGGACATAACTAAAGAAGAGTAAAATTGACCCTACCCAAATGTGCATATTGATTTGCGGTGTCAGATCAGTATTGTGTATAAGTTTTATTACATTTGTTTGAAACTAACTTATATTTGAGAAAGGAAACAAAAATTCAGCATTTATTTCCATTTTTTATGCTTATTACCACAAAATACTTTTGTTACACAGCATAGTTATGATCCATTTGTAAACCTTGGGAAGTACAGATGTGCAAAAGGATGTAGACATACAGCCGGACACGGGTAGAACTTTGTGCCCCTCATCATTTCAAGGTATAAGAGGAAAACCTTGCAAGATGATCTCAAAACAGACAGACCAACATGTATCATGATTCCTATGTTATCGTAGTTTGTTGTGGTATTAGTTAAGAAATAGTTCATGGAAGCCAAAGATTGTTGGAAATTTACACATGGCCTGGGTTGAGATATTCAAATTTTATCCTGAGCCTTAGCGAGGAATTAAATTTATGAATTTCACAGCCCAGGCCATTTGTAAATTTCCAACAATCTATGGCTGCCATAAATTATTTCGATTCTAATAGGATAAATACGGTCATTCCAAAATTGAAGTGAGGGTTGGTATTTTGTTTGTTTGGCTGTTCTTTTTTACTCTTTTTTAGATCAAGCTCAAACAATCTAATAAATCTGTAGCTTTCATGGATTATTTCGTGAATAACTGCTCGAATAAAACCTGTTTAATTCTTTTACTTCTCAATCCCAACATTTGCCATCTTTAATTTACATGTGTTTCTCGTATAAAGCGACTGTCAAATTCAAAATTGACATTTCGTAACCAAAGAGCCGCCATGTTGACTTGCTGAAATCTGTAAATATTAGTATAATGCATTAAAATAGAAAATAAAAAATATAAATACATCAGAAATCCATTTATCATACAAATTTCTATTGTTCACGTAACAGAAAACCTTCAACTCTATCGTTTTCATTTGTATGACGTCATGTTTTAAAATGACTTGAATTCGCCAAAAATATTAATAGACTTTCGCGAATTTAATTTTATTTTGATATTGTTGATTTCTCTGAACTCTTGGGCATTTATTTTTTTATTATGCATCTGAAAAAGAATAAAAGTTCTTTTGTCTTTTTTAATTGCCATTTTTAAAACAATAAAATTGGCAAAGAGTTTGCAAAGTAGGTTTCAATACATGTTGATTTAGGTGGGAGGTATGTTGTAACATCCATTATTATGTACATCTCTGAGTCTGTGCTAAGTATAGATATATTGAGAATTTTATCACAGTGTTGTTTACAAAGCAAAAGCAGCACGTTATATTAGAATTAGTTGTAGATCTTGATACTGTACTGAGAAGTGTAACAAACAAAATTTGATTTGAAATACTGTACTTTCATTCCACTGAGCATTCATTCCGGGTATAACTGTTTAATATTGGATGTAGATAGTGTGAAAGCATTGATTTTATAGCATTGTTCAGTTGATATAAGACCAGTTTATTGTTTACATATATTAATGGGTTAAAATGCTGAAGGATGCGTCGGGTGAGGGTGTTGTTCGATGCATTGAAGACCTATTGGTGACCTTCTGCTGTTGTCTGTTTTATGGTTGGGTTGTTGTCTCTTTGACACATTCCCCATTTTATTGTTCTTACAGAAAGTTTCAATTACAGAGCTTAACTAGAGCAATCATTACAGTATAAAATCACTAGTGTAATCATTCCTGGTTTCAAAACACTAGCGTGAACATTCCTTGGACGAAAACTTTATTGTTTACATCAATCAACTATGCAGGATTCAAAATACACCATAAATCCTCCAAATAAAGTACACTGGCGGAATCAAACCACTGTTACATAACCACAGCCTTGCATTATAGGACTAGTTGCATGGTCTACAGTTAGCTATTCTATACCAACTGAACCCTTATTATATTAAAATTAAGTTTTAGTGGCAGCGATTCATGCAACATAATTCTGCAAGTTTTGTGCAATAAACAGATAAACGTTCTGCAATATAATGTGGGCTTCTGAATCTCTGAGTGTGGTGTTATCAATAAATAAACTAATATGCTTGGTAAGCTTGCATTTAATGTAGCACCATTCTCATATTATCCCTGATAAACAAATGTATTTTTTCATGTTGTTTTGCCTTCAACTTTTGAGGGGGAAGTTTTTGCACTTATAAGACATATGTATTTCATTTTAATATTTTGGAGTAGATAGATATAACATTTCTCTATTAATCAACCTCATGAGAGCAGGTTTCTGTCTCCTGTTATAAATTGTCCCACTTTCTAGGCCAGAATTTAATTTACGAGTCAAAGTGAAAGTGAAAGTGAAATTGACTAAACGGAAAATAAATTTCATAACTTCCGGTCCAAACGTATGAAACAATTCCGGACAGTACCACTGCCACTGTAGATTTTGCTATCGGCCTCAGCTATGGGCTGACCGAGAGGTTGCGCGTTTTGCAGTTAAAAACTACGTCGTTAATCAATATAAACGTTTGACAAATATTTATGTTAAGCAAATATAACTCAATTTTTCATGACACGTTCATTTAGATTCATCGATCTGCGGGTGGGTTTTGGTTAAACAATTCGAGTCAAGTTAATCAGTGTTAGGGCAATTAAATGTGTTCCAGTTTAAACTAAAGACACTCGTTTAATATTCTACAATAAAACGTGCGTTAAGCCAAATCAAAAAGGGACGGGACGAGGAATGGGAACTATTGGAAAAAAACCTTCGTAGTAATATCAAGTAATATGTATAATTGTTTACAAGTACCATGCATTTAATTCTCAACTTACTTGAATCTTTATTTTACATGATGCAGCGTTAGTCGTATCATGACAAGATGCAAAAGTTTGGTCAATTAATGTAACAATGACCTCTACACTCTCTGTTTGCATGTGGCTTGAAAGTTTTGGGGCGTTGTTTTTTTGTATGATTATACAAGAAATGCAATGATTGGCCAATGTTCAGCCTCTGTGTCATACCAAAATATCTGTGTTTCTTACTTTAATAAGATAACCCCATACTCAGTTTATCCTATGTGCTAACATTGTATAATTTCTGTGTTACCCTTATTGAATAGTATAACTCCATGCTAAATTTGTATCATTACTGTGTAATCTTACTTGAATAGGATAACCCCATACCGTATACTAGCATGGTTATAATACGGTGTTACTCTATTTCCATAGAATAACCCCATAACATGTGTTAACATGGTATACCATATGGTCTATTGAACAACGTAACTCCACTAACATAAGATCTATTGAAGAGGATGACACGGGTTGCATCGGGTGAGAACATGCTCACTTCTTTAGAGCAACCCATCAATGGTTATCAAGTCAAGAATTTCGTTTGCATTAATTACTTAAAACTTGTATTTACGTCTTCTACAAAGATCTGGTTTGGAGTTTTGGTTTTACCCGTAGAATTCTTATAAAAAAAACGGGTCATCACATCCTACTTTATACAGTGATGTTGTTTATAGAGTTTATAAATTGAGATACGGTCAAAACTGATTGATCCTCGATCAAAATAAACTAATTCTTAAAGGTTTTCACCATACTAGTAGTTATTATAATTTAGATCTTTTAATATAATTTCATCAGTTCTATCATTGATTTTGTTTTTGATAAAGTAAAACATAACTAAATAATTATGATCATATGGTATGGGTTTTGCTCATTATTTAAGTCCGTATGGGTCTTTACATTAACATTATTTGGACCGTGGTGGCGTACAAAATGTATATATGTTTCTTTGTTTTACAGAGTTGTTTTATATTTCATTTCATCTTTAAACGTCTTCCTCTTTCAACTGATAAAAGTAATCCTTGTAAACAATCTAATTCGGCACCAAAAAAACCTGACGAACCCGAAAACAATTGATTCCATTTCAAATTACCATTCCATTTTAAAATGTAACTCTCTTACTTATAACATTCACGTCGTCTGAAAATGTGAATATTGTTGAAACACAAGATTTTATTGTTATTTCGTGAAAACATGGACGCGTTGTTTGCCTATTCCCCTGTAGAGTTGTTTCCAATTTGTAGTTAAATATGGATATCTTTTTTTACCATACACTCTATCAGCATTAAAATGGAGATACTCATGATTATAATCATACTGCACACCTATAGTTAATGAGCCTCCAGGTTTGGTTACACACCAGGCTCGTGCTACAGCAATAATGTCACCCCAGGGATTCAAAGCGTCCCCATATCTCCCTAATCCAGAATGTTCTAAAGAACTAAAGGAAACAATGGCATCAAATGTTCCTAAAGTATTGTTAAGATAACGCATACGAAATACAAACGGGACCATAGTTTTCACTTTCGGATGCTCAGATATGATACTGCCATACTCCAATGTCACAACTTCACGTGCTCCTGCTTCAAGTACGCATGCCTCGACCCATGGAAATTCTGAACCTATAACTAGAACCCTACCATCTTTAACCCCTGGTGCATGTTTTAATCCATCTCTAAGAGCATTTGTTTCTTCTTCACCGTAATTTCCCTTTAGTTTCCCTTCTTTAGCTTGAATGATCAAGTCTTCGATAGCGTTCACTGTCCACACAGGACTTGATGCTTTTTTACCTAAATATTGACTGTTTAAGTGCCAGTACCTCACTGGAATACGATTATTCATTGAATATTCATTCATAAGTTCTATTGGAATTGTTGCCGGGGCTAGAGGTAGTCCGTGGCCCCGGTCTACATATTCATTCTTTAAGATTGCATTACAATCTATTGGTGCAAGTATATGATCAAAATACGGTCCTGGTAGTCCTTTCCTTGATGTATTACATAGCTGTCCACAGGCTTGAAGAACTGAGTTCAATTCATAGGACAAATTATACTTTCCAGGTGCAGGCATTGTAAAAGAATGTATTGCCATGTTTACTTGGTCCATCACTGTCGTTATAATATTTCCGTGTTTCACACTCCATAAGACAAGGAAGCCTATAAATAACATAGAACCAACGAAAAGTCTCTTTTTGGTGATCATGCCTCTTCTTTATAGTCTGTAAAAAATAAAGGGTAGAAATACATAACACGTCGAATTGTTCGGTGCATCTACTCTTAAAGTTGATTTTTTTTTATTTAGAATTGTTTTTTAAGTTGTTACAATTTTAACATATGCATGGGTAGTAACGGTGTTATATCGAGAAGTGTTCAGTCCAGTGATATTGTCATTGTTTTGGTTCATTTTCACATGGTTTTATTCAGTGTTTTGAACAAAATCTTTAAATGTATCTTTTTTAAATAGCATACCAACTAAAGAAAATCCAGGTTTTTGGGGCTTTAATTAGTAAGCAAAAACTAATAGAGAGAAAGAGCCAAACAAAAAATGAACAAAAAAATAAGTTCTGCAAAAAAACGAACAAACATTGTTGGTTGAATCCTTATTGGGTTATTGCACTTTTAAAATTAGTTTTGGTTATTTCTTCCATACCGTTTTATATGATTCACTGATTGTTTTTTACGCCACTTACAGCACTTTTGGCTATTTCGTCGCGACCAGTTTTTATTAGTGAAGGATGCTGGAGAGATTTATCGATGTTTGGCAGGAAAGTTGCCATTATAGTCAATTAAGTTTAGAGTCCAACGCACCTGCTACATGAGGGGCTTGAACAGCGGATTTAGGGGGAGACCCAGGGGACTGGTTATATAGGGAATCACTGAAGCGTGACGAAAGCGGGCCCCCCTCTTTGGCAGTTAGTGGGCCCCCACTTATGAACTGACATCTTCAGTGTTAAAAGGCTTATAATACGTATGCCACTCGGCAAAAAGACCTCTTACTGCTTGATAGAGAAAATCTGTAATCGTCAAACAAGATCTACTGAGTCAATATGGCCGAAATCGTCAGCTTAACTGCCATTTAGATATTAGTAAACATGAAAATATTTATAACTTTTAAGTCTCTAATTTGTTTACTCAAGCACTTCTCTATTAAGATGTTTTTAAAGTTTTTGTGGAAGTTATAAATGAAGCAAAATGGTTAGGATTTAACCACCGGCACGTGTCTCAGATTTTTTTTCCCCTTTTATTGTATTAAGGTATATAGGGGGGGGGGGATCTGAGACAAGTGCCTGTGGATTTAACGGGAGAAAAGTATATCTTTTGATACTATTCACAGTCTATAGACACCTCCACCTCCCCACACATCAACTTAAGGACGCAAAAATGTTATGCCAAGGTACAAGTAATTCGACTTAAAGACAACCAAGGCCATTTATTATCAAAATACTGATGACTGCATGTTTTGGTGATAGTCACATGTTCTTATCTCTGAAAAAAAACATATCTCTATACCTGAAAGTTAGGGCTATATTTTGTGTTTGAGACATTTTCTTCAGCATGTGTAACACATATTTTCGGTATGCATGATGTGTTACTGATATATATATATGTTACAGTGAATTTGTATAATCAGTGATTATGTAGAATCCCAGATTTTTCTGGGATTATGTGGAATCACTAAATTCATTAGTGATTATACAGATTCCCTGAAAATTTCCAGTGATTTCACATAATCACTGATAGTTTTAATTAGTATTCTACAAATTCCCTAATATGATTTCAGTGATTATCAATAATTAAAAGCTCCAAAGATGATGAAACAAATTAACATAGACAAATTATCATTTTTTTCTTATTCCTTGGAAGTTTAAGTAAACATGCAGTTTTCATTCCTGATCTACTATTTGATTCTTAAGTGATGAGTTTTTTCCTTTATATTTTATCCAAGTGTTGGACCTCATTATGCTACTAACAAATAAGCTCGGCACAGGCACAGGTGTTGCTTGGGTTGAAGAAAACGTATGCTCAAAAGTTAATGCAAATTGCAGAGGAAAAACAACATATTTCTCAAACCAATTCCACAATTGGTTCCAGGAAAGGGAGATCCTTACCATATAGCAATGGACTCCTGCTCGGATCTTTAATACAAGAAATCAGTTTGAGGTTGCTGATTTCCCTTCATTGGTACCTTCAGATGTTTGTGCTAAAAACTCTATTTCTCTGAGACGCGCCGTAAAATGTGATTGGATATGGAGGACAAGGTTTTTTAAATGTTGATATTGTGGTAAAAACAAATATGAATTTAATAGATATAGATATAGGAAGATGTGGTGTGAGTGCCAATGAGACAACTCTCCATACAAATAACAATTTAAAAAGTAAACCATTATAGGTTAAAGTACGGCCTTCAACACGGAGCCTTAGCTCACACCGAACAACAAGCTATAAAGGGCCCCAAAATTACTAGTGTAAAACCATTCAAACGGGAAAACCAACGGTCTAATCTATATAAACAAAACGAGAAACGAGAAACACGTATATATTACATAAACAAACGACAACTACTGTACATCAGATTCCTGACTTAGGACAGGTGCAAACATTTGCAGCGGGATTAAACGTTTTAATGGATCCAAACCTTCTCCCTTTTTCTGAAACAATAGCATAACATCACAACAAAGAAAAACATACGATAAAATATCAATTGGCAGACTTAACTCAATCAAAAAACGTATGATTAAACAATGAACGAATAAATTTGATCTGCGATATCTGAATACTAATGCACAGTTAATTAAATATTAGAGACAAACATTCATGACCAAAAAGCTAACAAACAAATTCAAAAACAGGACATGACTGAGAAATATTTAACCAATCAATGTTCACTTTAGAAAAAAAACCGGTTTTTTTATAATCTTGAAGTTTATACAAATGTTGTAAGAATAAGTGAAGATATTACAAATAATCAAAGCTGGTGTACAGACAAGATCCGTATAAATAAAAAATGACAAAAAAGCATTATAAACAGTATCAACAGGTCGAATTAACAAGAAAATACGATTTGAGAGTACTCGCAGTTACTGACAGCTAGTTAAAAGCCAAAACCAATTAATAATAAAAAATCATGCATCAGAGACTAAAATCGACTAAAACACATCACAGGGATTTAGTATTTTAACGTCATTAATAGTCAAAGAAGACATGACTTGTGCAATGCCAAAAATTAATGTATCGACAGGTAGTAGTATAGTGAAGAGCGACTTCTATAGAAATAAAAGTTAACGTGTCTGTGTCTCTATACATCTCGCCTCAAAAGATAATGAAATTTAGTTATGTTTTAATTTGCTAGTGACAATATCAATATTAGTGCCAATGTGAACTATATTCAGAGATCTTATTACAATATCGGTACGATAACCCTTACTTATAAGTTTGTTTAAAGGTTCGATGAGTTTACAAGGATCACATAGTGATTTCCTCGCTTTAAGTACAATATTACCATAAAATTTAGGATGTGAAATACCATTTTTAATAAGCTTTCTACAGGTATAGCCAAATTTACTAATCAAATCTTTGTATCTATGAAATAATTTAGTAAAAGTTTTAAGTAATATGTAAAAAAAAACAGGACAAATGTGTAATAGTCGATGCCATCCAAATCTAGTTTGTAAATAAAATGTTTATTTTTAAAATATTGTGCATAAAATTGACATTTATCAAAAAGATTGTACGCGTAAAAATAGTTTTGATGACAATTTCAGTTTAATTCATATCTCAACCTAAAAACAATTGCTAAAACAATACGATAAAAAGAATAATTATTATGCCATTTAATCATGTTAATATTTTAATACTAACTTCATCAACCCGCCCTTGTGGGCTCGCTTGATATTATTAATAATGATACAGTAAATATCAAAAAGGGCTCGCTTGATATTATTGCTGATAAAGTCAGTATTAAAAACAAAACAACAATTATTCAATATATATTTTGCTTATCATTTAATTATATTGTGCTTATCATTTAATTATGCCATTTAATCATGTTAATATTTTAATACTAACTTCATCAACCCGCCCTTGTGGGCTCGCTTGATATTATTAATACTGATACAGTAAATATCAAAAAGGGCTCGCTTGATATTATTGCTGATAAAGTCAGTATTAAAAACAAAACATCAATTATTCAATATATATTTTGCTTATCATTTAATTATATTGTGTTTATCATTTCAATATTTTTGTGTCTTTTATATTTTATGCCTAACGTTATACAATATTAAGGGTATTAGTTTGATATGAGCCAGTCCATGCGAAAAGGTACACAAACGAAAATTTTACGAAATTCTAAAAAGTGTGCATAATTATTGGTAGTAGACTTGTGATTTATAAAACACATTTACTTTTCCTCATATCCTTAAGCTGTGAGCTACACGCACTTGCAAGTGTTGAGACCCCCCTTTAGTTTTATCAAGATTTTTAATGACTTATTTCATATATTTCAATCATTTTCAAAGTACAGTTTAAATGGCTTGATTTGCCAATTGATAATGTTAACCCCGGTAGCAGTGGGGATAAGGCTCTCGCTAACGATGCAGATATCAATGCAATCAGACCGGGCAACGGTACGAGTCCCGTGCAACGACGGTTGATTTATATAAATAGACAATAACTGTTTAGTGTCTTTAAATATCAGCTGTATTTGTACGAAGCTAGGAAACAAGGTGTATGCGAGCTTTTAGCGAGCTATTACACCTGTTTCGAGCCGAGTACAAATATAGCTGATATTAAAAGACACTAAACAGCTATTGTCTTTATCCTGCAATTAATTCCCTAAATTATTTGTGTTTTGAAAGACACAAAAACACATGTTTTGCATTTATTTACGATTTGAAATCCCTTGTGGCCCGTGTAGTAATACGATACAGTAATCACACATTCAGATAAATAAGGGTTCGCTAAAAAGAATCTCGAATGGTCAACCATAATACATCGGTCAATGTGAATAATTATCTATTTTAAAAATAACAACTAATTTCAAAAGTAAAAACAAATAACAAAACACTGTCCAATTTGAAACAGGAGTGTTCGAGTTGTCCTACGCTTCAGACTCGACATTCACTAAACATGCATGCTGAAATTGACATGGTTGTGTTTGTTTCACAATCATACACATCCAAGTTTTGAAATCGAAAGTTGTCATCGTAGAAAAGACTCCTATTCATGTGTGTATGATGTCAGAAAAATGGTGTGATTCTTATTTGCTCTAAAGAAATGTTTGAAAACAAGCAAAACGTGTAAAAGTAATCGTTAATTCGCAATTAATACGTCATTGGAATGCCATTGCAATACACATTCTGAGGTCACGCAGGTTCATACAATACTCAGGCCGTGTTCACACCAAATTCCATGTACAGTAAACTTGTTTACAATTAGTTTAATGAACTGGACATTGGTTTCACATTAAATTTGTTCACATCTTTACACCTTGTTTAATTACCTGTACATAAGATTTGTTCACATTTGTAAACTCTATGTGTCGGTTATTGTATAGAAAGGTATATAATATGAAACTTAGAGCGAGGGGCTTGCATAGAAAGGTATATAATATGAAACTTAGAGCGAGGGGCTTGCATAGAAAGGTATATAATATGAAACTTAGAGCGAGGGGCTTGCATAGAAAGGTATATAATATGAAACTTAGAGCGAGGGGCTTGCCCCCGAGCTCTAAATTTCATATTATATACCTTTCTATACAATATCCAATTTAGCACATATTTACAACTTGAATAATCCTGTAATTAGTGTAATTTTCATGTTTTGGCTGACTAGATGTAGCTCATTAACGTAGTTTTGTAAATCTACTCACTAATATCTTTGTAAAAATGGGATTTCAAAAGACCCTTGACTTTAGAATGAAAAGAAGCTAGGTAGCTGCTGGTGTAAGTATGTTTATTGATATAAAGCGATGTTTTACTATACATGTACTTGTTTACATGGTAAGATGACAAAATAAATTGAACAAGAGCAGACAATTCTTAAATTGCAGTGAAAGCTTTAACTTCTTGAAAACATTTTTTAAATTCACGTAAAAACTAAAACTATATTGAAAATGCTTTTGAATGAGTACAAACAGTTGAATCCCCCTCCAAATTGAGAATGGAAATGGGGAATGTGCCAAAGAGACAACAACCCGACCATAGAAAAAAACAACAGCAGAAGGTCACCAACAGGTCTTCAATGTAGCGAGAAATTCCCGCACCCGGAGGCGTCCTTCAGCTGGCCCCTAAACAAATATATACTAGTTCAGTGATAATGAACGCCATACTAATTTCCAAATTGTACACAAGAAACTAAAATTAAAATAATACAAGACTAACAAAGGCCAGAGGCTCCTGACTTGGGACAGGCGCAAAAATGCGGCGGGGTTAAACATGTTTGTGAGATCTCAACCCCCCCCCCCCCCCTATACCTCTAGCCAATGTAGAAAAGTAAACGCATAACAATACGTACATTAAAATTCAGTTCAAGAGAAGTCCGAGTCTGATGTCAGAAGATGTAACCAAAGAAATTAATGGGAACGTAATTTTGTTTAGTTTACGTGTGAGTTACACTTACACAACACCGAGTTTAGGTCAATGTGAACACGGCCTCAGTCCGGCAGTGGGCGGAGCTCTAAAGCGATATCTGTATAGTATACAGATACTGCATAGCGATATCTGTTGGGCTGTATCTGTATAGTAGAACACCCAATTGCAGGATAATATTAAATAACTTAACTTAACTTCGGTTGATTTATATAATATTAAATAACTTAACTTAACTTAATTTAACTTACAATTTCTAAAACACAAGAGGTCATAGTTTTTGTATTTTCCCTCATGTTTTAATATTGTCTTTCTTTCCTTAAACCGGTAAAACTAAAGAAAATTATTGACTTTTGTCTCTCTAGTGTCGTAAAATTTTAAGTTTCTGGTCGGTATAGCATTAGTCCGGGGAACAAATGATTTTACACTTGCTCAAATACCAAAACATTCAGATATTTCTACGTCTTTTGCTGTTTTAATTGACAAATTCGGGATAGAACTGACAATCTTATGAATGTTTACATTAATGTAATATATATATATATTTTAAATAATATAAAAAAAACATACAGGAACAAATTTATCGTCAAATTTTAGAAAGACACCTTATTATCACTAAACAAACAACCCAATAATTAACAAAAATAAAAAATTTAAAAAGTTGGATAAATGGGAAGACACCGTTATATATTTTAGTATCATTTCAGTTATTCTGTATAATCCCTGACGTTTTTTCTAGTGATTATACATAATCCCTGAAAATTGTAGTGATTATATATAATCCCTAAACTAACCAGTGATTATACATAATCCCTGAAAATTTTAGGGATTCTACATAATCCCTGATTATACAAATTCACTGTAACATATATATAACTCGTCCAAACATCAGCTCAACCATGTTAGATCATTAAATTTCCTTTCCGTCTGAACCAGTGACAACTCTACAACAGATTTATCCATCGGATCACAAGCAGTGATGGTGATACAAGGCTCACAATACATTTTGTATATACAAGTATTCTAAACATCAGCCCAACAATGTTAGGTCTGTAAATTTGCTTTCGCAAATGTGTGTTCTTCCCTCTCCGAGATTCGAACTCATGCTACTGAAATATCGTGTCACCAAATCGCCTTGCACTATATCCGACGCGCTAGACCAGTCGACTACCTACGCTTCACAAATAACAAAGCTTTCGGTGGCCGCATGTTACCTTTCCTCGTCGGTTTTAATCTAGCGTCGTAGTACACTACATGTACATAATAAATAAGGCATGAAGATGATATTGTCACAGATCAGCCGAATTATAACAATTCCATCTTCATTTTTATATATAGTGTTTTCTTACTATGTGTCGTTACACCACTTAATCTCAATCCTTACCTTAAGATATAAGTGTGTACTACTCTGAGAAAATGCTATTGACTAAAGTACAAATTATTCATAATCAATATTATTGTATAGCAATATAATATTTCCCACAGAAAGTAACCAAAAGTTAGAGTGCAAAAAATTCCAATATTGCACTAGTGCAATAAATCTTCAAATTCATGACGTCATCAACGTCCAAATCTTAGTATAAACCTTTTTTTTTAGTTGCAAATATTATATTGCTATACAATAAAAGGGTTCATGCATGAATATTGGGGAATATTGTCCCTGGTAGAACATATTTTGCACTCGCAAGCTCGTGCAATATAAAATTCTACTCGGGACAATATTCCCCAATATTCATGTAATAACCCTATATTATACATATATGGATATAGGAAGATGTGGTGTGAGTGCCAATGAGACAACTCTCCATACAAATAACAATTTAAAAAGTAAACCATTATAGGTTAAAGTACGGCCTTCAACATGGAGCCTTAGCTCACACCGAACAACAAGCTATAAAGGGCCCCAAAATTACTAGTGTAAAACCATTCAAACGGGAAAACCAACGGTCTAATCTATATAAACAAAACGAGAAACGAGAAACACGTATATATTACATAAACAAACGACAACTACTGTACATCAGATTCCTGACTTAGGACAGGTGCAAACATTTGCAGCGGGATTAAACGTTTTAATGGATCCAAACCTTCTCCCTTTTTCTGAAACAATTAATAAACTTTTATTTGTCTCATTTGTATCTATCAAGCTAGTATTTCAATCCGTATAGTTTCCCAAAGTAATTTAGGCAGAGTTGTGCCCTCGGAGTTTTTGTCATGTTGGCCTTCATTAACTTGTACTTCAAATCTATCTCCAATAGTTTCCAAATAAAAAAAACAAAAACTTCTAAAACTGGGAGAAAAGGGATATTTAAGTGGCAATAAAAGAGATTGGCATATTTTATGAAATTATCAAGATAGAAAGATCGTGTTGTGCTAGTCATCTTCTTTCCTACAATATTTGAGATGTTTGCAGCGACCATTTGATTAAGTTTCGGGGTTTGGTGATGAAATATTCTTTTCATCCTGTTACTTTGTCGTATTTATTTTTAGATTTTGTTTCGGACTACACAAATAATGCTTACACACGTACTTCAAGACTCAGAGACTGTTTTTAGTTAGTTGGTTCACAGTTATTGATTTGTTATGGTTTTTGCAGGAGGCCTTTAAAAAGTAAATACAAGCACAAAGGAAACATAAAAGTTTTGTCCTATGAACTTCGTACAATAAACATTTAAATCTGTTTGATCTTGTAGTTTTTTTAAATAAACCATATTGGCTATTTCATACTTGTATGCAGTACGCCATATTTCTGTTCAAATAAGAACTATTGACTTAGCACTCGAACTAAAAACTGCACTGAATTCAGTCAAATTAAGATTACATTTTGATTTATCTTATAAAATATGGGAAAGATAAGTTTGTACAAAAAACAAATTTTAGGAAATGTTGTGTTCATATATATAAATGTGAAATGTTTTGTAACTATGTGTCTCATAAGCCAACTTATATACTATCCGTCTGTCCCAAGTCAGTGGTTGTTTGTTGATGTCTTACATATTTGTTTTTTGTTCATTTTTGTACATTGTTGTCTGCTCTGTGGTCGGGTTGTTGTCTCTTTGGCATATTCCCCATTTCCATTCTCAATTTTATAAATTAGGCGGTTAGTTTTCTCGTTTGAATTGTTTTACATTTGTCATTTTGGTGCATTTTATAGCTGACTGACTACTAGTATACGATGTGTGCTTTTCTCATTATTGAAGGCCGTACGGTGACATATGGGTTTTAATTTTATGTGCCATTTTGTCTCTTATGGAGAGTTGTTTCATTAGCAATCATACCGCATCTTCTTTTTTATAATCAATGGCTGGGTCTTGATTGTTTTAATGTATATTTTTAGTATGCCATTGTATAATTTACAACCAGTATGTGACACAAAAATACAATAAAAATTATTACTATATAATACTATAATAGGGTGAATACATTGGTGGTATACATGTCTGTTTGGTTGACTTCAGACTCATAGGGTGAAGACATTGGTGGTATACATGTCTGTTTGGTTGACTTCAGACTCATAGGGTGAAGACATTGGTGGTATACATGTCTGTTTGGTTGACTTCAGACTCATAGGGTGAAGACATTGGTGGTATACATGTCTGTTTGGTGGACTTCAGACTCATAGGGTGAAGACATTGGTGGTATATACATGTCTGTTTGGTGGACTTCAAAGACATTAAACTAAGAGTACTAGATATTGGAATGGTAATAAACTGTATCTTCATTTAACACATCATTCATAACATGTCTTGAAGTATAAAGCAAAGTGTGTGTACATGTCAAAGACAATTGTTGTAAATTTATTAAAACTTTAGAATCCCTTAAAAAAAACTGATATTGTTAATGAATAACGAGGATGAGAATGTTTTATCAGAATAATGCATGTTTGTTAAAAGTATAAAAAGAAAATGGGATTGACAAATCACATCTAGCCTCCTTTGATTTGTGATTATATCTGAAAGATATAAAATTCACACACACACCCCGCGTCTTAATTCTTTACTTAAACCTTATGACTTTCCATTAGTGAGTTGCAGAGCATCGTCCCTTGATAAATCTTGCCCAAGTGATAATGACAAACCTCCCTTTCTGTTGAACATTATAGTCATGAGGAAAAACACTATTGGTGCTAAGCATAATACCACTCGTAGCTGATTATAAACAGCCACCCCTTGATGACCCTCTGCATTGTGGTGATGTACAGTTCTAACCTGATCAAAATGGTCATCCATATTATGCTCGTATATAGATAGGAGTATAACGAAATCAGAGAACTACATTTTTAGATCTATAGGTAAAGTTCCTCACTGTTGTGCATTGGTCATACATAATAAATAAATTAATAATGATTGAATAGCCTTTATAAAATTTAGAGTCGGCTTAGTATACAAATAAGGACATCACATCAGCTATTTTAGCAGACAAGTACGGAGAACTATACTACTGAATATGGAACTATTATAAATATGTTACAGTAGTTTCAGGTTACTTGTTTTTATTATTTCCTTTAAATATTTTCAATCATAGACAATTTTTTTCAATTTGACCTCACTTTACATTGTTTTAATATCTTGTATCGCTATTGTGTGTTTTCGTTGAAAACTTTTATTTTCGCATGTTTTATAACTTTTATTCATACTCACGTGTACTTTAATTTGTATGTATCTTGTGACTAAGTTTGTCTGACAATTGTCCATGATTGGTAAAGAAAAATGTCTCATGTCTTATATCTCTATTTTTAATAATTTGTTCTTTTTCTTCATTTTTATATATGTCAATTATATATCATTATATAGTACTTTATTCTTTTAATTTTTTGATTTTTCTTTTAGTTTATTGTTACTTCACTAGAAATTCGTTCATAAGTAATGATGAAAATTAAAACTGATATTAAAAGACATCGTACATGTAATGGTATGGTCACATGTCCCCTACCCCCACTAATACTTTATTTGATAAAGGCGTATGCTATTTTCTTCAACGACAACATCATTTAACAATTCAAGGTTGTCAGACCAAAATAATTGTATTTACCCCATAAAATATACTGTTTTTACAAACAAGCATGTGCAACTTTAACTGTTTAGATGCCTGGCGCCTGGCGGTACCGCATAGACTATACCAAAACAATTACTAGTATGCATTTTTGGTTTCTAAATTATCATTTTTCTAAATAATTTTGAACACAGCAGACGATTGTTAAAATTGTTATTTTGACACTGTACATTCAGTTAGACTACATACAAATCACCTTTTGTTATTAGTTCCCTTTTGTCCAAGTCACTCGATACAATACAATACAAAGGTTACCTCTGGGTAACTTCTCAAAGAACTAACTCAACTTTGTATTTTTAACACCTTCAAAGACATTCTATACTTGAGTGGATTGGGTGGGGAGGGAATATAAGTGTGTGTTGGGGGGGGGGGGGGGGGGGGATGACCATCAAACTCCAAAAAAATTCTAAAACACAAAATGAATTTTACTTTTATCTAACATGGTCAGTTGCGGAACCAGGTAGTTGAAAAATTGGGGGTTTCGGGGCCAACCTTTACAATGTTTGGAGTGGGACATGTTAAAACTTTGTGGAAAAAAAAACATATACGTAGCTCCATAAATGGGAGCACAGTGCCCCCTCTTTGTCCTCCATTGATAGTGCTGTCGGACCTTCAAACTGTTCCTAGTTGCACATGTTTGTTATCTGCACTTATTGTAAATTTTGTGGTGTAAATAATAGGTTTTGTTCAATGGTTATGATGCACATCAATAAAAGGAATGCATATACATATTGTTTTACTTACATGAGCAATAGCCGGGCTAGGGTTAGTATACTGTCTCCCATACATGAAAATAATGAAAATAATGAATGGCACATCCCATGTGCCTACCTCGGATATAAAAATTTACGACTCGTGTCTTCAACATTAACGCCATTTTTGATTATGTTACTTGGTCGATTGGCTAATTATAATAAACTAATAATAACATTGAATAATTCTATATACTTACTTTCATCAGGTAGATTTAACAATAGACATAAACATGCTTCCTCGGGTGTAACTGTTTGGAATCATGATTAAACGGGTGTTACCTGAATCGATGTTGTCACACATGACAAATTATTTTGCAAATTAAAACCACTACTAATTCTACGGTCATTTAATAATGCATAGTGGGACACGCTGATCATATTTTTACTGTGAACGGCACTATTTTCTATTGTTTCCTTAAATGTTCGGGGTTTATATTTATGACATTTACCTTTCGAAAGACAATCTTCTTTAGAACATTTCCTTCTCTAAATCGTGATTCATACGAGTAAATACAATGCAATGATTTGTATCTTAGTCTGATTAGTTATATATTTAGATGTAAAAACGATGGCTATATTTTTTTCGAGCATAAAACTTTTATTTGAAATAGCTATGTTAAACTTGTTTCCTGTCGACACCATAAGAAAATTTCAGTGAGTGCGAGTTTGATTCCAACAGAGGAGATATTTTTCCCCCTTTTTCACGTTTCCTGCGTTCAAGTTTCGGTTACTACATGCAGGTTTGATTTACTATTTGAATGAATATTCAGGGCCGTAAATTATATCGAGGCATGTAGGCAGTTGCCTCCTATTGCGGGCTGACCAATAAAAAAAAAACAAAAAAAAAAAAAACAGAAAATAAAAAAAATGGTTAAGGTTCATGTGGACCCTTTGCCTAAAATGGCCGTATTTTCACCTCAAAATTTACTCTGAGTACAGTCAAACCTGTGCATCTGGAAAAGTTTTAAGGCATAGCATGCCCTAGATAAATAGAATTCAAATAAATTGTATGATTGAGAAAATTCGTAACTTAACTGTTAGCCTTGCCAGTTGGTTCTTGCAGTTGTGAAAGATCGTTTTCTGCGCTACGGCGCCTCAAAACATGGAATAGGTCAACAATGACGGAAAACAGATTGTGTGGTCTTGCTATGCTACACATACATAGAAGTGACAATGTTGGCAATATTGAAGATATATAAGTGCTCAAGTGATGGGATTCATCCGGTCACAGAATAATCTCCTTGTCATTTGATAAAGCTTAACCAAATAAAACTTTCAGTATAAACAAACAGTAATACTTTATATTAATTTGAATTTTATGATCAAAATTATGAGTAATACATTACATGTGAATTTTCAGTTTAGGGTTTGTAAATTGTGTCTGTGAAGCGAAGATAAAATAGCTCGCTTTGAACAGACAAAAAAGGCAGGATAAACCACAAAAAATGCTCAAGTTGGCAATGTCAGGGAGTCTTTCATTTTAAGTTCGCAAATTGTTTCACTAAAACTTAGTAAAAATGGCTTGTGAAGTCATAAAGCAGTATAAAGCGTAAAAAAATATTACTTTACACCTAATAATCTTACTCTGAATTATAAAATTGAGAATGAAAATGGGGAATGTGTCAAAGAGACAACAACCCGACCATAGAGCAGACAACAGTTTTCAATATTTTTAGGCGCTTAATTATTGAAATGTAACAAAGTGTGGATTCTGGGGAGGTACATTACATACAGGGAAAAAACCCGAAAAAAGGGTCCAAAAAATGTTTACGGCCCAGATATTCCTTCAGTGTTTGTTTGCTTGTTTTTTGTTATTAATTCTTTTTTTTTGAACGATTTAATCCATTTCAATTGATATTTTATAGTGATCTATAGTGCGTCTTTTTATGTTGCTATGTTATACTTCTGTTACAGTTTATGATGAAGGCTGGCGCCGGTTAAAACGTTTAAACCTACTGTATTTGTTAGCGTCTGTCGGGAACCTGTTGTTCAGTGGTAGTCGTGGTTTTTGAGTATTCCTCGGTTTTTTTTAAATAGATTAGAGTAAGTTGTTTCACAGAAACTGAATGAATGTTAATCATTGGCAAGACGCGTCATGGTTTCATTGAGCATTTGACAAGCACAGCAACATGTTACGTTCTGAATTCGTTATACTACAAATGAATTATAACAAAATCAGAGATCTATTTCAATTAGATTGAAAAGTCCATAATTATTAATAAATAATTCAATTTTGGACGTAACGCGTCTTCTGATTGGCTGACGTTATTTTGTTATGAGCCCATAGACATAATATAGTCATATGACCGTGGCGTCATCAACGTTTTTTCATGGTTTTCTACGGTTTAAAATGAAATTTAAAATTAAATTGTAAGAAATGACTGTAATATTTTTTCTGTCTATTCGAAATAACATAAAATATGTGGTGCACACTGTTAAATAACCCGCTACGCGCGCGTTATTCAGTGTGCACCAATTTTTTTATGTTATTTCGAATAGACAGAAAAAATATTACAGTCATTCCTTAAATATCAAAGTACTGAAGTACTGAACATCGGATGATCGCAAGTTCTTGTGGATTGTCAAAAGCACTTGTCACAGAAAAAAATCATATCTCTATACCTGAAACTGAGGTAAATGTACAGAGATATATTTTTTTCTGAGACAAGTTCGTGCGTTGATGGTGAATAAATGACAGGAAATTCAACCGCACCGTAATAACTATTATATTGTAGTGATACAAATCAGTATACACTGGTTTGTTGTTGTATAACAGTTACATGTATGTATAAATTTCATCCATTTGTATATCATTTTATTCTACTATTCTTATAAGAGTGCTCTGCAAGTGCATGGTGGACAGTCACACTCTTCTGTAAAAATTCGATTTTTCTTATAGATTGGGTATGAGTAGGCATTCATATTTTCCCGCAAAAACAGTTACAGAGTTACTGGTCCTTGCCGGGATTGTCGCAAAACAATCTGGAGATATTCTTCCGCCATCTTCGCTAGCCGGTCTAGCGATCGCTAGCCGGTCTAGCGAAGATGTCATTCCACATGCTTAAACACATTTTTTCGGTACGTGTGCATACATATTATCAATTATGTTTACTTATATATATTATATCTAACGACAAAAGATTTTCATATTATTAATTTATGTTCTAAACAAAAATATTGTTATCAGTATTCATTCAAGAAATGTATTTATAGCAAACGACAAGGAATGTTAGTTTGCACTAGTTAATTACCGCGTATTTATCATGTTTATAGATCGGTTACCAACCCAAAACGAAAGTTACGTATGCAAATCTAGGCGATAGCAAGACATCAGAATGCCCTCACAGTCAACTCGATGAAATAACAAGTATATAATGCAATGTCTGAAATATCGTTATTTGAAGGTGTTTGGCGCGTGGTCACCGTAACACTGCAATTTTTAAATTCTGAGAGGTGTTTGCAAAAATTGCAGTTTTTTAAAGTACCAAATAATTGCGAAAAGTAAGTAGGAGTGAGTGGAGTACGGATGAGTTTTCTCCAAGAATGATAAGTTGCACAAGATTGTGTCCCCTTAACTTTGTCACGGAATATAAGTTCCTTCATAATATTATAAATTCCAAAAGGAAAAGATGTTCTGGAATATATTTCCATAGGAATAAGTATTACAGTGTATGTTCCAAACGGAATAAATAGTATAAAATATTTGTTCCAACAGGAAAAGGTATTATGAGATTGTTTATAACAAAGTTTCCAGTGGAACTTCTGTTAGGTGGAACAAATATACGTTGACAACCTTGAGACGAGTCTTTTTTTTTTAATTGCGTGTTGCGGGTCTCTTAATTGCTATCTTTAAAAGACTCGTGGTGATTTAAAGCATGTAGACACTTGTCATCAAAACTATTTGTTTACCTTCCTATTCTGCTTTTATTGTGTGTTAAGATTGCTGTTTCGATCATTTATGTTTTCACGTATGCTACTTATAGGTTAGACAATACTTGGTCATGCTTTATGAAGATTTAAGCCCAAGGCGAAGCCGAGGGCTTAAATCTTCATAAAACATGACAAAGTATTGTCTGACCAATTTAGAACATATTCACACTTTCGAGTGACCTTACAAAATTATCCTTTCCATTGTAATATTCAAACCTAAATAAGAGTTCACTTTTCATAATGAACTAAATTTAAAACATGGATGATCATCATTTCAATGGATGGAATGAAAAAGCTCGGACATAGTTTGTGAGGACCAAATGGATAAATTGTTTTTCTTCTACTTACGGTAAAATTTAATACTTAAATATCTTGAGATTTTTTTATTTTAAAAAGCAACACAATGTAATATAAATCCCCTTTTTGAAAATTTGACCTTTTTTTATAAATATAAAACTCTCTGTATAAATATTTAAATTCAGACCATTCAACATTAAATGCTAACTGTTTTAAAAAAAATTACATGAATTTGTGTTTCTTTGAAATAAAAATCTTTGCTTCATATAGCAGCAGGGTGGCATTGTTTTCTTGAAACACATACTTTGTATACGAGCAATAATCTTTTAACTTTTTTTTTATTATTTCTGCAGGATTTCACTTCACATACAAACAATTCACAATATAAAAATAGTACTATAATGGCACGTAACTCACAGATTTCAAACACAATCTAAATATAATTATCCATGTTAGATACTTGGCATCCGTCATATTCTGGTTTGTTTTTTAAGTCTTTGATTTTGAGTTGTGATTTTTATTTATACGACCTTTTTTTCTCATTTTTGCAGCATTTCACTTAACATGTACAAACAATTCACAATATAAAACAAACTGTGATCACACGCAACTCACAGATATCAAATACAATCTAAATAGAATTATCCATATTAGATATATACTTGGTGTCCGTCATATTGTTCTAATTTTTATTTCGTGAACACGTGAACGCGTTGACTGCCATGGCCTCTGTAGTGTTGTTTCCAATTTGTAGTTAAGTATGGGTACCTTATTTTACCATACCATCTGGCAGCATTAAAACTAAGATATTCATGATCATAATCATACTGAACACCTATAGTCAGTGAACCTCCAGGTTTAGTCACACACCATGCCCGTGCAACAGCAATGATATCACCCCAGGGATTCAAAGCGTCCCCATATCTCCCTAATCCAGAGTGTTCTAAAGAACTAAAGGAAACAATGGCATCAAATGTTCCTAAAGTATTGTTAAGATAACGCATACGAAAATCCAGTGGGATCATCGTTTTCACTTTCGGATGCTCAGATATGATACTGCCATACTCTAATGTCACAACTTCACGTGCTCCTGCTTCAAGTACGCATGCCTCAACCCATGGAATCTCTGAACCGATTACCATAACTCTGCCATTAACAATACCCGGTGCGTGTTTTAATCCGTCTCTTAAAGCATTTGTTTCTGCTGCACCATAATTGCCTTTTAGTTTACCTTCTTTTGCTAAAATTATCCAATCTTCAATCGTTTTTTCTGTCCATACAGGACTCGCCGCTTTTTTACCTAAATATTGGTTATTAAAATACCAGGACTTCAATGGTACACGGTTATTCATAGAAAATTCATTCCTTAGTTCTTCTGGCATTGTTTTTGGTGCCCGAGGTAGTCCATGACCCCGGTCAACATATTCATTCCTTAATATTGCATTACAATTAATTGTTGCGTTGATATGATCAAAATACGGTCCTGGTGACCCTTTTCTGGATGTATTACAGAGGTCGCCACAGTCTTGACGGATTGATTTCAAGTTATCCAACAAGTTGTACGTAGTCACTGTAGTCGCTGGTACCACTGGCATCCATAAAACCGGTGCCGCTGACTTATCATGTGACACTTTACGATTGTCTAGTGCATGAACCGTGACAGACGACGCTGTTTTATCATGCAATGTCCATGTAGCAGTCATTGAGATTAATATCCATGAAAGAATCATCCCTATTATCAAGCCACCACAAACGAGGTGAAGTCTACGTTTGGTGAACATACTTCTTATATATTCTGTAAATAATAGAAAATATTAAAACAATAGTAAACTGGTTAGTTTTTTTGTTTTTGTTGAATAGGCAAGGATGAGTATTCGTCCATACCAATTTTAAACAAATTAAGTCGTCTTGCATGCCTTCAGATTTTTAGGAAAATTTAGTGTTCATCACAAAAACCTGTTTGGCCACATTTATATAATTTATATAATT
The DNA here is from genome assembly GCF_963676685.1 of Mytilus edulis. Classification (NCBI taxonomy): domain Eukaryota; kingdom Metazoa; phylum Mollusca; class Bivalvia; order Mytilida; family Mytilidae; genus Mytilus; species Mytilus edulis. Next base: position 13,400,970 of record NC_092350.1, read on the forward strand.
CATGTTTATTTACAATTTATATATGAGCATATGTTGAAAAATACAGGCACAGTTTAGATGTTTATGAAGTGTCCTATAATTCCTTAAGGTACACATGTTTGTCCGTACTCAGAGTGAAATTTATGGTGTAAATACGGTCAAATTTGCAAAAACGTTCTGATAAACCTAAACTAGAGGCTCTAAAGAGCCTATGTCGCTCACCTTGGTCTATGGGAATATTTAACAAAGAAAGCAGATGGATTAATTAATTCATGACAAAATTGTGTTTTGGTGATAGTGATGTATTTGTACATCTTACTTTACTGAACATTCTTGCTGCTTACAATTATCTCTATCTATAATAAACTTGGCCCAGTAGTTTCAGTGGAAAATGTTAGTTAAAATTTATAAATTTTATGAAACTTGTTAAAAATTGACTATAAAGGTCAATAACTCCTTAGGGGTCAATTGACCATGTCCGTCATGCTGACTTATTTGTTAATCTTACTTTGCTGAACATTATTGATGTTTACAGTTTATCTCTATCTATAATAATATTCAAGATAATAACCAAAAAAAACAAAATTTCCTTAAAATTACCAATTCAGGGGAAGCAAGCCAACAACCGGTTGTCTGATTCATCTGAAAATTTCAAGGCAGATAGATCTTGACCTGAAAAACAATTTTACCATGTCAGATTTGCTCTAAACGCTTTGGTTTTTGAGTGATAAACCAAAAACTGCATTTTACCCCTATGTTCTATTCTTATCCATGGCGGCCATCTTGGTTGGTAGGCCGGGTCACCGGACACAATTTTTAAACTAGATACCCAATGATGATTGTGGCTAAGTTTGCTTTAATTTGGCCCAGTAGTTTTAGAGGAGAAGATTTTTGTAAAAGATATCTATGATTTACGAAAAATGGTTAAAAATTGACTATAAAGGGCAATAACTCCTAAAGGGATCAATAGATAATTTTGGTCCTGTTGACTTATTTGTAGATCTTACTTTGTTGAACATTTTTGCTGTGTACAGTTTATCTCTATCTATAATAATAATCAAGATAATAACCAAAAACAGCAAAATTTCCTTAAAATTACCAATTCAGGGGCAGCAAGCCAACAACCGGTTGTCTGATTCATCTGAAAATTTCAGGGCAGATAGATCTTGACCTGATAAACAATTTTACCATGTCAGATTTGCTCTAAACGCTTTGGTTTTTGAGTGATAAACCAAAAACTGCATTTTACCCCTATGTTCTATTCTTATCCATGGCGGCCATCTTGGTTGGTAGGCCGGGTCACCGGACACAATTTTTAAACTAGATACCCAAATGATGATTGTGGCTAAGTTTGGTTTAATTTGGCCCAGTAGTTTTAGAGGAGAAGATTTTTGTAAAAGATATCTATGATTTACGAAAAATGGTTAAAAATTGACTATAAAGGGCAATAACTCCTAAAGGGATCAATAGATAATTTTGGTCCTGTTGACTTATTTGTAGATCTTACTTTGTTGAACATTTTTGCTGTGTACAGTTTATCTCTATCTATAATAATAATCAAGATAATAACCAAAAACAGCAAAATTTCCTTAAAATTACCAATTCAGGGGCAGCAATCTATCAACAGGTTGTCCGATTCATCTCAAAATTTAAGAGCAGATAGAGTTTGACCTAATTAACAATTTTACCCCTGTCAGATTTGCTCTAAATGCTTTGGTTTTTGAGTTATAAGCCAAAAACTGCATTTTACCCCTATGTTCTATTTTTAGCCATGGCGGCCATCTTGGTTGGTTGGCCGGGTCACCGGACACAATTTTTAAACTAGATACCCAAATAATGATTTTGGCCATGTTTGGTTAAATTTGGCCCAGCAGTTTCAGAGGAGAAGATTTTTGTAAAAGTTAACGACGACGGACGCAGGACGACGGACGACGGACGACGGACGACGACTGACGCCGAGTGATGAGAAAAGCTCACTTGGCCCTTCGGGCCAGGTGAGCTAAAAAGCATTTCAAAGTTAAGATCACAAAAGTTGGATGTACCCAGAGTGAAATTCATTGGGGTGAAAATACGGTCATATTTGCTAAGAGGTAATAAAAACACTGTGCCTTAAAAAAGACACAGGTAGATTGACTAATTTTATAACATTTAATAATTGTAGTAAAAAAATGTCACACTTACATTATGGTGGACTTCGCATTGTGGAAGCCTTTTAAATACTTCCGGTGTGGTTGTATAAAATTTAAGAATCAGCCTGGTTTTTCGTTGTTTTGTTTGTATTTTGTGTAGACATTTACCTGGTTCTGATCAAACGAATCGATGAAGTCGCGCATGATATACTTTTGAAATTTAAACCCATTCACTCTATACGACGTGCGACACGATGAGACTGTTTTTTATTAACAGCATTACTAATACGTCTACCGTTCTCGATAAAGATCCATGTAGGGAAAGTCAACGCTTTCCAAAATACAATTCATAATGAAGAAAGTAAAGGAGTTATATTTTACTTTTTTTCAGAGGGGTATTAAAATTTGTGCTGGTGCTTAGCTAGGAGTAATAAAATCCCTTAGAAAATGTGGTAGAAACTTAGTCAGCCTTATGCGGTGAATACAATTACAAAAAAATAAAAAAAAAACGCTATTTATAAATTTAATTTAGATTTACCTATTACTTTTAAAATACTAATAATAATAAACCGGTTAATAATAATGATTGTAGTTTAGCAGTATGACACTTACATCATGCTTGATTCGGCATCTTCAGAAGAGTATATCTTGGGTGCGGTTGTATAAAATTTAAGAATTAGTTTGCATTTTGTATAGAAAATTATCTGGTTATGATCAACCGAATCGATGAAGACATATTTTTGAAGTTGAAAACCTGTTTACTTTGTGCAAATTTGGACAAAATATGATATTTTTTTCATCGTGAACAAAGTAACTTTCTATCGTTCTCGATAATGATATAAAGTACTGTTTATATAGGAGAAATTTCACATTACGAATGGCTCTCTCTTTCAAAGGGGCTTTAGCTGTCAAATTCTCATATTTGATTTATAACATACTAAAACATATTTAAATTATAAAAAGTATCTAAAAAATTACAATGGGCTTGATAATATGTGTCTACACTTCGTGTGTATTTTAGTATAGATACCATCTAATTAACCATCAACGTGACATCTGAAGACTGCCGAAGGTCATATATCCTGATATGAACATAAATATAGATAAAGAACTCGTGCAATTGGATCTATCTAGGTCTGAATCGAATCAGTCAATCAAAGGAATTACATTTTTTTCAATTTCAATGTTGACATTCTTTTCCTTTCAATAACAGAACACGGCAAATTCATGCTAAACAAATTTTAGCTAAAGAGCTAAATTTAAGGTCACATGAATACGGATTTAATGAGGTCGAATTATTCACTTGCAAGTTAACGTAACTACGCGCCTGCCTTAGTCTGATCATACTTATAGCAATAATAATATATGTGGTACCCACACTCTCAGACACGAAGCTACGGTCAAAAATTCCCGGGCGTTCACATGAATTTTGGAGGGGGAATATTTTGATCTAAGGATGTTCGCTACTCTGTTTAAAAATAACAAACTTTTTAAAAGACTGTTATGAATTGATAGTATATAAAAAAGAAACTAAAAAAGCAGAAAAGATGGAGGGTCCGTGCGCTTGTTTTCGAGATATAAGCCGTTGAAAATTTGGCTGGAAATAATTCTCTCTCGATTTTTCATACATTTAACATTTGCAACTTTTTTGTTTCAAAAAGTATGAAAAAATAACAAGGATTTTATAAGATTTTGAAATATGGCTTTTTAAACTTTATGTAATAAAATAATGAAAAAAAAAGTAGGTAAGTGGGCAAAATGTTTTAATGGAATTACATGAATAAAACCAGGATTCTGAAAATCTGGCAAACACTCAAAAAGAAGCGGAGCAAACATCCTTAAAGCTTTCTTCGATGTATCGTAATTGAAGCCATAAAAGTGACGCAGTTTACTTTTTGAATCAAATGGTATCATATTATATATGAAATTTGTTCATTTTCTGTCAAACTTTCTGAATATTCTTCTCAGAAAACTTTTGTTTAGAGCAATTCAGTAAAATACGATACACTATGTGTAGTTTGCATTTCATGTTTCACCTGACCATCTATGAAAATTAATTATTACATGCGTCCATTGACAAATAATTACATTAGATGTATGTTTCACTATAATACGTAATTCTGATTGGCTAACTGCACATCACGTGTTATTCCATAGCAATTGCATTACCCAATAAAACTTTTCATTCATGATAACACGAGGTCCCACAATAAAGTACACAGGTGAATTAAATAAAAAAAAATGATAAAATTCGTGTTACCATGATCCTAGCTAAAAAATGTAATTATAAGTATTGAATGCTTCTTATTGTAACTTCATAGGGTTGTAAAAGCGTTGACCGTGCGTACATTTTTAGAATGAAGCGCGGAACTTCCGCGCTTCATACAAAATGTACTTCGGTCAACGCTTTTACACCCATATGAAGTTACAAAAAGAAGCATTCAATTCTTAATTAAAAATAAAAAGTGTTAGTGTAAATTGTATGAAGTTACAATTCTTAATAGAACTTCTTTTTTTGTTGCTATTTTTATAAAGTTTAGATTTTTTTGTCGATTGGTTGAATTACCAAACTTCTCTTTTTAAGAGTAAAAACATACTAGTATTCTATAGAAACATTTTTTCCCTCTAAAACAAAGGGCAGTTAGATTCAATATCAACACTATGAAAACAACATAAATAAAAATTAAACAAGAATGTGTCCAAAGAACACGGATGCCCCACTCGCACTATCATTTTCCATGTTCAATGGACCGTGAAAATTGGTAAAAAATATAATAAGGCATTAAAATTAGAAAGATCATATCATACATGTCATAGGGAACATGTGTACTAAGTTTCAAGTTGATTGGACTTCAGCTTCATCAAAAACTACCTTGACCAAAAACTTTAACCTGAAACTCGCACTTTCATTTTCTATGTTCAGTGGACCGTGAAATTGGGGTCAAAAGTTTAATGTGGCTTTAAAATTAGAAAGATCATATCATAAGTAACATGTGTACTAAGTTTCAAGTTGATTGGACTTCAGCTTCATCAAAAACTACCTTGACCAAAAACTTTAACCTGAAGCGGGACAGACGGACGGACGGACGAACGGATGCACAGACCAGAAAACATAATGCCCCTCTACTATCGTAGGTGGGGCATAAAAATTAAAAAGAGAGGCTAAAGATATCTAAGCTATATTCAAACTCATCAGCTGAAAACAAACTGACAATGCCATTTCAAAAGACAAAAAACGTCGAAAAGACAGACAAGGTAGGAAACCAAAGATTAGAAAATACGTATCCCGCCTAGAACCAGGGGTGAACGTAGGTGCTCCAGAAGGATAAGCATATCCTGTTCCACATGTACATTTGGAACAGGTCGTGTTGCTCGTATAAGTAAAAATTCAGTGATAAGTCTAATTCAATAAGTTAAATTCGAGGAAAAGAGGACGGAAATGTGGTTACAACAATGGAACATGTCTGTTGTAATCTGTGAAACCGTCAACCAACTCGTGATAGCGATCTTAATATTTTCGAAGGGATGCTTTCAACTTCACCACTTTTTCAACCTTGAGGATATCATGATGTAAAATACATATTCTGAAATATCATATCAACTGCGAGATATTTACTCAAGGTTGCAGAATAGAAACAACAAGTCTAGAAGACTTGGTACAGAAACATGACAGGAGGTCACAGTACAGAAACATCAACAAGTCAGGAGGTTGTAGAAAAGAAACAACAAATCAGGAGGTTGCAGAGCAGAAACGACAAATCAGGAGGTTGTGGAACAAAAACAACAAATCAGGAGGTTGCAGAACAGAAATAACAAGTTTGAAGGTGGTAGAACAGAAACAACAAATTTGGCGGTCGCAAAACCGAACCAACAAATCAGAGTTTGTGGAACAGAAACAACAAATTAGGAGGTTGTGGAACAGAAACATCAAATTCGGCGGTCGCAAAACAGAAACAACAAATCAGGAGGTTGTGGAACAGAAACAACAAATCTGGAGGTTGTGGAACAGAAACAACAAATTCGGCGGTCGCAAAACAGAAACAACAAATCAGGAGGTTGTGGAACAGAAACAATAAATCAGGAGGTTGTGGAACAGAAACAACAAATCAGGAGGTTGTGGAACAGAAACAACAAATCAGGAGGTTGCTGAACAGAAACAACAAATCAGGAGGTTGCAGAACAGAAACAACAAATCAGGAGGTTGTGGAACAGAAACAAAAAATCAGGAGGTTGAGGAACAGAAACATCAAATTCGGCGGTCGCAAAACAGAACTACATCAGGAGGTTGCTGAACAGTCATACAAGCTCGGAGGTCGCTTAACAGAAACTACAAGTCAATAGGTCGCATATCAGAAACAACAAGTCCGGATGTTCCAGAACAGAAACAATAAGTTAGGAGATCGTAGAACAAAAACAAAAAGTAAGGAGGTCGCAGAACAAAAACAACAAGTCAGGTTTAAAACTGGTGATTTTAAACCCATGTTTTTGTCGTATTGGCACGACCAACTTTGCTCACTATAACTTCAGGACCGGTAATCTAAAATAAAATGTCATTATACCTCGATCCGAAAAGGGGGATGTGTTGGTTTATCTTTGTCCGTTCGTCGGTCTATGATCGTTTTTTTTGTTACATAGACTTATAATCGCCTTTGTTACATAGACTTATAATCGCCTTTGTTACATAGACTTATAATCGCCTTTGTTTTGTAGGACTAACAAATCATACCATCCTGAAAATTGGTTAAGGTTTATGACCCCTTCTGTAGCCATTTTTGTACGAAATTTTCAAACTTCAATTGTATCAAAACTATAGATAAATTAATAATAGAGATGGGTCATTTTGTACATATACCGAGGGGAAACTTGATGCAAAGCATTACTATTTACTGTTTCATTGCATTAAATAGAAAAAGAGTACTTTGTGGCAAATAAACCAAGATTTTTATAGAAAATCCACAGCCTTTATTACAGAGATGTTTGTTATAAAATTTAAAACATAGATTACTCACTTGCTTTTCCTCGATGTGCTAGTGTTTATTTTTTACAAAAAGTTTTAACCAACCTGTAAATTCCAAAATACATCGTGCTGAGTCACTAAAGTCGAGCGCACCCTAAAAGGTGTACTTGATTTGGTCCATATTTATGTTTGTTTTAACCAATAACTACATTAATAAACTAGTTATAAGGAAATCAATGCTAGCACTGCATGCAATAATCCTATATCTATCAGTCATCAAATTGCCAAATATGAGATTACAAGGATGAAGGCTGTGGATTTTCTATAAAATTTCCATATGTTTAACATTGAATCAACGCACAAGGGTACACAATCCTCTTAATTCAATTGATTCACTACATTGTAAGTTTTCACACCAATAGCTCAACTTATTTTTTACCGAACACGAATGCCATTGTATTTTAAACATGTTGGTCAATGGTATACATTATTTGTCGCATTTTTTTCAAGGACTACAAATTGATGGTTTCCTGATAGTTTGCAGTCAAGTTCGAGTGTGCATGTTAACTGGTAAGTAGTATCTGTAACACAGATGACGACTTACTACATTCTCGTCCTCTTCTCTCCAATGTGACCTACCGAATAAGACTTATCACTTGATGTGTACATTCAGGAAACCATATAAAGCGAAGGAAAATATTAAGATTGAAAACACTCCTTAATTTTACCATCCTCTTTTCCTTGCTTATTTACAAATTAAACGTATTGTGTGAGTCACATATGTGCATATGTATGCTATCAGTTTATTCGATCTATTTGATTTTCAGAATTTGAAATGGTGAAATACAGTTTCGTTTTGGTGTACCCATTGTAACAATTTTCACGTATTTACTGCTGAAAAGGGTACGCAGATATCATATATTTTCAAAAATTTGGGCCAGACGTAGAAAGTCAAACCCTTAGATCGATTCATTTTACTGAAACTTTTAACATGTTTCTACCAAGAGATCAAATACAAATCATATGGGATTCATTTCAATTTTTTAAACATTAAATAGCATCAAATGTTTGTCAGGAAATTTTTTTATTTATAAACATTACAATAAGTTCTTACCCTATGACTGGTCTATAAAACATACTAAAAGTAATCTAAATGTTCAAATGAACCGAACCTATTCTTAGAAGTCTTTATTATAATATCTGTATTCTTTGTTGTCAAAAAATGTCTTTATATCAAAATAAATTTCATATGTTCTAAAGCTAAAATGCGAACCTCCTAACTGCGTATTTACTTCCTCATGAGCAACACAACGAGTGCCTCATAAGTAGCAGGATAGGATTACTATTTCGGAACACGATAAAACCCGGATTGGTAGGGCTTGTGTTACTCTGTTGTTTTCTATTTTGTGATTTCAATATGTGCTCGAGGACATGATCCTGTTTTGAGCACCCCTTCATTATTCATTCCCCTCTTTATTCCTCGTCTTCATTATCATAAATCCTCGATTTTTCAAAATATATCACTTATTTGTACAAATGTCTACAAATAAACCATATTTTTATTCAAAATATATACGTTTACTATCAACGTGCCACTCGAATACAGATCCATAGAACATGTAAATTAAGAGTAATAATATGGTATATTGGAAGATATATTGTACTAATTAATGATATCCATTGTTCTTTAAAAAAACAAGGATTTATGATAATGAAGGGAGAGAGACTTAAGGGAGGGGGCTCAAAACAGGGTGGTGTACTATATATATATATATATATATATATATATCTTTATTCTCATCACCAAATACATAGGTACAGAGAAGACATGCATGTATAATACAATATATTAACTACATAAACATAAATATACAATATATACAACAACAACAACAAAGACAAAAAGAACTTAACCAGGAGGACACACTCGCTTGTTTATAGTTCGTATAAACTTACATAAATTAATGAGATCTGTCCTATTTGTAGACGACATAATTTCAGTAAATACTATAATATTTGGCCTTATACTAAAATTTCGATTTATAAATTTATTTCTCTCTTCTGTAAAATGTGAACAATTAATAATGTAATGAAATTCATCTCCAATATCTAGCTTACATAAATTACACTTTCTTTTTTCCCTTTCTATATTGTACCATCTTCCAAGTTCGACTGGAAGTTTATGGTTACATATTCTAAATTTACATAATGTCAAAAAATCTTTTTCGTCTAAAATATTAAAATATTCTTCAAAGCACAATAAATTCTTAAAAATACGATAATTCAAGGCTTTGGAACAGTTTTGAATAGTCTCGTTCCATGTTTGTTTGAATTGATCACACAATCTTACTTTGATATTATTATATTTCAACCATACATCATTTAAAAAGAGCTGTGTGTTCCAGATATAAGAAAATCCACATTCATCGAATATATTTTTAACACATATTAACCATTTAAAATCTATGTGTTTAGTACAATACAAGTGGTACAGTAGCTTATGAATAATACATGAATACTTTGACTGCTTTCCCATGATTAATTTAGACCAGTAGGATATCATCCTTAATTTTACATCAATAGAGAGTGGAAAACGTCCTAGCTCACCGTATATCATACAGTTTGGAGTGGAAGATTTCAGATTTAGGAGCAACTTACAAAATTTTAGATGAACCTTTTCGACAATATCACAGTTGCTGAATCCCCATATTTCTGATCCATATAAAAGAACAGGTTTTACTACTCTATCAAAAAGATCTAACTGACAAGAAACTGATAGGCTATGAAATTTCCCCCTTTTTAGTATCTCATACATCGCTTTTGTCCCTTTTTCAACTTGTGATTAAATCGCCTTTTTATAATTTCCCGTTTTTGTCAATAAGATACCCAAATAACTAAACTCTTGAACAATTTCTATTTCTTGATCATCTAAAACAAAGTGTAAATTGTCCGGTAATCTTCCATATGAAAAACATAATATTTTGGTTTTGGATACATTTACTTTTAATTTCCAATAGTTACAGTATTCATTAAAAAAATCTAACTGTATTTGAAGATCTTGTGGTGTTTCAGACATCAAAACAGTATCATCAGCATATAGTAATAAAATGATATTGAGAAATACATCAAGTTCATGTTCTAATTCTTCTGTAACTGTGAAAAGGCCCTTACAGTTTTTTGTTTTTAAAAAAATTTCCAAGTCATTTAAAAAAACTGCTAACAAAAAAGGGGACATATTTTCCCCTTGCCTTACCCCATTATTACACGGAAAATAATCAGACTTGCTGTTATTAAAAATAATATTTGATTTAATATTTTTGTACATACTTTGAATCACATTTAACATTTTCCCATTTACATTGTTTAACAATAGTTTATGCCAAAGTCCATCCCTCCAAATTTTGTCAAAAGCCTTTTCAAAGTCTATAAATGCACAATAAAGTTTTTTCTTTCTTTTCTTCAGAAGTTCAAACAAAGAATGTAATATAAATAAATTATCCATAGTGCTATAGCCTTGCCTAAAGCCACATTGTGTTTCATGTAAAATTAGGAAATCGTCAGAATATTTGTTCAAACGCGCGGTTAGAACAGCCGTAAACAGTTTACCCAAACAACTGACAATGGTAATTGGCCGAAAGTTTTTAGGATTATTTCGGTCTCCTTTATTCTTAAATATTGGTATGATATTACCAACTAACCAACTCTCTGGTACAAATCCGGTATCAAATATCAAATTAAATAATGTTTCATAAATATCGATAAGCTGGTTTGAAGTTGCTTTTATGTATTCATTTATAACAGCATCTTCACCACCAGACTTATCGTTTTTCAAATTTTTAATACATTTCAAAATTTCTCCTTTTTCTATATACAAATTCAAATCATAATTAAGTTGATTTACCTGGTCTTCATCGAGAGGTGGTAAATCAGCTCCATTATCATCCGTCGGAGAAGCATTTAGATCCTTAAAGAAATCAAATAATTTCTCTATTGGGATATCCGGTTGTTTTTTACGCTTTCCCTGGTTAAGTACTTTCCAATAGTCTCTAGAATTTTTGGTTCTCAATTCTTTCAATTTTTTTGAAAGATTTTGCCGGTATAATCTATGATTTTTGTCGAGAGTTTTCTTGTATATGTTTTCAGATCCAGCCAAATTGGATCTATTTACTGTAGTTCGATTTTTTTTAAATTTTCGTCTAAATTTACGATAATTTTGTCTCGCAAATTTACATTCTCGGTTAAACCAGGGTTTATTCATAAACGATTTCTGACGTGTTTTCCCGTTTTTACTATGAGAAATGCCAAATGTAGCTTTTGCACTTTCTATAAAAATTTCACATAGTTTCTCAACATGTATATTAACATTTACATCAACCCTTGGTTTTTTCAAATTATACAAAAGATCTTTTATTTTACTCAAATAGTTGTGGTGTATTTTTTAGACTTGTTTGTCGTTTGTCGTTTGCATGATTGTTTTTTTGGCATGTATTTGTCAACATTCAATTAATTTCCAACATATGAGTTTGACTTTCCCTTTGGTCTCTTTCACTTCTATTTCATACCGTGTTGTTCGTTTTCATATCCATCGCTCATGCACTTCCTGTTCAAACATGGGTATCATAAGTGGGCAACATTTTTCAGAACATTTTGTTTTTGATAGTTAACTTAACATGCAATGCTTTCCAGCTATTTTCACTTATGGTTCTCAATTATGTCAATACTAACGGTTTGTCATTGCTTTAGTTATGAATTTTTCATGCTGCTTATGATGACTGGCATTACACTATTAAAATATGTTGGATGTTCAGACTATTTATAAGTTGAAATTGGGCTTTGGAATGGTTTTCAGTTACTATTCTTAAATCGGTCCTCAATGCTCTGCAACTTCGTACTTTATTTGACCTTTTTTACATTTTTTTAATCGAGCGTCACTAATAAGTCTTTTGTAGACGAAACGCGCGTCTGACGTTAATATAAAATTTCAATCCTGGTAGTCCTGGTATCTATGAGTTTATTGGTCATGCCTTTTGTCCTTTTGCTAATGTGTTTGCGTTTTGATCCGATCTGATGAGTCGAGCCCTATCCAACTGAATTCTACAATAATTACTTGTATTGTATTGTTAAGCCACTGCCTCAAGGAGTCTGTTATCCTATGGTTGTAGTTGGTTGCTGTTGTTCCGTTTATTGTTGTTTTAATGCATATAATCCACGCCGTTTGTTGTTTTTCTTTTTTAACTTTTGAGTTGGTTTACATCTTGTCATGTTGAAATATTTAATAGCTTACTATAATGTGTAAGTTTTGCTCATTGTTAAAGTATATAACGTGACTTGTAGTTGTTTATATCCTTAATATTTTGTAGATAGTCTCCATTTCCAATCATGTTTTTTTTTTCATGTTATGGATGAATGTATTAATTTTTCATGTAGATTCTGAATAACTTACTGCTCATGCTGAAAAGAAGGGATTTAAAAGTTGACCAGACGAAAAACAAATTCAATTTCGAAAGATTTTTTATTTGCATAGTAACTCTATCAAACATCACTGATAGTATATTACTCGTATCTAATGAAATATTAGGACGGCAATGGCAATTCAAATGTAAACAAAATGGAATTTAATGACGTCGACGTCTATGGCACTTTAGATATAAATATAAAAAAAGATGTGGTATTATTGTCAATGAGACAACTCTTCACAAGATACCTAATGACACACAAATTAACAACTATAAGTCACCGTACGGTCTTCAACAATGACAAAAGCCCATACCACATAGTCAGCTATAATAGGCCCCGAAATGACAATTCTAAAACAAATCAAACGAGAAAACTAACGACCTAATCCATGTACAAAAACAAATATGAAAAACAGCACAGAAAACCCGACAACCACTGAATTACAGGCTCCTGACTTGGGACAGGCACATACATACATAATATGGCGGGGTTGGACATGTTAGTGGGATCCAAACCCTCCCCTAACCTGGGACAGAGGCGTAACAGTAAAAAATAAGAACTATACAAGTTAGTTTATCCGATTTGATATCAGAATCCGTATTGTTGATAAGTTGTGGAAATGCTTACCCTTTTAGAGCACATCATCTTTAGTTTTTAAAAGTGTCCATGTTACTAATTGGGCAATCTGATTAAATTTCAGATCTATCGAACTTAAGAGTCCTCATAAGAGGATAACGAAATCAGAGATCTATATTTTAAGTAGATTGACTCTTTTGATGGAATTATCAATCCAAGTTGTTCCTTTTTATTGCACATGGCATGTTTGCGTTCATTTCATCTGAAAACTTTCGAAATTTCTTTTTCGTGTTTTTATTTCGTAAAAACATGAACGCGTTGACTACCCTGGCCTCTATAGAATTGTTTCCAATTTGTGGTCAAGTATGGGTACCTTATTTTACCATACCATCTGTGAGCATTAAAATGAAGATATTCATGGTCATAATTATACTGCACACCTATTGTAAGTGAGCCTCCAGGTTTTGTTACACACCATGATCGTGCTATGGCAATAATGTCACCCCAGGGATTTAATGCGTCCCCATATCTCCCTAGTCCCGAGTGTTCTATCGAACTAAACGAAACAATACCATCAAATGTTCCTAACGTATTATTAAGAAAACGCATACGAAAATCCAGCGGGATCATGGTTTTCACCTTTGGATGTTCTGATTTGATACTGCCATACTCTAATGTCACAACTTCACGTGCTCCTGCTTCAAGTACGCATGCCTCAACCCATGGAATTTCTGAACCAATAACTAGAACCCTACCATCTTTAACCCCTGGTGCATGTTTTAATCCATCTCTAAGAGCATTTGTTTCTCCTACTCCGTAATTGCCCTTTAATTTACCTTCTTTTGCTAGAATTATCCAGTCTTCAATAGTTTTATTAGTCCATATTGGACTCGCTGCTTTTTTACCTAAATATATGTTGCTGATATACCACTTCTTCACCGGTATACGATTATTCATAGTGAACTCATTCATTAGCTCTTTCGGTATCGTTTCCGGTGCACGAGGTAGTCCATGACCACGGTCTACATATTCATTCTTTAATATTGCATTACAATTTATTGTTGCGTTGATATGATCAAAATACGGTCCTGGTGACCCTTTTCTGGATGTATTACAGAGGTCGCCACAGTCTTGGCGGATGGATCTCATTTCCTCGGACAAACCATCTTGTCCGGAAGTAGATAACTTTAACGACTTGGTTGTAGTCGCTGGTGTTGCCTGTGGATTGTTTGACAACTCTTTATAGACGGATGCATGTTCTCTCATTAAATTCATAGCAATCATTTTTTTGTTAATCATTACCCTTATGACACTGTTTGGTATTATTATCCATGAACACAATCCACATATTAACAAACCAGCAATGATGAGAAGTTTTCTTTTTGTGAACATCCCTCTTCTTTATATTCTGTAAACAATAGAAAAAAAATAAGAAAAAAGTAAAAATATAATAACCGTTTTTATATATGATAAACAATAGAAAAAAAATAAGAAAAAAGTAAAAATATAATAACCGTTTTTATATATGATAAACAATAGAAAAAAAATAAGAAAAAAGTAAAAATATAATAACCGTTTTTATATATGATATAAACGTCTTTAAAATAATCGACCATGATACATTTTATTCAATATGAAATATGATCTTCCCTCTCACCCCATATGGAATTTAGTGACAATGGGTATCAAACTGTGTCAGGAACGCGTAAGTTACTAGTTGTACGTACCAGAGTTAACTCGAATAATTCAAGCCCTTTCCGTGTCCGATTTTCTCCCACACGAGGCCTTCGTAGATCAGCGGAATATAACGACTGAATTATTCGGGTTATACCAGAGTAAGGATTTAATTGGAATGGAACTACGTTCATAAATCTTTGAATACCATCACATTTTGTATTGTTTGAGAGATATAACTTTACTATTCAAATATATTTTGAACTTGCATAGTGCTTATAAAAAAAGGAGATATGGTATGATTGCCAATGAGACAACTATCCACCAGAGACCAAAATGACACAGACATTTACAACTATAGGTCACCTTCAACAATGAGCAAAGCCCATACCTTATTCCAAATTTGTACCAAAATTTATGTTTAATTGAAAGTCAAGTGTTACCACTTTCTTCATGTTTGAACAGTTTTTTCTCTAAAATCTCCAATAATTCAGAAACTTTTACATAATCTATTCTTAACTAACCAACACTTATATTTAAGTTCTTTCATTAAAACATCAATACTAGAAAATCATTTGGTAATATGTTTTACAGGTATCTTTTTATTACAAATATATATATGCATCATATAATAATCATTTTTGTTCCTTGACCTATGAGCATAATTTAGCATTGTCAATAAAATAGAAAATATATATAAAGGAAATCCGTTTAACATGTTTCTTTCTACATATGTATATCTGCTGTGCTTTTGTTCGGAAATAGAATTTGTGTAAAATGTTTAAATAATTTAAACAATGCTTAGTAATAACTGTTGTAATATTTTTTTTAACAGTTTGAGAATTAACTGTTATTACGTGATGCGTGATAATTTGAGTCATTTGTCAATGGATTTAAACCAATATTTGTTTAGTTGCCTTCAAGTGTTTATTAAATCTCGTAAAAAATCTTGTATGAAGGTAAATTTAGGTTTTTAAAGTCATTAAAATTTCACATTATAAATGTTCGATACTCCCGAAAGATAGCATAGTGATATGCATGTATATAAACATTATTTCTTTTTTTTTTTTTTTTTTCTTTTTTTTTTTCTCTTCTTCTTTTTATCTTTTCTTTTTTTTTTCTCTTCATTTCTTTTTTTTTCTCTTTTTCTTCTTTTTTGCCGATAAAGGACACCCTTGACGGATTCCTCTAGAGTTTTCAAAAATTTCGGATACCCATCCATTATTTATTACACACGTCTGTATTCCCTTATATAATGTTTCCACCCATGATATGAATGATTCATTAAAACCAAAATGTTTTAGAACACCTAACATAAATTCCCATTCCAAAGAATCAAAAGCTTTTGTAAAATCAACAAATATTATAGCCCCATCTATTCCGTTTGATTCTGCATAGTCCATTATATCTTGGATTTGCCGTAAATTAAATCCAATAAATCGATTTTTTACATATCCAGTTTGATCTTCATTAATTAATTTAGGAAGAAGTTTTTTTAGTCTCTGTGCTAAAACATGAGATAGTATTTTCAAATCTACATTTAATAATGATATTGGACGATAATTGTCTAAAGATAATGGATCATTTTTCTTGAATAATAAAGTAAGAACACCCGTTCGTTGTGTAAACATTATTTCAGTCAAATAAGGATAAAAGATACCTCGTGGGCAATCAAATTATACATTTCAACCAGAGACATATAATACAATGTACTATATGTCTCTGATTTCACAAACATAAAAACTTAAAAGCCTAACATATTATGTAAATTACATATGGAACAAATGTCGACAGAACTCTATCTCTATTTATTTCAAAAAATATTCGTGTATTGAAAAATTTGTGTAAATTAATAGACAATAACTGTTTAGTGTCTTTAAATATCAGCTGTATTTGTACGAGGCTAGGAAACAAGGTGTATGCGAGCTTTTAGCGAGCTACTACACCTGTTTCGAGCCGAGTACAAATACAGCTGATATTTTAAAGACACTAAACAGTTATTGTCTTTATCCTGCAATTAATTCTGTATATTGTTTGTGTTTTGAAGGACACAAAAACTAACATATTAAGCATTTATTTTCGATTTGTAATCCCTTGAGGCCCGCGTAGTAATATCAAGATCACACATTACTCTGAAGACGGGTTCGCCAAAAAAGAATCTCGAATGGTCAACAATAATACATCGCTCAAGGTGAATAATTATCTGTTTTAACATAACAACTAATGTCAACAGTAAAAACAAATAACAAAACATTGTCAAATTTGAAACAGAAGTGTACGAGTTGTCCTACGCTTCAGACTTGACTTTCACTAAACATGCATGCTGAAATTGACATGGTTGATTTTGTAACACAATCATACACATTCATGTTTTGAAATCGACAATTGTCATCGTCATTGGAATGCAACTGGAATACACATTCTGAAATTGACATGGTTGATTTTGTGACACAATCATACACATTCATGTGTTGAAATCAACAATTGTCATCGTCATTGGAATGCAACTGGAATACACATTCTGAGGTCACACAGGTTCAAACAATACTCAGTCCGGCAGTGGGCGGAGCTTTAAAGCGATATCGGTATAGTATACAGATACAGCATAGCGATATCTGTAGGGCTGTATCTGTATAGTAGGACACCCAATTGCAGGATAAATTAGAATTATCAATATAGAAGTATGTTCTCCAGGTTGATCACCAATCTCTCATTCTTGTTGCTCGTTTTGTGGAAACTTGTCATGCGCAAAATCTGTATGTTATCATATGTAAAAATATCTTTCTTTGTACCATTAACTTGGCTTTATAAGAAATAAAGAATCTAAAAAATTGCAACTCTATCTATTTTTTATTTTCAAGATGGAATCAATAGTCGTTTAAGGGTAATGGACTGCTTTAGGTTGGTCCCCTCCGTAAAACATTCAGTATGCCTTCGGAATATACAAATATTGTCAAGAATTTCAATAACGGCTATGACGTTGCTAACGTAAAATGTTATTTTCGCGACGTCAAACTGTGACATATCGGGGAAAAGATGCATTTTTCGACTGATTTTTAGCATTCAAACTGATTTAATTTGAAAACGAGTGTATGGACCCCCATTTTTTAAAACGACATTTTGTTTCATTTTGCAGGGAGATTATGTGGACCAAATTTTATAAAACTGTAAATAGTCCATTTTTTTTTATTTTGAAAAATATACAGCAAAAAAAGACGTTTTATTTCTCAATTCTTGACTATTTGATAAATATGAGTTATTTCTGGACAAAAAATGCATAAATCTCTAGAATACTTATACAATACAGAAATTACAAATTATTTAACAAAAAAAACATCGTTTATGCCAAACATGAATTCTACAAATATTTGAGTCAAATAGTTTTAAGATTTTACCAAACCATGGCCATAATTGAAAACAATTGCAAAAAATTAGCCTAATATAACGGGTATTGGAAAAGGCACAAAGTTAAACAATACAACACATAAAACAGATTTATTCAGTGATCTTGAACAGTGTTGGGTAAACACCAACCAACAGCGATATTTTATAGGATTTTTCAGTATATGGATATGGATAGTAAATTGCACATTGCTAGAAAACAAAGAATCTTGATGCTATAATTGTTAGTAATGTAATCAAATAGACCGTAAACTGACGAAAAAAGATTTCAAAAACATTGATAAACATAATTTTAATCTGCTAACCGAGTCCCTGTGCATCTACATACATAAAATTAAGATGGCATCAAGCGCACATACGTTAAAACTGTATAATAATGGTTCACATATTAATAGGTTAGTTGTAATTAGGTGGATGAACAAAATTAATTTCTATTTGAAGAAAACAGACAATTAAAAGAGAAGGTAATAGAAAAGAATAGAATAGAATATTTTTATTTCCCAAATTACAGGGCCCATAAAGGGCATAAAATCAGATACAATTGATTTACATAATTGGTAACAACAATTGGTAATAGAACAACAGTCAAGATCTAGATCAATGAGGGAAAATTTGATATTTAAAGGTTTCCCAGATGATTACAATCCATAAGAGGACACTGAAGCAATTCTAAAAGATTTTATTAAGAGTGAAATTCAAATAGAGGAAGAAATAAACTTTCATGTTGTCCATAGACTTAAACCAAAACAGGACAAGAGTCCAAGGGGCATAGTGGCTAAGTTTGAGCGACGTAAAGACAGAAATATGGTGCTTAGTGTTGCAATTCAAAAGCTGAAAAACAAAAAGCAATTTGTTGTCCATGAACAATATCCTATCGAACCATACTGAAGGATGCCCGAACTAAAGGACACAAGGCAGTTCTAAAGGAAGATTGACTATATATAGATAACAAACGCTACTATCCTAGGACAACCAGATAACATCCTCCACCCTCTGCTGCAAAGGACCAAAATGGTGAATAAGACAGATGTACAAGAGGACAGAGTAGTGACATTGACAACAAAGATATTCATAAAAATAATAAATGTGTGAAAAATGATCTTAATATATTTTACTTGAATGTGTGTGGTTTAAAATCTAAGTTGAAATTTAAAGAATTTACAGATAATATACTAAACTATGATATTTCAATATTTGTAGAAAGCAAACTTGATAATCTAGATGTCCTAGATGTCCCAAAAGGTTATACATATGTAACAAAAAATAGAAAAAAAAGTGTAAAAAATCAGGTGGTAAAGCAGTTATTTTCAAAAAAAAAGCTTAGAAACAAGTTTAACATTTTTATCAAGTGAAAGTCAATTTGTACAGTGGATGAAAGTAGCAAAAAGCATTTTTGGTCTGCAAAATGATGTAATTGTAGGCTGTATTTATATACCACCTGAAGAATCGAAATATTCAAATTTAGAAGCTTTTGATGAAATCGAGAATGAATTGATGTCTCTTAAGAAAGTATCAGATGTACATACGACTCTTATTGGCGATTTTAATGCCAAGACAGCCATTTTGAATGATTTTGTATTAGCTGATGAAAT
This sequence comes from Mytilus edulis, assembly GCF_963676685.1. Lineage (NCBI taxonomy): Eukaryota > Metazoa > Mollusca > Bivalvia > Mytilida > Mytilidae > Mytilus > Mytilus edulis. The sequence goes on from NC_092350.1 coordinate 13,420,736, forward strand.
TCTATTAGATCTATTTCACTTAGACACTGACAACGAAATTATTCATATATGTTAGTTTATGAAAATCTTAAGTCTTATAATATTCCATTACAAAGAGTGACACAGTGTAGTTGTCAACCTAATACTTATGGGTATAAATTGCTAAATTGCTGTTAAAAATTAAATATGTATATTGCTAATTCCTGTATTGGTGTAGTCTATAAAGGTATTGGTAAAACTACATGTAAAAATATAAGTGTAGTAGATTATTTATTGTTATCGTCAAAGCTTTTTACACTAGTCAAAGAATTTGAAATACAATAGTTTGATCCACTGTTATCTGATGTGCACAGCGCAATACACATTACATTAAAGTCACAAAGTACGTCACATTAAACAACTCTGTTACGTCAGACCAAACACAGTAAAACAGGGAGAGAATTTGTCTCCTTTCCTCTTCTCATGATTTTTAAATGACCTTGAAAGTTTCTTGTTGGACAACAATGTCGATTGTTTACAAAAGGTGTATGCAAAATGTGAAGAAGAATTGTCTTGTCTACTTAAACTCCTAATTATCTTGTATGCAGACGATACTGTACTACTGTCTGAAACGGAAGAAGGCCTTCAACAGGCCTAGTTAGCGTTTGAGCAATATTGTAATTTATGGAAACTTCATATTAATACAAACAAGATAAAATTGTAATATTCAGCAAGAGAAAATTTAAACCAAAAATTGTATTTTATATTTATGGTGAAAATATTGATGTACAATATTCATATTCATATCTTGGTGTTATGTTCAATTATATATATAATGGTAGTTTTTGTACTGCTGAAAAGAAATTATTGGATCAGGCAAATAAAGCATTGTATGCTTTACTGCAGAAAATAAGAAATTTGTCAATTCCATTAGATTTGCAATTAAAATTGTTTGATTCACTTATTACTCCAATTCTTGTCTACTCAAGTGAAGTATGGGGTTTGAAAATAAACAGGGTATTATATGGTATATGGAGAACGTCCATGGAAGTTGTCATTAAATTGAGAATGGCGATATTTTGGAACAACCTTTTATATTGTAGTAACAAAATATCTAGTATTTTGTATAGACTTATGTTTAAACTTCACGAGAGTAAACAAGGACATTTTAAATGGATTGCTTATGTTAAATCTATTTTTGATGAAACTGGGCTTAGTTTTATATGGAATGATCAAATGCATATGGATAACATTATTCTCAAGTCTATTCTAAAACAGAATTTGACTGATCAATTTATTCAAAATTGGTTCTCGCAAATTAATAGCTCATCTAGGGGGGAATTTTATGGACTTTTTAAACATGAATTTAAACTGGAACCGTATCTACTCAGATTGGCTGTATCTGATAGATTATATATGTGTAAGTTAAGATGCTCAAATTTAAAATTTCCTATTGAGACAGGAAGATGGGCAAAGATCCCTAAACAAAATAGAATTTGTCATTTATGTAACTTTAATATTGGTAACGAATATCATTATATGTTTACTTGTACATAATCCTTGTACATAGCAACAAATCGTGGACCTGCGCAAAAAAATTATCCAACATTATCTGATTATTAATAAAATACAAATCCATCAGAGATGATCAAAATGATTGAAATGCTGTCAAATTGCAATGTACCATTATATCGTAATATTTGTAGATTCTTGTAAAACATTATCAAATATTTCGCAAATACCCTTCCTTAACATGATATATCTGTTTAATATTCACGATTTAATACATATGTAAAAACTCACATATTCATGACATTGTGTTTTAAAAATCCAAATGATAAGAGACTAACTGTATATACACATGAAAGTGTCACGAGAATCACGTGCATGATTGTTTATTGTGTGTTAGCTCCTGTTGTCGTATATATGTTGTGTACAAGATGTAAGTTTGTACAAATTATAATTTGTACAGGGTTTTTGTACAAGTTATAAGTTTTTTGACACCTACCTTCTTGCAACAGGTGATACAGGTTTATCTTATAAAATGTACTAGTGTAATGTTTTAAATTCAAAAAAATATACTTCAACCTAAACTATTCTCCTTGTCTTCAAACTGGAAATGAGGATACCTGAATGGTTTAAATTCTAATTTTATTTTTTTCCTTATACAATATTCATATCCATACAAAATCTGTGTGTGGTCTTATGTTATTGTATCAATGCTCAGTATTAGACTGTATCATGAAGTTGTGAAAATCTGACAGAAATATGCGAAGCAAAAGACTGTGTGCTCGCATCATCTATTTTTGTTCAGCAGGTCATTAAACACTGATAACTTGTACAAAAATTATGTACAAATTATAATTTGTACAACATTACAACTTGTACACAACATATATACATGTTTATCATAATTGTATTGTAATTACTGTATAGATATTTCGTCTATTTATGTATGTATGTATATTGACCTCTTGTACACTGTTGTGTCTGAGGATAATAAAACTTTGAATCTTTGAATCTTTGATAATAATATGATATAATAACCAACATAGTATAAAAATAAGCAGCACCAACAAAAAAATTAGCATTCGTTTAGACCAATGCTAGATTTATTTGGTAAATGGCTTAAAGTTTTCCTGAAGGAGAATATTCTTCTATGGTGATCCCCGAGAAAACTTTCATGTCGCTAGGTTCTAGTGATCAGTCTTACAAAAAATGGGGTATTTCGTAATGTTGGTAACAAAAACGTGTTGCCTTTTAAACCAAGGCCGTAGCTACCCTTGAGGCAAGTGAGGCAATTGCCTCACTAAAATTTCGACACTGATTATTTTTTTTATACATATATATATATCAATATAATAGTCATTTGTTGTTCTGTCTCAACCTTAATTTCTACAACTTGTCATCATTCCTTTTAAACTATTTTTCCTGGATATAACTCAGCATCTCAACGGGTGATGTTTCTCGATAACATTAACCTAGTAATGATAATCATCATGGGTCTCTAGTTAAAAGCAGGCTCTTGCAGAAAAAAGGAAAAGCGACACTGAAGGTAAAGAAGGAATAATTCTAGTAAACTATTTTTTTTGTGAACAGAGTCTGAATATTGCATATAACTTCATTAGAACAATCCAAAAACGATAAGTAGACTGACAAATCAAGTACTGGTCTTCGGAAGGGGGCATTCCTGTCTGCGTATTCATTCCTCCGTTTAACCAACTTTTGACAAATCAAGTAATCGCAAGGGGGCAGTCCTGTCTGCGTATTCATTTCACGAACTTTAATCTTTCTCTTTACAGATAAATAGAATATAAATAATATGAAACATGCATGGATTAGTTTCTATCCATGTTTCTTTAACCTTAAAAATTGAAAGAATATCCCATATTCCAATTTGATATTATTGAGGAATGGTAGAACCTTTAACACAGGATTTTGTCTTTACTTATTCGGGACTACGAAATTTCGATTCTTTATAGTCGGGGTTTCGGAATCGGACACCCTATACCCCTAACCCCTAAATTTTTAGATTCTGGAACTAAAATACCACCAACTATTTCCAGAAATAATCTGAAATTATGGACCTACATGTAAACGTCAAAAACTCCATTCCAATTCCCCTGTACGCATATCATATATACTCTATAGATAGAATCATATACATTTATCTTATCTCATTTTATCCCTAGTTTGTCTACTCTTTGTCAGCATAAAAGCGAGTTTAATATTTTGTATCTGCGACTGTATGATGGTGCTTACAGGAAAGCTTAATTCCCTTTTGCAAACAAAACTGTTACTACCGATGCTGCTAACAAATTGCTGATGGAGAAGGAATTGGAAGAAGACATTGATCATTGTGTTGATGAGAATGTGCTTCCTTTAGAAACACAGACTGCCCTGAAACGACTGAAAACTTGGAAAAGAGCATGCATGCATGAGTGGCCGGAGAGATTGTGCGGGCTTGTCATGTTCATCGCGATAAGGATATCAGCAGACCAAATTATGATTCTGAAACTATTTGACTGAACCGGCCATAGAAAAATTTGGCAAACTCTACTGAATCGATGTTTGTTCTATGTTCTGGCAGCAGACTCAAACCAGTGATATTTGGATGATTATCTTACATATAAATTTAAATAAAGTTGTTAAAAATTTGGTGTTAGTAAAAGTCTTAAAATATAAAAAAAATTATATGACAAGTGTCCAAATTCAAAACCGTTATCAAACTCTCTAAAAATGCCTAGAATGCAGGATTTTGCACCATTCATTTTATACCCTCCCAAAAAAATTTTCGCCTCGCTTCGCTCGGCTCAATAATTTTGCATCACTAAAATAATATGCCTAGCTACGGCCTTGTTAAACTGATAAATTGCTTTTCGCAATATTTTCAACAACGAAGTAATATTTTTTTGCTGAAGTGGAAATTTATTTTCAATCGCAAATGTGATATTATCATTGTCCAAACATGTTATAAACCGTTATTCTCTGTGGTCACGGGGAATAGTTCCAACATGTTTCTTATTAGTCTATTCCATTTCTCTTTTATTGAAAACAAACAATTTTACTAAAAAAAAATCCAATTAGAAATGGCATATTTTTCCTTTTATAAAATAAAATATTGCCAGTTAGGCGGAATGAGAACAAGACCACACCCCCACTCCGCTTTGGTTGTCGTAAACGACACGTAGTTCCTTTATACCCCGTGCACGCCATTTTATTTACACTACCGGCTGACCGGGTGGATTAACTAATTTAAATAAACTTACCCTGTGCTAAACTAACTTCAAGATTAAACATTAATAATATGAATATGTGATCCTGTTGTGTTTTAAATGGATGTGTAAATACATAATTGACACTACTCGTCGTTAGCATTACCTGTTTCTGAACAATAGAATCGATGTTGTCACACATGATGTATTTTTTGAAATTAAAACCCAGTCTTTCCAATACATACTAAGTGCGACACGAAAAAAATTATTTCTACTGTAAACAGCGTTATTTTCTATCGTTTTCAACAAAGGCTTATATCATTTTAACTCGGCAATGTTGTAATAAATTAATAATGAAACTTCAAAGCTTTCATTTGAAAAAAAGACAGTTATATGGCCAAGTCCATATGCTACTATTAAATTCATATCGTGTGATCTGTGTAAAGAAAGTGGGTTTTGATAAAATGTTGTTATAGTTTACCCACGTCAATTGGTCGTTCAATTAAGAATTGAATGCTTCTTTTTGTAAATTCATTGAGGTGTAAAAGCGTTGACCGAAGTACATTTTGTATGAAACGCGGAAGCGCTTCATTATAAAAATGTACGCACGGTCTACGCTTTTACAACCCTTTGAAATTACAAAAAGAAGCATTCAATACTTATAATTAATTTTTTTTGCCATGACCATGAAAACACGATTACAATTAAGTTTTTCTTTTGTTTACCTGTGCACATTTTGTGGAAACCAATCAAGATAACGTATAATAATGAAACATACATCTAATGTTAAAATATCCGGTTATTGCATAGATTTGATTGTAAATATAAAACAAAAAATGGATGCAAAAAGTAAAAACTCCAAGGAAAATTCAAACGGAAATTCTCTAATCAAATGGCTAAACTGAAAGCTCAAACACATCGAACGAATGGACACCAACTGTCATATTCCTTTCTTGGTACAGTCATTTTCTTGTGTAGAAAATGCTGGATTAAATGCTGGATGTAGTTTCTCGCTACACTAAAGACCCATTGGTGGACTTCGGCTGTTGTCTACTCTATGGTCAGGTTGTTGTCGCTTAGAAACATTCCCAATAATTTCCTTTCTCAATTTTATGGATTACACCTGGTTTTATAGCTAGCTAAACCTCTCACTTGTATGACAGTTGCATACAATTCCATTATATTGACAACGATGTGAAAGCATGTTATGCTTACTGATTGTTAACCTTTCATAAACTTCCATGTGTTGTCGTTATTTCTTAATCAAAAGTTCTGGTGATTTGGCATAGGTTGACACCCGGAACGCATTGAATGGGTGATAATGTTGAACGTGGGCCAACATTTCAAAATACATCAACGCCTAGGAGCATGTATTGTAATAGAAAAATGCAGTTTATCTTATTTCATATAGTTTATTAGTTAATGTATGAAAGTTCTACTGTATAAAATATTTTATATAAAATTAGTGTTTCAAAAGCGTAGGATATTTCAAATATGTCAAAAAATTCCTTTTATAAACTATTGAACTTATCTGTGCAATAAAACTTCAGCTGTTGCCAAACTTACCTTCGGTTATATGTTTAGCAAAGTTTAATAAAAACATCTTTAAAAGTTCGGACAACGGTCAACCTACGTCAGCAAAATTCTTTTGTGTGTTACAGTCAGTTAAGGGTTACTAGGACATTCAAAACTTAGTATATAATCTGATCAAGCCGCTATAATATTAATAGCGAGTTTCTTGATATTCTAGGTGTGTCTCTTGATTTTAAAAATAATTTATATTTAAAATTATTTTTCTTTAAATTTTATTTTGAAAAAATAAATAAAGTTTATAAGTAACTATGATTTTAATTCAGAGGTTTATTTTAACAGTAATACTAATTATTATTGTTATTATTTGGTATTTAACTTGAATTGTTTGTAGTATATTTGATCATTGTTTTCAACTTATTTTGACTTCAAATGTGTACTTTGAAATTATATTGTATTTATTAATTTTATTTTGATGTTTTCTTTATTAAATTAATAGCGAGTTTCTTGATATTCTAGGTGTCCGTCGATCCCGGCCTGCCTCTATATCGGAAGCAATGCCAGGCACCATTCTAGGCATTGTCATAGCTAGTTTCCCCACAACATGTAAAGATCCCTACAACAGCTCTCACGTTTCGAGAGGCTAAGGGAAAAGAACAGTTAGTAAAACAAGATACAGTACACGAATATCAATCAATTTCTTGTTATAATACATGGAATAACTCATTTGGGAGGAAATGTAACCAAAATTAATAAGCAAGTTGTTTAACAATTCTGAATTCATATCTGGGCTTCAAATGCTGCTTTAAAATCAGTCATCTATATTTTTGTCAAAAAAACCTTTAACTTTGTTCCCTGTTCACACAAACATATGATTTTAAAAAGGGTATTGTGAACATTAACCAATTTAGTTTATTTTATTGTGTACATAAACTGATGCAATGCTTATCGGTAAATTATAGAACCAACTTCTGGTCAGTCAGAATTAGCACTGGTCTCTGTCGATATATATATAGGCCAATTCTTATGCATGGTTAACATCGACCATTTCTGTCAACGCCTAAAACAAAGTGATTCTTTGAGTGTCTGACTCGGTGTATAAATATTATTACATGTGTCATGTATGTACATCTTTGCACTGACTTTTATCACATATTTTAAGGTATGTCAGAATGATGCATAAATGAAGCAGAGATTGTACAATTTTTTTTATATTTGTCTTCATAAATTCTGTGATCACTAAAAATCAATTGGGTATTCTCATATTGCATGCGTCATGCGTGTCATCTGTCATTTATATTATAGCCTCGGACTCGGACTTTTACTAAGAGTAGTTTATTATTAATCATATTTATTTATAGTGGACTGGGAAACAATTTATTGCAACTTATATTAGTATCCCTTTCCACTTTGTGGGTGCAAGTGCTGCCTTATAGGATCTTGTAGCGGCACCAGCCTGCTCTTTTCGAAATCTACAAGGGTGTCTTTTACGTCTCGTAACACTGGACACCCACTTATCGTCCCCTTCCTACTGACTATGTGATCTTTTCTCAAGACCACAATCGCAAATGGTGTCAAGAGAGAGCCGAAATATATACTAGGAGTATATGAAAAGAATATGTGGTATGATTGCCAATGAGACAAATCTCCACAATAAAACAAGTGATACAGAAATAAACATGATTTTTAATTTTAGTTTCTTGTGTATAATTCGGAGTTTAGTATGACGTCCATTATCACTGTACTATTATACATATTTTTAAGGGGCCAGCTGAAGGACACTTACGGGTGCGGCATTTTCTCGCTATATTGAAGACTCATTGGGGGCCTTCGGTTGTTGTCTGTTTTATAGTCGGGTTGTTGTCGCTTTGACACATTCCCCATTTCCCTTTTCAATTTCAACTATAGGTCACCATACTGCCTTCATTAATGAACAAAGCCAATACCGCATAGTCAGCTATAAAAGGCCCCGAAATGACCAACATAACTTTATATCAATTCAAACGAGAAAACTAACGGCCTAATTTATTTGTAAAAATAATGAACGAAGAACAAATATGCAACACAGCAACAAACGACAACCACTGAATTACAGGTTCCTAACTTGGGACAGGCACATACATAATTTGGCGTGGTTAAACTAGTATGTTAACTGTTTGTTTATTAATTATAAGCTAGAGGTATAGGAGAAGGGTTGAGATCTCTCGAAACACATTTAACCCCGCCGTTTTTTGCGCTTGTTATGAAAATCTAGAACTTTTGTCAGTCTTGTGTGATTTTTTCTTAAATTTGTTTCATTTGTATATTTCAGAGATTATTGTGGCGTCATTTCGTTGAATTAATCAATAATTATCATTAAGGGCCCACCTCCGTGTGAGGCATGTTCTCGCTGCGTTGAAGACTCATTGGTGGCTTTTCTCTCTCTGTTCTCTATTCTTATTCTATGTTCATCTTTACACTGACTATGATCACAAATGTGTAACTTTTTATTCTTATTCTATGTTCATCTTTACACTGACTATGATCACAAATGTGTAACTTTTTATTCTTATTCTATGTTCATCTTTACACTGGCTATGATCACAAATGTGTAACTTTTTATTCTTATTCTATGTTCATCCTTACACTGACTATGATCACAAATGTGTAACTTTTTATTCTTATTCTATGTTCATCTTTACACTGGCTATGATCACAAATGTGTAACTTTTTATTCTTATTCTATGTTCATATTCTATGTTCATCTTTACACTGGCTATGATCACAAATGTGTAACTTTTTATTCTTATTCTATGTTCATCTTTACACTGACTATGATCACAAATGTGTAACTTTTTATTCTTATTTCATAAATACTATTATATCCCAAAACATATCAAAATAAATATTCCGACCCATATGTGCACGATATATTCATAATGTTTTACTTGAAATAACTCTAAAAAAATATCCCCAAAAGAGTGCCGTCCTAAATGTATGTACTATGCTTGGCAGGAATGAATGGTCAATGAAATCGAAAATAGATAAAATTCACTCACGGAAATAACATGCCGAACTTGGCAATAGGCGGAAAAGAATATTCTGTGAAACATCTGAAAATTATTTTTTTCTCTCTCAGATACGGGGGATTCGAACACGCAACTTCGATGCATTAAAGAATTGTTTAGTATTATGCCAACAATCTGTACCTCTCAGCCACGTCAGCTATAGAATTCATAGTAACCATACGAAACATTTTAGGGATTCAAATCGAAACAGCTCATATAAATATTGATGATAAAACTACCTTTGATACACAAACATCATTACAACCGTCTTTAACATAGAGAAATACATGTTGTCTCATTGGCAATTATACCACATCTTCTTTTTTATAAGCATTATGAAACTTGTTAGAAACGAACATGACAATCGAATGAATGTTGTATTCCCATGCGCAATGATTTACAGAAAACTTATAAATTTACACACTGTTTCTGCAATAATTATTTTGTTTCAAAAAAACATATTCAAATAAAGGAACATCGATGAATGTTTGCACTTTGAGATGTTTGCATAAAGGCAAAATGATGATTATATATGTATAGTTGGTCATCAACCAGAGCAAGTTTAAACCCAATCCAAGAAAAAAAATGTTACGACGTTTAAACATTTCCCAGGAATGTTTTTGAATAAACTGACATGAAGGGAATACCTCATTGGTCAATTAGAAAGCAACTCGACACCAAAAATAACAAAAAGACATCTAGGGGTCAACATACATCCATCTTCAACAACAGACAGATGATGTTTCTATGCGGTTTAATATCAAACTCGCTAGATATCATAGAATCAAAAATGCACATGCAGAAATGTGTCGCCTTCTTTTCTAACCTTGATTTTATGCTGATAGTCCTAAATACAAAGCTTCGCATAAAATTACCTTGATTCAAAAAACATGAGGCCAAGGTCAGATAAACCAAAAAGGAAAAACATGTACACCTTGAAATCATTCAATACACCAAATAAAGTTGACCTATTGCTTATATATATATAGTTTCTGAGAAATATACTTTACCGAGAAAACTAAACATTGACCAATGAACCTTGAAAATGAGCTCAAGGTAAAACAGACATGTACGCCTTGCAATCAATATATATGCATTAAATATAGTTGACCTCTTGCTTATAATCCTGGTACCTTTGATAACTTTTTATATAATCAAAGAACCAAACGTAACCATGACAAGTGAACATTGACCAATGAACCATGAAAATGAGGTCAAGGTCAGATGATAACTTCCAGACAGACATATACACCTCACAAACATTCCATACAGAAAATGTAGTTGACCTATTGCATAAAGCATCAGATAACAAGACCAAAACTAAAAAAAACCTAGTTTACTGATCTATGAAATGAGGTCGAGGTCAAATGAAAACTATCTGGCGGCCATGAGGAAACTTCGTAACATAAGGCATCTATATACAAAGTATGAAGCAGCCAGGTCTTCTGCTTTCTAAAACATAAAGCTTTTTAAGAAGTTAACTAACGCCGGTGCCGCAGCAACTGGATCACTATCCCTATGTCGATTTTTCAGCGACAAACGTTGCAGGCTCGACAAAAATGAAATAAAGGTAAAATTTAAAGCACAAGTAATCCTACAGGAAGACAGTTTTGATGTCAAATGCGTTATGTAGATCTCATCATTTGCAATAGTTTTGCCTCTGTCAGATTTTCACTATCTACAGTGGTTTTCAAGATAGAAAATTTGTATTTTTCACATGTGTTCCATCTTAAGCCATGTCGGTCATTTTGATTGGCCGACGGGTCTTCAAACGTTTCTTTTAACAAGATATCCCAATGAAGATTGCAGCCATGTTTGGTTAGATTTAGCTCAGTAGTGAATGGCAAAAGCTCACAAAAGAGTTTTGAACCTGGTGAGCTAAAAGGTAACGCAAGTGCAATAACTCCAATAAGACAGATTAACTTAAAAGTAATGCAAGTGCAATAACTCCTGTAAGGCAGATGAGCTTAAAAGTAATTCAAGTGCAATAACTCTTATAAGGCGGGTGAGCTCAAAGGTGATGCAAGTGCAAAAACTCCTATAAAGCAGGTGATCTCAAAGGTGATGCAAGTGCAAAAACTCCTATAAAGCAGGTGATCTCAAAGGTGATGCAAATGCAATAACTCCTTTTAGGCAGATGAGCTTAAAAGTGATGCAAGTACGATAACTCCTATAAGGCAGATGAGCTCAAAAGTGATGCAAGTACGATAACTCCTTTAAGGCAGATGAGCTTAATAGTAATACAAGTGCAATAACTCCTATAAGGCAGATGAGCTCAAAGGTGATGCAAGTGCAATAACTTCTATAAAGCAGGCGAGCTCAAAAGTGATGCAAGTGTAATAACTCCTATAAGGCAGGTGAGCTCAAAGGTGATGCAAGTGCAATAACTTTTATAAGGCAGGTGAGCTTAAAAGTGATGCAAGTGCAATATCTTCCATAAGGCAGATGAGCTTAAAAGTGATGCAAGTGCAATAACTTCTATAAGGCAGATGAGCTTAAAAGTGATGCAAGTGCGGAGTTGTCTAGCTGTAATTATAGATATATAGATCTTGATAGTTATAAAAGTTCTGCTTCTGTCAGATTCTCCGTTTCCATTCTCAATTCTATATGACATCCAGGACAAAAATATGTACACTTTTAACAATTAATCCAGAAATCACAGGGGCCGATCCAGCCATTTTCAAAAGTGGGTTTCCCAATAGAGGATAAAAAATGAGGTTCCATACATATGTCCCAATTCAAATGAATTAACTGTTAAAAAGGGGGTTCTAACCCCTAGCTCCCTATACATATGTCCCAATTCAAATGAATTAACTGTTAAAAAAGGGGGTTCTAACCCCTAGCTCCCCTCTTTTTTTGAATTGAATATTGTTGAATACTGTTCATTTTGTGGGTACAGGTTAACCACCAATTCAAATGATCAAAGAATTAGATATTTTCCATAGGTTTGTGTGCAAACCTTGGCAAAACTACTAAATTACTGAGTATCCACGAGATGTTAGTCTATTCACAAAAATTTGTACCCAGGAAATTAATACCACCATTTTAGCACCCTAAATTAGGACAAGGACATTCGATAAATCATATGGACATTAATAGTCATATTCTTATTACAATGAACATATAGTTTTATGTTTGTCATTTCTGGGACTTTTACAGCTGACTATGTTGTATGGGTATTGTTGCTCATTTTGATAGTAATGCTGTCACTAATAGAGGTCTCACTGCATGTTCATTGAATCTCCTCCCTGATAAGGCTAAGACCAGTACTTGGGTGGGGGCATTCAGGAAGTTTGTCCAGTCTCGGATGTCTAAACCTCCATATTATTTTTACATTGGTAAGCGATTACGTCAAATTTATCACAAGACTTCGAATGCAATGCAGTTCTCTAAATCAACGTCTCTGGTGTTAAGTTGTCTCATTGGCAATCATAACACATCTTCTATTTTTTATATATAAACCAGACCAGCAGTCCTAACATATATGGCATGTTGTTATATTTTTTTACAGCAAAAAGCAAGATGCTTGTTATAATGATATTTTTTTTTATTTCATTAAATATATATGACAGAATAAGTTATACAAAAATAAAAAATAATCTTAGAGGTTTGTTCCATAAAAATAGTAAAACTCTTACATTGTCTGACTATTAAATAAGCTCTAAAATCATATATGAATTCAATAGAGAATCAATATTTTGGACTAATTAGCATATTTATAAGTAAGGCATTGTATTGATAAAATACTGTCGATATACACTTATTTGTCATCACCAGCTATAGATTTCTATTCAGTTAAAATGTCTTTAAAATGAATGCCCCAGTATATTCATGAGGAAATAATATTCTTTTAGAATTACTTCATATGAAAATTTGAACAAGTAGATTTATTTTTAATTTTGACTGAAATCATAAAAACATAAAATAAAAATAATCACACTTTCAAATCTGAAGCTCAATTAAAATGAAGAAGGATGAAAAATACAAAATATGTTTTTTTATCTTTTATTACAGATGAAAATGTTTACTTTATAAATAAGTTATTGAACTGCAAGCATGTTTGGAAAGTAAATTGGTCTTTACTTCATATTGATAAACAGGTCAATTTATGAGGATATTTTTCAATTTATGAATGAGTGCTCTATAAAATTCTTATGCATATATTATTGAGGGGGAGGACAGGGGGTACCCTTCTCCCACCCCTCTTCTCCTATCCACCCCCGTTCTCCTTTCTCCCATTAGAATAAAACATCTCCTTTTGATATTTTTTCTTGAAATATTAGATCATTTTTTAAAAGGAGAGATATTTTATTTTTTCTCCTTTCTCCAACTTTTTCTCCTTTCTCCCAGCCTTCCTCTCCTTTCTCTCTGTCTCCCTTACCCCTGTCCTCCCCCTCATTATTGTAAATTGCATAATGCCAAAGAAATCTAAAACAAATTCCATGGCATGGCATACAAATCTGTTAAACATTAATGTAATAAATAAAACTGACCACTCAAATACGATATCAACAAGCGAATAAAACTGACCACTCAAATACGGATATCAACAAGCGAATAAAACTGACCACTCAAATACGGATATCAACAAGCAAATAAAACTGACAACTCAAATACGGATATCAACAAGCGAATAAAACTGACCACTAAAATACTAATACATGTACATGTATTAACAAGCACATTTTAGCTCTTCAATTTTATAAACAATTTTTCAAAGGAATTCCTGACTCAGGCTGAAATGTTTACTGATTTAATATATTCTACTGACTGCAGGTTCACAAATTTTGCCTGCAATTATCATCGTGATTGTTGAACAGTGTACAAAAATGCAAGACAAATTATTGAGAAACTGAAAACACAAAAATAATGCTTTTAATATCAAAATTGAAATGTGCATTTAAATATTTGTAATATCAATTCCATTGCCATTTCCCCTAAAACAAATAAATACATCAAACAATTTTCAAAGTTTTCAGTAGAGTGGGGTGCTCATTTTCGCCACAAGTTTCCATGTTTTCTGCACTTTATGTTTAGGTCCTCATGTTTTTGAAGTATACTGATAATTTTATAAGAACACAATATCAAAAGCAAAATCTTCTTAGCTTGAAATAGTGTTTCTTTAAAACAAAATCATCTGAAAAGTTAAATTAAAGACTATATGAAATTTTATGATGTTTTGTCAAAGGGGGACACATATTCACTGTTTTTACACATCTATTTAAAACCAGTAAACTGTAGCATTAAACAATATAAATCAATTTCATTATAGACATTTCAAAGGTGTAAAGAACTGAAATTTATAGGGTAATCAGTCAAAGAATTACTTACAAATATTTCTTTGAAATCATGTTTTTCATTCAGGAAATTGACCGAAAATCCTAGTCCGTTTTTTTCGTCTGTGCCGAAATTTTGTTTAAGTTTATAGATTATCATATTTGTTATAAAAATATAGTTTACCAGCATATTTCTTCCATTTCAGCCATCCTTTGAAGATTTTACACCTCAAAATCATAAAACGGTGAAATTGTGTCCCCGGTGAATATGAGCACCCCACTCTATATTGTAAAAACATGCTCTTCAATGGAAAATTTAAGTCCACTTTAAGCAATGGGTTTGATAATTAATATTACACAACACATTTTGAGGTTTTGTTTAATCTTTTCAGTTCTAAAACCCAAACATTATTTTTTTTAATCTATAAGCAATATTTACACCAGTTTTCTCTCATAATATTTATTGAATATATCTTTAAAACAGAATTTGCTATGCTACCTCAAATATAAAACACACTGATAGCCTCTTTTGACATCCATTATATGCAAAGTTCATCAAGGACCATTAATTCATAAGTCTTTGACAAAAACTCACAATAACAAAATACCAGGGTTATGTTAAACATAAATAAACAAAAATATACATATACTTATTGCACATTATCACAGAAGTTGAATAGTAATAGAATCAATAAAATTACAAAATGAGATTTTAATTTGTTTACAGCAGAATGCATTTAGTGTGTAGGTAAAGGTATTATCTTTGGTTAGCTAGCTTGCTAGCTGAACCTTGGAAGTCGTTATTTGGTAGGTATAATACCCTCCTTTCTGAGTAGTCTAGTCCTACAGACAGATAGATTGGTTATCTGTCGGACTAGTCTACTCTTAAGGTAGATAGGGTGTCTTCCTCCATCTTGGATTTTGAAATACTAGAAAACAAGGTCTAGATCTTTGATGAAATGTGCAAATTTTTATAGTAGTAGGTAATTCATGTGTAAGAATTTTCATTGTAATATAGAAAATGCCATGTTTGATCATATTTATGATTGTATTTTACAAAAATAAGAATTCTTTTGTTGGATTCATTTTTTTCCAACTTTGTCAAATAAGGGGAGGCAACTCAAATGCAAGGGCAGATAATCCAGATAGTGTTACTTTTACAATAGAATGTGTTAGGAATTTACCCATTTTTACATGTAGCAAGAAAACGAGTTCGGTGACACCATTTTTTCTTTTTCTTATCTGAAAGCATAATATTGAAGCTATCTTCTCATATTTTATCTCAAAATTCTATGGTGTGGTTTGCGTTTTATGGCGGAAAAATGGGTTTTCCATGCATAATCTATACAAAATCTTGACAATTTTGAACAACCTGTAGCGTGAAAATAAGTCCGGTGACCCATTCTTTTTATTAATGTTTTTAAACAAGCAGGATATGAACTACATTTTAGCAAATTATTTAAAGATTCTATGGATTATAATTTAGACACCCCATCTACCTTAAAGGAGGTTAGTTTACCTTACCTTATAATGATTTCACTGTTCAGCTGGCAAGAAAGCTAACCAAAGATATTCCTTTTACCTATATACTCAAGGCCTTTTGCTGTAAGTGTTACATTGACATAAGTAAGCGGTGTTTATAAAACATCAGGCAGATGGCCATTTTTCAAAAGTAGAAACCAGTAAGACAATTTATACATTAAAGGAATGGCAAATAAAAACATTTAAAATTCAAATAAAATAAAAAAGATATTGCAGTTATATATGATTGATTTGATTTGATTGATTTCATGCTTGATTGCCTACAGCTTAGTTAGGAAGTGAGAATGTGAACCATGACATGCTTGATTGCCTACAGCTTAGTCAGGTAGTGAGAATGATAACCATGACAAAAAATAACATTTACTAAAGTCATTTTCCTCATTATAAAAATAATATTTATTTTATAATCAAGAACAAGTTAACAAAAGGTGGGACTATATTTGTAAGTATTAGACTGTATTGGATAGATATTCTTAAGATCACATCAAAAATACTATGTATTCGAAATAAATTGCAGTATAAATATACAAGGTAACAGTAAAAACACAATGAAGTTAGCAGGTCAAATAAATATAACTGAACATTTCATAAATAGAATATCTCAAGGTTTTCACAAAGAGTCTGGGGAATTATATTTTTGTCGCAGTTCTAACATAGAATCTTGATGCCAATAAGGCTTCAGAGTCATGGACACCTATCAGTAAAAATCTATATGATTAAAATGTATTAAACATATCAAATAGATACGGGAAGATGTGGTGTGAGTGCCAATGAGACAACTCTCCATCCAAATAACAATTTAAAAAAAAGTAAACCATTATAGGTCAATGTACGGCCTTCAACACGGAGCCTTGGCTCACACCGAACAACAAGCTATAAAGGGCCCCAAAATTACTAGTGTAAAAGGTCATAAGAAGAAAAAACTATTCTCTCTCTCTCTCTTTCACACAACATATTTACAATTAAATATTACAATACTCCACTCAGTCTGAATTACTATGACATATATTATCAAGACATACAATTAAATATTACAATACTCGACTCAGTCTGAGTTATTATGACATATATTATCAAGACATACAAACAAAATAATTTTATTATGGATTTCTGGTATCATATTTATGTTTTGTTTCTGAAAATACACTTTATTATTTTAAAAGTATTGAATGCTTCTTTTTGTAACTTCAATGGGGTGCAAAAGCGTTGATTGAAGTACATTTTGTATGAAGCCAAGAAGCGCCATTCAAAAATGTGCACATGGTCAACCCTTTTACAACCCTATGCAGTTACAAAAAGAAGCATTCAATACTTATAATTACATTTTTTAGCTAGGTTCATGAAAACACGATTTAATCAAGTTTTTATTTAATTTACCTGTGCAAGTTATTTAGGGACCTCATGTCATCATGAAGGATACATTTTATTGTGTAATGAAATAGATTAAGAATAACGCGAGATTGCAGTGTAGCCAATAAGAATAACCTATTATAATGAAACATACATCTAATGTAATTATTAGAGGATACTAATTTAAAAGCTTATAAAGCATGTATAAGTGTGTTACATGCTGATAAATTTGTTCATAAAATCTTTATCTCACAGTATATACATATATTGCTTATGTTTTTAATCTATAATCTCTTTATTAATATAGTCTATCTAATATTAATTGATACTTTTACTAGTAAATATTTTAAAAGCAGTTTACTTAATGTGATAAACCAGTAATTATTTTTGAATTTTATAAAGAAATGCTCATTTTATTTTTTTATATAAATGTACAGTTGTCTGATGTGTTTTAAAGTGTCTCAAAAGTCTATTCTAAGGCTGGATATTTGATCTCTGTTTGTATTATGAATTGTTGTATATATATATTGTCTGATCAAATATGTGACACTATAATAAAATAATTATTTATTTTATTTATTTATTTTTATTTATATTCTCTAAGAGCATGTGGTAATGATCAGGTTGACATTATGTACGTCTCATTTTTATGATGCCCACTGCCTGAGTCTTTATCCCATGGTTTAACTGTGACTACAATAAAAAGATCAAAGAGTAAATTTACTGTCAGACTTTCAGACTTTGAAAAGGATGATGATTTTTCACTTCAAAGTCAACTTTTAAAATATATTGTTAAGCTGATTATGGAAAAAATGTTTTAAGATATCATAGAAATTCTATTTGTTTCACTAAGAAAGGTAAACATAATCAGATACTTTTTTGATTTGTCAGAAGTTTTAACATTTTCTATAATATTATCAGTTTTGTTTCTTTCATTTGTTATAATAATCATAACTTCTTATAATCTAATAAACAAAACCATCCCTTCATTATTATCATTTGTTGAGTTCAAGCTATGTCACCCTAAGCCAATTTATGAATGTGCCTCATGTATGTTATTTTAAGCATAATAAATTAAAATTTTAAATTTTGCTGTCTTAGTACATACATGTGACTTCAAATATTATACAGCTAACAGATATAAGAAGATTTTGTATGAGTGCAAATGAAACAACTCTCCATCCAAGTCACAATTTGTAAAAATAAATCATTATAGGTCTTCAACACAAAGCCTTGGCTCACACTGAACAGCAAGCTATGACGGGCCAGTTTGATTTGTAATATAATTGATATTACATCTAGTTAACTTTCAAATTTGTTTCCTTACAAAAAAAAGATACATTGGAAAAAAATGTTGCAATACAGATTATACTGTATCAACACACCGGGTAATTCCAATCAGATTGGGATCAGAATAGAGAAGAGCAATTAATAAAATGTTTGTAACAATGGTTAGGTAGTATTGTGATTCCCATGGAGCATACATTCTTTTAATATACAAACTTTTCATTGATTGCTCCTAAGAATTACAATTACTCTGTGTTATAGAACAGGATACCCAGTGTAAACAAAAAACTGGTTTCATGTTACCGACTTTTGAGTCTGGATTTTAATTTTTTTTCTCTCAATATAAACCAATTATATGATTTTACTTATTCTGGTTGCTCTTACTTGACTTGGTACCAGAATATGATACCACAGAAAATTTAATCTGTCCAAAAATTATATAATCCAGAGTCAAAATTCAGAAATATGAAAATAGTCTATTGTTTTCCAAAAAATGTCAAGACGTTTGTGGTGAGGGATTGTGTGTTCATAAGTACATAAACTTTCAAACTGACACTTGGAAAAGAATTCAACAGTAAAATACAAATACTTACATAAAATGACAAGAATTATTATTGCTATAACAACAGTTATCACTATTATCAATATACAGGTCATTTTAAAATTCTTACAGCACATCTTCCTTCGTAGGTCTCGTGATCGAGACTTAAACTGAATGGAACTAGCAGTTAAGTCCTCTGTAATGTAAAAATTACATGCATATTTCAATTTGTAGCAAACCAAGAAAATATATGTTTTTCATTAGTTATTAAATTGGCTTTCTTTGAGTGTCATCTTAGTTCTGTATTTTGGGTTTTTTGTTGTGGCTTTGTGCAAATCTGATGCATAAAGCTATTCCAGCTGATTTTAGAATTACGTTCCAACATGTATGTTCTACTATCAAATCACTGTCCAAGATTTGGGGAAGGTTGAGGACTCTGAATCATTTTTAATCCAACACATTCTATATGCCTATATTTTAGTCTTTTTCAGGCTGTTGGTTTTTTTTATTTTTGTATCATTTCATTTTTGGTAACCCTGGGGTCTTTTATATCTTATTATTCATGAGTTTTGTAAATTATTGTGAGCTGTTGAGTAGCCTATAGATGTTAAAGTCCTTGTTCATTGGTTTCTAGTAGATACATTTTTTGTAGTAGTTTCACTAGCAATCATATCTTATCTTCATATTTTTATATTGGCAGAATATAAAAGGTTACAAGCCTTTTAAAAGACAATGTACTTAACAAAAACATCTGACTTAAAGAAGGCCGTACGGTGACCGACAGTTGTTAATTGCTGTGTCATTTTGGTCTCTTGTGGACAGTTGTCTCATTGGCAATAAAACCACATCTTCTTTTTCATATTTATGAGCTAACATTGTATATGTAACATATACACAAAAAATATTTTAAAACACTTGTTTGTGGTTATTTAGTTATTTAACTGAATGTTGCCACATCTACATTAAGTACATTAACATTGTTTTATTTACCTGAACGATTCTGCAAATCTTCAATTTTCTCTCCACGTTCCAGAACTTTTTCAACATTGTCCTTCAAAAGATGTGTTACCTCGTTGACATCTCCCTGTAACCTGTCTATGTGATCCGTATTGTGACTTGACCTGCATAATTAAAAAGATTAGCACTTTTTAGAGAATTGTAATGCTCTTACAGAAATCCTGAATCAAAAGTTCACATAGTTATATATTGATGGTGTTTCTAATTGTACACCATAGCACATCTTTATATTGGACATTTTTGGGGGAAAGGATACCAGGCATTCAGAGGTACTACTTGTCCATTTATTATGTACAAGTACATGTAATTTTTATTAACTTGAAGAACTTTCAAAGTAAATATCACTAATTTTATATATAGTAAATTTGTAAGGTACTTATGCCAGTGTATTTTGTTTACAATGTACTTGTATAGGTAATGAAGCATTGAACTTTAATAAAAAAAAATATGAGTTAACCTGAGAAAATTTGTTGAAGGCACGTTTTTAGAACTCAAAACATGAGAACTTTGTGGGATTAAAAAAAAAATTTACCTACATGTACAAGTAAATTTTAGGAAAATTAAGGGGAGATTATTCAAACAGTATAATTAACAAAATTAATATACAAATATCAAATGAATGTAAGTACTTAGTATATTAAGTATTTACTTGTACAAGTAGAACCCCGACTATCAGACATACCAGAGTTCTTGATAAGCGGTGGTCCTAAGAATGTTTTGACCACCAAAATTTGCAAAAAAGACCAGCCTATTACAGCCTTTTGCAATAGAAATGATAGTGAAAACCAGCATATTTCCCTCAAGGACCACCAGGAGAAAAAAGATTTCAAGAACTCTGACTAACTGCTGAAATATGCAGAATATATCTTTGTTTCAAATAAAGAAATACTTGGCATGAGTTAAGTTTTATCCTGTCCTCTACTATAGACAAAATTTGACAAAATATTTCTTTGCATATATAAGAAAATAACCATCACTGGAAGTTACCTTGTTTTGAACCTCCCAAGATACATATTTATCACCCAGAAATTTACTGCAGTGAAATGTAGGATTAATTTCCTACCAGTCAAATTCAAGGGAATATTTTTTTACCATTTTTCATATGCAACTAGATGTGACATAATATGATTTGGTGGTATTACACCTAAAAGAAGGTAAGAGGCAAGACTTCTTCTTATCTTCATGATTTAATCGCACTGAAAGAAAAACACCTACTCTGTCAGATACCAGAATACAGCAGCCCTATCACATGTACAATGTAAGAACAACTGCATATGGCTAACAATCTTTAAAGTATGCAGGTGGTAAACTTTAGAATGAGCTTCCAGATAAGCTGTGTAAGCAATCATCTTTCAATCTATTCAGGAACTTGACAAATTCTTGCTTTGGCAACTCATGACAATGTTATATGCATGTAAAACCAGTTCACTTCTGCTACACAATAGACCACTTTCGAGTTCATCCGTCACAGAAAAAAACTTGTCAATTATACGCGCCTTTATGACGTCATTTACCAGATAGAGAGGGTCGCCTGTATCCCTGCACTATTTACGTTCATCAAGCGTCTTTGTGATCGTCATTGTGCAGGATAAACTAGAAATAATGGTTGTTCTGTAGGTACTTAATGACAATTCCCTAATGACAGCAATGCTGATTGTCAATTTTGAGAATTCAATTTGCCGACTTATTCGTACAATATAGAATTAATAATTTTCCAACCACTCGCTCAACATTGGAATGGAAGTGACTACGCCCCTAAACACACAAATGACGTTCACTAAAACCAGAGTTTTTGACAGAAATGCATCGAACTCGAAAGTTGTCTATTGCATTTAGTTTCATGCTTTTGTTTTCAGCATGGCTTTTTATTTTAATAATTAAGGGAGCTTCTGCTTATTTGTGCTTTGTCACTTACTTAACAAATCTGCATGCTTAGTGTTTTAACCTTACAAGTACATGCTTCAGTGGGAGTCTCTTTGGGGTGTTCTGATCCCAGATCCTGCTTACTGTTTTGTCAGATTCCAGTATCCTGCTTACTGTCCTTTGTATGTAAACAATTCTCTTTTTTTTCATAATTTCTGGTGTCCCGATAGACTTCATTTCCCATTATCACGGCACAATAGTTTGACTTCCACGTGTCATGCTTACAAAAAATCAGCAATACACACTTAGACCCCAATCAGACCCACTTCAGTGTTTCTCACCCTACAAGTTTATGATTCAGTGTTGTTAGCTGCTTGATAGAGCTTTATTAAATATAAAGAGCTTACATTTTTAATTGCTTTTTAATTAAGTTAACAAAATCAAATATTAAAGGCTTTATATCATATGGAACTACTTCTCTATACTAAATTCTTTTTATGATTTTTTGAAAATTTATTTGGAATTCTAACAATTTATACATCAACATATTTCAAAATACAATTTACAACAAATAACATATAATGCGAGGTTGTTTTTTGGCAATTCATTAATGTTTATATTTAACTTACATCCTTGATTATTGTGAAGTAATATAATTTTGAAAACACGTGAAAATGACAGTTTTCCACCTTCCCATATCAAGTTGAAAGTTCAAAGGGTCATGACCTGAAATATATTGTCGTAAAATATAATAATTAAAATTAATGAATCGAATAATTAGAAAAAATATATATTATTAAGCTATAATGTTCACTAATTGGTCCTCATTATTGAAATGTAGCTAATATTTTATTTTGTTATAAACTTCTTTTACAAATCTTCATCGGGAATTTTTACGTCATCGATGTCCTTTCTTGGCGCGATCACCGGCATGAACCTTGGTTTGGTCCAGAAGAAGACCAATTTAACTCCATTTCAATAACTTAAACACGCCTTAGAATATACAATGGAAGTCAACAGCATTGTAGAAGCCCTTCGGGCCACTATGGACATAAATAATAGAGAACAAGCAGAGAAACAGCTTCACGAGGTGAGAAAAAAATGCAAGACACGTTTTCCAAAATGGCCGACAACATGTGCGCTTTGACAGTTTTGAGTCATTTTAAAGAATATGGTACAACCAGTGATTGAAATCGACATTATTTTAAATACATAAAAAATATACTAAAATGTAAATAGAGATGTTTGAGAATTTATTGGCTTGATTGATTTAATAAATAATCAGTTTGAATAATTTTCTTTTAAAATGATTACTCATTAGACAATGTTAGATATTTAAGACATGATATCACTAAACAAGGAAATTATTAATTTTAATTTCCTTAAGATATGATGTCAAATTCAGACGTCTTCTGAGCACAAATTTTTATCCCAATTAAATTGTTCCTGTTGTCCTTGTGTGGAATGCTAGTCAATTTGTTCCAATACTGGCAATGTATATATAATATAATAAGATGTGGTAGACGTGCCAATGAGGTAACTCTCCATCTAAGTCGCAAGTTTTTAAAGAAAGACGATATAGTTTCAAGCCTATTTGTCCCAGATACCTTAACGGTGCATGTTTAAATTAAATTTCATTAAAAGATTTTGCTATTTATTTAAATGACCTGTTTGCATTGTTATCATTAAACTTTGTTCCAGAAGCTGTGTCTTGATTGGCAACTAAAAGATCTTTGGGTTTTTATATTATTTTTATTCAGTGGCTGATCCAGGGGGGAGGGGTTGGAACCCCCCTTTTTTTAGGCCGATCAATGCATTTGAATTGGGACGTACATGTATAATTGGAAACCCCTTTATCCTGGGTTGGGAACCCCCCCTTTTTGAAATGGTTTACTTTTATAAATTGTTATTTGGATGCAGAGTTGTCTCATTGGCACTCATACCACATCTTCCTATATCTAGTCACAATGTTTATAAAATTTGGATTATGAACCATTTATTACCACTGGGCCATGTTAGTAGGAAGGTTGGCACCTTCAAAAGAATTTAACCCTACCATGTTCTGTGTGTGCCTGCCCAAAATTTGTCGTATGGCACTTCTTATTTTCACATATAATTACTATTCAAATTGGATTTATCTTTAATATTTAAAGCTTTTTAAAGTTCCACTGAACCTGTGAATGTGGCAGTTGTTTTTATTTTTTAAATAGTACAAAACTGTAGTTCCAGTTAAATTCGTGGTCATGGGATTGCAGAAAACTTTTGCAAAAATGCAAAAATTACTTTTGCAAAAGTTTTCTGCAAGACCATGACCACCAAATTTAACTGGAACTACAGTTTTGTACTATTTAGAAAATAAAAATTGGAACATTATAAAGAATTTAAATCTTTTTGTTACAAATTTACTTTCATATGTAAATCCTTGTTCTTGTCCTGAACATGCATGAAATATTTGCCACTGGATGTGAAGCAAATGCCAACTAAGCTAGAATTAAAAAATGTACCTAACACAATTCATGTATGTTGATATAGGTTCACAAGATAATAGGATTCTCTCCCTTGCTGTTACAAGTTGTAATGACAGAACAGTTGGACATGCCAGTTAGACAAGCAGGTAATATATACATATATTGTCTAAATGAGCATAAGGGCCATAAAAAAGAATATGTTCGTGTGCCCTAACCCTACCTACCCAGAAAATAGCTGCCTACTCAAAATCTTTTATTGCCTTGATTAGAAAATATCGGATCTGCATGACAAAAAAAGCATCTGACACTTCCATTTCTCTTTTTCAAAATCAAAAAAAGAAACTACCTACCTACTTACCCACTGTCTCTACTTTGGGTAGGGTTTGGGCAAACCAAAAATATTTTTAAGTGTGGCCAAGCATATAATTGAAAATTGATTGCGTATACAAATTTCTATTTTCTCACAAGATGATACATATTTAAAGATACATTTATCAAAGGGCAGTACTAATGTCATGTAATTTAAATAAAAATTTGCATTATTCCAAATATAAATAAAATTCACTTTTTTCCCATAATGTACAAAAGACTCAACATTTAAGTTTGTCAACACACTTTTAATCACTGTATATATGATTTGACATGGTTTAATGTTTTCATATTTAAACCTTGTTTGGACTTTACTCGATACAATAGTGTCAGATTTGTGCAAGTCTTTCAGACATGTACCAATATGCATGTATAGATTAAGATTTCATTGACACTACTATTTGTTATACCCTTAGGGGGTTTCAAAGCCAGCTGAATAGTTTGTTTGAAACTCTTCTATTCTTTCACCAAGCATATTATTGTATTGAAATTTTAATCCAAACTTAACTTCTAATAAGAATTAAGTTTAAAACTAAAAGAATTGCAATGGTTACACTTCTTGTTTGTTGTGCTACATTCTGCATATGTTCATCATTAGGTGCCATTTACCTGAAGAATGTGTTGACCCAGTCCTGGCAGGAAAAGGAAGTAGAGAACCCAGGAGATCCTGTGCCATTTAGTGTTCATGAACAAGATCGTCAACAAATCAGAGATAATGTCATAGAGGCCATCATACATGCTGCAGGACCAATCAGGTAAAATAAAACATCAATCAAACATAAAAACAACATTGTCTCTACACACAAGTTACACTGTAGTCAATAGCAATTTTACAGAGTCAATCTACATGTATAAATGAAAAACCACTGAGACACATTGGTCTCAAATCATTAGGTTAAATAAAAATTCCACAGAAAGTCAATAATGAATTAATAAAAAAAAACTTGGGTGTTGGTCAAAGTTTATATTGCATGAATGAATAAAAACACATTTCAAATAATCAAACAGCTGCCTTATACAGTACAGCTTGCTAAAACTGGAATGATTTCACTTGCTTTGTTATACCCCCGCTTTAAAAAAGGGGGGGTATACTGTTTTACCTCTGTCTGTCAGTCCGTCCGTCAGTCAGTCCGTCCCATGAAACTTTCGTCACATTTTTCTCAGGAACTACACATCCACCCTTTCTGTAATTTGGTATCAACATTTATATATGTCAGCTATACCGTGTGATGCGTTTTCAGATTCATCACTTGACAACTTCCTGTTTACCGAACACTTGTCTGATTTTACACATGATAGCCAAGTTGAAAATTTTCGTCACATTTTTCTCAGGAACTACAATACAAGGATTTCTGAAATTTGGTTTCAGGATTTATATAAGTCAGCTATACTGTGTGATGCGTTTTCAGATTCATCACTCGACAACTTCCTGTTTACCGAACACTTGCATATTTTTACACTATTAATATTATCCACTTGCGGCGGGGGTATCATCAGTGAGCAGTAGCTCGCAGTTTCACTTGTTTATAATATTCTACAATAAACTTGTACTATTTACAGGTCCCAGTTATGTGTTATTGTGAGTCACATCATAAAGTGTGATTACCCAGGTAGATGGGCTGTTTTACCAGAGAAGATTGCCACTTTTATCCAGTCAGAAAATCCCATGCAGTGGATGGGAGCTTTGATGACTTTGTATCAAATGGTTAAAGTTTATGAGTAAGTTATATGCAGCGTTGTAGGATAGTTAAGGTTTTATATCTATCAAATAGCAGTGAAAGTGTATTACACTATAAATAACCTATGCATATAGTTAGACCAAATAAAAATATATGTGTTGTTACAGTTACCCGAATGACCCTCTCAACTTAATTGAGAGATCCTTTTTTGTCGAAAATTAAACATTTATAATTAAATTTAGACTGCTGTCATCTGAATTTCCCCAAGAAGTTTCTTAATGGCTAAGAAATCTACAAATTGATAACAGAAGGCAACTAAAATGAAAAAAAAAAGTAACATAGATATAGGAAGATACTGTACGAGTGCCAATGAGACAACTCTCCATCCAAATCACAATTTATAAAAGTAAACTATTAAACATGTCTATATATTACAAACACTGTTTAGAACTTTGATCAGCATTTTGAAAACCGTTTACTGGAATATGGAATGATTATCAAAATCTAATGTTTTAGATACAAAAGACCTGATGAAAGAAAGATACTCGATGATGCTATGGGAATAATGTTACCATTAATATACCAGAGGATTTCATTCATGATGCAGGACCAATCAGAAGCCTCTGTCTTACTACAGAAACAGATACTAAAAATTTATTATGCCTTTATTCAGGTAAAATTTATCAGAATATGTATTCTTGGATAGATCAATGGTGTTTAGTCTTAGATGCATGATTGGTGGAAAGATTAGAACTTGTTCTAAATCTTTACTTAGGCACTGGCCTCCCTAACAACATGACAGGTTAGCTACTGTTACTAAATGTATTGTTGGGGTAAAACTGATAATACTTTTTATACTCAACATCTAGGGGTGTGTAAAATGGAAAAAAGGGGGGGGGAGCTGTTGGTTTTTTTTTTCATTATATTACAAATAGATTATTTTGAGTGATCATTGCGATCATACCACATCTTCTTTTTTATATTAAGCTGTAGCAAGCAACATTCAGCGATTTCCACATGGAAAACATTCATCAAAACTTGCACATATTCCTTTTGAACATGAAGTTTATTATGTACTGTTTTAATTTTTACACACCACATCTACTTATTTTTATTTTGGGATGTGTCAATAGATTACAACTAACAATACCAGAAAAAAAGAGATAATTTTTTGAATTATTTGTCAATTTTTAAAAAGTTTGTATAACATCAAATGATGATAAACAAATTTTTCATGAAGACAGTGCTGCATTAATGTCGTTTTGACAGTGGCTTAACTGTCTGAAGTGACGAGATTTGTCGTAGTGCTGATGATGTATTTAAATCATATTTGGTAGGAGGTTACAATTTCGTTACGATATTGTTAGTTGTTTATTATTGTAGGACTTTGCTTATCTCGACACATCTGTAAATATGGTTTTGTCTGTGATATTTTATTAAGGTATAATGTAGTTTATCTTACTGTCGAGCCTGCAACTTTTGTTGCAGAAAGCTTGACATAGGGATAGTGATCCGGCGGCAGCGGTGTTAGCTCACTTCTTAAAAGCTTTATATTTTAGAAGATGGAAGACCTGGATGCTTCATACTTTGTATATAGATGCCTCATGTTACGAAGTTTCCGTCAGTCACATGTCCAATGTCCTTGACCTCATTTCCATGGTTCAGTGACCACTTGAAAAAAAAGTTCAGATTTTTTGTAATGTTGAATTCTCTCTTATTATAAGTAATAGGATAACTATATTTGGTATGTGCGTATCTTGCAAGGTCCTCATGCCCGTCAGACAGTTTTCACTTGACCTCGACCTCATTTCATGGATCAGTGAACAAGGTTAAGTTTTGGTGGTCAAGTCCATATCTCAGATACTATAAGCAATAGGGCTAGTATATTCGGTGTATGGAAGGATTTTATGATTTATATATTAGTCACGCAGGTTTTATTTGACCTTGACCTCATTTTCACGGTTCATTGCTCAGTCTTAAGTTTTTATGTTTTGGTCTATTTTTCTTAAACTATAAGTATTAGGTCAACTATATTTGTTTTATGGAAGCATTGTTAGCTGTACACGTCAGCCTGACATGGTTCATATGACCTTGACCTCATTTTCATGGTTCATTGGTCTTTGTTTAGTTATCTTGGTTAATGTAACGTTTATGTGACAGTTGTAATAAAGCTTTATACTTAGGACTATCAACATAATATCTATGATTAGTAAAGAAAGCGAGACATTTCAGTGTGTGCACTCTTGTAGTTTATATTACCGGTATTTTGTAGAATTTTTTGCCACAAGATGTTTTAACAAAAGAAGTGTTTACTCAGTGGATGGAAGTTATCAGACAGATTGTAGACAGACCTGTTCCTGAGGTAATTATAGAATGGGTCATTTAAAGGCTTTTCCTGAAATATTGTCCATGTCAAATGATGAAATAAACATTATTTATCTGACATTTGGTAGTCTGAAGATGACAGGAAAACATCAAATGATGAAAACACATTTTTCTTTGAAGGCAGTGCTATATTAATGTCGTTTTGACAGTAGCTTAACTGTCTGTCGTGAAGAGATTTGTCGTAGTGCTGATGGTGTTTGCATATGATAAAAAAAATATGAAGATGGGGTATGATTGCCAATGAGGCAACTCACCAGAGACCAATACCACAGCCCAGGCCATGTAAATTTCCAACAATCTGGCTTCCATGAATTATTGATTCTAATAGGACAAATACGGTCATTAAAAAACTGAAGCAAGGGTGGATATGCTGTGTGTGGCTGTTCTTTTTTACGCCCTGTTAGATAAAGCTGAAATATTTTTATAAATATGTAGCTTGTGTAGGTTATTTCGTGAATAACTGCTAGAAAAAACTTTTTAATACTTTAAATTCTCAAACCCAACATTTGTAATTTTTAATTTACATGTTTTTCTCGAAAGCTTTCGTCAAATCCAAAGTTGACATTTTGCAACTAAGGAGCCACCATGTTGACTTGCTGAAATGAGTAAATATGCGAAAAATGCAATAGAATAGAAAATAAAACAAAACCTACCTCAAAAATCAGTTTAAATACAATATCATACGAATTCCGATGGTTCACGTAACAGAAAACTTTCAACTTTCGCGGTTTCATTTGTATGACGTCATGTTTTGAAATGACTTTAATGCGCCAAAAAGATTGATAGACTTTCGCGGAATTTTATTTTCTTTTTATTTTCTTGATTTCTCCAACCTCTTGTGCATTACTTCTTTTTATTATGCATACAAATAAGGATAAAAGTTATTTTGTCTTTTTTTAATTGCACTTTTTAAAACAATAAACTCGGCAAAGGGTCTGCAAATAGGTTCCATGAATACATGTATATTTACGTGGGTAGTATATTGTAACAGCCATTATTATGTATATCACTGAGTCTGCGCTAAGTATATTTTATTGAGAAGTTTATCCTCACAGTGTTGTTTACAAAGCTAAAGAAGCACGTCATATTAGAATCTATAATAATATATTACAGGAAACCACCCAGATAGATGAAGATGAACGACCTGAGTTAGCATGGTGGAAGGTCAAGAAATGGGCAACACATATACTTGCTAGAGTGTTTGAAAGGTTTGTAAAAATATGCATTAGGACTATTCCATCACTGATTGCCATAATATTTTGCTTACCTTACTTTAGTTATTTCCTAGACCAATAAAACTGGCCCCCACTCATAGCCTAAAAGTGGCGTTAAAAAACAAAAATCAAATCGATATCCAATTGGCCAGCTGTTCATTATAATATATAAGAAGGACTTGTAAAGCAGAAGGAACACTTATGGAATGTATGGAAAATTGCTTAGGGTTTTCACATTGTACAGTCAATAATATTCTTTCCTCATCAGTCATTTTGTAGCCTAGACTTTGAAAATGTCATGGAATAGGTATCGTATGTTAAATGTTTATTGCTGTTAGCATCATGTTTGACAATGTAAACCAGTTAATTTTAGTGATAGTAATATCTTCAATTCTACTAGTCTTATTTTATTAAAAAAAAATATATCAGATATTGCAATACTTGTACATAATAAAGGTTACTTCTTATAGGTATGGAAGTCCTGGTAATGTGACAAAAGAATACAATGCATTTGCTGAATGGTATCTGAAAGCATTTTCAGGTAAGCTATATACATTCGAAATAACTGCTTTGGTAAACAAGTACACACATGTTTAAAAAAACTGATTCCTTTAGCTAGACCCTACAGGGAATTAATTCTTAATGTGTTTTTACACAGTGTGATTAAAATAAAAGATAATCTGACAAGCGGACGTCTGTGGACAGATCAGTTGTCATAGATGTGGGTATATTGTCAGAAACATTTAATACCTTTGTCTTCTGTCCATTGTTTAATAGTACAGTGGAAATAGAAGCACATAGGTGACAAACTACAACAGATCGCATGTTTTTGCTTTTTTTCTTTTTATGCCCCATTTATGGGCATTATGTTTTCTGGTCTGTCAGTTCATCCCGCATTAGGTTAAAGTTTTTGATAGGTAGTATTTGATGAAGTTGAAGTCCAATCAACTTGAAACTTGGTACACCACATGTTCCCATATGATCTTTCTAATTTTAATACCAAATTAGAGATTTTACCCCAATTTTGCGGACAACTGAACATAGAAAATTATAGTGCATCCGTGTACTATGGACGCATTCTTGTTTGGCTGTGAAATTTGTAATCAACTGAGAATGGAATTTTGTTAATGCTGTTATTCTAATGCTAGCAAGTTAAAGATTTAGTTGGCATGCTTGCTTTGTTTGTTTTCTCAAGCATTTTAATTAAGATTGTCATCTGCAACTACCAAAACTATTTCTAAGTATAATGTACACAAGCTGAAGCCCCACCTATCTTTTGATAGCAGATGTCAATCTTAATTACAATGCTTGAACAAACATTTATACAAATAAAGCAAGCAAGTCAACCAAATTTTTAACTGCTAGCATTAAGAAAACAGCTTTAATGTTTGATAAATAGTGGGGTTATACATTGCATACCTGTGGAACTCTTTTTGTGGTGAAATGTAAGCATGTATGTTCTTCCAATAAAAGAATTTTACTTCTATTTATATATATGTCTACTATTAAGATCCATTGATAGAAAAATGAAGTGGGCACTAGAGCGGCTTTTTTTTTTCTTTCAAAATACACCTTGTCTGGACTCCATTTTCTTAGAAGTTTCCAATAAGCAAATGATGAGGGGAAATGTGAAATTTGTGATTTTACCTCCAGTATAAAATTTCTCGTGTACACAAACCTGAAACCTATCATTTACAGTAAATATTGTTGTAGTTGATGGTGAATAATACGTAAAAAAAATCAGAATTATTCTGTTTGCTTTTCCCTGGGATCAGAAAGTGATTTAACTTTATATCAAATAAATTATATTAGTAAGAAAATAAGTCTTCTCCACTATAAATGAAATTGCCTTAATTCTTTATATTTAAACCAGAAACTCACAATGTCATATTTGTTGACCTAACTATTATATAATTTCTGACAAGCGGACATCTTTGTACAGTTTAGTTGTCAAAGATGTGGGTATATTGTCAGATACATGAACCACCTCTGTAGTTCAACCATTGTAAATTATTATAATGTAGAAGTACAGTTGTGACAACCATAAACTTTTCAAACACTTTTGTCATTAAAAAACATTTTTATGATAGACTTACATAATTTGCAACTATTTGGTATTGTTAGGAAAAACTTTTTTTTGTTTTGTAAAGAAGGCATGATTTCAGTGGTATTAAAGAGATTAAAAGAATTTAACAATCTCATTTGTATAGTCACTTGTACATGCATAACTATATAACGTATCTATTTTCCATTCAGTATAATGTGAATAACCTTTATTGTTAAAAGTTTGTTTTTTAAACAGAAATCTTTTTTATTGATTTGGGGTTGTATATTGGTAGGTAGACTTCCAAAGTGCTGATCAACTTTGTTCCTGCAAATAAATTAATAAACCATTATTTTAAACTTATTATCAAATTTTGATATGCTGTTTCTGGTGACAAAATGGAGGACAAGATTGATGTGAGCCATTTTGCACTTGGGGTTTCAGAAGTTTTGGTCTTTCATTGCATTGAAGATGCCACTTTTAAATGTAATAAATGTTGTTATTTGACAGGGTCTTGTAGACATTCAAATGATATCTAGTGGCTCAGCATTTTAAACTTCTGACAAGCGGACATCTTTGTACAGTTTAGTTGTCAAAGATGTGGGTATATTGTCAGATACATGAACCACCTCTGTAGTTCAACCATTGTAAATTATTATAATGTAGAAGTACAGTTGTGACAACCATATTCTTTTCAAACACTTGAAATAAAACTTATCTTTGTAGGGAATATATAACTTTTGTGGTGTAAAGGAATGAAAATTTTATATATGTGTAAATTTATATAGTATCTCTTTTCCATTCAGTATAAAACAAATAACCTTGACTTAATATTTTATGGGTTTATAAAATTTGTTATTTGAACAGTGCTTTGTTGATTTTCAAATGAGCAACCTCTAATATAGTGGCATGGGGTTTCTGACAAGCGGACATCTTTGTACGGTTCAATTGTCAAAGATGTGGGTATATTGTCAGATACATGAACCACCTCTGTAGTTCAACCATTGTAAATTATTATAATGTAGAAGTACAGTTGTGACAACTTCCAAACTTTTCAAACACTTGCGTTCTTGTCTGTAAAAAAGAAAGAAAAAAATATGATTTCAGCATAATTTGAAACATTTCGTAGTCATTGAAAATAAATATTTTATCTTTATATTGCATGCATGATTTCATTGGTTTTGACTGTTAGCCTTGAACACCATATCAAATCATATCAAAATTGAATAGAACTGGTTTATGGTCAAGTAATTGCACAGCAACAACTAGAACGAGCCCTCTAACCTTCCACCATCTGATGAACCTGAATAAATAAACAGATTTTTGTTATCAAATTTGATGTGGTGTTCAAGGCTTTCATTAAAAGGGCATACTGTTTTCTCTCCCTTCTGCCTTGTTCAGTGGAATTTTTGTAATGTTTGTATACAAATAATGGAACAATTGATAGAAAACAGCTCCCTACTTTGAGCACTAGTGACATTTGGTGATATTTTTTTTAAGGGTCTTGTGAGAAAGATCTTGTGTAGTGGCTCAGCATTTTAAATTTCTGACAAGCGGACATCTTTGTACAGTTTAGTTGTCAAAGATGTGGGTATATTGTCAGATACATGAACCACCTCTGTAGTTCAACCATTGTAAATTATTATAATGTAGAATTACAGTTGTGACACACATAAACTTTTCAAACACTTTTGTCATTAAAGAACATTTTTATGATAGACTTGCATAATTTGCAACTATTTGGTATTGTTGGGGGAATTTTTTTTT
This sequence comes from Mytilus edulis, assembly GCF_963676685.1. Taxonomy (NCBI): domain Eukaryota; kingdom Metazoa; phylum Mollusca; class Bivalvia; order Mytilida; family Mytilidae; genus Mytilus; species Mytilus edulis. The sequence goes on from NC_092350.1 coordinate 13,454,788, forward strand.
TGTATTGAAGGCATGATTTAAGTGGTATTAAAGAGATTAAAAGAATTAAACAGTCTCATTTGTATAGTCACTTGTATATAAAATTGAGAATGGAAATGAGGAATGTGCCAAAGAGACAACAACCCGACCATAGAAAAAAACACAACAGCAGAAGGTCACCAACAGGTCTTCAATGTAGCGAGAAATTCCCGCACCCGGAGGCGTCCAACTATATAACGTATCTATTTTCCATTCAGTATAATGTGAATAACCTTAATTGTTAAAAGTTTGTTTTTTTAAACAGAAATATTTTTTATTGATTTGGGGTTTTATATCGGTAGGTAAACTTCCAAAGTGCTGATCAACTTCGTTCCTGCAAATAAATTAATAAACCATTATTTTAAACTTATTATCAAATTTTGATATGCTGTTTCTGGTGACAAAATGGAGGACAAGGTTGATGTGAGCGATTTTGCACTTGGGGTTTCAGAAGTTTTGGTCTTTCATTGCATTGAAGATGCCACTTTTAAATGTAATAAATGTTGTTATTTGACAGGGTCTTGTAGACATTCAAATGATATCTAGTGGCTCAGCATTTTAAATTTCTGACAAGCGGACATCTTTGTACAGTTTAGTTGTCAAAGATGTGGGTATATTGTCAGATACATGAACCACCTCTGTAGTTCGACCATTGTAAATTATTATAATGTAGAAGTACAGTTGTGACAACCATATTCTTTTCAAACACTTGAAATAAAACTTATTATCTTTGTATGGAATATATAATTTTTGTGGTTTAAAGGAATGAAAATTTTGTATATGTATAAATTCATATAGTATCTCTTTTCCATTCAAAGCAAATAACCTTGACTTAATATTTTATGAGTTTATCAAAGTTTATTTGTACAGTGCTTTGTTGATTTTAAAATGTGCAACCTCTAATATAGTGGCATGGGATTTCTGACAAGCGGACATCTTTGTACAGTTTAGTTGTCAAAGATGTGGGTATATTGTCAGATACATGAACCACCTCTGTAGTTCGACCATTGTAAATTATTATAATGTAGAATTACAGTTGTGACAACCCATTAACCTCTTCAAACACAGGATTTCAGGTCAATACAAAAAATCCTGTATTTGTTTTAGTAATGAGTCTGATTTATATGTTCATGTTAAGTTTTTGCAACCTCATTTTCAAAAAATTTATTATGATCTTCAAGTGTATTTAAATATTTTTTATATTTCTTATTGCAGGTGGCATAATTGCAGTTTTATTTAAAGTATTGGACCAGTACAGGCAAAAAATATATGTAGCACCGAGAGTAATGCAACAAGTTCTAAATTATCTAAACCAAGGGTAAATATAACTAAGTAAAGATTGATGATAAATAATTGCCAAAGACTTTCAAATTATGTCTTTAACATGTTGGATACACAAGTAGGGAGTTGGTTTGAAATGCTATTATTGTTTATATAGCGAAAGTAAAGAATGAACCATTTAGATATTTATGTCAAAGGTCAAGGTCTTTTATATCTGACCCTACACAATACATCCATATTTCACTTTGTCATTCTACAGATAAATTGTTAAAAACAATAAAAAATGAGAAACATAGTTTTACCTATTGTACATGTACAAGATTCTAATACTGAGCATGAAAAAAAACAACATTATGAAGAAGCGTAAAACTAAAAAAAGGATAAATATCTATAACTTTTACATAATTCTGTCATAGACCAGTAGTTATTAATACCAGACATTTGAAATGTTAGTTTTGTTTTAGGAAAAAAATGTTCTTTTCCTATGTAAAATGATACCTGTTTACAAATTAATTTCATAACCTTCATTTTCATACAAAATTTTATAGATCTAATGATTCTCTCTTATTATTTTCAGAGTCAGCCATGCATTTTCGTGGAAATACATGAAGCCTCATTTCCAGGTATGTCTATACGTCACATTTTCGTTTCAACATTCCACTAACTTAAGTCTGCCTCGTGTACATTTATTAAACTCATACACAATGCAAAGAACCAAAACTTGGTAGACAGAGTTTCAATTTGGACAGTAAGTCATTTAATGTTCTACACGCTTTTTATAACTTTGAAAATTGCATATTTTTCGTTTCTGCGCTTTTCTTATCGAAATTATATGAAACTTGTACACAACTAGAAGTGTTTGGGCATAGTTCAATTTGGGATGTAAATTATTTACGATTCCAGAGTTATGTCCGTTTTTGACTTGGAAATTGCAAAGCTTGAGTGGGAACATTCATGTCTACAGACAGATTCTGCTCATTGTGTATTGCGACATTGATTTATTGTAAAAATGTATATTTTCAGACTTTAATATAAGAAGTTTTATTTCCTCTGATATATAATATAAATTTTAATATTTTCAGACTTTAATACAAGAAGTTTTATTCCCTTTGATGTGTCACAGTGATGAAGATGATGAGTTATGGAATACAGATCCTCAGGAATACATCAGAGTTAAATATGGTAGGAGAATCATAGCTTGAACTTAATTGCTAAAGACCAAAGTAATTCATGCTTGACAGGTTGCTTTGTCCAAAGTTCTTTTAGTTACATTGTAAAACAAGGGGGTAGAGGTTGGAATGGGTGTTAAACTTTTAATTCATAGAAAAATGCTGATTCTCCCAATAAAGAATCCTTTCCAGGGTCCTATCATTAATTTTCTAGTTCCAACAAGTGTAAATCTTAAATCAATCCAAAAATAAAAGAGCTAAACCAATACTGTTTATGTAGTCAAGTCTTCACAAGTTCCTTTTCTACAAAGGCTACTGCTAGTATTCATTTGGTTAACATTCATAGAGATTAAAACCAAAATACACTCTTTCATCATAATAGTATATTTAGAATATATTTGTCCTCACCAAACAAATGTTTCCTCCAGTAATGTGTTTTATTTATTTCCAGATGTGTTTGAAGATTTCCTGTCACCCGTGATAGCTGCACAAACATTATTTTATTCAGCGGCATCAAAACGAAAAGAAGTCTTGCAAAAAGCCATGGGATTTTCTATGCAAGTTATAAATGAACCAAATGTTAACCCAAGGCAAAAAGATGGAGCATTGCACATGATTGGAGCAGTTGCTGAAGTTTTATTGAAGGTTTGTTGTATAATCAAATGTAAAGAAATTTTCAGAATAACACTAACCTAATTTGTAAACTATGCTTCATATAAAATAATTATAAGAAAAGGTAAACATCCCAATATAAAGATGAGAACATATGTAGCCAATAAGTCAATTCTCCAGCAGAGAACTAGTGTTGTAGAAGGTAAGCAACTATAGACCACTAAGTCTTCAAACCTAATTTTAAATAACAATATAAACAATAAGTTTGTTTAACACCATGAAACTATATGATTTGGTTTTATATTAAAGAAATGTAACCTAAGTTTGAATGTAATGGCCTGTAGTAGAACTTGAACACTATTTTGACTTATGACCTAACTTTAAGAAGTGATTTTCACTGTGTTTTGAAAACTTGATATTCTCTGTTATTGTATATTCAATTCAATTTTGATATGTGATATATTAATTTAAGGGAACATAAATTGATGCATTAACAAATACCATTTTGCATTGTGAAAATTTTGCTTTGTCATGTGACTTTAGTGAAAAATCAGCAATGCTAAATCAACTTATGGGAATCCAAGGTGTCCGTCACTGATGTCCAGTGGATGCCATTTTGGCCCAAATACATTGTTCTTTAATATAAGTCGGTAGCTATTGAAACTGGTTAGTGGGTACACTTCTGAAATGTTTGTTATGTCCTTACAGAGAAAGATTTACAAAGATCAGGCAGAAATGATGTTAGTAAACCATGTCTACCCAGAATTCACCAATGAAAGTGGATTTTTACGAGCCAGGGTAAGTAATGAACAAAATATATGTTTTTCAAATTTGATTACAGCTTCTATGCAATGTTGAAAACTGACATTTTAATTTAGTTAACTATATGGTTGTTTATTTGTTTGTCCAAAAGATATAAAAAGATGTGGTACAAGTGCCAATGATACAACTCTCCAATCAAGTCACAATTTTGTAAAAGATAACCATTACAGGTCGAAGTACGGTCCTAGCCACAGAGCCTTGGCTCACACTGAACAGCAAGCTATAAAGGACCCAAAAATTACTAGTGTTAAACCATTCAAAAGTGAAAACCAACTATTTAAAATAGAACGAGAAACAGTTATGAACCACATCAACCAATGACAAGCATGATTTGCAATTTCTTAAGTTTATTTCAACAGATCTTTTTTTTTTAAAAACATTTTCTCTTATTATTTTTATTTAGAATTTACTTTTTATTGTTTATATTGAAGGCAACATAAATTATATATGTTTGCATTGTGAAAATTTTGCTTAGTCGTGTGACTTAAGTGAAAAATCAGCGATGCTAAATAAACTTATGGGAATCCAAGGTGTCCGTCACTGATTCCAGTGGATGCCATTTTGGCCCAAATACAGTGTAATACAGTATAAACACAATCTGCCGTTTGTTGTTGACAATTTTGATGATATAAATTATTTGTTCATATTTAATGTTATTTGATTTGCCAAAAAAAGAAAAATCTAATCTTTTATGGCAGTTTTAACAAAATTCAATATATACTGTTATGTAACAGATTTTATGTTGTATAATTAAATTTATATTTTATTTGCAGGCTTGTTGGGTTTTGAAACATTTTTGTGAGTTGAAATTTAAAAATGAGAACAATTTGCGACAAGCATTAGAATTGACGCGGAATGCTTTATGTAGTGATAAAGATTTACCAGTACGGGTAGAAGCAGCTATAGCTTTACAGATGTTAATTACAGAACAAGAAAAAGGTATGGGTACTTTCTGTTATAACATAGAAGGTTAGATGATATGAGTTACTCTCAAGTGTTGGACCTTTTGGTTATGTCTGATATTTCTGGCAAAATCCATCATGTTGACCCAGGTCTGTTCTGTTAAACTATGGGATTGCATGTAAGTTTCTGATTGAAATAATCACTTTTGAGGTAACCGTCAGGATCCCATACAACACTTAAAAGTTGTCAAGTCGGGTGGCTAATCAAAACATGCTTATATCATATGAATTATGAAGAGTAGTAAATGTAAGGTTAAATGTGTCTTAAATGATAGTTCTTACTAGACAGGTTTTCTTGTAGTACTAAATACTACATGGTCAGCATAAAAAATAAATTATTATCTATTTTCATTTGATATGATAAAAAAACTTATTTAGATAGCATACAGCGTTCATTAATATTCTTATGATGCTAATATTAATCTAATGTTGATTTACTTTTAACTCTATTTTAAATTAATGAACGAGAATTGAAAGAGAACTTTGAATAAGAAAATGTACATTTTATATTGAACAAAATATGCAGATGATAGAAGGTACTTAAAATTGTTAAGTTATCAAGTTCCATTCCTTAAACAGTATACTGCACTATCCTTATTTTCCTCTATGAATTTATATGTTTATAGGGAAAAGGATGGTGCTAAATAGATATCTGGGAATCCAAGGTGTCCGTCACTGCTCTGCCAGTGGATGCCATTTTGGCCCAGGGACAATTGCACTAGTTGCACAACTTGCATGATTAAGAGAAAGTAAAAAATCAGAAACATACATGTAGTTATAAAGATAAAACAAGACTAACAAGGATGAATAAAGAATGTTTATTTTATTTTTATCTTTTCTTTTCAGCCAAACAGTTCATACAACCACATATAAAACCTATAATTTTAGGTAAGTTTAAAATTTATTTAAAAGTTACGTGTCTTCCAATTGGTTCTCAATGTTGCAGACTTGTTATTGACAGTAATTTAATTTTCTCCAATAGTCTAGAAAGATCTTTTTTCTAGCTGTTTTCTATACAAAAACAAAAAACCCATCTATTATGCGTTAAGAATTTCAGAGTATCCTTCAAAACTGCAAGTATTTCATCAATTGAAAATTTAAATATTTAAATGTGGCGATTACTGCTTTAATTGGGAGAACTATGCACATACAATTACCATTCATGTAAACTTGTGTCTATGTGAAAATTGTGTATGCTAATATAAAACTCTGGGAATCCAAGGTGCCCGTCACTGTTATACCAGTGGATGCCATTTTGGCCCAGGGACAAATGCTTTAATTTGTGCTTCTCTTTTTGTGGATAAAACTGACACCTGTAAACTCCTTTGTGTTATCTAAACAATTTAGCATCAATATAATGTCACTTTGCATTATCATAAAACTTTGTTCATGCAGTTTTGACAGTCATTTGTATTGTTATAATGTGCAGTACCACTACGTTTGATCATGTCATATCTGGTACATCAGTTGTGAATTTGATTTATTTTGCAGCATTTAACTGGCATTTGAGGAAAACGATACCTTTAATGTTAAGCTCTCAGTGTTTGACTTGCCATGCCGTATAAATTTTATTATACATTGTATTCATTTTATTAGGTTGAAATAAAATAATTTACAATTGATGTATTTCAGAATTGTTAAATGTGATAAGAGAAACCGAAAGTGATGATTTAACAACTGTGATGCAGAGATTAGTGTGTACATATGTAGAGGAAGTGTCAACTTTAGCTGTAGAAATGATGACACATCTGGTAGGTAGAACAGCAATCAATTCCTTCTTGCATAGTTAGATGGTATTCAGCATTCTAAGTCTTTTAGTGATGGGGGGAAATACATGTTTGTAGGACTGAAAAATTAGACTGTTGTCAGATTTAGATTTTCTGTTTAATCCATTTGTTTTGCCTGTAAATACAGATTAGGGCTATTCCAGAAAAAAATGTATGGGGGGTTGGAAGGCAGTTTTTGTCAGCACCCGCCACCCAGACAATTGTAATTGAGAATTATAGTGTGAAAAGTGGCTCTGATACCTATCACCCATGTATTATTAATACAATGTGCCTTCCAACCCCCCCCCCCCCCCCCCCTTTATACATCTTTTTCTGGAATAGCCCTTATAAAAAAATGGAAAATTAAAATTTTGACAAGAAAGGGTTTGCCAAAAAAAAAAAAATCCACCTTGCATTTTTAATTTCTATTCTGAATTTGCAATAATTATCACATATTTTGTTTATTGGGAAAATATATAAAAATAAAATTTATGAATGCCAGTTGAAAATGCTCTTGAAAACAAAGAAGTGCAAATATTAGATTAGACAAGGTCTGTAGATGATTATAAAGATAACTTAAAAAAATAAACTGCACTATCCTTATTTTTCTATATGAATTATATGTTTATAAAGAAAAGGATTGTGCTAAATAAATACCTGGGAATCCAAGGTGTCCGTCACTGCTCTGCCAGTGGATGCCATTTTGGCCCAGGAACATTTACAGTGGTTATCAGAACTTGTCATATTATAAAAAAAAAATCAAATGTAAAATTGTCAGAATGTTCATTAAATGGTTGGTTCCAGGTCATATTTGAACTTTATTCCTTTGTTGTTACAGTCCACTTCTGAATTAATTCAAAAGGCCTTTTCTGTATGAGTTCAGTGGGTTAAATGGTTTAAATAAATGTCATCTATAAAATGTCTTAGAATTGTAATGATATACCAGAGATGTTTTTAATAACTTGAATTTGTTGAATGATAGTGATTTTGTTTGTTGCAGGCTTCAACCTTTGCCTCAGTGATTGATGGTGATATCTCAGAATCAGAAGAGAAATCTATTACAGCTTTAGGTTTACTCAATACCATGGAAACCATATTAACTGTCATGGAAGATCAAAAAGAGGTATATTTCTTTTTAAAAAAAACCAAACATTTCTGTTAAAAGATGTTATTTTGTATAGTTGATATTTAGAAGGTATGGTATGATTGCCAATTAGACAACTCTCCATTCGAGACCAAATGACAGAAGTAAGCAACTATAGGTTAACATACAATATTCAGATGCGGGTACAACAATTATCACATAAAAGAGTAAGACAATGCCTTGAAATGCTTCACAGAATCTTTATTACCTATAACTGTGGACCTCCTTTCTTATTTTTAAGTTAATTAGAGCCCCGCCAAAGGCGGGTCGCCCTATAGTGATCAGTCTGTCCGTCCGTCCGTCCATAACACTTTGTGTCCGCTCCATATCTAGAGAAACATTATGATTTCATACTTTATACTTTACATGTTTATTAACCACCACCAGAGGGCGTGTAATGATGTATGTACAACTTCCTAGGTCAAAGGTCAAGGTAAAAAAACTTTGGTTTCAGTTGACAACCCTGTGTCCTGTGGTGAAGATCGTGTTCGCTCTATATCTTGAGAACCGTTATGATTTCAAAGTTTATACTTGACATGTATATGAACCAACACCAGAGGGTGTGTCATAATTTATGAACGACTGCCTAGGGCAAAGTTCAAGGTCAAAAACTTTGGTTTCAGTTGACAACCCCATGTCGTATGGTAAAGATTGTGTCCGCTCTATATCTTGAGAACCGTTATCATTTTAAAGTTTATACCTGAAATGTATATAAACCAATATCAGAGGGTATGTCATAATTTATGTACAACTTCCTAGGTCAAAGGTCAAGGTCAAAAACTTTGGTTTCAGTTGACAACCCCATGTCCTATGGTAAAGATTGTGTCCGCTCTATATCTTGAGAACCGTTATCATTTCAAAGTTTATACTTGACAAGTATATAAACCAACACCAAAGTGTGTGTCATAAATTATGTGCAACTTCCTAGGTCAAAGGTCAAGGTCAAAAACTTTGGTTTCAGTTGACAACCCCATGTCCTATGGTAAAGATCGTGTCCGCTCTATATCTTGAGAACCATTATCATTTCAAAGTTTATACTTGACATGTTTATAAACCAACACCAAAGGGTGTGTCATAATTTATTTACAACTTCCTAGGTCAAAGGTCAAGGTCAAAAACTTTGATTTCAGTTGACAAACCCATGTCCTATGGTAAAGATACAATTTTTTAATGCACATTATTCACAGCGGGGCCCACAGAGATGGCTCCCATCTCAATGATATCTAGTTATATGTAGTGATAAGCATAAAAACATTGACTTAGTAAGCCTTTCTTTTAGTCTAAAAATCAAGGCTTACAAAGACGACCCTTACATCACTTCCACGTCATAATAAGATGTATCAAAATCTTCAGAATCTTTTGAATTACACAGTTTATAAGATCCTGAAACTGAATTCAGAGTATGATTGCACTTTAAACGTTCTTTATGACATCAAATGTCTTGGAAGAGCTACGATGCCAGTGCTATAATAATGTTGATATTTAGAGGTGTTGCTATTCTTCTATGATAGTGATATCCAGCTATATCACACATTAAGATTTAATTACTAATTGTTTAAGTAATTTTAAAAAATAGAATGTAATTGTCCAAAGTACATAAGTTATGTTGTTAGCAAGTTATTGATTCTTGCCTTTATCAGATTTACAGAATAGTAAAATTGGCTAAAAGAAGAATTATTAGACTAAAATATATGTATTAAATTTTTGCTATTGTAGATTATGTTGCAGTTAGAGGGCATCGTTTTAAATGTGATAGGTGTTATTATGCAAAAGGAAATTATGGGTAGGTACCTTTAACTATAGACGTACAATTTCTTATATGTACTAAATTGTGGGTTGTTCTAGATGTACTACAATATAAGTTGTAAAAGGAACTCTCTGAGAAATGCTGATAATACCTTACCTTACAGAAGTTGTTGTAAATACTAATTCATTGCAGTCGCTACATAAACTTTTGGACTTGCAAGTAGGAAAATTGTACTATCCTAAACTTTCTTAAGAATCATATGGCTTGTTTAGACTCTTTCAGGAAAAGTTGGCTGGTCTGGTATGTAGGGCTTGTGGTTCGTTCATGAAGACTGCCATTGTTGTGTATGTTTGTACATCTGTTAAGATAAAATTCTCAGTCTTTTTAGTTCAGTCGCAAGTACTTAAATTGGACAGGATAAGATAACTCTTTCATCACTTCAGTGTGATGTTGAGATGTACAAAAATATGACAACCATTGGAATTACATAGGATTTATTAGTATCTGAAACTAAATTTATAGTATGATTGCATCATGAACGTTCATTACGACATCAAATGTCTTAAAAGAGCTACGATGCTGGTGCTACAATAATGTTGATATTTAGAGGTGTGACTATTCTGCTATGATAGTGATATCCAGCTATATCACACATAAAAATAAATTGCTAATTGTTTACCTGTAGACTGATGGTTACTGTATAATTTTTTTTTTATCTGCAGTTGTTGTAAATGTTCTTTTTTTGGATTTTTCATAAGACCTACTTTACCAAACAAAACAGAGAAAGCATATTGTTTTCGCAAATCCCCCTAAACTACTGTCAGAAAACATTTCATTGAGACTTGACAGAATACCTGGCAAAACCAAAAGCAGATATTTAGTTTACAAATCCACCCCTATACCACTAAATGGATTTCGTTGAAACTTTTTACTTTACTTGTAAAACATATTGCAATTGTGCACCTTATTTTTCACTTGAGGATTTTGTTTATAGTTTTCTTGACAAGAAATTATTTTTTTAGGTCTCTTAGCCTAAACTTAAGCTTTTAACTAGATGAATGAGAAGACAGCATTCAACAAGATGACATTTAGTTTTGATACTTTGATACTTTTGTATATATCAGTTTTTATAAGATTATGAAACTAAATTGGAAGTATGATTGCACTTTAAACGTTCTTTATGACATCAAATGTCTTGGAAGAGCTACGATGCGAGTGGTATAATAATGTTGATATTTAGAGGTGTTACTATTCTGCTATGATAGTGATATCCAGCTATATCACACAAATAGAACAAATTGCTTATTGTTAACCTGTAACTGCAAGGTTGCTGTATATCATCTTTATCTGTATTTGTTGTAGAAGTTGCATGCTAGATTTCTCATTGGACATACTTGACCAAACAAAACAGAGTAGGCATACTGTTTCCACAAATCCCCCTAACTGCTGTGAGAATACATTTTATGAAACTTTACCGAAAACCTGGCCAAACCAAAAGTAGATATTTAGTGTCCAAATCCACCCCTATACCACTTAACGGATTTCATTGAAAATTTTTACTTTACCTGTGAAAGCAATTGTGTACCTTATTTTTCATCTGAGGAATTTTTTCATAGTTTTCTTGACAAGAAATTATTTTTTTAGCTCTCTTAACCTAAACTTAAGCTTTTAACTAGATGAATGAGAAGACAGCATTAAACAAGATGACATTTAGTTGTGATACTTTCAGACTTTTGTATATAACAGAGTTTATAAGATTATGAAACTAAATTGGAAGTATGATTGCACTTTAAACGTTCTTTATGACATCAAATGTCTTGTAAGAGCTACGATGCGAGTGGTATAATAATGTTGATATTTAGAGGTGTTGCTATTCTGCTATGATAGTGATATCCAGCTATATCACACAAATAGAACAAATTGCTGATTGTTTACCTGTAACTGCAAGGCTACTGTATATCATCTTTATCTGCATTTGTTGTAGAAGTTGCATGCTAGATTTCTCATTGGACATACTTGACCAAACAAAACAGACTAGGCATACTGTTTCCACAAATCCCCCTAACTGCTGTGAGAATACATTTTTAACCGGATTTTTGTGACAAAAATGTCGGTTATTGATTTGGGAATGTACGGCGGTCGGGCGGGCGGTCGGTCGGTCGGGCGGGCGGGAATCAAATGTTGTCCGTGCATTAACTCATGAACCGTTCAACCAAAGCTTTTAAAATTTTAATATGTTGTTACTGACAACTAAATGAAGGTCAAGTTCAATAATGGCGATTTTGACTTTTACCGTTCAGGAGTAATGGTTCTTGAAAGATTGAAAAATGGAGTTTCCAGTCGTGTCCCTGCATTTACGCATGAACTGTTCTTCCTAAGCTTTCCAAATTTTAATATGTTGTTACTGATGACAAAATGGAGATCAAGTCCAATAATGGCGATTTTGACTTTTACCGTTCAGGAGTTATGGTTCTTGAAAGATTGAAAAATGGAGTTTCCAGTCGTGTCCGTGCATTTACGCATGAACTGTTCTACCTAAGCTTCCCAAATTTTAATATGTTGTTACTGATGACAAAATGGAGGTCAAGTTTAATAATGACGATTTTGACTTTTACCGTTCAGGAGTTATGGTTCTTGAAAGATTGAAAAATGGTGTTTCCAGTCGTGTTTGTGCATTTACGCATGAACTGTTTTACCAAAGCTTCCCAAATTTTAATATGTTGTTACTGATGACAAAATAGAGGTCAAGTTCAATAATGACGATTTTGACTTTTACCGTTCAGGAGTTATGGTTCTTGAAAGATTGAAAAATGGTGTTTCCAGTCGTGTCCGTGCATTTTCTCATGAACCATTCAACCAAAGCTTTTGAAATTTTTATATGTTGTTACTGATGGCAAATTAGAGGTCAAGTTCAATAATGACGATTTTGACTTTTACCGTTCAGGAGTTATGGTTCTTGAAAGATTGTGAAATGGCGTTTCCATTCACGTTGTTGCATTTACTCATGAACCATTCAATCTAAGCTTTTCAAGTTTTAAGATGTTGATACTGATGACAAAATGGAGGTCAAATTTGATATTGACGATTTTCACTTTCACCATTCATCAGTAATGGTTCTTGTGATATTGCCAGGACACAAATAAATATTAATAAATCCGGTTTGCTGTCGTTGTGACAGCCTCTTGTATGAAACTTTACCGAAAACCTGGCCAAACCAAAAGTAGATATTTAGTGTCCAAATCCACCCCTATACCACTTAACGGATTTCATTGAAAATTTTTACTTTACCTGTGAAAGCAATTGTGTACCTTATTTTTCATCTGAGGAATTTTTTCATAGTTTTCTAGACAAGAAATTATTTTTTTTAGCTCTCTTAACCTAAACTTAAGCTTTTAACTAGATGAATGAGAAGACAGCATTAAACAAGATGACATTTAGTTGTGATACTTTCAGACTTTTGTATATAACAGAGTTTATAAGATTATGAAACTAAATTGGGAGTATGATTGCACTTTAAACGTTCTTTATGACAATAAATGTTTTTGAAGAGCTACGATGCAAGTGGTAGAATAATGTTGATATTTAGAGGTGTTACTATTTTGCTATGATAGTGATATCCAGCTATATCACACATACAAAATAAATTGCTCTTCATTTACCTGTATACTGCAAGGTAACTATATCATTTGTCTCCCTTCCTGCAGAAGCCAAATGAATGATTTACAGGAATCCCCCTAAGCAACTGGATGGATTTCATTTCAACATTCTTCACTGAATCTTATATTTTTTGCAATTTTGCAATACTTATTTCATTTTTCATTTGAATTATATTTGGATGTTTGCATTTAAAAACAACCCCAGGGTCTCTATGAGCCAATTTTTAAGTCTTAAGTTTGGGTATACTATGGATTTATTTATTTCCATGGGTACATTTACCAATAGTCTTGGCTTGAGGAAACTTTCATTAGTGTGGATATTTGATTTTATAGTTTGGCTTTAGTCTGCATATACTTCTATAGAACATTTATCATTCTTCAAGGATTCAAATTAATGGTTTCCCTGTACCCACAAAATCTACCAAAAATTGTATTTAGGCCTATTCCAGAAAAAAATGTTTTGGGGGGTGGAAGGTGGAAGGCAGTTTTTGTCAGCACCCGCCACCCAGACAATTGCATACCTGCCAACTGTCACTATTTGTGGGGGATTTCTCCCATAAAATCTCACAAATGGTAAATTTGAAATAGAAATTTTGTCCACAATTTTAAACAAAACAGTTAATTTTACAAAGGCTATAGGCTTTAAAAAGTATGAAGAAGCCAAAAATCAACATTAAGATACATTTGAAGGTTTTGTTAGGACTGAGATAGCCATCTTGCACATAAAACCCCCATGGGCATTTTGAAAAGTTGGCAGGTATGCAATTGTAATTGAGAATTATAGTGTGAAAAGTTGCTCTGATACCCATCACCCATGTATTATTAATATAATGTGCCTTCCAACCCCCCATACATTTTTGTCTGGAATAGCCCTCAACGAATAATAATGAATCTACTGTACATAAGAATGTTGAAGTATATGAATTTGATAGGATTACACCTGATGACTCGTACATCAATTTCATGTCATGTTAAGATGTATCAAGATCGTAAGTTTTTGGATTACAGAGTTAAAAGGTTCTGAAACTAGATGCAGTATAATTGCACTTTAAACGTTCTTTACGACAATAAATGTTTTTGAAGAGCTACGATGCGAGTGCTAGAATAATGTTGATATTTAGAGGTGTTACTATTCTGCTATGATAGTGATATCCAGCTATATCACACAAATAGAACACATTACTTATTGTTAACCTGTAAACTGCAAGGTTACTGTATATCATATGTTTCCATACCTGCTGAAGCCATATGGGGGTAATAGTTTTTTTTTTTGTGCCTTTGTTGTTTAGCATCTATTGTCTTGCAGTGGAATTTTTCCACTGAATTTAACTTTATTGAAAGTTTTGAAGCAGAATCTGTATTATACTGGGCAATTGTAGTCTTTCTTGGTCTTTTTACATCTATAAAATGGATTGCACAGAAAAACATGGTATCTGTGAGTCTATATTGGATGTACAGTATAAGTATTTTAATTTAATAAGATTACATCTGATAACTCCTGCTTCATGTGAAGTTAAGTTTAACAGCAATATTTAAGATAGAGTGGAGTTACACAAGGTTTTATATCATATTCTGAAACTAAATTCAGAGTATGACTGCACTTTAAACGTTCTTTATGACAATAAATGTCTTGGAAGAGCTACGATGCGAGTGCTAGAATAATGTTGATATTTAGAGGTGTTGCTATTCTGCTATGATAGTGATATCCAGCTATATCACACAAATGAATTAAATAATGTATTGTTAACCTGTTAATTGCAAGGTTTCTGTTTCATATAATTTTGTCTCCTTATCTGTAGAAGCCAAATGTGGAACATATGTTTGGCTTTTCTGCTTAAAAGTAGACTTCACATTAAAATAATACAGCCACAGGATCAATGCCTGTATGTGCATTGGTTCTTAACACTAAATCATAAACAATTTATGAGTAAATATGTTTGTATTACAGTGGGAGAAGTAAAGAATAAATAAAAAGTTCAGAATACACATTGCAACACATTGTAACCATGTGCTATGCACATTTATTTATAGATTTCTATGAGATGTTATCCTTGGTGTACAGTTTATTGTAACTTAAGTGTTATCTATTTATAGATTTCTATGAAGAGATGTTATCCTTGGTGTACAGTTTAACCAGTGGCCATGTATCGGTACATTTATGGCAAGTGTTCCAGATGTTACACACTATGTTCCAGAAAGATGGCATTGATTATTTTACAGGTTTGTATAGTTTTCCGGGATAATGGAATGACTTTGATATTATATAATATAAGAAAATATTATTAAAAGAAGATGTGGCAGTATTGTCAATGAGACAACTAACTATTCATCCAAAACCAAAGAAAACAATGTATAATCAACTACAGTTTACTAACAACCTTCAACAATGAACAAAACCCAAACTAAAGCTATAAAAAAACTCTTAATGGCGAAATGAGAAAAAATTGAAAAGAATAAAATTTGATAATTATTAATAACTACAATTAAAAAAACCCAGGAAATATACCAAAAACAAAAAAAATAAATAAAATAAATTGGATGTTGCAATTTACCTGAAACAAGAATAATATGCTTTAAACGTGAAAACACATGCAATCTAAATTAAAACAAGTTGCATGAAAATTAAGAAATAATTCATGGGGGCTTGAATAAATCGTGATTTTACCACGGGTTGGCCCTTTATGACAAATATTTTACCCTGAGCTATTTGTCATAAAGGGCCAACCCGTGGTAAAATCAAGATATATTCAAGCCCCCATGAATTATTTCGATTCTAATGGGACAAATACGGCAATTGTTTTGGATTGAAGACCTCTAGGTGAAGGCATTATTTGCCATTCCCATAAATAAACGCACTATTAAATTGACGTTAAAGAACGGAGCAAACTGAATAAATGTCATGCTTTAAACTATTTACCAAAACATTTTTAGATAGCTTTGGATGAATCTAAATGATAATTGTACTTAAATGCCTAATTTGTATACAAAAATGGCTTATATAACACATTTTCGCATCATTTGCTGACGTTTCCTTGTTGTGATGAATTTCGGTTTCACAAGCGTGTATTTTCCAGTAAAATGCCTATATTCTGACGTCGGGTAGCTCATTCATGAAAAAGCATATGATGTGGGAGTAAGATCGGAACAGCCCAAACAATATATATTCATATTTTACCACGGGTGTGTACTCAAGTGTTTGAAGGAGTCATGTTAGAATAACCCTTTACCTTGATAATAAATTTATGGACTTACTTTGATTGTCTGTATAACTTCTCTTATAATCAGTACAAGGCAGTTAATTAGATCTGAATTCTACTTTGTATTAGAATTCCTATCAGAATATGAAAAACTAATTGTTTAATTGTCAGGGACTGATTTAAAGTGTAAATTTCTTAGAGGGATTTTTTCACTGCTTTATATGCCTCAAATTCTAAGAAAACTCTTCAGTGTTCTCCCCAGGCCGTTTTAGCGTCGCGGTACCGCGACGCTATATTTTTCACCGTGATGCTATAATAATTCCCGCGACGCTATAATTATTCCCGCGACGCTATAATTATTTTGAAGATGCTATTTTACTTGTCCTCAATTTTGAACTTTCATCTATTATCGATTATGATCATAAAAGTTATATGACCTTTAATTGTAATCCCTTTAAGTCGGACACTTAAGGCAATTAAGAGATTAAATAGCTAGGTGTTAATTGCCCTCAGGGTGATAACTGTAAAAGTGTTTGGATGCGAATATCCCAAGCTGACACTTGTGACATGACTAATACCACGTGTCTGCAATCACCAATATCGACATGGAAAAATGCAATCACAAAACAATTCGAAATCAACGTTTTGTATTACGAAATTTCAGAGATTGAAACGATTTTTATTTTTTTTAAAAAGGTCGTTTATTTGTGCAACTCTCCAAAAATTACTTTCTCTTCCGGTAATACGAGAGCGAGAATTTTGGTTTAGAGCTAAAATAAGTTTAATACTTCTTTAAAAAGTTATCATAATTGGCTTAAGTTTATGTTTAATCCATTTAATGCATTAAAAGCGTCCTATTCATTCACAATCTCTTGTCAAACAATGTTTATTCTCGGACTCATTTTCGTAAATTTTACTATGGCCGCCATTGCACATTTTTGTGTAAACTACGGATCGGAACCGGACCAGATATGACAAAAATCCGCATTTTCACGACAATGACAACAGATGGACAGTAGACAGAAAAATTAAACCAAGAGAGAAAACTACGCATTAACAGACTATTTGTTAGATAACTTTGTTAAAAATACATATGATTTTGATGTAAAGAAAAGAAACAACTGGGACTAATTCATTGAGTGGAGTGGCATGAAACAATGAATTTCATAAACATGATAAAAAAAAGTTTTTAAATTGATTTTTTTTTTGCTTCTTTTGCTACTTTATCTTTACTTAAAATAATATAAAAAGTAGTTAATTTTGTGTACTAGATAATTTATTTTTGTATAAATACAGGTTGCACTGTAATGAACCATTCATTCATTTGACTTATTGTTGGGTAACTGAAACCACATATTTATTTTTATTTGGCACAAGAGGAAAAAAATAATTCTGTAACTATAAATGAATAAAGAAGACATAAACTGAAACAACTGTTTTTGTGGTTATAGTTTAATTGTATTCTCAGTTATGAATTGAACAATATAAACTAAAACATATAAAGGAAATAGAGCATCAACGCGACGCGACAAACGACATTAAAAAAAATACAGTTATTTTTTTTAACGCAAAATGTGATGCTATCCAAAATTTCTGGGGAGAACACTGTAAGAGGCAATAGTTATCAAAGGTACCAACCAGGCTTATAATACCAGTCTAGTGATGAATATGCATTTTATATTATGTAACTATGATTATACTGTTAGACACTCTAATTTTTTTCTGAAGACTGGATTAAAGTTTAGAATGAATATTCTTTAAACTAAATGTTCATTAAGACATACGCCTTCAATAACCTTTGCATTGTGTTCTAAATTTGAGTGTTTTTTATTGCCAAAAATATAAAATGTTTAATTTTGAACCAAGGAAGTTTTACTTTCAGTGCAGTTATCTTTCTTGTCAAAACTTCTTTGATAATTACAGGGGAATTTGTTGAGTGTGAAGCCAAAGGTGATATCTTTGGTTAGCTTGCTTGTTAGCTGAACCATGAAGTCATTGTTAGGTCAGGTAAACTACCCTCCTATCGCAGCCTAGTCCAACAAACAGATAGTTTGATTATTTGCTGGACTAGTCTACTCTTAAAGGAGGGTAGTTTACCTGACCTAATAATGTCTTCAGGGTTCAGCTAACAAGCAAGCAAGCTAACCAAAGATATTACCTTTAGCGTCACACTCAATGAAATTCGCTGTAATTCTTTTTAAATAGACCATTGATCATGAATAATATGAAAATTTGACATCTAAAACTAATAATTATCTCCCTTTAATTGCATGTTTTAGAAGATGTTAAGGAAATTGCAGTCGGAGACAATAGAAGAATTATTTAACATCTCAAATGATATGAATGTAATTTGTTTTTGTAGAAGATATATAAATTAATTAAAACATTTCTAAAAAAGTGAAGAAGAGATTGTTAATAGATAACTTTGCTATTGTTTTATTCTTGTTTCATTTGTCCGCAGTCAATATGGTTTACATTATCAAAATTCTATGTTGCAAAATCTTGAAGATATATTTGACTGCCTTAGTGAGTTATGTAACTCATGGGCATAGACATTTTAAGTGTGTGACC
The DNA here is from genome assembly GCF_963676685.1 of Mytilus edulis. Lineage (NCBI taxonomy): Eukaryota > Metazoa > Mollusca > Bivalvia > Mytilida > Mytilidae > Mytilus > Mytilus edulis. The sequence continues at coordinate 13,473,733 of NC_092350.1, forward strand.
TAAGTGATTGGGATAATGTGGCCTCATCTCTAGATCAATTCTGACTACACAGGTCATTTCCATCAGACTTACATGAGGCCCTTTGAAAACTGAATGTTAATACCCCTATAAATTTTAAGTGTAAAATGGCATGTAGGGAAAAAAAATTGTTATTTTTTGCAAAAATTTTAACAAGACGCATGCAATTTCTCTCTTCACAGAACACGGAACCATTGAAAAGTTCTTGAAAAAATATGTTTTTGAATTAGATATACATTATGATATATTAAGCTATTTAAAACTAAGAATAACATTTCAAGAAAACTTATTATACTTGTATCTTGATATAAACTATTTAAAGACTTTAAGAATGTTAAATGAAACTTTTTTTTAAAAGAAATAAGACAAATTAAATCTCGTATCTTAAAAGAGAATCTTGATCTTTTTTTCATCTATTGAAAAAAGGGAATTGACTCAGATGTCAGACTGCCAGGGTTAGGGAAACCAACACTCTTTTTTTAATAGCCTGACCAGTCTCTTATGTTAATTTAAAGTTTTGATAGATGTTCCATTTTAGTAATTTAAAATATATAAATCCTTGCAACTCTAGAAAATTTGTGAAATGTCACATGTCCAGTCTAGTGATGAATATGCATTTTATATTATGTAACTATGATTATACTGTTAGACACTCTAATTTTTTTCTGAAGACTGGATTCTTATTAAGTGCTGTTCCATCAAAGCAAATCTAAATCTTACTTCTTTTAAACTTATTGGCCAACAAATGAGCCACTTTATTTAATTTAGACGGCCAAAGTTAAGAATTTGAAGGAGTTATGCAATAAAATATTGACGAAAGTGAAGTTAGAAGTATAGAAAGTGATAATTTGATTTGCCATAAACAAGTCTACCAAGGATGTAGAAGCTAAACATGTAAATAATTTGAGAACTTTTCACATCAGTTAAGTGCAGCTTTAACCTCGAAAACAATAAATAGTCTAAAGACATTTTAAATGGGAAAGTACTACCAAAGTTATTAATCAACTTTTTATTGAGTGACCACACAAGTAAGTTTAACACGTTGCTAATACTTTGATCTATATGTGATTCTTCCTTGATAAAGATGTGAATAACAAAATTATCTCGTTTGTAAGGACCTGTCTAGAGATTGAAATATAAGGTTTATATAAAAGGATCCCTCCCTTGTGTAAGATATATCATCCCTTCAACTATTAAAAAAAATTGTAATTGACCAGTCTAGTGATGAATATGCATTTTATATTATGTTACCATGACTATACTGTTAGACACTCTAATTTTTTTCTGAAGACTGGGTTGTTCTTATATTATTCCATCAACGATTATAGAAAGTACTATATGTTGACACTTTAAAAAAATATGCTACAATATATGAGCTGCGTCGGATAGAAATCTACCTTATGCAAACGAAAATCAATACCTCTGTTAACCTTTTTTAGGTTAAAATCATTTCGACGGAAAGTCTGTAATTGTTCAAAAGTAGGTTTTCATAAGAAGACAACCATTTTAAACAGACCAAAATGCAGCTTTTATATCTTAGTTATTCCGAAATCGATCAAAGTCTTACATATGTATATGTGTACATTCACTTGCATAAGGTCGATTTCTATCCGACGCAGCTCATATGTTTGTGGTGCTATCTAACAATAATTGGCAGATGTCATTGTAAACAAATAATATCACAAACTGGTATGGAGACTTGTAAAATACTGATGTCAAGACATGTAGTCTATTGGCAAAGGCATTTTTTTGTCTGCTAATTTAAAATATCTCATTCCTATATTGTTACGGCATTAAGCTATTAAACCTTTGAAATTGTACCAAAATTAAATAACATTAACTTGGTGTCTGCTTTTCAAGTAAAAGCCACAACCATGGTTTATTGGGTGTAACTTGACAGTAAAGCATACAGGTTCTAAGTGCATGATTTAAAGGTAGCAATACGAGAATTTAACTGCACAGATTAGAATTACCTCCCTTGATATGCCTGTTTTAAGCAAATCTAAAAGAATAAAGGAAATAAGGAGAAGTAGAGAATAAAAGATTTATTGAGCATATTAAATGTTATAAAATGATATTGTTTTGTTCTGAATATAAATGAAAATACATGAAACTCGTTAAAATAGTGAAGAGATAATTTTAATACATACTTAGCCATTGTTACAATATGATTTTAATTGGTTGCAGTGAATCCAAGTACATATTATGAGAAATAGAATTTCTCTTTTTCAAATAGAATAAATTTAAAATATTTGACTGCCAGAGTGAGTTAAATAACTCACAGGCAAAAACATATATAATCATAAATATAAATACAAATCTTTATAGAAAAGAAGTTAGTTGAGTTATGAGGATTTCTATTAAATACAAAGTGAGAATTAAAGTGTGGAGTATTACATATTCATTAAATCCCTTGTTTTGGCATTAAATCTTCAAGAATATTAGTAAACATAGCAAGTGTGACTGCCTGAGTAAATGTAAACTTTGTTCTTAAAGTTCATAAACATTTTGTATCTGAAAATCATCTTTAATTAATCTATAGCAGTATTGTGATGAAAAATGACATATTCATGATTGAAAGTGATTAATATGTCAGACACTCTAATTTTTTTCTGAATACTGGGTTATTTAAGAGCTCTTCATGCCATACAATATAAGATAAAAAAAAAAAAAAAAAAAAAAAAAAAAAGTTGTCATGATCATTTCTTAATGATTGTAAAATATATCATACTGAATTATTAATTTATCTTATTGTTTATTTCAGAAATGATGCCTGCCCTACACAACTATATAACAGTAGATACCCCTGCTTTCCTAGCTAACCCAGAACATGTACAGATTATATATAACATGTGTAAAACAGTACGTATTAAGATATACCCTGGCACTAATTGGTATTTTATGGTAAATGTAAAACGATAGCTTTCAATTTTTGAGCAGGGTCTTTAAGCAATTTAACCTTATTTCATGGTAATTATGAATAAGAATTTGCAATGTACAAAAAGTTAATAATTATAGGTCAAATTACTGCCTTAAACACTGAGCATTGAATCACAGCAAACAGTAAACTATTAAGGGCTCCAAAATGACTAGTGTAAACAATTCAAACTGGAAAAACAGAGAAACACCTATAAACCACACCAACAAATGGCATCCACTGAACAACAGGCTCCTAACTCCAATTACAATTAATGACATCATACTCTTTATTAGTCGTATTGCAAGTAAATTAAAATTTGAACTAAAATAAGTAAATTATGTTTAAAAAAAACAATAAGTAATGTGTTGGTAATGTTATTTGATCTATTCTGAAGTGGAAGTTAAATCCAGAAAAGTGCCTGAGACAAAAAAAATTAAAAACTCCTCATTTTTTTCCTTTAGGTAATGTCAGCTGATATTGGTGAAGACGCTGAATGCCATGCAGCCAAGTTATTAGAAGTTATTATACTACAATGTCCTGGACAAGTAGATCATGCAAGTTATTAGAAGTTATTTAATACTAGTATACTACAATGTCAAGGACAAGTAGATTGTGCAGGTCTTGTATACCTGTGTGTTAATGAAATAGATCTATTATTAATCAATGATCAGAATTTTTATGAGGGACTTACTATTAAAAGTAAGGAGATGTAGTATGTATGCCAAAGATTCAAGGACACGGATGTGAAAATGTTCTTTTAACTGTATGAACATAAAATAGAAGTAAACGCATAGTGTATAGTATGAAAGCATAAAAGACGAATAATGAAATGTGAACCGTTTAACAGGGCTCCATTAAAAGAAAATATTTGCTGTTTTTATATTGAAATCACTCAAATTTAGTCAACATAATTTTCTGGTAAAAAAGGTGATATATTCTTTATTACTTGTCTCTTTATAATAAATTTTGTAGTGGTATTTAAACATTGCGATTAGCACACATTGTTTTGCTTTACAGAGAAATGTTGTATGAGAGGATTTTTTAAAAATTCTGCAAAAAAATTTTTATTCTATGTTTTTATTTTCCAGGTAATTCCATCATTTATAGAATTAGCATTGTCAAGACTAACACGTGAAGTTTTAACATCAGAATTACGGACTATGTGTTTACAAGTTGTGATAGCCGCTTTGTATTATAATTTACCATTTTTGATGGACACGTTATCTAAGTTACAAATTCCAAACGTCAATGGATCACTACTAGCTCAGTTTTTGAAATCTTGGTTCCATGATATAGACTGTTTTGTTGGGTAGGTTTTTATTTCTTTATAAGATATTAAGTATAAACAGTTTGTGCAAATATCCACTAGCTTTAAGCTTATGACTAGTAAAAGTTTATTTAGGCCAGTAAAATTATTAAAAGACTCGTATAAGTGCTTTCTTGAAATGAGATTAAGGCTAGTATGTTATATTAAGAAGGAATAACTTCTCTGTAAGTGTTGCTGAAAATTAAAAAGTATTCATTAAGTTTCCATTTGTTCTTTTCAATTGTTAATTCTTTGATAACAAATCTTATCATCTGTTTATCAGTTTACCATGTATATGTGGTCAAATGAACATTAAATGTGACTTGATGAATTATATATCAAATATGGAGTTAACACAGATTTGTGGGGGCATTGTGTCCTGTGTACATACATTCTTATTCTGAAAAGATCAGAAACTGTACCCTTCTTTTGAAGTTATTTCTTTATTCTACTGTTATGATAAAAGTAATCAATACATATTTTGCCATTTCTTTTTTACAGTTTACACGACAGAAAAATAACGGTTTTAGGATTGTGTTCGTTAGTAAATCTGATCAGTAACAATCGACCAAATGAAGTGTCAGAAGTATCAGCACAGATTATACCCGCTTTGTTGTTACTATTCTCTGGCTTGAAGAGGGCCTACGCTGCCAAAGCCAAGGAAGACGAGGATAGTAGTGACGAGGAAGATGAAGATGATGACGAAGAAAAAGATGAAAATGGTAATGATACATAACACCATATAAGGCCGTTAAAGGAGTAGGTTCAGTAAGACCCCTTTTTGGCCCCAAAATATAGCAGTTTTACAAAATTGTTAAAATGTATACTTTTAGTTATTTATTGGACAGTAGAATGCTTCTGCTTAATGAATATTCGCTGTTTGACAATACAATGCACATATATCAGGTACTAGCATCATTAAGTCATGCTAAATTACTGAAATCTTCACAATTTTAGTATTTTTGTTATATTTTAGACGGTTTCCGTCTTAAATGAAAGTGAACGCTTTCGTGTTCATTCTTAATATTGAAATGTAAGTTGTATTTAATGATAATACATAACATATATTAAGGTTGAGGATCAACAAGGATGCGGCCACTTTCATTTTTGGCATATTTGATAGACTACAATAGACACTTGAGTGTTTAAAAAGTTTCTTAAATCTTTCATCAGATGAACTTTAAATTTGAGGTCAAAATTGGCCCTTACATGGAGTACTTCTTTACATGGAACACTGCAAAGCACTTTGAAATTACTTGCCAACCGGAGGAAAATTTTAGAGACTTTCATACATATTTAATATGTACAATGTTATGGTTGCACCCAACTATTTTGGCACATTTAAATTGCCTTCCCTGGGTCCCTGGTATGTTTTTTTAATGGAACAACCATGAGAATGATTCCTAGATTCTCTTTGGACAGACAATTACTATCAACTTCTGGTTGAGTTGCGTGTGTAACAATGTTTTACTTGCAGTTTAACAGTTATATATTTTTTTTAAACTCGCAAATAGCTGACAAACATAATAAGGTATTCTATTATTATACATATTTCAAGATGATTTGATGTTGATAAAGAAAATTTTGACATTAAAAAGGTTTAAAAGTATAGGATTAATAAGAAAATTTGTACAGATGATAATGCAAATGTTAAAATAGGAAATTAGCATAATTGTTTACATGTAAGAAATATATATGTTTTATGCATCTATAATACTAAAATTACGAGGTCCAATTTGTCAGCCGTCATCACGTAAAAACGACGAATCAAAGAATTCAACTTTATATATAACTAATATAGTACAAAGGTGTAGATTAAAAATTACACCACTCCAGGCCCTTTTGTTTTCCACGTAATTAATATTGCCAATAATTAAGAAGTTCCGGGTCGAGTCCGATACCGATATTCACCTGTTACCGATTACCTTATCTGTACGTTCCACATCTGACAGGCGCACCACCAAACGGTGTATTTAGGATTAATATGCTATATAGTATTACACGGGTCATAATCACAGTGTTGACACTACTTAATCAAATTGTTACCTATTGTAGTATTTTAATCAGTTAGACTTTCTAAGATAACAATACGAATACTAAAAATCTGGACTGAAATAAGGCGTATAGGTACAGTTTTCAATTTGTTAGCGGGCATGACGTAAAACAGCGAATCAAAGAATTCAATATTTATAACTAATATAGGACAATGTTGTTGATTAAAAAATACTCCATTCCAGGACCTTTTGTTTTCTAAATAATTAATATTATCAATGATTGATACGTTCCAGTTCGACGGGTTCAAACAGAAAGATTTGAAAGCAGAGAAAACTATGTATCTTATAATCAGCATGACTTTATTAGATGACAATACTAATACTAAAATAAGTCTTGCGCATAGTTATATACTTTAATTCAGTCACAGACCTGCGATATACGGGTGTGTTCTAGTTCTATATATATATCATCTTTTCAAAGGATCTTAAATTGAGTTAATTTGATTTTTCACAAATCTGCACTGAAGTTTGCATGTGTACTGGAAAAGACTAATGAATTTTTATATACAAGTTTATGAGAGAAGATTTAATTGTAATAGCCTTGTATAAATTTTTATTTTAGAATTGGCCAGTGATGAAGATGAGGTCGATGAAGACGGAGCACAATACTTAGAAAAACTAGAGAAATCCGTAAGTATTGGTTAGGATTATCAAGATGGGGAAAAAAGAACTATTGGAAATGTTTGTCACATGAAATCAGTTACACTAAATACAGGGAGCATAGGGTTAAGAAATCAAAAACAGAGATGTACTTATCTTCTTTCAAAATACTTTCTAAATCAAGCTGTGTCTTAACTGAAAGCAGTTAATTTTTTAGAAATCATAAAATGATTACATAATTTCACTGCAAATGTATTTTCCAATTACCGGTGTAAAAAAACTAATCATTTCCATGTCTCTGTCAGAATAAACAGTAGGCTGATGACAAAATTTGCGACTCTTTTCAGTTTTTGAATTTCTTTAAATTTGAATTTAATTTTAAACCTGTATAAATATTATTCTCTCATTTTTCAGGCCAATGAAGATGATGATAGTGATAATGAATATTCAGATGATGGAATGGAGGAAACAGCATTAGAAAGTTATCAGACACCACTGGACGAAGATAGTTGTCAAGTAGATGAATATCAAGTCTTCAAAAATGTTCTACAAAGTAAGTGTTTTTATTTAAGAATTTCTTTTTAACTTTCAGTTTCATGCTGAAGGTCAGTCTTCATCCACAATATAAAAAAAATAATCAGACTGCCATGATGTAGTCTTTACTGCTTAAAGTGGCATACAACATAAAAAATCAATCAATCATTTAAACTTGAAATGGGAAGAAGTTGTATTTTTAAAGTGAAGGCAATACTATTTAGACTAAAAAAATGCCAAGCAATATTCATTGAGACTTTGGTGTTCATATTTCAGCAGAGGCGTCAACAACTTATTCTTTTGTGATAAGGTAAAAAAAATTATGTTTCATTGCTCCTTGGCATATGTCATTACCATGGAAAGTTCATGAAAAGGTCAGTTTACAGGGAACCACTTATGATGAAACAATCTCAAATTTTCATTGCACCTTCAGTCAAGGTTTCATGACTTTGAATGATCTTTATAGTTTACAAAGTATTGCAATTTAAATTTCAACATATCTCTGTGTCAATAATTTATTCATTGTCATTGATATTTAAGTTGTTGAAACCTAAGCTCAATTTGATCAAACTTCAATTTTTGTTATCTTTTGATTATTAAACAAAATGTATTGTTATGATTATAATGTTATTATTTGATTATATAACAGGTATCCAGACAGCTGATCCTGTTTGGTACCAGGCTTTAATGACACCAGTAACTCCAGAACAAACTAAGGAATTGGAGGATGTTTTCAAGTTAGCTGAACAAAGACATGCTGCTGCAGGTAAATACATCTCTCTTCTACAATCAGTGCTCTGGTTAGACGCTGGAATTGAATTTTTATACGACCGCAAAATTTGAAAAAATTTTCGTCGTATATTGCTATCACGTTGGCGTCGTCGTCGTCGTCCGGCGTCCGAATACTTTTAGTTTTCGCACTCTAACTTTAGTAAAAGTGAATGGAAATCTATGAAATTTCAACACAAGGTTTATGACCACAAAAGGAAGGTTGGTATTGATTTTGGGAGTTTTGGTCCCAACATTTTAGGAATTAGGGGCCAAAAAGGGCCCAAATAAGCATTTTCTTGGTTTTCGCACTATAACTTTAGTTTAAGTTAATAGAAATCTATGAAATTTTGACACAAGGTTTATGACCACAAAAGAACGGTTGGGATTGATTTTGGGAGTTTAGGTCCCAACAGTTTAGGAATTAGGGGCCAAAAAGGGACCCAAATAAGCATTTTTCTTGGTTTTCGCACCATAACGTTAGTATAAGTAAATAGAAATCTATGAAATTTAAACACAAGGTTTATGACCATAAAAGGAAGGTTGGTATTGATTTTGGGAGTTTTGGTCCCAACAGAATAAGGGGCCCAAAGGGTCCAAAATTAAACTTTGTTTGATTTCATCAAAATTGAATAATTGGGGTTCTTTGATATGCCGAATCTAACTGTCATGACTGTGTATGTAGATTCTTAACTTTTGGTCCCGTTTTCAAATTGGTCTACATTAAGGTCCAAAGGGTCCAAAATTAAACTTAGTTTGATTTTGACAAAAAATGAATCAGTTAGGTTCTTTGATATGCTGAATCTAAAAATGTACTTAGATTCTTGATTATTGGCCCAGTTTTCAAGTTGGTCCAAATCGGGGTCCAAAATTAAACTTTGTTTGATTTCATCAAAAATTTAATAAATGGGGTTCTTTGATATACCAAATCTAACTGTGTATGTAGATTCTTCATTTTTGGTCCTGTTTTCAAATTGGTCTACACTAAAGTCCAAAGGGTCCAAAATTAAACTTAGTCTGATCTCAACAAAAATTGAAATCTTGGGGTTCTTTGATATGCTGAATCCAAAAATGTACTTAGATTTTTTATTATGGGCCCAGTTTTCAAGTTGGTCCAAATCAGGATCTAAAATTATTATATTAAGTATTGTGCAATAGCAAGTCTTTTCAATTGCACAGTATTGCGCAATGGCAAGAAATATCTAATTGCACAATATTGTGAAATAGCAAATTTTTTTTTAATTAGAGTTATCTTTCTTTGTCCAGAATAGTAAGCAAGAAATATCTAATTGCAAAATATTGTGCAATAGCAAGATTTTTTTTTAATTGGAGTTATCTTTCTTTGTCCAGAATCAACTTAAATCTTTGTTATATACAATATACAATGTATATTCACTTTTTACTACCAACTGATAAATTAAAATAATCTTTACCATTCAGTGATAACAAGCAGTTTTTTTTACATCTTAATATTTTATGATGTATTTAAATGAGTAGTTATTGTTGCAAACTCCATTAGAAATTTTAATTGAGATTAGTTTTGGAATAAGGGAAAGGGGGATGTGATTAAAAAATTGGGATCAATTTTTCTCATTTGAAATTTCATAAATAAAAAAGAAAATTTCTTCAAACATTTTTTTGAGAGGATTAATATTCAACAGCATAGTGAATTGCTCTAAGAGAAAACAAAAATTTTAAGTTCATTAGAACACATTCATTCTGTGTCAGAAACCTATGCTGTGTCAACTATTTAATTACAATCCAAATTTAGAGCTGAATCCAGCTTGAATGTTGTGTCCATACTTGCCCCAACCGTTCAGGGTTCAACCTCTGCGGTCGTATAAAGCTACACCCTGCGGAGCATCTGGTTGTATTTTATTGACAGAAATCACTGTAAATATGGAAAAAGATATTGCATCAAAGATAACACTGTGGGTTCGTTGTTATTCATGGGGTTCCAATTTTTGTGTGTTTTGTGGAAACAGTTGAAGGCTTACAAGCTTACTCAATCCACAAAAATAAATGAATCCACAGTATCTTTTTATGCCCCACCTACGATAGTAGAGGGGCATTATGTTTTCTGGTCTGTGCGTCTGTCTGTTCGTTCGTTCGTTCGTCCGTCTGTCCCGCTTCAGGTTAAAGTTTTTGGTCGAGGTAGTTTTTGATGAAGTTGAAGTCCAATCGACTTCAAACTTGGTACACATGTTCCCTATGATATGATCTTTCTAATTTTAATGCCAAATTAGAGATTTTACCCCAATTTCATGGTCCACTGAACATAGAAAATGATAGTGCGAGTGGGGCATTCGTGTACTGAGGACACATTCTTGTTGTATATGTTGTATATGTAGTCTATTGTACTTCCTGTATTCAAGGTAGTTCCTGGTTTACTTTTAAAGTATTGTCCTTGCTAGGTATAAATATTGGTCAAACAACTGAATAACTATACTAACTGGTTGAAATTTTGGTCAGAATGCTATAAAATTATTCGATATTGGTATAATTTTAGTAGGTTTCTCTATATGAATTAGATTTTGAATAAAAAAGCATATTCACCTGAGAAAGTGATATTCACCGCACTTAACGTCACACGCTTTTACCTGTAACGTTATGGTAAAATGTTTATCTCTAAGGTATATGTTTGTCATTAAATACATTTTAATCTCTCGGAATATGGAATAAAACAATTACTGACTTTTTTTTAGTCACTTCGGCCATCGGCCTCAGTGAATATCAGTTTTTCAAAAGTCAGTTAAACCCCATATTTACAGAAACAAAAGTCAGTAATTGTTTTATTGTGTGTTTTTTTTTTTTTAAGAATTTCTTTTTAACGTTCAAAATGTCACTTTTTCAAAAGTCAATAAAACCGCATATTTACCTCGTGAAATGATAAAAAAAAATCCAAACAAAGGGAAATAATGATGGTAGTTTATAAAATCACAAACAGTATATTTATTATCACTGGATATTTTCTTCTCCATTTCAGAATCAAAAAGAATAGAGGATGCTGGAGGCTATGTATTTCAGAATCAGTCTGTGCCACAGAATTTTAATTTTGGAACATAACACACATCATCAAATGGCATTCCCTGTGTTTGACTGCTTATGGCTTCGAGGAACGCAAGATAATCGCATTACGTGGGCATGTTGTCAATACCATAATTCACAAAACCTAATGCTATACAACCATTCACTGTACATTTGAATCATTTAGGTACTCATTTGTGCATACAAGATTGCTGATACATTCTTGGTGGATCTTAGTTTGTGATTAAATACTTATTTTTTGTCGAGTTTAGTTATTGCTTTCTCTTCAGTTATTGTCACAAGAGAAAACTGTTATCATGCATAGATTTCATGAGTCGTATTGGAAGACTGTGGCGATAGTGAGATCTCCAGTTAGAGCGAAGAAAATGACATAAAAAACAAACAATTCACGAGTTTATATCAGAATGTTAGTTGGTTAAATATTACTACATACTAACATTCATAATCATGTACAATTGAAATTATCCATTATCAAGATTTCTTAAGTGTCATACTATAAAAGTAGAAGGTTTAAAATTTAGAAATTAATGGAAATAAAACAAAAGTTTTAGTAAAAATTGATTAAGATTAGAATGTGAATTTTTATGTTGATACAGTTCAGTTAAAAACAAAATAGATTTTCAGCATTAATTTAATTTTTCGTTAATTTCGATATTTTCATTGTACATGTATATATATGAAAGTTGTATAAGGGTTTAAGCTTCTGATGTGGCATTAAACTGCCTCATTAATTTATTAAATTTTTGGAAATAAAACTAAGCAAGTTAAGTTATAGCAACAAATCATTAGTTAAAAAAGGATCAATTTTGGCACCCTAAAAGTATTTTTGTTATTTATCATGTATAATTTCGTATTTAAAAAAGTGCTTCTTAAAATTGCTTTCTTAGTGAAGGAAGAAAAGCTTGTGTATAAGCTTTTAAGTTAAAGAATTTATCCAGTCTAGTCAAAAAATTAAACTTAACATTTTAAATGCATAATGATACTTGTTTTGTTTTAGTTTTTATTTTGTTTTTGCTTTGCGATGGTTGCAATATACAGAGTTCATTGAATAGCAAGTTTAAATACTCAACAAAAGTTGGTAAATCAGTATACATTACAGCCTTTACAATTAACTTTTGAGTGTACGAGCCCTAAGCTCAATAATTTTTAGGATTCTGTCTGCTTGTAAAGAAGAATTTTACAAGCCTGGGCCATAGGACTTGTGGTTAAGTGTGAAGACTGACAATAAAAACACCTCAAACTATATCTATGATGTAATAAACTTTAGTCCCTAACTGTCAGATGAAACACATTTTATATATCATCTGCTAAAACAGAATATCACTTGGTAGATTTTTAACCGGGAAAACTTTTGATGCCACATTTGTAACTGCTTCTTGTATGTCATGTTTACGAATTCAGGAGATTTATTAACAAGTAAAACATTAAGTAAATGTGTTTTTACTGAATTTAGATGCTCTGTGCTTGAATGAAATTGTATGATTGTCAAAATAATTCCCTCCAAAAAACAGATTTTGTAAGCGAGGTATATTGGTGCTGTAACGATAGATTTGATGTGTGTTTGTTTTTTGTCTGAAGTATTACGTCTTATTTTGCAATTTTGTTTAGCTTCCATGAATACATTCCTTTAATAACTTTTATTGTGCTATGAGGTATGTATTTTATCATATTTTATTTTTTATGCATAACAAAAATAGTTTTTCTCTGGAGGCTTAAACACAGAATTAGCGCATGGTGTTTTCTTGCTAATTACTTTAGTTTAGCCAATCATCATAGTTTCAGTATAACAGATTTTTGTTCAATCTATTTCTTCTAAATATTATTTGGTACAACGGTTGCTAAACTCATCTTTCATGTAGAAGCCAAAAGTTGTTTTTAGAAAGGTTGTATTATTATAAACCCAAAACACAATATCTGAATTTAAACATTTTGGGTGTGAAGTATTCCACATGTTTATGAATCTCTAGCCTTTGTTTAACCCTCGTGTTTAAAATATCCACTTTTTCATCAAAATTAAAAGCAGCAATTTTACCAACAGTCTTATCATGATGCGTTTTAATGATATTGTGCGTCTTTTAAGTCTGTTCATTCAAATTTGACAACAAAATTAACATCTATTTCGTAACAACAACAATAAAAGTGCTCAATTTCTATGATAATGTAAATTATAGGGGATGATATATACTAAATTTCTCATTAAATTTCCAAGGAATGGTTTTCGTTGAAATGAGATATTCAATGGCAAGATTAGTCCATTTGTTATACAAACTATATAAGATCAGAATACAGTGTGGTTAATGTCCTCCTTTACATGACGTAACCATGGTTGTGCTCCTAAGATGGGAGGATTATACAGAGGATATGTAACAATCTTGTAAAAATATTATCATTGATCATTTATCATTTGAACTTTCCAAGAACATCCATTAAATGCATGTAATTGTGTTAATAAAAAAATAATGTATTTATTAAATGTACATAAAATATCATCATTCAACAGTATTGTACATAGTATACCATTGTACATATGTATATTTATTTTGTTATAGAGAGAATGTCAAATAACAGTAAACGATGAAAATTTGTAAAGGTGCAAATGTATTTATAAATTGTACTAACGTGTATTTTTGTCACAGTAAATGGGGAGAAATTATTAGTGCTAAAAAAAATTGGTGTATGGAAACTTGATGCAAGATTTTTCTGCTTTATTATTTTAAAACACTAGTGATGTCATTTGGCATCTAGGAGAGAATATTTGATATCCATTTTTCTTTCCAATTTTGCTGGGAAATTAGCATTTTAACCACTAACTTCAAAACCTGTTAGTTCCTGATAACTTTAGTTTTGAATTGACTTATAAAAGCAAGAAGCTGCACAAGTTTCCATGGTTTTGGAAGTTTTAATGAATATTATGTGATTTGGTATTTCATCTTTTGCTGACAAGTTTGACAATTTCTTGTATTAATTCTACATTACATGTGTTATCCAAAATAACTAGAGGATGCAATTTGATTTTGATACATTCATTTTGTTCAGAAGTTTAATTGATTCAATATGAATCTCTAAAAAATTAAAAACAGGTTATCTCCCTTGTTAAGTATGGAAGTATCACATGTATGAAAAAAGCAGTTGTAAAAGTGACTAGTGTGCTTTTAATTTCTTGCTTGATGTACCTACTAAGCAGGTATTTAGGCAAAATATGGACAACAATATTTTTAATTTCACATATTCAAGCAATGATTTCACGAGATTATTATGAAAAAATAGTTGCAATGAAATTTTCTTATGTTTTAAAAATTTTAAGGATTTTTTCATTGTTTCATTATCTTAAATGATTTATTTCTGAAATGACCGTCATTGCATCAAAAATACTACTAAAATTTTATATGATAAATCTGTATTCCATTTGCTGAATTCATAATTAAAAGCAGTCTGGATAACCTCTACTAAGTATGCATTTTGCTATTTTGTTTTATATCAGTGCAAATTCCTATCATGAAATAAAAAATTGAAATGATTGTTATATTATTTTTTTTATGCCCCACCTACGATAGTAGAGGGGCATTATGTTTTCTGGTCTGTGCGTCCGTTCGTCCGTCTGTCCCGCTTCAGGTTAAAGTTTTTGGTCAAGGTAGTTTTTGATGAAGTTGAAGTCCAATCAACTTGAAACTTAGTACACATGTGCCTTATGATATGATCTTTCTAATTTTTAAGCCAAATTAAACTTTTGACCCCAATTTCATGGTCCACTGAACATAGAAATGACAGTGCATGTTTCAGGTTAAAGTTTTTGGTCAAGGTAGTTTTTGATGAAGTTGAAGTCCAATAAACTTGAAACTTAGTACACATATTCCCTATGATATTATCTTTCTAATTTTAATGCCTAATTATATTTTTTATCCAATTTCGTGGTCCATTGAGCATGGAAAATGATAGTGCGAGTGGGGCATCCGTGTACTTTGGACACATTCTTGGTTATGTCTATTGGAAGGTATTAGAAAAGCTTATTGATTTGTTGTGGCTTTGGGATGTGATAATGTCGACCCATGAAATACACAGCATAAACAAACACTTGCCAACCATCAGTGTCATTCTCGAAATGTATATACACTAGTTTTATTGAAGAAAATCTAAAACGTTCATCAAGATACTTGTATGAGGATTACAGAATAGAGAATAATAGGTGAAAGGGCCAAAAAATGGGTGAATAAAGATAGAGGTGCTAAAATATATAAAAAAAAAAATCAAGAGTAATGGACCAAATTAAATAAGAACTGAAAAATAGGCCAAAAAAAATAATGACTGATTACAGAATCGAAGGACCCCATCCAGACCCACTTTTATATTCTCTCCTGGGCTAGACATGAATTGCTAAAACTATTTATCTTGCCTGACCTAGAAAGACCAGATTTAGAGGTATTTATTTTGTAATGCTTATGAATATGAATTTTAGGAGATGACAATGAAACAACTATCAAACGAAGTAGAAATGAAATGATGTGGATGTAAGACTTGTTAGCAACTTTATAAATTTGTACATCCTTCAGCAATAAGCAAAATCCATATCATACAAGTTAGCATGAGATCATGGTCAGAAGGTGCATGTCACATGGACATGGACTCCTTGAAAGCATCCTATGCACCAATATAATTACATTATCTTATAAACAATATGGCAACCATGAACTTAACAAACCAATGAACAATTAAGTATAGGTTGAGGTTAAATAAATTCTGACAGAATTGTATGCACTAATATACCATAAGACATATTACTTTGTACTACAAAATGTATTTTATAAAAAAAGGGAAGTAGGAAAATTTAACATTAACAAATGAACCAGGAAATTAAGATCAAGGGTAGATGAAGCCAACCGGACAAACCTGTTAACATTGCAATCATTCCATATACCAAATAAGGTTGTCCTGTTGATCTTAGTAATTGAGAAGATGATCAATAGTGGAAACTTAACATTCATCAATGAACCATGACAACCAGGTCCAAGGACAGCTGATATCTGCCAGACAGACCTTAAATAAAATGAGGCAGAGGTCAGGTGAACCCTGCATAACCAACATGTAGACTTTGTAAAAGAAATTTGAATATCAAATACTTCGTAGTTCTAGTACTAATAAATGAACAATTTGCATTTTAAGAAAAATGTTATTTTTTTTCAAACCAGCGCCATATCTTGAAAACTAGGTCAAGGACAGTGGACATATGACGGACAGAAACTTTGTAATATTAGTCATCTATTCTAGGTATGAAACATTCAGGTCTTCTATCCTCGGAAAAATGGGCTTTATACAAAAAGTTTACGCTGCTGTTGGATTGAAATCCTTTTGTCTCCAGCTTTCTTCACATCAAAGACAACAATGTAATTACAGTCACTTGACTTGGACCAGGAACAAAAATGTCTAGTACTCCTCTGTTCAAGAGTCACACACTGAAATGTCTTGAGTGCTTTACCACTAAACAATCAATGATTTTATGTTGATAATCCGAAAGAGAAAAGTTTTACTACAGTTATCAAATAATATTAACATCATCAAAGATCCACGAAAATGAGGCAAAGATAAGATAAACCAAGCCAAACATATATGTCCACTGTGCGAACAAGCTGACATGTAGCTTAAAAATTCACAAGAAACAGATCTTTTCGTTTTCGTTTTTTTAAAGATTAGACCTTTGGTTTTCCTATTTGAATGGTTTTACACTAGTAATTTTTTTTTTTGGGCCTTTTATAACTTGCTGTTCAGTGTGAGCCAAAGCCCTGTGTTGAAGGTCGTACCTTGACCTAAAACGGTTTATTTTTATAGGCACTTATACCACATCTTCCTATATCTATCTACTAACCATGAAAATTTTGTACAGAACCAATGAACCATAAAAATTAGGTCGAGGTCAGATAAACCAAGCATGACATACATGTACACCTTACAATCATTGATTCCATGCATTGAACATAGTTGACATATATTGCTAATATCCTGAGAGGATCTAATTACTGGAACTTAACATTGATTAATGAGACCAAAGACAGATGAAACTTGTTTACATTACAATCATTCCATTCACGAAATACTGATTGAATTACTGCTTACAGTATTTGGGAAACTGACCTAATTGGGTAACTTTATCCTTGATCACTGATCCATTAAATGAGGTCAAGTGAACCCTGTCTGATGGACATGTATACCTTGGTGACCTATATTTGTTAACTTTTATTATATGTCATATGTAATTTGGTGTCTTTTGAAGAGTTGTCTCATTGGCAATGATGATCGTGACATCTTGTTAATAAACCTGCAAGGAAACTATATACCAAATATAGTTATCCTTTTACAAAAACTTACTTTTTTTTAAAGCAGGTGGCTGAACCTTGAAAATGATAACAAGCTTCTTCAAGATAAAGAACATGTTTTATTGTTTTCTCTTTGATATTTAATGATAAAAGGACTTCGTTTTCTACAGTCAACAGTATAATTTTACACTGATAGCAGTAATAGCAGGTGAGACACATGGTATTTCTTAAAAAAATAAAATTGACAACAATCTAAAATTTTATTAAAACAATAAATAAAAGTTAAGTCGTTTTGAGTGTGAGTCCAGGATGTAGTGATTTGACTCTCTGGTTTCTAGATAGTCCAACTCTCATACCTCCTGAAGATGGAGATTGTAAAGATACACTTCCTCCTGGTGACTTTACACTTTCTACTGAACCTGTAAAAAAATAAAAGATACAGCCAATTTCTCTTATTCTCTAATTAATCTGGAAATATAACCCTTTCCGAACCCATTATATAAACAAGAGGCTGTCACAACGACAGCAAACCGGATTTAATAACATTTATTTGTGTCCTGGCAATATCACAAGAACCATTACTGATGAATGGTGAAAGTGAAAATTGTCAATATCAAATTTGACCTCCATTTTGTCATCAGTATCAACATATTCTAATTTGAAAAGCTTAGATTGAATGGTTCATAAGTAAATGCAATAAAGTGAATGGAAACGCCATTTTACGATCTTTCAAGAACCATAACTCCTGAACGGTCAAAATCGTCATTATTGAACTTGACCTCTATTTTGTCATCAGTAACAACATATTAAAATTTGGGAAGCTTTGGTAGAACAGTTCATGTGTAAATACACAGACACGACTGGAAACTCCATTTTTCAATCTTTCAAGAACCATAACTCCTGAATAGTAAAAGTCAAAATCGTCATTATTGAACTTGACCTCCATTTTGTCATCAGTAACAACATATATAAATTTGGGAAGCTTTGGTAGAACAGTTCATGCGTAAATGCACGGACACGACTGGAAAAACCATTTTTCAATCTTTCAAGAACAATAACTCCTGAACGGTAAAAGTCAAAATCGCCATTATTGAACTTGACCTTCATTTAGTTGTCAGTAACAACATATTAAAATTTTAAAAGCTTAGATTGAATGGTTCATGAGTAAATGCAATAAAGTGAATGGAAACGCCATTTTACGATCTTTCAAGAACCATAACTCCTAAACGGTAAAAGTCAAAATCGCCATTATTGAACTTGACCTCCATTTTGCATTTTGCATTTTGTCATCAGTAACAACATATTAAAATTTGGGAAGCTATAGTAGAACAGTTCATGCGTAAATGCACGGACACGACTGGAAAAATCATTTTTCAATCTTTCAAGAACCATAACTCCTGAACGGTAAAAGTCAAAATCGCCATTATTGAACTTGACTTTCATTTAGTTGTCAGTAACAACATATTAAAATTTTAAAAGCTTTGGTTGAACGGTTCATGAGTTAATGCACAGACAACATTTGATTGCTGCCCGACCGCCCGCCGTACATCCCCAAATCAATAACCGACATTTTTGTCAAAAAAATCCAGTTACAAAAGGAGAATTTATCTTTTAAAATCATTAGAGAAACAGATTATTACATAGTTACTGGTGTATTATTGGACTTATCCAATCTCGATAGTTAATTTATAAATGTTAAAGTCCTCGCCAAGGCTGACTTTAAAATTGATAATTCAACTATCTTGATTGGATAAATCTGATAATCCACTGGTACATGTATCAATGTAATGATCTATTTATAACCTACAATTTCTGTTAAGTAACAGATGACACTTTGTTTTGTTTTACATTTGTCATTTTAGAGGCTTATATAACTTAGAATGCAGTATGAGTTTTGCTCATAATTGAAGGTGGTATGGTGACCTATAGTTGTTAACTTCTACACTATTTTGTCTCTAAGGCAGAGTTGACTAACTGGCAATAATACTATAAGAATATTTCTCATGAATCAAAACACTATATTCCTTCTCTTCAGAATCAAGCATATTTATTTTTTTATATAAATAAGGCCGTTAGTTTTCTCGTTTCAATTGTTTTACATTGTCTTATCAGGCCTTTTATAGCTGACTATACAGTATGGGCTTTGCTCATTGTTGAATGCCGTAGGGTGACCTATAGTTGTTAATGTCTGTGTCATTTTGGTCTCTTGTGGACAGTTGTCTCATTGGCAATCATACAACATCTTCTTTTTTTATATCTTATTTTTTAACAGTACATGCAGGGATGATTTTAATCTGTAATTTTCTGTAAATTCAAAAATTATGACAGGGTTTATATCAACACAAACTCATGTTACTTATTTTGCATATTAGTCCATTTTTCAAAAAGAGCTGGTACAAAATCAACTTTTGAAGGGATGAATGTGCTTTTTGATAATTTAATTTTTAAAATCATCCCCGACAAGTAGCAACTCAAAGTAATATTTCAAACATAACAAGATGTCCGTATTGGGAAGTTTGGCAAAATGATACTAAATGCTTATAGGAACACAGAAATGCAGTGCTCAAATTCATTTTTGTCTATTCTGAAAAAAATAAATTATGGAACATACACATAAATTTTCAAAATTACTTTTTTCAATTACCGGTAAGGTAATGCTTATTAAGGAGTGGCTGCATATACAATGAGCATACAGACATTCCAAATGTAAAATATATATCCCCCTTTTTTGTGATTCAATAAGCATGGAATATCAGAGTAAAAATATAAAAAAACAGGAATCCCTTGATGAATCAGCTTATAATTTTACCTATCATAATATATTTACATAGATGAATTGTATATATATCATGGTAAAGGAATATGTTACCTGGAGGATTCCATTTAGGTACAGTTCTAACAATTGGACTTGACATTGCTGATCTACTGACTGGACTTTTCACTGTCAGTCTAGCTGTAATGGCTGGACTCTTTTCTGGACCTTTAGAGGATACAACAGACACACTGGTCTTTGTTTTAGTACCAGCTCCTGGCTTGGATGCTGCAGCAGTCTTTGTGGCAACTATTACAATTAATCACAATATTAAAATATCAAGAATTTTTCTCAAAATATGTTGCAATGTGAAAATGAACAAAAGGAGATGCTGTTTACAAATCCACACATGTTTGTCAAGGAGTAATTTACCTTATCCTGAAATCTTTACATAAAAACTTGAGTAAGAAACTGAGGTCAGCCATTTGATACGTCACACTCCTTGCAGCCAATTAAAGCAGAGGCCAAATTTTGATGATCTACAATGTATTATATATAGTTACAGAAAAACAAACCTTATCCTTCAAACTTAACCTGACCACTGGCTAGTGAAACTGTAGTTAAGAGTCAGGTGCAATACTGGCATTGAATGGTTATTTCAGAACTTCGTACCATCATATCACTTTTTCAGGATAAGATATTTAGATTATTTGCATATTGAAAACACAGTTTTCCACCCAAGGTCTTTTGGACAGACAGACAGACAGACAGATAGAAAGACTAAATTGTGCTTTTTTTAGACCCGCTTTCACAGTTAGGGAGTACTGGGTAGATAAAACATTTAGATACAGCAGGTATAGGTTTAATGTTGAAGTGCTAAAAGGAGCTAATATATTTATTTGTTTTTGCCGAAGGTACATGAATAATCTGTTTACATAAACATAACCTCACCATTAGTTTTAGTTTGTAATGGCCTAAGATTGATAAATATTCTGTTTACAATAACTTAAACTCACCATTAGTTTTAGTTTGTTTTGTAGGTTTAGGTGTGACAGCCTTTTTGTTAACCTCCTTTTTCTTCTTTTTACTACCACAATCAAAGTCACTATCATTGTCTTCATCATAATCATCATCACTAGGATCCTCCTCCTCCTCATCATCGGCAGAAAACTCACTGTCTGTTATACAATATTTAACAGACAAAATGTTAAGTTACATATATAGATGGATGGGTAAGGGTTAAATAATATGATCAAATTTTCATTTCAAGGGAATAGGTACAATATGCAGTAATCAGAGGGAAGAATGGATAAGGTGTGTGGTATCTCAAGTAAAAGTTCTTAGTTTGTTGCCAGTAACTCACATAAGTTACAGTAACTCACATAAGTGCCATTTTTTAAGTTGTTGACAGAAACATACATGAGTCATGATGAGTGACATTTTTTTTATAGTTTTTTTTTGCCAGTAACTCACATATTAGTGACATTTTTAAGTTGTTGCCAGTAACATACATGAGTGATGTTATTTTAAATTGTTGCCAATTACACACATTAAAGATTTCTTCAGTTTGTTGCTATTAACATCTTTGAGTGACATTTTGTGTGTGTTGCCAGTAACAATCATTTGTAAGAATGTCATGATTCAATTGTAATTTGGAAAAAAGGAAGATAACTCCAATTATAAAGATGACTTTAACAATGACTTTATTTTAATATTTTGCACCTAGGAAAAGTTATGTAAATAAGTATATCATTTTGTAACTTGAATATATATCTGCACATATATATTTCATTGATGAATTTTTAGAAATGTTCATAGATGGGATTTACAAAAACTCTAAAAATAAACTTCGGAAGAATTGGATATCAAGTCAGTGCCATTGAGTTTTGATCGCATTTAATGCAATTTTTACCAAAAAATAGTGCAATCAACAGTTATGTATTATATAAAATCAAGATGAGCGTTTCAACTCTTAATATATTTACCATTATCCTCGCTATCATCATAAATAACCTTGGTTTTTGTTGCTGATTTCCTCCTTCCACCCTTTCCTAGCTCTTCCTCATCTTCTAATACAATTATAGCATCACTATCATCACCATCTGTATAATAAAGTTTACATCTTAACAAAGAATTCATAATAACATAAATCTTTATCATTATGCAGGAATTATTTAAAGGATAATAGTTTCATAATTGTGGTTTATAAACCATTTGATAAAGAGAATTAAATATACAATTTTTTTAGGCATACTTACTTACTCTTCCACTACAAGATAAACTATCTGTTATATTGTAGTAGATAAGTGAGATTGTTGTACGAAGGCATCATAGACATGCAGCAATTGATATTAAGTAGACTGCAGTAATTCATATCAGTAGGTTAAGTGTATTAAGTTGCTTTAAATAACTACATATATTCTATATTAAATCTTTTTTTGTATTTTTTTTTTTTGTGTTTTTGTTATCTTATATATCGTTTTTCAGGAGTTATCCCCTAGGTCCTTAAATGAATGGTTTGTTAAATGACTGACAGAGACTAAAAAGGAATTATTTTGTGATTTCAAGTACTATTTTAACCCCACCAAGTTTTCATGTGCCTGTCCCAAAAAATGAAATTTAGAACTAGGTTCTTCTTACACAATTACCTCTAAAATAGTCTTTATTTATATGCTTTTAATAATGAAGAAATTACCTGATTTATTTCTTTGAACTTCTTGTAAAATTTTATGATTTTCCACATTGTGTTCTACATGCACTGTTTCAGTCTTTTGTGAACTATTGTCCAGTTTATCAATAGAGTTTATATTTTTGTCTTTATTGACTTCTACTGTACATATCACATCATTTTGATTTAAATCTTCATAAGGAGTTGATGTCACTGGTGTTTTATTGACTTTCTCCTTTTCTGGCTTTATCACATTTGACTTTTTATTATTTTTAGGTTTAAAATCTTCATCATCATCACAGGTAGAACTTTGAGATGCTACCAAAGAGAGTTCTAATGCTGCCTGAAGTTCTCTTTCATAAACTTTCTCTGCTAAAGGTGTTCTACTGAAATATACATGTATATAATTTAAACTAACTACTCAAATTAGTGCAATAATTAAAAACTTTCAAAAATGCCTTGTATATGAACAGGGGTAAATCCTTGATGTACATGAAACCAAAATTGTTTCCAAAATTTAAAAAAATCTATTTCATTAAATTCGTAATTCTTTTTTTTAATGTACTAGAAATCACCTGTGACATCACAGTCCATGACTACTGTAAATTCAGAAATGATTGTGTGCATTTATTGTTGCGATTTTGTCAATTTAGATTAAAATGTGATTTTGATTTTTGCAATATTGAGAAAAATCCTTTTTAATTCATATAAAAAATTTCAAATAGGAGTCAACAGAGCATGAGCGAATGTATAAAAGACACAGACTGATTAAGGTCTCCACATTTTGATATTTTCTCAAAAATTGGTGTTTTTTGTGAAAAAAAGATTGTTTCAAAGACAAAGTTAGGAAGTAAAAAATACTACATTTATATGTCATATCACAAATATATAAAACTTTTCATGGTTTCAGAGGACTTGTGGCTCAATAAATCCATTCTCTTCCTTTAGAAGTATATTTATTTGACTTTTGTTGGGTTAAAGAAATATGTTTTGACATAATCCTCATTTCCATTCTTAATTTTAGATACTCCTTATATAGCATTCTAGGGTTTTGATTTGTTGATATCTAGTGTATTTTTCAATCAATTAATCAACAATAATTTGTTCTAAAAGATATTCTTATCAGTCTAAAATTAACAATCATATACCTTTTTGTTGGTTTCTTTTTGTCTGTGTTTGTGGTAGCTTTTTTCTGGAGGTCTTTACTTGAAGAAGTTTTTGCTCTTTTACTTGGAGGTGGAGTTAGATCAGCAAAGTCATCTAAAAAAATCCATCTTTAAATAAGTTATTTCCTTAACCCTTTCCTCCCTAATGACGCTTTTTGACGCCACCCCCTTTCCTCCATAATGACGCCTTTTGACGCCTGTGTAGTACCTCAGTTGAAACACTTTGACTGCAAAATGTCTGCATCAGACTTAAAAAAATTTGTATCCAATATGCAAAGGACATTCATAAGAATATCTGACTTGAATTTCATTGATGAAATATTTGTTTTCACAAAGCATTAATACTTTAAACCTGATGATTTTTTTTTTATTGAAAAAATCCTATGCGAATCAAGTATGTGAGAAAAAAAATTCCATGGAGGAAAGAGGGGGGATAGGAGGGGTCTTGATCCCGAAATCCCGGACTTAAAAAAACGAAATCCCGAGGTCCCGAATTTAAATAAAGCAAATCCCGACATCCCGAAATCCGAAAAAAAGGATTCCCGGATCCCAAAAGGGTCAATCCCGAAATCCCGAGCTTAAAAACATGCGATCCCGGAGTCCCGATAAAGGTCCTATCCCCCCTCAGGAAAGGGTTAACTTAAATCAAAATCTGTAAATACTTAAATTGCCTATAAACATGATAAAGGTATACAGTATATATATTTGTATTTTTGAAAAGTCTAATCTATCCCTTCTAACCTAGCACAGAGAGAAAACCGATATTCTTTTAAATGTGGCCTTACATAAACCTTGCACAATATGCTTTTGATTTACAGTGGGTTTAACTGTTCCCCATCAAACTACATTACTGATCCTACAAATCAAGTATTTCTGTCACTATGGTGTTTTTTACGCATTCTTAATCAGTTAATGATAACATTACTGACAATAGCAATTTTTGTTACCAGTATATATGTCATACGTTGTGAATTATAATGTGACTTATTTTTTTATATATACAAAAAAAAGCTAAACAAGAATATGTTACAATTTCCATGAACAGTGAATCACAAAATCTGGTTCCAAACCCTATTTTGGCAAGAAAAAATTCAAAGTCACAGCATATGAACATGCCGATTTAGTATCAAGATTAAATCCCACAACTTCATGGCATTTAAATTTCCTTTAACTTATACATTAACCTGATACATGATGGACAAATGCACTTAAAAATGATGGAGGCTGATTGGAAAATTTAAAGTGTTTCTACTATAGTAAGGCTTTTAATATTAAAATGTGTTCATAGAAATGTGTTCTATGAACACATACAAATACTAGGTAAAATCATACCATCAAAGTCATCAGGTCCTGCAAACTTTGCATAATCAACAGCTTTTCTGGCTCTGTAAAAAAAATATATACATGTCTATATAAGCAATATATATCAGCTATAACTAATTAAAACTTAAAGTCGTAAGAAATCTCAAATTAAAAAAAATAATGCATATGTTTTTTATAACTTTTCATTATAAAACTTATGTACATATACTTTTTTCTGAAGAAAATTCTTTAATTTGTTCATATTTAAAAGAAGTTTACTTTATTCTAATTGCTTGCTTCCAGGAAGCAATTCCCTGACATATTTTCCGTATGCAGTGACCTTGTGTGACCCATCTTGTAAAAGTCTGGGGATCGCAATATGCATGGATGTCCTTAAAATAAACTATTATCTCATTGTTCATGTTAAACATGTGCTCAATGTCCATGCTTTTTTGTTGATTGTTGACAAACGGGTGACAATTGTTAAACTTTGGCTTCAAAACACGAACTTTAATTACCTGCCATATTTACACAACAACACTAACCCATTGAAAAAAAAAATTGATGATTATGATGTTTGTATGCATTGATTAAAGAATCGGAATAACATTATCTGGCAGTGAGTTTTCTTAGATCGTTATTCTTCGTCTTTTAGTTAGTTGTTTTAAAGCTTTGAGCTGATCAGATCAGTAATGTCTTTTTCAACTGATTTTTAGTTTGTTCTTAAACAACTGTGATGTTACACCACTGTCCCAAATAAAGGGAGGTTGAGCATTGACAAACCCTGCCACATTCTGAATATGTTTGTCGCAAGTCAGTAGCCTTTTATTCAGTGGTTGTCACTGGTCACTGTCTACCATATTAAACATACTATTATGAAAATTATTGATGTTGTAATGTTCTGCCCTTTGAGGCCCATAATTGGAAATAAAATATCTTCTTCATACTCTTTTTTTGTGAGATTTGTCTCATAGTAACATATCTGGCAAACTGCAACTTCTATTGATAGTCTTACATTTTGTACTTGTACATGTACATGTCAGACTAATCAATCTGGGTTAAAATATTTGAAAGTTAGAGATTCTATAACCCTGTGCGAGAGCAGATTGGAGAGCGGGAAATTTCCAGAATTTTGCAATTTGAGTGGGAGTCTCCCGCTCAAAAAATTTAATTTTTTTTAACAGAGGATGAAGTTTATTTATACTACATGTATTACTTGAACACGTTGAATAAAAAGTAATTTATTATTTCATAATGACTAACATTTATACGAAAGCACCTGCCTCATATAAGTGAGATTACAGCATGGTTCTCATTAAGAAGCTTATACGACGTCCAGGACGCATCATTTTTGAAACCCGCGACTTGGCCATGAGTCCCTGAGAAAAAAGTAAGGGTCAAAACTGTTCAAGCCGTCACAATTATTTGACTAGTGTAGCTTGAGCAGGGCTTTCCATTGAAGCCGGTAGCCGGCGGAAATCCGCCGCTTACGGTGGCTTCAAGTGCCGGCTACTTCACTGACAAAAATATAAATTCAAAAAGAAAAAAATATCTTTTTCAAATGTTTACAGGCAGCCGAGAGAGGTATTGTCGCAAAGTCGCGGTCACGATAAACAAGGATGAAAAGTCAGTGTTTACCTTGGGCTAAATATAGTTCACATGAATTCAGGTCACTGATTGGTTGTCTATTTAAAGTCAGAATGCATCGTTTCTTTTCAAAGATAACAAGAGAGACGTTCCAGTGGTCATTGAACGATAACAATAGAGACGTTCCGATGGTCATTAACTCGTTGGCTTTTTTTGGCTTTTGAAACGTGAAGACAATCAGATAGCATGACAATCTTATGTTATGGAATATTATTCGTCAAATTAAAGAAAGTGTAGTAGATCATATTGTTCAGAATCTGGAAAACAGTATCTTTTGAAGTTCATTTTCAAAGCCCACGTGGTGTTCAGAGAATCAAGGTCAAAAACGAAAGTAGAATATTGTCCACTCGATCTCAAATGAATAACATTTCCTAATGATTTATGTATCCTACTTATTGAACAGTTTACAAAAAAAAAAAGGAAAATCAGAGGATATATCAATTTTCTGTCAATGCTTGAGAAATAATTATGATTTAAATACGCGTAACAGTCTTTAGAGAGAAAAGGGGTGTCATTTGTTTACAAATGCACGTAGTTATGCAAAATAAATTGATCAAGATTTCTAACAAACCGGATGATTATTTAAATAAAACTCCTTTAAAAGTAAATAAATTTTAAGCATAAGGTAATGAAAATAAAAAACTAACATAAAAAAAAATGAAATTTCTTTGATTTTTTTTTTCTTTCTTTAATTTCATACATAAATAATGGTCATTTGAAAGATGAAATTAGGTGCCAGGAGATTGTGAGAATGCAGGATTTTGCTCTATTTATGTCAGAGCTTCTGGGGGCCTTGAGCTGCCCCCAGACCCCCTGCCGTAAGGCACCAAGCTTACAGCTTGGTGGCCGTCCGGCTTCGCCGAACGCATGTTACAGCCGCCTATAATTTTAATTGAGCCTTCTACTTCAATTTCAATGGAAAGCCCTGCTTGAGTGAAGCATTCGATCACTTGAGACTTATAGGACATTTCCGTTTTTTCTGGACAAAATTGGAAAATTAATGATGGTTCTGTAGGACTCATGTAGGACTAGGTGGTTGAAAAAAATTTCAGAGTAACTGTAGGGTTACACTAATGTCCTGACAAAGTCCTGACAGAAATGTAAATGCTTAATACTTTTTTGTTATTGGAAGGATTTACTTGAAATTTGGAATCAAGCAAGATGAGAACTTGTATTTAATAAATAAAATAAAAAAATAAAAAAATAAATAATTTAAGACTTAGAAAACTTGACCTGACCAACTTGACTTCGAAAATACTATTGTCCTGACCGATATGAAACGGCTAAAAAATAATTTATTATTGACAGGATAGACTTCAAATTCGATATTAAGGAAGATTAAATCATTTATTACAAAAATATAAGAAAAAAAAAATAAAAAAAAAATAATTTTAAGAGTTAGAAAACTTGACCTGACCAACCACGTCCAACCGTGACTAATGTCCTGACCGATATAAAACTGGTAATTTATTTCTTAAATTCCGTCGGATTGACTTCATATTTGACACAAGACAAGAAAGTAACATTGAGTAAATACTTATTTGAAAAGAATTGGGGGAAAAATACTTAAGAGGTAAGAAAACTTGACCTGACGAACATCGACTTTGTTGTGAGTAAATGTCCTGACCGATATGAAAGTGCTAATACTTGCAACATTGTTGGTATGATTGAGTGCTTAATTGAAACTAAGTCAAATTGTAACATTTTTATTTTTATACTTGTTCCAATAAATTGGAAATAAAATATTTCAATGGAAATAAATACTTTAAAAAGACTGAACCCCTTAAACTTAATACACAAACAACAACATTATTAGTTCTTACCTTATATTGTTATTGAATTTATTTATTTCCTATCCATAAAATACAACATCCAAAGCAAATAAATTTTGTTAAATGAAAAGATAGGGGAAATATGAGTTGCTGAGTGACTGTGAGTATTGTTTACCCCTTTGTTTCACAAATCTACTTCTTATTATAAATTTGATTAATAACTCAGAGTGAATAATGAAACTAATTATTGAATTAATAAACTCAATTAAAAATTATAAAAATGTATAGTGATTAGCTACCTATTGATTTTAATAAATAAGTAAATTGAAAGTTTTTTTTTCTTTCTTGGTGCAATAACTCAGTTAAAAAAAAATGTATTAAAATAAAGGCAAAGGAAGGTGACAATAATCAATAGAATTAAAACACACCTATATTAATTACTATAATCACAATTTGAAATGTTTTCTTTACAATCAATAAGTTATTTTTTGTTTTATCTAGTTATTGAGTGATTATACATGTCATATAAAAGCAGGAAATGGGCTTCGTTTTGTTTGAAAAGGATGTGTATACAAGCATATACATTAATATTATATTGGAATCACAAAGAAATACAATAAATTAACACACAAGTTCAAGTTCATAATTAATTAATTGGATTAACAAATAAGTGATTAATCTTATCATCACAAGCCCCTAATCAGATTGACTAATAGAGCAATAAGAGAATGTTAACATGAATAAACAATACTCACATTCAGCAACTGCAACTGGGCCTAACATTTTTCTTTCATTCATTTTAACTGTATCTTTCGTGTTCAATGTTGTTTTTCATATTATTGTGATCGGATATTTTAATTTCACTAATTTAAGGTAAGAGGTTAACATGTTAGAAAATTTATCAAGTCCTACAGTGGTCAGGTCAATATTATTTACCCTTGCAATAATTGTTAACTTTTTTCTTTTAGTCATTTAAAAATTTAATAAGATAATGATAGTTTTCAAACTTAAAGACATTTATTTAAGTAATTAACATAGTCATTCTATTTTTTAAAGATACATGCCTTTTTTCGGTGAATAGCCTATGTTGGTCAGGTCAAGTTTTTTGGTCTTTTCAACATTTTTTTTCTTTTTATTTCTTTTGATTTCTTTGTTAAATGTTGCAAACTTCTTAACTACTCAATTTGAATTCATTCATTACAATAACAAAATAGATAGAATCATTTTTATATCGATCCGGACATGAGTCACGGCAAAGGTGTAGTTGGTCAGGTCAAGTTTTCTAACTCTTAAAAAAATTTTTTTTCTTTTTTTTCCTGATATTTTTGTAATAAATGATTTAATCTTCCTTGGTATCGAATTTGAAGTCTATCCTGTCAATAATAAATTATTTTTTAGCCGTTTCATATCGGTCAGGACAATAGTATTTTCTAAGTCAAGTTGGTCAGGTCAAGTTTTCTAAGTCTTAAATTATTTTTTTTTAATTTTTTTAATTTTATTTATTAAATACAAGTTCTCATCTTGCTTGATTCCAAATTTCAAGTAAATCCTTCCAATAACAAAAAAGTATTAAGCATTTACATTTCTGTCAGGACTTTGTCAGGACATTGTCAGGACATTGTCAGGACATTAGTGTAACCCGTAACTGTAAAGTAAACAGATAAAAATTCGGTTATGATGAAAAATAATTAAGCAACACCCTTTGAAATAGCTACTATTACAGAATTCGTCCCTTTTATTGGTTAAACTCCTCTCACACTAATTATCGTATATTAACCTCGCAGGTCTTCTATCTGACATTTTGCATTTTCAATGTTTATAAATATTTCAATTTCCCTCCTCATACGCCGGAACTTGAAATGAATCACTGTTTCGAATTACAAAATTGTAAATGATTACTATTTTTTGTTTGATTGAAATAAAAAATAGTTTTTAAAAATAATTGGTTATTTTTTGGACTGTTTATACTAACATTTTCTTTGCAATTAAATTTTTGATATTTTCGAATCCGGGTTAAACACTCGGACGTGGGCAAACTTTGTTTAGAAGATCGAAAATTAGATGTCCACTGATTATTTAGGCAGTTCTGAAAAGTCAGAAAACGGCCAAAGTATAAGTCTGTATTAACAACTCCAACAGACAATAGTTTCCTCACTTTAACTTTATAAAGGTGTGTATAATTTATAAAAACAAAAAGGGGGTTGGTAAAGCAAAAAAGGAGGGGGCGGATCTGTGTCTGAGCGAGAAGTGATACCCCGAAATTCCGACAGTTAAGTAGTCTGTCAGTCCGATATTCCGTCGGTCCATTAGTCCAATGATCCGATACAACAACAGTGCGATGGTATAACATGGAGGCGTGATGTGTAAAGCCAAAAGAATGTGGATATCGTCTTCATATCAGAGGGGCAGCAGTGGCGGATCCAGCCATTTTAAAAGGGGGGTTCCAACTATATGCTCCCATTCAAATGCATTGATCGACCAAAAAAAAAAGGGGTTCCAACCCCCGGAAACCCCCCCCCCCCCCCCCTTGATCTGCCACTGAGCCGACCATTTCGGTGTTTTTAAGATCGGGATCAGGATCTGAGAATTCTCTTTTTGAATTTCAGGATGTCTGGATTTAAATTTCTTTAAATTAAGGACCTCGATATTTCATGTTTTCAAACCAGAAATTTCAGGATCAGTACCCCTCCGACCCTCCCCCCATCATATAAGCTTGTATATATTATTAGTATACTGTCAAAACACGAGAAGTGTTTAAATTGAAAAAGTGGAATGCATTGTAATAGGATCCAATAGACCACTTTCGAGTTCATCCGTCACCGGCAAAAACTCGTCAATTATGCACGCCTTTATGACGTCATTTACCAGATAGAGGGGGTCGCCTGTATCCCTGCACTATTTACGTTCATCAAGCGTCTTAGTGATCGTCTTTGTGCAGGATAAACTAGAAATAATGGTTGCTCTGTAGGTACTTACTGACAATTCCCTAATGACAGCAGTGTTGATTGTCAATTTTGAGAATTCAATTTGCCGAATAATTCGTATAATATAGAATTATAGTTTTCCAACCACTCGCTCAACATTGGAAGGGAAGTGACGACGCCCCAAAACGCACAAATGACGGTGATAAAAGGGCGTATAATTGACGAGTTTTTTCCGGTGACGGATGAACTCGAAAGTGGTCTATTAAATCCTCTTCTATATATATGAAGAATGACTGTTTGCATACAAGTACATGCGCTTGCATGTTACGTATTATGTTACGTATTATGTTACGTATTATGTGGTTGAATGTGAAATGTCACATGTATAAGATGTACATGTAGGCTTCTCATATCTGAGGGGTGTTAGGCCCAAAGATATGAGACAACTTGGACATTGGATTGATTTACATTGAAGTAGAAGACAGAACTTATTCACACACTGACACAGCAGTCAAAGCAGATAGTCCCTGGTTCCATTCTGACCCTCGTTGCGAGAGTTTTCATCAATTTACCCTTCTTCTCACATCTCTGGTACCAAGACCAAAGTAAAAACTTGGGGCTGTAATAACAACCACAGTTGAGTTTTTTTTAATTTTTTTTTTATATAAATAAGGGAAGTTACAAGGATGAGGAAGGTAACGAAGTCACCTATGCATAAGTATTAACTACATGATAACAATTGAATGATGTTACAGGGGCCTCAGACATGGAAATCAATCATCTAGTATGAGGTACATAATACTTCATAATTAACTTCTATATGTTAAAGATAACAATGGAGGGTTGTGCACCTCCTAACCCTGTCATACTCTGTGTGTGCCTGTCCCAAGTAAGGAGCCTGTAATAGGCTACTTTTAAGTAATGTCCCTCACCAGAAAAACTTGTGCTTCATGACATTATTTCCTAGAAAGAGGGCATTGCCTGAATCCCTGCACTATTAAATTTCATCAAGCATATTTGTGATCGTCATTATGCAGGATAAACTAGAAATAACATATGTTCTGTATCATAGTTTCCTATTGACAGCAGTGCGGATTATCAATTATAATAATATAGGGTTATTGCATGAATATTGGGGAATATTGTCCCGAGTAGAATTTTATATTGCACGAGCTTGCGAGTGCAATATATGTTCTACGAGGGACAATATTCCCCAATATTCATGCAATAACCCTTTTATTGTATAGCAATATAATATTTGAAAGGAAAAATTGGTTTAAACTAAGATTTTGTCATTGATGACGTCATGAATTTTGAATATTTATTGCACTAGTGCAATATTAGAATTTATTGCATGCTAACTTTTGGTTACTTTCTGTTGGAAATATTATATTGCTATACAATAAATTAAAATTATAGAATGATTGGTGCAATGTATTTAAAAAAAAGCATCATATTTTTCAATCACTTGCTCAACATGGGAAAGAAATGGCAAAGCTGCTGAATGCATGATTGATGTTCATTAAAACCAATTTTTTTTTAGAGAATTGCCACAAACTCAGATCACAAGTTGTCTTTTCAGTGGTTGTCTTTTGCTGTTGTATATTGTATTAGTATTTCATTCAAGTCTATGCAGTATGGGCTTTGCTGATTGTTGACCGCTGTTAAGGCTGTATGGTGACCTATAATGTTAACATCTATGTCATTTAGTCTCTAGTGGGGAGTTGTCTGTTGGGTTCATTATAGTAATCTAATCTTAATCATGCATGGGATATATTCTGGACACCTGATGAAGACAATTTGTCACCTTTTTTTTAAAGGACATTTTTTATGTCTCATATGTAAAATAAACGTAAATGTATAAGGCAGTACATCAAATTTATTCTACAAAAGCAGGAAAGACATGCAATTCTGAGTATCATTCCACTTCCTAAAAATCATTTTTTTTATTTTTCAGATTTTTATGTAGATTTGATAATATTCATTTAATCAATAATGGATAATGAGTCAGAAAAAATGGTAAGAATTTTATATATAAGCCCAAGACAAAATGGGGATGAAATAAAGTTAATTGGATGGACCCATACATGTAGCTAAAACTACTTGATAATGTTACCCAAGCCATTAAAGTGAAGATGTGTCTTAGCTTCTTAGGTCTAAAGATTTCTGCATTTATTCCTCAAAATGTTAGCCATATTTGCAGTGGTGTATTCAGTCATTTTCTAAAGTTGAAGGATACAATTTATAATTTTAAAATATTAAATCAAACAATAACATAATTTTATATGAAAATGATAAAATTCTCAGTGATCCTAAAGAGGTATCAGAAATTTTCAATAAATTTTTCATAAATGTGGCTAAAGATATAGGAGACAAAAACATTAAAATAGACAGAAATCATCCAAGTATAATAAAAATTGAAGAAAATAAAAATGATTATAATGAGTTGAATTTTAAACCTGTAGCAGAAGAGTTTGTGAGTAAACAAATAAATAGGTTAAATATAAGAAAAGCCACTGGATATGACAATATTTCACCAAAAATTATAAAATTGGCACAGCCAGTAATAGCAAATCCTATTAAAATTTTAGTTAATAAATCAATTGAAAGCTCAATTTTTCCTGATAATCTTAAAGCTGCTCAGGTTTCCCCACTTTTTAAAAAGAATAACTCTCTTGATAAAGAAAATTATAGACCTGTAAGTGTGTTGCCATGTATTTCTAAAATTTATGAAAGAGCTATTCATGACCAACTATTAAATGGAATTCTTAAATAAACATTTTCATCCTCTTCTTTCGGCATTTAGGTCAGGTTTTGGTTGCCAAACTGCACTTATTAAAATAATAGAAGACTGGAAAAAAGCTCTGGACGAGAACAAATTTATTGCTGCAATTTTGATGGATCTATCTAAAGCATTTGATTGTTTACCTCATGATTTACTTTTACTTAAATTAGAAGCATACGGTCTGTCTAAAAATTCTCTAAAAATTATTAAAAAGTTATTTAGAAAACCGAAAACAATGAATTAAAATTGGAAGTTCTTCAGCGAATGGGACCGTATTTTTAAAGGCGTACCACAAGGGTCAATTCTTGGTCCAGTTCTTTTCAATGTCTTCATAAATGACATATTTCATTTTGTTCAAAAAAGCACCATTTATAATTATGCTGATGAAAACACTGTATCATACAGTGATCATAATTTAGATAAAGTTGTTGAAAGTTTAGAAACTGATAGTTTAAATCTAATAAACTGGTTTTCTTTAAATTTAATGAAGGCTAATCCTGACAAATTCCAGGCTATAGCCATTGGGAAAAAAACAAATAAACATAATTTGATATTTAATTTAAATGGAAATAAAATTTCTTGTGAAAAAAATGTTAAACTTCTTGGAATAACTATAGATTCGGACTTAAATTTTAACAATCATATTTCTGAAATATGTAAAAAGGCATCAAGACAATTAAATATTCTAAAACGTATGGGTAAATATTTAAACAGGCTAGGTAGGTTAACAGCATACTACTCATTCATACTTTCGAACTTTAACTATTGTCCAGTAATTTGGCACTACTGTAGTGAAAAAAATTCTTTTAAAATGGAAAAAATTCAAGAAAGAGCTCTAAGATTCATTTATGAAGATTATGATATTCCTTACGAAAAATTGCTAGAAAAATCTAAATTACCATCTTTAAAAATAAGAAGAATAAAAACAATTGCAATAGAAACATTTAAAATAATTCACCAAAAAAGTCCGAGCTACCTTCATGATTTTTTGATATAAAAATTAACAAGTATGATTTAAGATCACAGGAAACAGCAGTACTCCCAAGAGTTCGAACTACTAAATATGGCTTAAGATCGTTTCGCTATAATGCTGCACAAATCTGGAATGAGCTACCGAACCATTGTCGAGTGGAAACATCTTTCGACCAATTCAAAAAATTGGTACAAACATGGGATCCAAGTAACAGCTCATGCCAGTGCAGTGCATGCATATAGTGTTAATGCCTGTTTTATTTTACTTTTATTTTCTGTGTGGCTATTTGATTTGTGCAATCTTATTATTAACTTGTGCTATGTTTTAAGTGTACTATATGCTTTTAACTTATATATGTCATTATGGTATCTTGCTATGCATTATATGTTCAAAATTGTGTTGTTTTCATGACTTTTGTATGTGTGTATTGTATTGTGTGTGCGTGTATTGTATTTTGTTATTAAGTCGATTTGAAAAGCTCACTAGAGCTTGTGTTATGTAGTTTATTAAATATCGACTCTAAATAAAACTTTGAATTGAATTGAATTGAAAATGAAGGATACATGTACATGCTTGTCAATGCAAATGTACATGTTCATATGCCCAATTTGAAAGTTCATGCAAGATTTCAAGAAGCACTACTATAAGGTGTGTCAGGTGCAATATAAAGTTATAAAGACTCAACAAAGCTGTTTTGATAGCTAAAAATAAAAGACTAAATTTTCCATGTAAACAATCAAGATTTTCAAAGTACTGTAAGCCAAATTATTTTGCTAGACATTTTTTTGTGTATAGCTTTTTTCATCAAATTTTCGCATCAATTAAATTAAACTTTGTGTATTTACATTAAATAGATATAAAACTAGCATCAAATCTATACTATAGGAAATATTACTTAACAGCCTCCACCCTGTCATTGACATTTATTTTACAGTGACTTGACTGTAAGTGTTGCTATCCACCAATTGCAATTCATTCAAAGTTTTGACCAAATTGCAATTTGTTTTATTAAACCAAATTGTTCAACTGGTCAGAAATTTGAACCAACTGCTGTAGAAAACCACAGTCAAGACTGAAAGTGCAAGGTGATAAAATAAAACATACTTACAATCCTATAAGACTTTAACTCCACTTTATTGATGGTATTTTTAAATCAGTCTATCAATCTGTATAGTTATATTATAGCCATTACCATACTAAAGGTGAACTGTTTTATTTTTAATTGCTATAAAAATGTCCAAACTAAGCTTTTATATAGTTTTTCTTTCGAAAAGTATTCTATATTCATAAGAATCACACATTATGTGAATAAAAACATTTCATATTCAGTAAAATATTTGTGAAATTGCAATATGTTTGTAGGAAGGGGAGATAATCTTTTTTGGTTTCAAAAAATCTTTATTCAAAAGAATAGTATTTTAGGTTATCTCCACAAGGAAACTTATCAATAGCATATTGTTATTTCACACATATTTTACTGAATATATGATGTATTATTTTAAATGATATATGATTCTTATAAATATAAAATCCTTTTTATTTTTAATTGCTATAAAAATGTCCAAACTAAGCTTTTATATAGTTTTTCTTTTGAAAAGGATTTTATATTTATAAGAATCATATATCACTAGAACACACCCGTGATATCGCGGGTCCGTGACTGAATTAAAGTATATAACTATGCGCAAGCCTTATTTTAGTATTAGTATTGTCATCTGATAAAGTCATGCCGATTATAAGATACAGTTTTCTCTGCTTTCAAATCTTTCTGTTTGAACCCGTCGAACTGGAACTTGTCAATTATTGGTAATATTAATTATTTGGAAAACAAAAGGTCCTGGAGTTGAGTATTTTTTAATAAACAGCATTGTCCTTTATTAGTTATAAATAAAGTTGAATTCTTTAATTCGCTGTTTTACGTCATGCCCGTTAACAAATTGAAAACTGTACCTATACGCCTTATTTTTAGTCACAGATTTTTAGTATTCGTATTGTTATCTTTGAAAGTCTTACTGATTAAAATACTACAATAGGTAACAATTTGACAACTTAGTAGTGTCAACCCTGTGATTATGACCTGTGTATATAGCTTATTAATCCTGAATACACCGTTTGGTGGTGCGCCTGTCAGATGCGAAACGTACAGATAAGGTAATAGGGAACAGGTGAATATGCTATTGGTATCGGTATCGGACTCGATCCGGAACTTTAATTATTGGCAATATTAATTACGTGGAAAACAAAAAGGCCTGGAGTGGTGTAATTTTTAATCTACACCTTTGTACTATATTAGTTATATATAAAGTTGAATTCTTTGATTCGTCGTTTTTACGTGATGACGGCTGACAAATTGGGCCTCGTTATTTTAGTATTATAGATTTAAAATAATACATCATATATTCAGTAAAATATGTGTGAAATAACAATATGCTATTGATAAGTTTCCTTGTGGAGATAACCTAAAATACTATTCTTTTGAATAAAGATTTTTTGAAACCAAAAAGATTATCTCCCCTTCCTACAAACATATTGCAATTTCACAAATATTTTACTGAATATGAAATGTTTTTATTCACATAATGTGTGATTCTTATGAATATAGAATACTTTTCGAAAGAAAAACTATATAAAAGCTTAGTTTGGACATTTTTATAGCAATTAAAAATAAAACAGTTCACCTTTAGTATGGTAATGGCTATAATATAACTATACAGATTGATAGACTGATTTAGTAATACCATCAATAAAGTGGAGTTAAAGTCTTATAGGATTGTAAGTATATTTTATTTTATCACCTTGCACTTTCACATTTTGACTGAACAATTTGTTCAATATTCTGACCAGTTGAACAATTTGATTTTATAAAACAAATTGCAATTTGGTCAAAGTTTTGAATGAGTTGCAATTGGTGGATAGCAACACTAACAGTCAAGTCACTGTAATAAAGATATAAAGAGAGAGACAGCTGTATATTATCGCGCTTATAAAATAATACTCATTGATTATAGTGATTATGTTTTAATTTCCAGACTTGTATAGCTTAAATAACATTAATTTTGAAATTAATATACCTACTTTTTATACGACCACAAAAAAATTTGTAGTCGTATATTGGTATTGCCCAAAGACATTTGGATTACGGACAATACCTTTAGTATAACATGTATTAGTAAATATAACTTTGAAATTTAAACACAAGGTTTATAACCACAAAAGGAAGGTTGGGATTGATTTTGGGGGTTATGGTCCCAACAGTTTTGTAATTAGGGGCCAAAGCAGGGCTGAAATAAGCATTTTTTTTAGTTTCCAGTCAATAACTTGTGGAATGGTGTATGGATCTCTTTGAAATTATACCACAAGTTTTCATACGACTAAGGAATGGTTAGGATAGACATTGGGGTGTGTTATTGCTCAAATTGTTCAAGAATTAGGGGCAAAACTAATTGAAAAAGGGGGGGGGGGCAATTTGAAACAACATTGTATATTGCACTACAGCAAAATATTGAATATGAATTCAAATTATGGCTATATAATCTATAATACTAAATAATGAGGTCCAATTTGTTAGACAACATGATGAAAAAACGATGAATCAAAGAATTCAACTTTATATACAACTAATATAGGACACTGGTGTTGATTAAATATTACACCATTCCAGGCCCTTTTGTTTTCAACATAATTAATATTACTGATAATTAACAAGTTCCTGGTCAAATCTGATACTGAAACCAATAGTGTATGTCACCTGTTATCTACTGCGTAAGTTCGCCCCTGTCAGACCCACCACCATAAGTGAATTGGGAATTTGTTTAGCTATATACATGGGTCAGACAAGACATTCGTCATTATACAGTCATTAATAACACTACTTAATTCAATCAGTGTCACATGAAGTTTCCAGTTACAGCTACACTTAAGAAAACCAGGACAGGTTCAAACAGAAAGATTTTGAAAGCAGAGAAAACTACATGCCTTATAATCAGCATTACTTTATCTAATGACAATATGATTAACAAAAAATCAGTTTTAAAATGAGGTGAAGGTACTTTAATTCAGTCACTGATCTGTGATGTCCATGTGTGTTTTAGTATCATATAAATTGGGTTGTTAAAAAGATTGTTAATGTTGTCTTTTTCAGCATAATTTAATAATAAATGAATATACTTCCATATTCAACAACCAAATATTGTCATTAGCAACAAAGTGACTTAAAGGTTTTTTTTCATATTGTCAGACAAATTAAATAGAATGTAAATTTTTTTCCTTTTTAAAAAAAAAATGCTTATTTCAATATTTAAGTATTTAAACAGCTGTTGATCATCTCTTATCGATTTCTTTAAATTTCACCACATGTAAGGGAAGTAAGAAAAACCTTAATGTTTAATGTTCTTTCTTACAAAATTTGACAACATGATTTATATGTCTCAATGACGTCTCATTATGAGACAGCTTGTAAAATATTCTTTACTCTGCAACTGAAATCATTCATTTAAGATTGTGCTTTCAAAATACAGAGAAAAAAATTATGATATAGACATAGATCTATCAATATTCAGTGTTTAATTGAAAAATCAAGGCTTTGCAATTAATTAACCTTCATTTAAAATGGATGTTTTAATACATCTTTTTTAATGTAGCTATTGAAGATGTGATGTGACGGAATAATATGGATCATATAACAGTTTATACATATCTATATATATATATATATCTATATAAGCATTTTAATGTGCTCCATTTGAGAAGGTTAACTATAAATGCTGCAATTAAATTTACATTGAATTTTATTCATGTACAAGTCTTCACATAATGTCTGTGTCTTCAATTGGGTCATAAAGTAAACTTAAATATATGTAATGATAAAATTAGATATAGATTTATTCCAAATTAATTTATGATTGATAAGTAAGAGATATATAAATATTATAAATGGATTACATGCCTCTAATGGAATAAATATTAACTTTAACGTGATTGATAGTTAACATTAATATGGATTACACCTGGTAGATGGATGCATTTTAGAATTGTACGTTGAGTGACAGTGTGACAAGTTTCATTATAATTAGCATGTTTGTTAATTGGTTTTATACATGTAAAAATGTTCATCAAACGAACAGGAAAGGGTAGTATGACCTAGTGAGACAATACATGTATTTGAAAATGGATAATGATAGTGGACGAAACCTGAAGCTGAGGTGAGCACCACTTTGTAAAGGTTTTCTTTTTACTGAATAATCCCTCTTTTTCACTTATTATAGACACCAGTAAATATATGTGACTTTAAGCCTCAAGGGCATACATTACACTTTGAAAATGTAAATTATGCTTTAATGGACAAAATTATGTAGGGAAGTGAGTTTACAGCGTACATGCAAGTTTTATAAACATTTATATCTAAAAATTAATTTTGGTTTACAGAAGTTCACAGAATACATTCTTCTATCATGACGGAAGTAATTTTACACATGTAAATGTTACAACTTTTCTTCTTTGGAGGTTCATGGTAAATAATGCCTCTTAAATTGTATAAAGTAGAAAATTTCAAAAGAAAAGTGAGAATGAAAATGGGGAATGTCATCAAAGCAACAACAGCCAAAGGCTTCAATGCAGCGTGAAAATTCTGCACCAGGAGACGGGCTTCAAACATGTTACTTGTACAATAGTTGGCTGATTGCAGGATAAAGGTTTTAGTTGGCAGCATTTATATTTATAAATCATTAATTGAGCAATTTGAAATTTCATATGATATTTTGTTGTGTTTGCCCTAGTCCTCCTTTTTAAAAAGGGTACATGGTTTGTCTACTGTATCACAAGCCTATATATCAACACCTAGGTTTTAAGATCAAATCCCTGCATGTGAAAGGTATGTTCATCATCAATCTTCAGGAGTTTTAGCTGAAGGTTGTGCCTGTTCTTTTTGTTCTGCCTCCATCAGTGGCGGATCCAGAAATTTTCATAAGTGGGGGCCCACTGACTGCCTAAGAGGGGGCAGTTCTGTTCATTCTTCAGTGATTCTCTATAAGCAACCAAATTTTTCCCTGAAAAGGAGGGTCCCGGGCCCCCTCGCCCCTCTAAATCAGGCTCTGTCCATAAATAAAATGGACCTCAATGATAGCCAATAGTAATAAAAGTATAGTTAAAAACCAACAATCAATCAATTTCAGATCTAGATTTTTATTTACAGATTTTCTGACCACGTTACAAAGGTTGACATATTGTTTGGACTCCCTTAATTGTCTTGTGAAAGTTATCCTTCATAGTTTGTCCACTTACTTAGTTTTACAGTATTAAATCTAGAAATTTTCTTATTTGGTAAAAAAATTATACCAACACCAAAGATAGACATATTATCAGTTTTGATATCTTTGTTTTTTTACACGTAACAAGGGGACTCAGGTTACTGCACTTTTGTGAATTTAGAAGATAAAGCTATTGTTTGTTTTAATAATTACTCTGATTTTAACTTCCACAGTTTTCAGTGTAAAATATTTTTTATCTGCTGAGGTAATTAAAAGAGTTTATAAACTTTTTAATGATAGGCTAATTGGACTTGGATCTGAGATGTTCATTTATGAGATTTTTTACAGTACAAAATGTATTTCAACATCACAGAAAATTGGATTGTTCATGCTTATGGTTTATGATGTTATATAGTTCAAGACTTAACTTTCTGCAGACTGAGATTTTTTTAAACTATTTTATACGAACGCAAAAAAAGTTTTGGGATTGTATTATGGTATGATGTCATCAAGGTCTGTGACGTCCGAAGACACAATTGGTGTCCGGAGAATAATTTTAGTTTAAGTGAATGGATCTCTATGAAATTCAATAAGAAGGTTCAATACCACAAAAGGAAGATGTTTGTCCCAACAGTTTTGGAATAAGGGGCCCAAAACAAGCATTTTTTTACTTTCAGTATATTAACTTGTGTATAAGTATTTCAATTGCTCTGAAATTGTACCACAATGTTAAATACTACAAGTAGAAGGTTTGGATACATTTAAGGGTTATGGTGCCAACAGTTTAGGTATTAAGGACCAAAAAGGGGCCAAAAACTATCATTTTTGTAGTTTCTGGACAATAACTTGTATGTAAGTGTATTGATCTCTCTTACATTGTACTACAAGATTCCATATCATGAAAGGAAGGCTAGGATTGAGTTTGGGAGTAATTGCCCAATTCATGCCGGAATTAAGGACCAAAAAAGGGTTAAAATATGTAAAAACAAGCATTTTTATAATTTTCCAGATATGATCACTGAACTAGTATATATATTTGTTTAGGGTCCAGCTGAAGGACGCCTCCAGGTGCAGGAATTTTTCACTGCATTGAAGACCTATTGGTGACCTTCTGTTGTTATCAGTTCTGTGGTCGGGTTGTTGTCTCTTTGACACATTCTCCATTTCCATTCTCAATTTTATAATAACTTGTGTTTAAGAAGATGGATCTCTCTGAAATAGAACTACAAGGTTCCATACTACAAAGAAAAGGATGGGTTTGAGTGTGGGGGTAATTGCTCTAAAGGGGGGGGGGGGGTCAAAAAGTTTGGTTCCAATTTTTTTTATGGGGTTCATATTTTTTTTTCTATTTTTTTTCAATTTTCAAGAAGAATCTTTAATTGCATAGTATTGTGCAATAGACTTGTAAGATCTTGACATTTATTTTGTGTCAGAAACCCAAACTATGTCAAAAATTTGATCACAATCCAAATTCAGACAGAATCAA
Source organism: Mytilus edulis (assembly GCF_963676685.1). Lineage (NCBI taxonomy): Eukaryota > Metazoa > Mollusca > Bivalvia > Mytilida > Mytilidae > Mytilus > Mytilus edulis. The sequence continues at coordinate 13,517,006 of NC_092350.1, forward strand.
GCTTGAATATTGTGAGTCTAAATTTGCAGCAACTGTACGGGGTTGGACCTCTGCGGTCGTTTCCAGCTACGCTTGGCGAAACATTTTATTGACATTTACACCCAATTAAAAAAGAAAACCAATATAACCCCTGATGACAAAAACAGCAACGGTCTTGCTTTTGGAATGCTGCAAGCCAGGGTCATTTTCTAGTTTTGGATTTTAAATTTCAACAAACTGTGATCCAAAAGTACCGTAGTATAATTTTTTCTGGTCTAATGATTTACCATTTCATGAAACATCTTGGCTGAAATCTACTTCATCATCAAGTTTACAAAGATTTACTTAACTGTTCTGTCACAGATGTATAGGCATTTTAAATATATTTGCTATCAACAGATGTAGTAAATAATGTAGGGTTTATATGTCAATAATTTTAACACAGCATAAGATATAAAGAAAAAATAATCAGTAATCCAATATAGAGATTATAAATTTTCATATCCCCATTTGTCAACAGATCATAAGTTCTTTAAACTTGCAGGTCTTTAGCAGAAATGTTTAGTTCATAGTAGTAAATGATTGATTTCATTTTTGAAATGCATCATATATACCGGTACTGTAAACCAACTAATTTTCGCGGATACTTTATTTTGCGTTTTACCTTTTTTATTCTAAATCGCGACTTTTTAATTCCGCGATGTTTCAATTAACTTAATGTAGGTTAATATCGAGAGAGCAAAGTTTTACATATTTACGACGATTAATATTCACGTTGTTTTTCTACTCGCGAAAATAAATCGTTCACGAAAATTAGTTGGTTTACGGTATATCAATCAAAATGTATTTACACATGTATCTGTAAATGTGGAAATTTTATGGTCTTTCTGCTGTAGAGTTGCACCCATGCTTACACATAAATCCTATTTTGACAAAACTGAATTGTATTTAAATGTTATGCTTTACTTTTCCTATAGAAATTTGAGATTACGTCTTAAATAAGTAGTCTAAATAAAACTTTGAGAGACACACCCTGAGGGTCCATTATTAACACTAAATGCTGAGAATTGAAGCTTCATATGATCTAGTATGAATATACAATATTTAAATCTATAGTTTATACCTGCATTGATTAAATATTTAAAGGTCTATAGCTATATAAAAGTAGATCTTTATTTCTTATTTGGATAAAGTATTTTAAAAAATTAAACGTGTTGTTAAAGATTTCGTGGCGTGATATTTATTGACATTATAGTGAAGGTTAAAAATTCAGTTCTTTTTCAAACCATATGTGTATAGAATAATAGATCAGATGTGATTGTGGTATGGATATAGAATTCATGGATTCGTCAGATCTCCTGAAGAGCATAGACAATAAAAATGTGCTGTCAGGTCTTCAGAAAACCATAGATATTGAAAATATTCATAATCATGGAAATTTAGAAAGGTGGGATCATTTGTTCTTTTTAATCTTAAAGTTTTGTGATGTAAATTACTTCTGTTCTGCATTAGCAATTGGAAATAATTTTGTGTGAAAATGTTTTGAAGTACAAATGTAGTATTATTTATAAACAGGTGATGTATATTTTAATTATTTACATTCTCTGAATTGTCTTTAAACCAGTCAACTTTGCAATTGAATGCACTGTTAAGATGGTTAATGATCATCTATGTGTTATTAATAATGTAGTATACTGTTTGGTACCATTAAAACGTTAAATCCCTATGCAAATGTTTGCACCTGTCCTAAGTCAGGAATCTGATGTGCAGTAGTTGTCGTTTGTTAATGTAATTTATACATGTTTCTTGTTTCTCATTTTTTATATAGATTAGACTGTTGGTTTTCCCGTTTGAATGGTTTTACACTAATAATTTTGGGGCCCTTTATAGCTCGTTCGGTGTGTGCCAAGGCTCTGTGTTGAAGGCCGTACATTGACCTATAATGGTTTACTTTTATTAAATGTTATTTGGATGGAGAGTTGTCTCACTGGCACTCGCACCACATCTTCCTATATCTATAACTGCTGACTATCATCCATACATTTTTGATCAGCAAGTCAACTCACTCAAGACTGCACATGTCGATTTTCTTCATAAAAAATGTAATGGTTGTCTGAGCATCTTGGTACTTTTTTAGGAGTATTGATTTTGTTGCACTTAGTTTTGCCAGAAATGTTACATAATATAGGTGTTCAGCCCTTATTATGATAAATTAAGTTTTAAAAAGACATTATCAAAACTTCCCAGATGCCACCATTAGGATTTTTATGCCCCCACTGTAGCAGAGGGGAAGTATTACGTTTTAACCCTGTTTGTCCGTACGTCCAAAACTTGGTTACTGTTCTCTAAATTAAGTTTGCCTCAACTAAATGTAACGAAACTTTTAAAAAATTACCACAAAACTCAAGTACAACTTTGGGTAGGGTCACTTTTACAGTTATTGAGATGTGTCCCATTATAACCTTACCGTATATGCATTTCGGGCATCATCTGTGTCACATGGACACATTCCCCATTATTTTTTTCTCTCATTTTTTTCGTTTGAACAGAATATTTTGATAAAAAATATAACCATTACAAACAGGTCAATGCACATGAAATCATGAAGATAGGGTGTAACATAGAAGGATGCATTGTCCATACTTTTTATACAACTGTTTACGGGACATATTATTTAAATCAGGTAAAATCTGTCTGGACCAGAGGCGGCTAAAGGAAAATGTCATTTGACATGGTATCTAAATATTTATTTACTTAACACTACAAGACAAAACATTCAATACATAACATGATTTCAGTGATCATGATGATTGTGGTAGATTAAAACATTCAACAAATTAACTTTTATTTAGGAAAAGAACTATTTATGATGATTGCCGCATTACTGGTTAATAAAAACAAAAACAGCAAATGGATTCAATAAAAACTTCCCGAGGGTATCACAAGCCCAGTAGTAAGCACTGTTTGTGCTGACATGAATTATCATTGATATTGTTATATTTATAAATTAACTGTTTACAAAATTTTGAATTTTTTGAAATACTAAGGCTTTTCTACCTCAGGCATAGATTACCTTAGCTGTATTTGGCAAAACTTTTAGGAATTTTGGTCCTCAATGCTTTTCAACTTCGTACTTTATTTGGCCTTTTTGACTTTTTTGGATTGAGTTGCACTGATGAGTCTTTTGTAATAGAAAAGCGCGTCTGGCATATATATAAACTTTAGACCTGGTATCTATGATGAGTTTATTTCATATATAAAGAAAAGGATAAAATCTAACATCAATTATTTATTAGTAAAGTGCATCTAACATGTATTGCTTGACTGGTATTTAGTTTTTTGTAATTTCATTGGAGTGTAAATCGTTGACTGAATAGCATAAGCACTTCGTACTTAGTAAGCACAGTGCATATGTTCAACTGCTTGACAACTCTTTGAAAAGAGGTATTCAATTCTTATAATTACATTTTTTATGCAACAACCCTGAATTGACGAGTTAATTCAAGCCTTTCATTGGGTTTTCTTTATATAGATATAGGAAGATGTGGTGTGAGTGCCAATGAGACAACTCTCCATCCAAATAACAATTTATAAAAGTAAACCATTATAGGTCAATATGCCATTGTTCACTTAATAAAAGTTTATAGCACTTGAAATCATAGATTTTGCATGTTATACAAAAATAAAATTTTACTTTTGGAATGCCTTGACCAAGCAAAATAAGAGAATGGTATGAAACTTCTATGTTATGTAATTATTGACAGTTATAATCTTTAATGTGTATCGATACAGCTTTTGAGAGAAAAGCTCAACTTTATCCCCATTTCAGAATTTTTGCATTTCCATCCAACTTTAAATCATTGTCTCTTCATATTTGTCTAATTTTCTTTTTTAGATGCAGCCATTCAGCAAGTAATATTCAGTCTGTGGCCTCCACCAACATGGATGACAATTCATGTGAATCCAAGGAGCTCATTCCTAATATAGAGGTCACACAACATCTTCAAAGCATCATGCCACCAGAGAGCACTACAGGAACTCCAGAACCTAAACGTTCTTTGACTTTAATGCAGATGATCCTGCTGAATGCCATTGTTTGTGGAGTAGAAGTTTGTGCGTGTGCAGGTTTTACCTATATTCCACCAATGTTATTAAAGGCTGGATACACTGAGGAAAACATGAGTATAATACTTGGTATAGGACCATTCTTAGGACTCATCGTTGTGCCTATTATTGGTAAAGAAAGCGATCGTTGTAAGAGTCGTTTTGGTCGAAGGCGACCGTTTATAGCTGGCCTATCACTTGTTTTATTATTTTCCTTGTTATTTATTCCGTATGGAGATGTTATATTTATAAAGCTGTTAGGAGACACATCCTTTAGTAAAACAATGTGTCTCGTAGGATTAACTGTTGGTGTGATACTTTTAGATTTTACTAGTCAGGCTTGTTTGACGCCATGTGAAGCTCTTCTGTCTGATGCATCACAAGGTACCCAACAACAGGAACAAATATTTACCATATACTCACAAATGGTCAGCTGTGGTGGTTTCCTAGGTTACCTAGTTACAGCAATAGACTGGAATTCAATGAGTATAGGTCACTTTTTTGGCAGCCAAGAAAAAACTGTGTTTTCAGTATTAACTGTTTTATTTTTACTTTTGTTCACAGCAACTATAATTGTTGCAAAAGAAGAGCCACTTAGTGAAAGAGTATCAAGTCATCTTGATTTACAACAACTTGAAACAGATATCCCAGAATTCAAAGTTCCAGGAAGTACATTAGAATCTGGGTATGAATCTAGCATCAATTCTGATGAAGAAAATTATTACCCAGGACAATTAGTTAGAAGACAAAAACGTGTTAAAAGTTTCTCAAAATCAAGCAAAAAAGCAAGGAATTATTTCACATTACTTTTAAATCTTTGTTTATATCCATTAATATTTGTACTTAAACGTATCAAACTTTTAACAGTATTACAGACTCTTTGTAAAGCAGTTGGTGGAATTATATATGAGAAACTTCCAGAAACTGTGAAAAATTTAATAAATATTCCATATGTTTTAAAAGTTTTAGCACTAGCAAATTTTTGCAGTTGGACAGCACTTATGGGATTTAATTTATTTTTTACTGATTTTGTTGGACAAGCCATATATGGTGGCAACCCTAATGCTCCTGAAAACTCTGTTCTGCGTAATCATTATGATGAAGGAGTAAGAATGGCAAGTTGGGGATTATTATTTCATTGTATAACATCAGCTATATATGCATTCTTAGTGGAAAGACTTGTGAATAAGTTTGGAACAAGATGGACATACTTCTTTGGAATGTTTTCATTTTCAATAGCCATGTTTTGTATGGTGACTTGGAGAAATATCTACATTGTGAATTTAATGGCAGCATTTACAGGATTTGCCTATGCAACATTGACAACCATTCCATTTATATTGGTTACAACCTATCATACAGACAAACAGGTAATACTTTTACCATTCTTGAGTTATTTCCCTTTAAAGATGGAAAATTGTTAGTGTCTTTGAAAGTGGCATTGAAAATCACAAAAACAGCTCGTAATTTTTAAGATAAAATGATATATTTCCCCACTGCTATATAAACTCTTATTATATACGCATTACTCTACCATTCTAAATTAAATACAAAGTAATGCTATACCTTAGGTGAAGAGGAAATCATGTTGTAATTCCATTTAAATATTTATTTATAAGTTTTGATTATATGATATAACAATAGACCATAAAGGAATACAGAATAGTAACAATGTCAAATGATACTTAAAATATTGGATCAGATCAGATTATGACCCTCTATTTTTACTATTTCAAAATTTTATAATTGTACATTATATATGCATGTTGTCCTATGTCAATTCCCTATTGGAGGAAATAAAGTATGATGATGATAATGATGAAACATCCCAATAGTAGAAGTAGTTGGGAAATATTTAGAAAAAATATAAAATAACAAAAGTCTCAATTTCTTTTAATTAAAATTTTGAATTTTTTTTAATAAAAAAAACAGTTTGCACTTTAAAATCGTTAGGAATAATGGACTGCTTAATAGGGACATATTAATACTACTCAAGTTGAAATTTGATATATTTATTATTTCTCTAAAATACAGAAATTGTAAGAGAAATTTTATATTTCTTCTAAAAGATTAAATTGCTCTAGTAGTAGACTACAACATGTTCAGTGTAATCAAGGACGTATAACTAACTAATAAGCGTCCTTGGTGTAATGATGGGAAGTTTTGTCACATTTCTATTAAGTTGCTACAGTGTAATCATGGGAAGTTTTGTCGCATTTCTATTAAGTTGCTACGTTAAGGTAGATGGGGTGTCTAAATTATAATCCATAGAATTTTTTCATAATTTGCCAAAATGTAGTTTATATAATGCTTTTTAAAAAATAATAATAAAAATAATGGGTCACCGGGCTTATTTCCACGCCACACAGTGTTCAAAATTGACAAATTTTGTATAGATTATGTATGGAAAATCCAATTTTCTGCAATAAAGCGTCATCTACACCATAGAATTTTGAGATAACATATGAGAAGATGGCTTTACTTATATGCTTTTAGTTAAGAAAAAGAAACAATGGGGTCACCAGACCCGTTTTCTTGCTACATTATAAAATAGGTAAATTCCTAACACATTCTATTGTAAAAGTACCTTAATCTGAATTATCTGCCCTTGCATTTGAGTTGCCTCCCCTTATGTGGCAAAGTTGGAAAAAAATTGATCAGACAAATGTTTTTGTTTTTTTGTAAAATACCACAAATATGATAAAACATGTCATTTTCTATACCGAAGTGGAAGTTCTTACACATGAATTACCCGCTACTCTAAAAATTTGCACATTCTATTAAAGATCTAGACCTTGTTTTCTGGTATTTCCAAATCCAAGATGGAGGAAGACACCCTATCTACCTTAATTGTTTAATTTGTATTTTTTCTTCAGGTTTTCTTCTTTGATGTCAACAGTAATGGACCTAGTCGTGGAGTAGGGGGTGATATGGGTACATTAGATACTGCCTACTTCCTGTCACAAGTTGTTCTGTCTGGCCTGATGGGATACATTGTCCACATGACTGGAACAGTGTTGTCATACATGGTCACTGCTGGTGTCATGGGTATTCTGAGTTGTATATGTGTACAAAGAATTATATCTAGCAAGCATGACCTACACCATGTTTTACCAAAGCCCAGAGAGAAAATGGGAATATTGAACATCTAACGTGTTCTTGTTATATTTATTATTTATTGTTATTTTATAGGGTTAGTTTGTTAAACCATTTTATGTTTAAAATGAAACTAGTCTACTCTCAATTTCAATCATAGTGACCAAAATATATGTAGAATTATTGTCAATATTTACAAGCTTGTCTCAAATATGTATTGAGGGAACACATGTCCTACAAGAATATATTTTGAAAACTACTTGAATTTCTGTTGTGATATATATTTTATGAGACACAAATTCTGTATTTTTCATTCTCACTGAAAACTGCCAAAATGTCTGAGTTTGTACCATTTTTGTCTCATATGTGACCAAAGTGAGAGAGTGCAAAGACATGGGGGAACAAATCTAATTGCAATGATATGAATTATATATACATGATATTTGTACAAGGCTTTATAATGATGCATTGTTGTTTTTTTGTTTGTCCAGGCCTAGGGGTTAATTTAGTTTATTTAGATAGGTTTATAAGAACCAGTATGTTGATCTTATTTAAAATGTCTTCCTATCATATTTGTTATAGAGTATCAAATCAAATTATTCATATACATGTATTTTATGTCTGTTAGTTAGTTACATATAGGTAGTCATAGTTTTAAAAATTTGAAAATATTGGATCATCATACTACATGTACTATGTTATTACTCTAAGGTTGGTGGTTCTATCCAAGCACTCTAGCCTCTATGATCAATAAGAACTGACTGCCATAAAATGGCAAAATAGTGCTGAAAGTGTTGTTAAACACACATCAATCAATCAACATATAATTCTATATTTTAATAAGTTATTAATAGGGAAAGATGAAGGTTGTGCCAAATATTCATTATTGTCTTCCTGGAATGTCAATCTTGTTTTTTAAGATATTTGTTATTGATATTTCATAGAATTTTAAACCTGTTCTAAACTTACATTTTTATTAAGAATACAAAATTTAGAATTAATCAAAAGTTTACTGAAACAAATACATTAAACAGAAATTAAGCAGCCATGATGAGAAAATTTTAATGTTTTTTTGTTTCTGATTGTTACGAAGCTGCTTTAACTTAACCCTTTCAATTGTAATGTTATCATTTTGTGGTAAGATTGCTAGATTTTCATTGTTTTCTTTATTCAAGTAATTCTTGACATCTGTTAGTGATATCTGTATTTATTTCTCTTAACTCCTCAAGGAAATAGAGGAGCAAAACCATTTTTTTCTCCAACTCTCTGTTTTGGAAGTTTTAGTCTCATTTATATTTTAACTTCATTAACTATATACATGTAATAGCACAATGTTTTAGGTGACAGTCAGTAGCTACTTTGGATTTGTGGGTTTTTATGTTGGTTAGTTTAGAAAAATCTTATTCTGTATATGGGCCATATTTAATTAAAATAGGACAGTTACCAAAACCTTTATTTATTTTTATTATTAATTAGATGATACCACATTGAGGTCCAAAGTGTCCTAAATGAAACTTTTGTTTATTTCTTCAAAACAATTTTCCTCTATACAGAATAATTATTCAGCAAGAGAATACTCTTTCCACAATGAATGTGCAGAGTGAAATAGTGAGATTTAATACTGTGCCATTATCAATCTTGATATTTTTGCCTTCTTAACATATTTGAAATACAGAAAAAATACTGAACTTCCAGGAAAATAAGAAAAATGCAAAATCAAAAGTTCAAACTCATCATTTTAGATTTTTGAAGATGTTTATGATTATGACAAAATCAGAGGATCATGAAAGGTCTTTAAAACAGAAAGTAGAACCAAGTCTTGTCAAGTAAGCTAAGTGGGGACGCAGGATCTGTAATTTAATAGGTTATATATAAGCATTACTTTTTATTTTTGTGTATTTATTAGTTATTTTGTATATGATGTATTGAGGGATATATTCTACTTAGCAATGTTTGTTTCATGATCAAATTAATTCAGGTCGCTTGTACACTTCATATTTAAAAGATTTGAGATGCCAAGGGACAAACCATTTATTTTATTATTTTAGTGGATTTATGCTTACTTAAATGAGATCAGATATAATAACTTTCACTATATATGTCTTATTTATAACATTTAAAGATTATTTGTGGTTATATATATTTACTTTATATATTATTGTTAAATTGTTTTATTTTAGTAAAGTTAACCTGTCACAAACTTCCAGTGTGAGCTATTGCCAGCACTATCAATTTGTGTTCATTATCCCTCGTTTACTTTCTACTCTTTTGAGAAACTACTAGGTTTATTATATCATATGCAAACAAAGTTTTAGGGGTATAAAGGAATCAAACCATCTTTCAATCTGTCTGTTTGTCCAGATTTATCATTTGTTCTAATCACTTCAAATTTAGTTTTAAAAATAAAAGATCATGATATGCAACATTTATCAATTGAAGGAATTTTACTCTTAGACTTTTTAGTTTATCCAGATTTATGCCCCATTAACCAAAGAAATTTTGACTCTCTTCAAAACCACTTTGTCATTATAACTTTAAAGAGAGAGCCCCATTATATCCATATGAAACTTTGTGTATTTCATTTTAGTGGACACTTCCAGTATGAACTATATTTTGTCAAGAAAAGTAAATTGAAAGTGATTTTTACAAAACCATTCTGTTTTGATAAAAAAAAAATTGTTTCATTTTGTTTTGGTAGAAATGTAAATAGTTATCAAAGGTACCAGGATTATAATTTAGTACACTAGACGTGCATTTCGTCTACATAAGGCAAACAAGTACAAAGTTGAAGAGCATGAAGGATTCAAAATTGTGCAAAATATGACTAAGGTAATCTATGCTGAAAATGTTGATTTGTAGAAGTTTGATACTTTGTTCATTTTGCTTCAATTTTACTAAGAATTCTTTAGCAAAAACCAAATTCAAATGTTACTTATTTTATTATCATTAAAAAATGTCAATCGTTTAATTTTAGTGTATTCTTAATGAGAGTATAAGAAAAGACATTTGAGGGAACTATATTGTATGCTGTAATAGTAATCATTCCTACATTGGCATTATTATTTCTCCTAGGAAACATTATTGTATATCTCTGTCTATGTATCAAAGAACTCACATTGTAACTGAAGTATCCAGCAATGAAACTGGACCAAATTTTTATACAATCAGTTATTTTTAAATACTTTGACAAATCATTGACAAATGTGTACACAATATTATGAATCCTTAGCAATTGTTAAACACAATGATGACTTGGTAATTTTCCATTTTGATGATGTTCCTTTTAGTTGTTTCAGATTTATAGTCAATAATTATGATCACAATGTTTTTTAAATAGTCATTTTATTGAAACTGTTTTTATATTCAATAACGTACTTAATCTACAAACAATGTCCACTCCTGATTTGTAGATGAGTGTATAAAATGCTCTAGGCAATCATATTGTGAACAAAATGTACCTAATACTGCCATCGGGTGTATAAAATGCTGTAGGCAATCTTATTTGTGAACAAAATGTACCTAATACTGCCATCAAATACTGTTATGCATTTTCGGCGTTTGCTCCTTGAGCTTGTAGTTTTCTGTTGCTACGCATATTATGAAAAATGTTCCTGTTGCTATTTATCATCGTTTGTTAGTTCTGCAAATTTCTGTTTGCATATTTTATTGAAAAAATGTGAGAAGAATTATTGCAATTTCAGAAATTGTTGCAAACAAACAATGCTATCAAAATTGAAATGCATTTATTTTGCAAAACCTTTATAAAAATATTGCAGAAATTTCTGATTGTACAGAATATAGTTTTAAAAACATTTATTATTGAAATATTGGATTTTTGAGTATTATAATTTGTTTTGTTTATCTTTTTTTATTTTTATTGCCAAACTATTAAATTTTTGAGGATAGAATTTGTTTGATTGTTTTTTTTACATGCATAATACTCTCCCTCCCTCCCTCCCTCTCTGGTTGACAAACGAATTGATCCATTAGTCTCTTGATCTCTTGATCTTGAAAGGAATGATTGATGTGTTAGGTTTAGATATTCATATTAAGATTGAACTTAAACTTGACATGAGTCTTTCATTGGATTGATCGATTGTTGGTGTTTGGGTAATTCGTTGAGGAAGCTGAAGTGCCAGGAGAAAACTACGATAGGAAAACTGACAATCCTAGTCAACTAAGATTGGAATGGAGTGCTACCACATGAGCGTAGTTTGAAGTAACAACCTCAGTGTTGACTGGCTAGTTATTACAGTAGTAGAACTACTTTGACCACTTGGCCACCAATGCCCCTTCTTTCATTGGAACAATTTGTCAAGTGCATGTTATACTTGTGAAATCTTACTTCAAATTCTACAATTTGTTGTTCTACAAAGGACTTTGTAATGAAACCAATAACAAGAACAATTCACAGTTGATCAACAAGGCTCTAGTAATGACAAAGAAAATCATACATGTCATCAATGAATAAAAATCTTCTCAGTTTGTATATGATAGCATACGCCAATTCCATTTTCATCTAAACATGCATCAGAAATTCAGAGACATTAAAAAGAAATATGCACAGATATAAACATTTGATGAAATCAAAACTGTAGAAATAAACAGGAAAAAGAAAGTATTTAAATTGAAATTATATGAGATAAAATCTTATGAACAATATGTTTTCAATGTTTCAAAAAGCCCTGTTCTGGTGTTATTGGTCTTGGCAGGCATGATTTTCTTGATAGAAGGTCGCTGCTCACAAGGAAGCTATTAAATCAAGAGTTCCAAATGGTGAAGTTGAAATCATCCATTTGTAAATTTTAAGGACGCCATCACCAGTTGGTTGACTGTTATGGAATAACCGTTTCACAAATGATATCAGATATGTTTCTTACGTCGTAACCACAATCCCCTTCCCTTACATAAATGTGACCTACCGAATTAGACTATTTACCGGATTTGTTATAACATGAGCAACACGACATGTGGAGCAGGATCTGCTTAGAATTCCAGAGCACCTGAGATCACTCCTAGTTTTTGGTGGGGTTTTGGTGCTTATTCTTTAGCATTCCATGTTGTGTCATGTGTACTATTGTTTGTCTGTTTGTCCTTTTCATTTTTAGCCATGGCGTTGTCAGTTTATATTCAATTAATGAGTTTGACTGTCCCTCTGATATCTTTCGTCCCTCTTCTATACTAAAGAGATCGTTAAGACTAATCTTGATAACCATTTGGCACACAGAAACAATAAGAAACATTTACAAAATTGGAAAAGGATTCGATCAAGCATTCTTCAGTTATTGCATTAACATAAAAAACAAATTTCAGATTGGTCAAAGGCAATAAATTCTGATAAGCAAAATTGAAAAATAGTCAAAATCAATTTTTGCTTTCCATTTTATCACAAGTAACAACAGGTTTTTAATTCAGTTTTTGCAGGAGTTCTCTAGTTATTCAACTGAAGACTCTCAACTGTTTTCGTCAAAATACAGGTACAAGACAGATTTTTTCAATTATATGTAATACATTTATTCTGAATAAATTAACATACGGATGTAAGCTTAATTTTGATTGAAATTTCAATTTTAAAGTCATATGAAAATTCAAATTAAATAAAGATTAAGCATGTTTTTTTTATAAATTAAATGACTAGTTTATATAATAAGACTTGTGTACATATACTTTTTCTCAATAAAATTTTAAAACTAGTCAAAATTTTGAAGAAAGTTACTTTTTTAATAGTGTGCTTCCAGTAAACAATTAGCCAATATGTTTTCGGTATGCAGTGAACTCAGCATGACCTTTCTTGTAAAAATCCAGTGATCACAATATGCATGGATCCGTCATTTGAATAAACTATTATCTTATTGTACATGTTATGCATGTGCTCAATATCCATGATTCTCTGTTGATTGTTTACTATAAATGTGACAATCTGTAAACTATGGTCTCAAAACATACAATTATTTTGTTTTTATGTGAATTCAAATATCAACCAACAACCAAAGATGCAGAACTGGATCTGCCTTTCAACGTTCTACTAAATATCCAATGTACAAACAAACCTTATCTTTGTGGGTCTGTTAAATGCTCAATGAAATCCATGCTATATAAATCTATATTATCAACAATCACAAATCAGTTTCAAGTTTACTTTGAACCTACTAATTCTACAGGTGCTTTGAGTTTTGGTTGATGAACAAATACTAACATGTAAACACAATCTCAAGTTTCTTAAATCATGCAGGTCATGTTGAATATAGAATATTTGATTTATCTACCCTTAACACCATGTATTAGTATTGATCGTATGTTTAATGGGTTAAATGCCACTTGCAGTGACCCTCGTTTTATCATGACAGTTTTTGTTTTCATGAAAGAAGTTATAATACCCAGAAGAACCACTGACCTTTGGCAGAAAAACAACAATCCTGTACAATTAATATTTGAGTTAAACACACCTCACCTGAGGGGGCTCACACTGAAAACCCTTGAATTGGAACGAATTTAAATTTGTATAAAAAAAAATCACTCTGATTCAACTAAATGGTTCTCTGAAATTGACATCAAGTTTTGTAGGCAACATATTTGTCACATGGAAAAAATAAAAATTGTTTTCAAAATAGGAATTCCAATGGGAACTAGTGCTTCTACCTTCTGAAATAATTTTTTTTATAGAAAATTGTTTGCGTTACGTCTGCCGGAGCAATTTCCCTATGTCAACCTTTCAACGACTTCTGACAAAAATATGAAAAAACACTAATTTAGAAAAACATATATTTTCATTCATTTCAAAACAATGTGACATAACATACATACTGTATTTTCATTCAATTTCAAACCATACACATCAACAAACATACTATTGAACACATGAAAATGACTGCACTATTTAAAAGTATAAATTCATTCCATGAAAAATATCATGAAGAAAAAAATAATCATATAAATAGCATGACTAATCATATTGTATTAAATAGTTAATTCATTTAAACTCACACAACATACTGTCTTTCAAGGGAGAATTACTCAATCAATGTTCCCTCAAATATTCGTCATGGTATAAAATTAAGTGATGCTTATTTTTTTTATTATTGAATTTACCAAAAAATGCAAATATAATCTTTAGCAATGTCAATGCCAACTAATCCATGAAATATATTTCTGTACAAATGACTGAATTTAACAAACTTTTTCTTACTTAAAATGAAAATATTTAACTTAGTTATAGATTATTGTTTGTCATCTCAATGAGATTGATATTATCACACCAGCAGGTACAGCAAAAGTGAGAAAAGCGATCAAGTTGAGATGACAAACAATAATATATTTATCGATACTTTACCTATCACAACTTTGTTTCTTACATTGACAACGGCACTTGCTTCTTTAGTTTCTAGTGATCATTTTTCATATCACTACTGTGCATCAGTAAGATCAAAGGAAAATTTTTACAATGGTGGAATTAAATTCTGAATTAAACCATATAAAAGAAATTGAACAGAAATATAAAATGTGATATGGTAAGAATATAATTAGATGATAACTCCTTTAAATTACAACCTATCTTAATAATAAATTACATATTTTAAATTATGTACAAATCATACAGAATAGCACCTTGTAGTAGAGTTTGACATCATAGAACACAACACCTAGTAAAACATGTTTTTTTACAATATAGATTTGATACAAGTCCATTACAACTAGATGGGGTAATACAGGACGAAATTACACACAAAAATTATAAATGCTTCTTTTTCATGTTACTATTGAAAAGTTTAAATATTTGAAAATACTGATCTTGATAATATTTCAACAGGGATCAGCCTTTATGTAACAAATTAATAAAGGAGGTACCTGTACATTACAGAAACTAAGTATAGAGAAGCTAGGCATCATCATATTAGACAATTTCTAATAAAACCTTTTTAATCTTGCTGATGAAAAACTGACTTTAGGATCTATAAATGGGAAAAGATAAAATACAATTATGATCTAGATCACTGTGTACATTGAATTATAAATAGAAAAAGATATGTAAAGAAGAACACAAATGAAGTCTTCAATTTTCAGTTAATTATGCTTTCACATACATACACATACACAATTGCACATTCACATAAATCTTTTGAAAAAAACATTAAGGAAATCCTAGAACAAACACGATGTAATTGAAATGTCTAATTGCCAAGATTTTGAAAATCACAGTTTGTTTTTATACAGATTCTACATTATAATCAAATGACGGTCAACATAAAATTGAGAATGGAAATGGGGGAATGTGTCAAAGAGACAACAACCCGACCATAGAAAAAACATCACAAATACTTATATATCAAACTTAAACAACAAATAATAAGTAAATTATACAATGTAGTACAATTTATTTTTACATGCATGTAAATCATTTTTATATATATGAACATTGTCACATACTTAATATTCTCATGAATCATATTTTCGCCATAACAGTAACAATCTTTTTTTTTTATTTCATAATAGACCAATTCATGTTTAATTCAATTTAAAAGTAGACACCTTTTAAAAATCTTTTTAAACTTCAGATTCTTAAAACAATTGTTAAAAATGCTTTTAAATAAAGCACTCTTTTCATTTTTCCCAACCGAAACTGATACTTATTAGCACTGTTATTGACAAGGCATGAGTAATTCAGATTTGATTGCATTCATCAGCATAAAAATGCACATAGTTAGATATAATAAGATGTGGTGTGAGTGTCAATGAGTGCCTATGAGACAACTCTCCATTCATAGGCCTGAGTATAAAGACAATAATTTTTCTCAAAACGTTCACCAATTAAAATAAGTACTTTGTATTTAAATAGAGCAAAATCAAACTGTTCAAAAAATATTTCATAATTTTTAATTGTTTTCTTTCAATATTATACTGTATCAAATAATGTTCTTCTCCAAAGATATATTCTACTGTATACAATTAAGGTTTTTTAAACCAAATATTTAGTGGAAATATAAATAATAACAAATCTATTTTCATGTTTTTCTCTTCATATGAACTTCTTTTTAATGTACTTAGAAGATTGTTGCCTTTCATTCTATGAATAATCACATGTTTTAAATATGAACAATAAACACATGGACCATATTATCATATTTGAATCTTTTTGGATTACTGTATCAGTACAATTTTAAACATTGACATGCAAGACAACCGTTAAGAAGCTTGTATAACTTTGATGAAATTCTTCATTGTCTCTACAGACTGTTGGGTTAATCTGTGTCTTTCTAACAATTCTTCTTTTCTTTGTCGTTGTTGCTGGAAAAAAAGAAATAAAAAAGTTTAATAAGGCCAACTAAAATTAATTAGTAGATTTTCATCCAAAGTTTTGAAAAAATGTGGCGGGTGGGAGGATTTTTTAAATTTTATTTAATATGAAACCTTCTTGTGACGTGAACTTTCATATAGTTGCAAGTGTTATAATTAGCTTATACCATGTACATGTGTAAACATGTATAAAGAATCGTACATAATTTTTCAAATTCTTAAATAAATATCTCTGATTGGCAAAGACTGTTCTACATGCAATTGCTACTTTAGAAACCTATTTCCAGTAAACAGAAAAATCATGGAGAAATTCTCTATTCAGTTGGACTACTTTTTAAGCGATGGTTTGTAGTCCCTATAAAATTATACAAATGCAATGGTATTCAGCACAAGTATTGTGAATGAAATGAGAACTCAAACAGTGTTGGTAATAGTAGGGTTGTGCATTTAAGATTCTCAAGTTATGCAAGACTGAAGCAAAAACAATTACAATGTAAAACATGAAGTTGTTTAATGACTCTTTTAAGGGTATTTTTAAACAAAAACAAAAGCCATGGGTAAATCTAAAGGCTTTCTATAACACAATGTGTATGTTTGCCGACTTTTTGAACTCAATATACGGTCACAGATCTAACAAGTTTGTGCTTTTGTCAGTTTCTTTAATCCAGTTTTTTTTTTCTACCAATGTGTTCTACAATTCTTTCGCTTTTGAAATCTTTCAGAGCCCAAATTTGCTGACACAAAGTCAATGTTTTATAAAAAAAAAATCAAGGTTTTCTAATGAAAGAAATTTCCAATTTGTGAGATACCACGATTTGCGTTCTTGGACACAATGTATTACTTGTAACCTGAATATTTCATGCCCTTCTGATAATCTATCTCTATTCTCCGTAGATGATATTGTCATCATTGAGCAGCAGAATTTGTCAACATAATCATTTTAAAGTACTCGAAACAAGAAATGTGAAAACCAAATTTGAAACAGGAAGTTCGAATGAAACGAAATTATTGACGGTTACTGGTAACGGAAATGAACAAAATCCAGAAATTAGAGGGGCGGGCGAGGATGAAAATCTATCAATTAATTTAAATTGGCCTTAAGGAAAACAATTTAAATAAAATGCAAAAGAAAACCCTTTGAAACAAACTTGCTCACATCAATCTCTACCTTCATTTTGTCATGAAATCAACATATCAAAATTTTCAAAAGGGTTTTATCAAGTGGTCTCAAGTTATCACATGGAACCAACCAAATGAAGGTCAAATATGCCATTTTCTAATCCATGATGGACCTTCAACTCCTGAACAGCAAAAGTGTGAATGGTCAAAATTGTACTTGACCTTCTTATAGTGCAGATAGTGTATGTGTAGATGCACACAATTTTAGTAATTAAGAAATTCATACTCTATGTTGGTTGCTTCAGCAAAAGCAAAAGCAAACGCATTAACAATAAAATCTTTAAATATTGTTATTTACAAACAAAAGGCAAGACAACTTAAAACTTTAGAGATATATCTGTTACTTACCATAAGAGTTTCATTGAGTGATTTAGTTTTATTCTCAATCATCATTTTCTCAGCCAGTAAATCAGAACTCCTCCTTTGGAGTTTTCGTTTTTCTTCCTCTTTAGCTACAATATATAAACTTCAATAAAAGCTGTCCTTTGATGAATTTCACTGCTTACTTTATCAGCAGTTGTTGTTTAGATATAAATGGTATTATTATACCTTACATATATTTCAAACAATTCTATTGGGTGAAACATAATCACGTGACATGGAATAATTCAATTAATTTTCATTCAATTGCAAGGAAGGACGAACAACCCTAAAAATTTACACCAGCGGTGAATAACCTTTTGAGTTTGTTTATTTGTACTTGAGTTACCTCCCATGAAAATGGCGTAAATAAACAAAATGGCAGCGTTCACGTAACACAAGAAGCCCATCGAGAGACGAGGAAATATGGCATTGAATATAAATAGAGCTGAGAGTGCCAGCAGCCGATGAAATCTCTTATAAACGGTCCTTTTCAGGGCCATCAATATTTTACAAAAAGATTCTACTTTTGTTGTAAATTTGAGAAAAACGAACACAAATGTATTTTCAAACGTCAGTCTGTGTGTTATGTTAAAAGATATAGACTAGTAAGTGTTCAAAATGCCCTTCCACTGTTAGTTCGGTATAATAAAACAATTGTGGCCCCTTGGAATCGATGAATATCCAAAATTGTCATCCCTCAAAAGTTATGCTCCCAATGAAATAACCTTCTTGTGTTGACAATTTTGGATATTCACCTCTTCAACGGGCCATAATTGTATATTGTTACTTTTTCATATCAAACATATATCACAAAGAGTGTAAAATTATAAATATTTTTTTTCCTATTGTCTGTTTACTAAATTGTTGACTTATTTCGAATATATCACATGCAATTGTATTATATAAAAGCTTACTAATAATAAATGCTGTAGCAATTTTGTATAAAATAAACAATTTTTCTAGCTATGTTTAATATTTTAAAATGATGTCCAATAATTCACTTAAATATGAAGATTTTCTTCACATCAAATTGCTTCATTCTAGTTTTGATGACAAAATTGTTGTTTATTAAACAAACCAAAATAATACATTTGTCCTGTATATTGTTATTTCAGTTTTGCTAGCACTGAATATTTTATTGCCTACTTACCAGTTTTGTTGGCAATAAAGTTATGTACCATAGCCAGAGTTTCAGCAGACCAGGTACCAGATTTCCCATTGGCCTGTAATAATAACTATAGATATGAAAGTCTGTTTTGAAATTTATATTTGGTTACTTACATCGGTGAAAAGCTCATTAGAGCTTATGTTTGTATTGTTTGTCAATATGCCGAATCCAAATAAAGTTTTACTTACTTACTTACTTACTTTGATTGTTGGTTGCTTACTGTCCAGTGGCAATTATTTCATGCATGTTCAGGACGATGGTTACATTTATGTATTTAATTTTGCTACATGTATTCATTTGAATCTAATAATTTATTACACATACAATTGCCATCAAACATATTTCAGAAAATAAAAGAAAGACATTTTACATCATCAAGCAGTACAAACTTAACCATCATTGATGTATCAGTCATGTCATATTTAGGAACTCTTTCAGCTCATGACATCTTTCAGTAAACTTGTTTGCAAACTTATTGTCTTGTATAAAATAAAACTAGAAAGATTATTTATACATAAAAAAGAGTTAAAATACGTAAGTTTGAAAATAAGATGGGATAGCAATTATGTTTATCTAAATAAAGTGACCATATGTATTTCAAACTGTATCTTACATGACATTTAGGACAACTCCATCTTCCCTCTGGAATGCTGGGTAATGATGGTTCTACACAATGAATATGGTAAGCTCTATGACACGTGTCACATGGAATGAGGTTATCCACCATGCCACATTTGGAACAAGACAAGTCTCTGACTTCTTGGAACTGAAAGATAAGAAGTTTATTTTCAATTCTTGTTAAGGAGAAACGTGTTAGTATCTTAGACATTATGGCAATTAAACAGTAAATTGAGTGTTTTCACATTACCTACTTTTCAGTTGTTTTAATTTTTCTCGCTGATACAGACAATTAATATAACATCAACTGACAAGAAGCTCCAGCGGAACTTTTGTGTTTAGAAACCTCTTCATGTCAGTTTTCTCGCTATTACTCATGTTATTTCGATGACCTTAATTTTTGACTGAGCAAGTGACCAAGCATTTTCTTTTCCAAATTAAAGAACCTTAGTGAGCACGCTCACATACCCCACGTCCCCACATTGTCATTGGAGAAATTAAATAAGTATAAGAAAAAAAAAAATTGTATAAGAAAAAATACTGAATAATAATTTCCTGTCAATATACACATCTACATAGTATGTCCTTATTATCTACAAAATTTCATGAAATTCTGTTCTGTGTTTTCAGAGGAGTTGAGATGACAAACTGTTGCAGAAGTACATTGAAGCAAATAAGTTCAAAGGGGCATAACTCCTAGAAAAAAAATTGAATCGTAATTTCCTGTTGATATGCACATCTACGTAGTATGTCCTTATTATCTACAAAGTTTCATGAAATTCTGTTGTGTGGTTTCAGAGAAGTTGAGATGACAAACTGTTGAAGTAGTACCTTAAAGAAAATAAGTTCAAAGAGGTGTAACTCCTAGAAAAAAAATTGAATCGTGATTTCCTGTCGATATGCACATCTACATAGTATGTCCTTATTATCTGAAAAGGTTTCATGAAATTCTGTTACGTAGTTTCAGAGGAGTTGCGATGACAAACTGTTGCAGTAGTACATTGAAGCAAATAAGTTCAAAGGAGCGTAACTCCTAGAAATAAAATTGAATCATAATTTCCTGTCGATATGCACAACTACATAATATGTCCTTTTCATATAAAAAGATTTCGTGAAATTCTGTTGTGTGGTTTGAGAGGAGTTGCGATGACAAACTGTTGCAGTAGTACATTAAAGTAAATAAGTTCAAAGGGGCGTAACTCCTAGAAAAAAAATTGAATCGCAATTTCCCGTCGATATGCACAACAACATAGTATGTCCTTATTATCTGAAAAGGTTTCGTGAAATTCTGTTGTGTGGTTTGAACAGAGTTGCGATGACAAACTGTTGCAGTAGTACATTAAAGTAAATAAGTTCAAAGGGGCATAACTCCTAGAAAAAAAATTGAATCGCAATTTCCCGTCGATATGCACAACTACATAGTATGTCCTTATTATCTGAAAAGGTTTCGTGAAATTCTGTTGTGTGGTTTGAGAGGAGTTGCGATGACAAGAAACAGGACTGACAGACGGACTGACGGACGGACGGACGGACGAACGGACAGACGGGTCAAAAACATTATACCCTACGCAACTACGCAACTTCATTGCGTGGGGTATAATAATAGCATTAATTTATTTAAAGGATCACTATGTAATAACTTACCTCAGAAGCCCCATTTTTAAAGACACCATTTTTAATGCCAGTCCAACTATCGTTACTATCTGGTGTACTTGGATGACTATTACAAGGTGAAGTACGACTTTGTTTAGGTGGTCTTCCTACAAGTAAAGAAAAAAAACATCTGTAATACTTAATATTGGTTTCTTACAATGAATATAATTGTTATTATCGCTATTTTGTGCATTTTTCCTTTGATCTTTTTTTGTGATAATTTTTCATATCATGCTACTCGCTTGAGATGGAAAATTATCGCTAGAAACTAAGCAGGCAAGTGGCGTTACTAACGAAATTGACAATGTCGTAATACGTAAAATAGCGATAAACAGATTATCATTGGTCATCGATCAACAATAATCTATAATTATTTTCATAAATGAAATACAGCTATATAAAAAGTGTAAAAAGTTATAAGAGATTAAAGCAAATATCCAAAAAGGGAGTGTGCAATTCCGATCTTTCGGATGTCTGATTACCACAAAATTAGTGAAAACAAAATAAGATAAATAATGGTTCATCAAAATAAATGTATCTCCTATAATTAAACATGGTATTGTACAATATATAAACGGATACATACCTCTGGACCTTTTACCACCAGGAAGTGAATTTAATGTTAAACTATTTGGTCTCTTTCTCTGTAAAATAAAACATGTCAATTATTGCATGAGATTCTAATGAAGGGTTTTATGCACCCGTATTTCTAAACACAAAGGCAGTAAGAAATAATGCAACAATTTCAATCTAACTTTTAAAACTGATTTTTAAGTTTTAGTCCAATATTATGTCAAGATAACACAAACACATATCAAAAACCATCGATAGAGTTTCAAAAGCAACAAATATGAAATCTACCTAGCATTAAATTTCTGTTAGAAATAAAGCATTCATAAACAAAATGAAACCCAATTAAACTTTTTATGAAAAAGTCAAACAGATTTGCAAAGATTTTGATCACAGAAAATAAAATTTTACAATAATTTATTTATGTGTAACACAATAAGCATCTAAATTCTGTAAAAAAATAACTAGACAATGAAGGTCTCTGATTAAAAGTTACCACACTGCTTAGAGAAAGATTTTTTTTAAATGTTTTATGTTTGAATTTTTTGGTGGTAGTGGACAAAGGGAAATAACTCTATCTATTTATTTTTTTATGTCACATTTTTTGTTGTTAATTGGTATAATCTATACAAAAGAAAGATGGAAAAAAATACAATCAATAAAACAATGTTTTCTGCCACTTAATGTTTATGGTTATTTAGAAATGGGTGGTTGAGGACACTCCTTAAAAAATGATAAAGATGTTGAATTTTTTTTTAATCCAGTTTGGTTTTATCAAGTTTTTTTTTATATATCATGCATCCTCCCAAATAGACTTGATTTTTATCTCCTTGGTTACTTACTATATCTGGTTCAAAATTATACAGTGGGTTAGCAGTAGTCCTTCTTCTTCTATCATATCTTTTATTCTTCAATTCTAAAAAAAAGTGTAAATCAATAAATTACAACCTTTTCTCACATCTCAAAGTTAAAAAATAAAACAACACAACTCTTTTGCTTTCCTAACAAAATCTGAAATTTCAAATAAAAGACAACAGTTTGTCAGGATAATATTTTACCTTCAGGATTGTTTTATATATGTTATATATTATAATTTAATTTCAAATTAAAATACTGTACACTTATCGAACAAAAGTTAGTTCCCACTCAAAAAAAGATCTATTAATTAAGGAAAATAAACATTAAAATCTAAACATTTCTACATCATATGGTATTTATTTGATATAAATCCGACCTGTAGTTAAAAAAATCTCAGGTGATGTAAAGTTTAAAAAAATACTGTAAATTCAGAAATTATTGCAATGTTTTTACTGCAAAAAATGTGATTTGATTTGATTTTTGGTGTTTTAAAAAGCACTTTTAAGCACCGCATTTAGGCTATTTCATGGCGACCAGTTTTTATTGGTGGACGAAGCCGGAGTGCTAAGAGAAAACCACAACCTTTGATAGGAAAACTGACAATCCTAGTCAATCAAGATTGTAGTCGAGTGCACCCGCACAAGCGGGGTTCAAACTCACAACCTCAGTGTTGACTGGCTAGTGATTACAGTAGTTACTACTTAAACCACACAGAAACAAATGTGACAGTATCAGACAGGCAACAATGAAAACTTGCATTATTTATTGTGAATTTCCTTCACAAAAATTTTGCAGTTTTCCATAAAAAAATTATGATTTAAAGCATTATAATTAGCTATAACATGTAGTTAAATTATACTTGCCATTTAATGCTTCCCTTGTTATAAGTTCTAGAGCACTCATAAAATTCAGTTTCTGAAAATATATTGTGAAATTCAAATATGAGTATATATTATTTTAAAATCTTTATAAAAAAAAACCATATTCAAAATGTTAGGTACATCTATTCTTGCATTTGCAGGACTTTTTTTATGTTTACTCTATTGCCAAGCAAAGATATATGCACTGCTCCTAATAATATGCAATACTCTTGCAATTCAAAACAAAAGAAAACAAGTGAAACTGCGAGCTACTGCTCACTGATGATAGCCCTGCCGCAAGAGGATAATATTAATAGTGTAAAAATATGCAAGTGTTCGGTAAACAGGAAGTTGTCGAGTGATGAATCTGAAAACGCATCACACAGTAAAGCTGACTTATATAAATCCTGAAACCAAATTTCAGAAATCCTTGTATTGTAGTTCCTGAGAAAAATGTGACAAAAATTTTCAACTTGGCTATCATGTGTAAAATCATACAAGTGTTCGGTAAACAGGAAGTTGTCGAGTGATGAATCTGAAAACGCATCACACGGTAAAGATGACTTATATAAATCCTGAAACCAAATTTCAGAAATCCTTGTATTGTAGTTCCTGAGAAAAATGTGACGAAAATTTTCAATTTGGCAATCATGTGTAAAATCATACAAGTGTTCAGTAAACAGGAAGTTGTCAAGTGATGAATCTGAAAACGCATCACACGGTATGGCTGACATATATAAATGTTGATACCAAGTTACAGAAAGGGTGGATGTGTAGTTCCTGAGAAAAATGTGATGAAAGTTTTGTGGGACGGACTAACTGACGGACGGACGGACTGACGGACGGACTGACGGACGGACTGACAGACAGAGGTAAAACAGTATACCCCCCCTTTTTTAAAGCGGGGGTATAATTAATAACTGTCAATTTAGATTTTTTTCATTCTTCTATGTCAGCAAAATAAATGACAACATATAATAAGTAATAATCTAATCAATAAGATTTGGCTTAAAAGTCATCTTATTTGTAAGCCACAAAAAGGTATTAAATAATGTCATACATGATACAATTGTGAGGTGAAAGAAGGGTTGTCATCCCTAATTTCTGATAAAACACTAAATCCAGGATCTAAAAAATATAATCATTATTTCCTGTGTCCTGATAAGTGTAAATCCTGAATTGCCAAAAAAAATATATTTAATTCTGACACCCCAAGATTTATTGTTTATTTGTCAACAGATCTAACAATAAATGCTTGCAAAAAAGTAAATTTACTACTAGCTACACTAAAAATTTCAAAGTCTTTAATTCTTGCTACATATATATGCAAGTTATTCCTGTTCTAAGAATTTAACTTCCATATCTACAGTAGCGTTGATTCATGGTTATACTACAATGTAAACGAATAACTTGATATACCTCTTTTTCTTCTGGAGTTGGTTTTTTATCAACAGTTCTGTCACCAAGATCATCAGATGAAGGTTGCCTCTGTATTGATGTAGAGGAGGACGACTTAGAACTACCCTGAAACAATATCAATTTACGGAAATGTTGCATACAAGTTGTCATTTTACATGTACATCTTATTCTACATGTTCTATATAGAAATTTCTACAAGTATTCATTATTTTAAATTTACAGTATGGGTTTTTCTCATTGTTGAAGACTGTATGGAAACCTGTGGAGGTTTAAAACTTTCTCTTTTTATTTCTGGTGGATAGTCGCTCATTGGCAATGCGACCACATCTCAATAATTTCATATATACCTTTAATTTTTAATTTGTAAGATATTTTTACACATATATGTTAATACAGATGACTGTATTTATAAATACCGGTATATATGCAAATTTGAAATAATACAAGATATTTTACCTGTGAAGTTGACCTTGACTTAGGATACTGAGGTACTCGTAAAGGTGATGATGGCTGAGATTTATCTGTCTTTATAACTGAGCTAACCACATTAGTAACAGCTGTTTGAATCAGAGAGACAGGTAGAGGAGCTGGTAATATCCTGGCTGGCTGGATAGGAATAACAGGAGTTGTTTGAATATTCGTTGGCTGTGGCAAGATTTGTTGATTTATATGAGCTGGTTGTGGTAATGATGTCACCAACTGACCAATAGATTGGACAAACTGGGGCATAGCACATATTTGAGGTGAGATTGGTTGACCAATAGACTGAGCAGCAAATACAGTGGGAATGAGTTGATTGACAACAGGCTGGAGTAATAAATGAGCAGGTTGAGACATAGCGTGTGCGGCTGGTGGCACTGTTGTAATGGCAATACTTGTGGCTCCAAGTGGTAGGCAAGTAGGCTGCAAGAAAATATATACATTTGATATCAACAGTGCTTTTGTTATTGAGCCAAAATTAAAATCGGTTTAATCTTCAAAGCATGTCTGATCCCTTCATTGCCAAATTTGTCATATATCTAGCAGATTTGAAAAGTAGCGCAAAAGAGGTAAACATCCTATTCTTATGCCTAATGCTTCACATAGGAAAATCTTTTCAGTAAATTGATGAGCTATTCTTAACACACACTAGGAATTTAGTTATATTGCTAACTACATTGCACAAATGTAGAGTAAATTATTTCAAAATTGTTACAACTAAAAATCTTTTTTTATCATTTCTTAGAAAAGTTTAAGTTCAAATTTTAACCTGAGTAGTTGTTAAAACATCAGATGTAGAAAAATATATCATTCTACTGGACTCCATGTTAATCAAAGGTGAAGCTCACTGAAGCTATTCAAACTATACCAATTTCTATTGTTGTAAGATGTCAGAGGAGTGAAATAATCATGTTTATTTCACATGTGAAATTATTGGTTTTTATTTCACTGGGAAATCAATGAAATTCATTGCAACCAATGTAATAATCAAATTTAATGCACATGGAAATAATAATATATTAACGATTACATGACAAGGGTAATATTTAACTTATATTTACCTGAATATTCATTTGGGTTGACACTGGTGATTTCTTCGTTATAATATCTTTACGCAAACTCTGAACTATAATCCTCTGCAAAGAAATTTAAATAATTCATTTCTATTAAACATTATGCTTCTTTTTTTTAATTGATACAACATTTCAATTTTACAGTATTTTTTTATGCCTTTACTTTCTTTTAAAGTGGATTTGATGTTAGAGTTCAGATGTCATAAGCCTCATTAGGCAAATTTTATTTCAACTTCTTGGGATTTTCACCCTCCTAATATATGGAGAATTTAACTTTTCCGGTTAAACAGTCCATTTTTCGGGAGGCAGTACCCAGTACTTATACCCGTCTATATACAGTTTTAAATATTCCTTTGATATTTTCCCCCTCTTTATAAGCATAAAACTGTTTAATCTTGCTGTTGGACCATAGCTCTTAGGTCCTTAAGATATTTTTTTACAATTTGCTAACCCTAAGCTCTAAGGTTCTTGTAAGTTTTTTGTG